>NC_089674.1:1327000-1990500 GCF_037042795.1 Molothrus aeneus | reverse complement strand
CAGGAAGATTAATATTCCTATAATACAATATTCCTATAATACAATATTCCTATAATACAATATATAGAATTAATAGAATATGTATTAATGTACCTCAGACATGCTGGTACTGCTCAGTTTGGGTTGTGGGGGTCACCCTGAATCCTGCCCTGTGGAGCCACCAGACCAGTTGTGTGTTAGTTCTCACCTTGGCCTTGCTGTGCCTTCTGTGTAGTTTCAATCCCAGGTTCTAAAGAAAATTGCTAAGTTCATTCAGGAAGTTTTAATACAGCATTCTTTAATAGAATATAATATAATGTATTAGTGTACCTCAGACATGCTGGTTTGGGTGCCATGGGGGTCACCCTGAATGCTGCCCCGTGGATCCACCAGAGCAGTTGTGTGTCAGTGCTCACACTGCCACAGCTGTGACTTCTGTGCTGTTTCATTCCCAGGTTCTAAAGAAAATTGCTAAGTTCATTCAGGAACAGAATGAGAAGATCTACGCTCCTCAGGGCCTTCTGCTGACAGACCCCATTGAAAGAGGATTAAGAGTTGTATCCTTCTGTGCCTTCTGATGTTGTCTCCTGGTGTGTCTGAGTGAGGCACCTCTGCTCATGCTTGATCTGGGATATAGAATCAGTGATTGTTGCTCTTTGTTGTGTCCTGGTCCCCAGTCAGGCTTTGGTGTGTTAAGGTTTGGTACGTGGGGAGCCCATGAAGATGTGGAACCTGACCTTAGTGACTCAAGATCCTTCCTCTATTCCAGTAACCTCCAGAAATTCTGGTTTTCTGACTATGTTGATAGGACAGAAATTGATGTTGTGAGAACAAGACCTGGCTGTTAATGTGCAACCCTCAGCTCGGGTTCTGGTGAAGATTTTGACATACAAACATCACTGCAAGCCCAGCACTTGCTCTTGCTTCTAGTGTGGCTTATTTCAACCCTTTTTCTTCAGCTGTTGAGCCACACTTCCCCCTCTGGAGGAAGAACTTGCCCCACTTCTCATTGTCACCCCTCGCCACCAGGTACAGCATCCACCTATGGTCAAATTCCACTGTAGTATCCTCAAAGTTAAGGTCTCATTTAATGCTTTTCTGAATAAAAACTTGTTAAGAGAAATGCCTGCAAGGCAAGGCAAGTCCTGCCTAGAAAGGTTTGTGTAAGGGAGCTTTTGGTTTGACTTAGGAGGAGTTTCTAACCAAATGAAACTTCTTTTCTAGTGGGCTTGCTGTACCAGACATTTCATGTGGTTATTGCCTGAAGTTCTAAAGACCTCTCATAGCAAATGGGGAAGTATTATGAGTAACACATCTTTTCTTTGAAAATATTGAAACCACAGCAACTTGGAACCCAATGGATGATAATGTTAATTCCTTGCAGTTGGGTTTTCTGTGTCCTTGTCCAAATAGCTCAGAGCTGTCACCCACGTGACTCATTTTTCTCAGTGTATTTTCCATTGTGCATACACCTTCAACATTCAACTTGATTAAAAGCATTTTCAGTTTGGTAGGTGACTTTTTAGCAGTGTTAACTTTTTTTTTTTTTTGCTTGGTGCACAGCCTTCCCCAAAATTTAGCAGGGGGTCAAGGCTCAAACCCACACTGAGTTCCTGGGCTGGGAGCCAGTGCTCTTACCTGATGAGGCATCTCACATAGATTGTTCCCTTTGCATTGGAGCTCTGGGACCTGCCTTTAAACAGCTAATGTATCAAAAGTCCCATCATCTTAATGTTGTTCTGCCTTTTTCTAGGTATGCTTTCATAGTTTCTCTGTAGTGTGTTTCCCTAACAGCTTTTCTGTGCAGATTGAAATTACCATTTATGAAGACAGAGGTTTGACCAGTGGAAGATAAAACTGTGGAATCTCAGGTATGTGTTACCTTTATCTCAAATCAGTCTCAACATCTGTCTGTGCTCAGAGGATTGGATGCTGTCATGCTGAGAGTTTATCCCACCCTTGTACATAATCAAAGACTGTTCACATAAATCCTGTGTGGACCAGCTCTTCTTGAAAGTAAAAATATCAGTACTGGGCAGGATGTTGCTTAACCTAGGAGAAATTTGAGTCTTGATTATGTAACTATGCTAACTTGTGCTATATCATGTCCAAAATTCTTCTCAGGTCAGTAAAAATGGGCTCTGTCCCTGGGTGTACTCCAGCATACAGAGACTTTTTGTTGCAGTTTTTCAGTTGGCTGCTGTTCTGGTTATCATGCTGATGTCTTTACTTGTGATGTTTGGAGGTAGGAGAGCCCAGCAGCTTTGAGAAGCTCTGCTGAGAGGCTCTCAGCTCTCTTGATGCTGCTCTCACAAAGTGAGGGGTTTTTGCAGGACTGGGGCTTGTGGTAGTTTTTGGGTATTTTTTTTTTTTGGGGGTCCCCATTGAAGGGAGGAATGATGAATTTGACTTCATGTTTTTAGAAGGCTAATTTATTATTTTATGATTTATATTATAGAAAAGAATACTATACTAAACTATACTAAAAACAGAGAAAGGATACTTATAGAAGGCTAAAAGATATTAATTAAAAACTCGTGACTCCTTCCAGAGTCCTGACACAACTTGACACTGATTGGTCATTAAGTAAAAACAATTCACGTGAAACCAATGAAACAATCACAATGTCCAACCACATTCCAAAGCAGCAAAACACAGGAGAAGCAAATCAGATAATTACTGTTTTCATTTTTTCTCTGAGGCTTCTCAGCCTCCGAGGAGCAAAGTCCTGGGCAAAGAGATTTTTCAGAAAATATAACAGTGACAGGGGCTCATGCTAATTGTATCCAATATAGACCACCAAAATTACTGTCAGCTTGTGGAAAGCTGACTTTGGGACTGGCTCCCTTGTGTTAGGTGCTCTGCAGGCCCTGGGATGGGAGTGTCAAGTCCAGATTGTTGCAGAAAAGAGTGGGAAATATTTATGCCTGTTATGGTAAAAGAAGCAAATAGTAAAAAGAGTGCAGAAAAGAGTGGGAAATATTTATGCCTGTTATGGTAAAAGAAGCAAATAGTAAAAAAATTTATTTTTTGTTTGGACAAATGGAATCGAGAGCTCTGGATTCTGCTCCCACTGCTCACCACAGCACATGGTAACTGCAGAAAGGTTTGTGTAGGGGAGCTTTTGGTTTGACTTAGGAGGAGTTTCTAACCATATGGAACTTCCTTCCTAGATGATAGCTCAGCGGTGGACTTGCTGTACCAAGGTTCCCCTACCTCCTACTTTAGAGCATCATTCCTTTCTCTGCTGCCAGATCCACAGTGCCATCTACTACAAGGACTAACTTCCTCCAACTGCTCCCCAGGGGGTGACCTAGCTGGTCAGCATCCACTTTCCAGTAGATTTGGAAGCAAGAGGATCACTTTTTAGTTTTTGTTTGGTTTGGGATTTATTTTTTTCCTCAAGAAAAGGCAGAAGTGGTTAAGCTGTGTTCTCTTCTGAAAGAAATGGGGCTCTGAGCCCAACAGAGGTTTAGTTTTAGTCCTGTAAGTGCAGTGCTGTTTGTCCCTGGTTCTTAAACCCTTCTGTGTGTCAGTTGGGCTTTGGAAAGCTCCAGCTCCAAGTTGGGAATTTCCCTCCAGTTCAGTGTAAGAGTGCAGAGATACACAGTGCCTCTTCCCAGTGAGGAGTGACTCAAGGCAGCGTCTCTTGTGCTGATCCTTGTGGAAAACCAAAAGGCAAAAGTGTTCCTTGAGTTAAGGTCTCGGTTATCCCTGGAGGGAGGGGGCTGTAGCCAGACTTTAACCCTGCTGGTTTTTCTGCCCCTGTGTCTGTGCTGTTGTTGGCCTGGTCAGCCATCAAACAGTGAGCACAGCAAAGTGGATGCTGAGCCAATAAAAATAATGATTCCCACCCTTCTCTGATTAATATGTGAAGTGTAAAACTGTTTCTTTATGGATTTCTTACATATAATTTATAGGAAAACATTGATTTGACAAACTGTAAGATACTGTGTAAGATGGATTTCTTAATTCTGTCTCTGGCACGCATTGAGGAGTGGAGCTGTGCATTCCTCAGCGTCCCCGTGCATTGCTCAGCAGAACCTGCACGAGTGCAGCTCCCCACAATCCAAGCTGGCTGAATCCCTTCTCTTCCATCCTTTTCCTGTGTCAGAGCCCAGGTGTCCTGGTGTAGGGGCCGAGTGTCAGTGTCCAGTTGTGGAAGGAACTCAGGAGTTCAGAGGAGATGCTTTGCAGGGTGCAGGGGCTGGGTTGGTTGGTGGTGGTGCTGCAGGTGCTAATACTGGATATGGAACTCCAGGCTCATTCCTCAGCCACTGGGGGGGTTGAGATTTGATTAATATTTTCATTGTATAAATTTGGTTTTTTTCTAAACTGTAACAGTGTTTGCCTTTCACAGCTGTTGCAATATTGGCAGAAGTACTGATGGATCAGTAAACCTTTTCTTAAACTGTGTGCAGGTGTGTTCTGCCAGCGCCGTGCTGTGGGGACAGGGTGACTCTGGGGCTGGGGGCTATCTCTGGCCTGGGGGCTGTGTGTGTGTCCCTGTGTCTGGGCTGTGTCCCTGTGTCTGGGCTTGATGGCTCTGGATCTATCAGGGCCAGTGCCCACCTGATGCTGGGGGCTGTGTCCGGGCTGTGTCCCTGTGTCCGGGCTGTGTCCAGGCTGTGTCCAGGCTGTGTCCCTGTGTCCAGGCTGTGTCCCTGTGTCCAGGCTGGGCTGGGTGGGGGCTGTGTCCCTGTGTCCAGGCTGTATCCCTGTGTCCGGGCTGTGTCCCTGTGCCCAGGATGGGGGCAGTGACCCTGTGTACAGGCTGGGGGCTGTGTCCCTGTGCCCGAGCTGGGGGCTATTGTCCCAGTGTGTGTGGGTTCCATGGCTCTGGCTCCATCAGGGCCAGTGGCCACCGGGTGCTTGGCTGGGGGCTGTCCCCCTGTGTCTGTGTCCGGGCTCCATCACGGCCAGTGCCCACCTCCTCATTGGCCCAGAAGTTGCAGCTGGACGCTGCTCCCTGATTGGTGGAGGAGGCTGCAGCCCGAGCCACCTGACTGCCAAAAGGGCTGCATCCGCCTCCTGATTGGCCAGTTCAACCCGCTTCCTGATTGGCTGAAAAAGCTTGCGGTCTGGAGTCGCACCGTGATTGGCCGAGAAAGCTTCATTTCAATCCGCCTCCTGGTTGGCCTAGCAGCTTCAATCTGTGCTCTGATTGGCTAGAGAAGATGGCTTTTCCAATCTTTACCCTGATTGGCTGAAGAAGATGGCTGTTTTTCAATTCGCCTCCTGATTGGCCTGAGGGAGGAGCGGCGGTCCCACTCCGTTTCCCGATTGGCCAAGCGGCCGCAGGGCCGTTCCCCATCCATGTTCCCGGACATGCCGCGCATGCGCAGTGGCGCGGCCGGCCGGGTCATGGCGGGAGCGATGGCGGCCGCGAGCGGCGGGGACTCGGACGGCGACAGCGAGGAGCTGGTGCTGACCCCAGCACAGCTGATCCACAGCCTGGAGCAGGTACCGCGGGCTGCAGCCACGGGCTGGGCTGGCTGGGCTGTGGAGCTGAGGATTTTCTGGGTTTCACTCACAGCGTGCTTTCTTTCAGGCCTGGCTGAATGAGAAATTTGCTCCGGAGCTGCTGGAGAGTAAACCTGAAATCATCGAGTGCGTTGTGGAGCAGCTGGACCATATGGTAGGTGTGAAAAATGAGTATTTTGTGATTGGCTTTTCGCAAGTATTAAAATCAATATTATATGTGTTGTGTTAGAAAGTGATGCTGCTGTATTGATTCTCTTAAATAGTGTGTTAAATGTAGTTTTAGGTTATAACAAAATGTTAAAATAGAAACTATGCTATGTGAGATACTTTTTTTCTAAAGAAAGGACTCGCACTGAGATAGCAGCCACAGGACACCTAAATCTTTCAGGGAGAGAGAATTTATTGCTCCATGATCAGGAGAAACGAACTTCTTCCCACCTCGCTGGGGCAGAACGATGCTGTCAGGATTCAGAGGAAGAAGCTGACAGTGCCCAGACAGAATCCTGTGTTTGAATGGAATTTATGCATCATGGATGAGGTGTATGAATATGCAACAGGCTGTTGCTTTAAAGGGTTAATCCTCTGTTAACGTGGGTCCTTTTTCGGGATGATTTTGCCCAGAAAAAGGTACCTGTAACTCTTTGTATTTATTGTCTCATATTGTCCTAATTCAAATTGTCCAAATTATTATTACTCTAATTGTTACTATTTTTATAACCATTTTATTACTATTAAACTTTTAAAATTCTAAAAACAAGTGATTGGCGTTTTTCACAGCAGGTGCTCCTGGCTCAGGTGTGCTGTGGGCAGGTCCTGCTCACCTGAGGCTCTTTGGGAGTGCTGGGCTCGTTTGCTCCCCTTCCTCTGTGACAAAACTTCTCTGAGTTTCTTCTTCGAGCTTGTCTTGGAAAGGGGCTCAAGCACACAAATTACACAAGTACCCTTTGATGACCCAAAATACACTGCTAAAGGAGCCAGTGTGCTTTGGGTCATCACAAACAGCCTTAGTCTGGTTTTGTGGGTTCTATGTACAAAACTTGTCTTCCTCTGTTACTTCTTTGATGTTTCAACCGTTTAATTTTAATTTCTTGTTGCTTTTTCTTGCAGGAAGCCAACCTGAAACGGGCCAAGAGAGGAGACCTGAAGGTCAGTGTTCATCACATGGAGATCGAGAGGATCCGTTTCGTGCTCAGCAGCTACTTGAGGTGTCGGCTGGTGAAGGTAACGCTTGCTGTGCTGCCCAGAGGGTGAAAAAGGCTCATTTCAGGGGGGATTTTTACCTGCACAGGGCTTCCTGCCTCAGCACAGCATTTAATTAAAGTGTGTTCTCTGAAATGTAACTCAGATTAATTTCCTGGACACACTTTGGTATTGTGACAAAGGAAGATCACAGCAGTGTTGATGACAATATTGTGAGTGCTGCTGGCTTCATCTGAGCCTGGGCTGGCACTGCTGGATGTGTCCCACTCCTGTCCCTGTGTCCTGCTGGTTGTGTGGCTTGCTGGTGTCACAGTCACTTCAGGAGCAGGGATTTGGGCAGGCCTGCAGCTGCTCCTGCAGCGTGTAGGGAATCCAGTGGGGAGTGGGGGTTTAAACACTGAACTCCTGGGAGATAGATCTGTGTCATTCTTTTGGGTTGTGTTCCAATAACAGATAGAGAAGTTTTTTCCCCACATTCTGGAGAAGGAGAAGTCTCGAGCTGAAGGGGAGCCCTCCATTTTATCACCAGAGGAGTTTGCCTTTGCTAAAGAGTGAGTAGGTTTTCAATGTGTCTTCCTCCCCTTTTATAGATTATAGAAACTTACCTGTGTGTTTTTGCTGAAGTTCCTGAGACTGAGCAGACAGTTTGAAGTAAGAATCAGTGTGTCTTACCAGGAGGTTTCCTTGTGGGCAAGAAAGGAGCTGAAAATAACTCTGGTGACTTTGAGTCAGTTCCCAGGGTAGGCCAAGGGCCTGTTTTTGGCTGTGCCCATGGGATGAGGAGCTGTCTCTTACTCTTGTTTTGAGTCAATACTCTCCCTGCAGATTTGTATTTGACTAACCAACTCAATTCTTCAATGGTTTGTTTCAGGTATATGGCAAACACAGAAGCTTACCTGAAAAATGTGGCCCTAAAACACATGCCACCTAACCTGCAGAAAGTGTCTCTCCTAAAGTCAGGTGAGTCTGTCCAGACTCCAGGGTAATCTGAAAACTGTAGAAGCAGGTGGAGGTGTGGGGAAAGCTCCAGGGAGCCCCAAATGTAAGGGCTAGCCCTGCACTTGCTGCTCAGTTGAGCAAAGGTGATGTGATGGTAGTGGTGTAGCATGGTTCCATGCTGCTGCTGTCAACTCCTGTCTTGCACTGAGGCTGAGCACACACATCTGGTTACGAGGGTCTGGTGCTCCCTTTGTTCACCTGTCAGTTTGTTTGTTACCTGTCAGAGCCCTCGGGGCTCTGCAGAGGAACATAAGTGAGGGCTGAGCTTGTGCTCTCAATGTTTTGTTTGCAGTTCCAAAGCCCAACCTGGACTCCTTTGTGTTTCTGAGGGTGCTGGAGCGGCAGGAGAACATCCTAGTGGAGCCAGAGACAGATGAGCAGAGGTAGGTGGGCATTTCTGTGTGTGGCACAGGTGTCATGCGTGGCAGTGTCACTGTGGGCTGCAGCTCTCATCCCCATGTCTCTGCAGGGAATACGCCATCGACCTGGAGGAGGGCTCCCAGCACCTGATCCGCTACAGAACTGTGGCCCCTCTGGTGGCCTCGGGAGCTGTGCAGCTCATCTGAGGGGACAGGTAAGCACCTGGTGGGAGGAGCAGCTACAGCAGCACCTCCCCTGCCCACCTCAGCACAGTGGGGTCCCTGTGGGGCTGCCTGGGGGCTGGGTCCCCTCCCAGGGCCAGGTCCATGGCAGGCAGAGCATGGTGGCACTGGAGGTGAGTACCACAGGATTGCACTGTGACCGTGTTCACGGGGGTCTCAGGTTGAGGGAAGAGACGAGGATCTGACTCCATGTTTCAGAAAGCTTGATTTATTATTTTATGATATATATTACATTAAAAGTATACTAAAAGAATAGAAGACAAGGTTTCATCAGAAGGCCAGCTAAGCTAAGAATAGAAAGGAATGATAACAAAGGTTTGTGGCTCGGCTCTCTGTCTGAGCCAGCTGGACTGTGATTGGCCATTCATTAGAAACAACCGCATGAGCCCAATCCCAGATCTACCTGTTGCATTCCACAGCAGCAGATAACCATTGGTTACATTTTGTTCCTGAGGCCTCTCAGCTTCTCAGGAGGAAAAATCCTAAGGAAAGGATTTTCCATAAAAGATGTCTGTGACATTGTGCCACAGAGGCATCACTACCCCCACAGCTCCTCAAGCTCCTGATTGCCTGTGACATGCCCAGCAGACAATCCTTCCTGTGGCACTCCTGGGTGAGGGCAGGCTGTGTCACAGGGCAGTGTCTGGAAAGCTCCAGTGTGAAGCTGCTGCAGTGCCTTGGTTAAGAGCAGTGGCAGGTGGCATCACTAAAATGGAGCAGCTGTGGTCATGGACTCAGGAGAAAGTAGTTTCTGCTGTGTGTCATGTGAATATGCTCCCTGCAGAGGGTGAGGGGCTCTGGTACCACCTTTAGGTTGCACTGTCAGACTCCCTTGTGCAGAAGCCACTGCTAAGGGGAGTTCACAGAGTTCATTTTTGCTGGTCACACAAAGCAAAAGCTCCTCTGGCAGTGCTGTCCCATGCAGGCCTCCTGTAGCTGGAGGAGAAGCCAGAGTGTTGTGTGGTAGCTCAGAAGCTGTGGGCAGACAAGGGCTCTCAGGGCAGGGTTTCTCTTCCCTGCATGAGGAGTGTCTGGGGAGCATCTTCCTCTGCAAGGCTGGGGGTGACACAGGGCATCTTGTAGTGTGAGTGGCTTTGCATGTGTGGTTTATAGTCTTCCTAATTAATCCATTTAGGTAAAGAAGATTCTTTCAAGTATAGACATTTAGAGGGGGCTGGGTTTAATCCTGAGGAATCAGTAGCATGTTCCTCTGGACAGCCCTCCAGGAAGGGCTTGTGAATTGTGTATTTACAGCCAGACGACTCCACAGAGGTGACTGAAGCTTCCAGACAAAATCCTTGTTAATCTGCTGCTGTGGAAGCGTGCTCCACAGGATCTGCCTGAGGAGTGTGCAGGTGGCACGTCTGCAGCCTTTCTCCTTGGCCCTGTTCAGTTTGACTGAATGCTTGTCCTGACAGCTCGTACTTGTCACATGGCTGCAGCAGTGTGAGCCTCAGGGGCGTCTGTCCTCTCCTAGGGGCTGAACTTGAACTGACCTGATGGTTTCCAGAGTGCCTGTGGTGTAGCTCATCTCTGCAGCTTGCACACAGCTGTGTCCTCATGGCTGGGCAGAGGGTGGAGATGGCTGAGATCAGCCAGGCTCCAGGTGAGAGTCACTTGTGGCACACCTGAAAATGCCACCTTGCTTTTGTGTGTCCTTCCATGACCAAACACCTGTGTAACATCTGTGGAACTGCTCACACTGCACCTCTGCTCTGTCTGTGCTGGGGGAAGGAGAAATGTCCACAACTTCATTGAGAAATTGATGGGTTTGGCTTGTCCTTAAATGGAGGAGAAGACACAGCAGGGCATCCACCTTAATGTGTGCTGCTGGGAGAGAATGGGAAGAGTAGGGGCAGCTTTTCCAGTGTCCGTGGGTTCTGCTGTTGATGGCAAATACATTCCTTATTCTCTGCTCTCCCCCAGGTGGGAATAGCTTGGGTTTACTCAGTGGTTAGCTCTGAACACAAGGTAGGTGGATGGTGGAAGAGGTCACAGGGAGGGCACTGATGGTGAACTGCAATGTCCCTGCCTCAGCCAGAACTGCTCTCCTGGGGGCAAGAGAAAGGCAGGACAGCTTTCATTGCTAGGAAGACTCAGGTTTGTGTTGGCTACCCCAGGTGGCTGAAGTTGGGGGGTTTGCACTAAGATGATGTGTGGAAAGCATGCTTTTGCATCATATTTTTGCCAGCTGGGCACTGGGTTCAAGCTCACTTTGGCCAGTCTTGCATTGTGCTGCAGACATTCAGACATGGTGGTGATGGAAGGCCATGTAGAAATATTGGGAGGTCGGTCAGCTGTGTCATGAGCTGAAGAAAATCTGTGCTGTCAGCAGGAACAATCAGGGCTGCTTAACATAAATGGCTCGACAGCTCTGGGGAGATTAGCAAGGAGAACAAGGCAGGGGTGATCTGCTTTAGGTGACAGTCTTTACTGTCAAGGAGTCACATGTGACCTGAACAGTGAGGGTGATTTTGATTATAGATGTCAGGGACACCACAGCGTCTCTTGCGTGTGAGCAAATTTCCTTCTCAGTGCATACATCCAGGGTAAGAACTTCTGAGCTGGTAGAGCATGAGCTGGAGGTCTGGGGTTTTCTTGGACAGCCTGGAAATAGCTGTCTTTAGAGAAGCATCTGAGAAGGGGTGTATGGAACCAATTCAAGCCTCCCCCATTAAAGCCTGGGTAAGAGGAATATATTAAAATCCAAAGTAAGAGGAACATATTAAAGCCTGGGTAAGAGGAACATGCCCCCCTTTCTCCCAGAGCTCCCTCCCGGTGTTGATACTGCACAGCTGCTGCTCCTCCGAAAGCACTCGTGTTTTTCTGGCCCCAGGGCCCATTTCTGTTTTGTTCCCCCTGCCTGGCGCGGTAGGAGCCGCTCTGTGCCCTCTCCCCGGGCCGGTCCCGCTACCGGCGCCTCTCCGGGACGCGCTGCCGCCACCGCCGGGCCCGGGAGGAGCGCGGCCCCGCCAGGGGGCGGGGCGAGGCGGCACAGCCCGTTCCCATTGGCCAGCCGGGAGCGCGGGGCGGCGCTGATTGGCCGGGGCGGGGTGTCCCGGCCGAGGGCGCTCCCACGGCTCCATTGATGCGGAGGCGGCGCGGCGGGAGCGGAGCGGAGCGGGCGGGACGCGATGAGCTGCGGCGAGTGAGCGGGGCCGGGCCGGGTGGGGCGGGGGGCTCGCCGGGGCCGCGCCGCCTGACCCCCCCTGTTCGTCTCTAGGCTTTTCCAGGTGTGCAGCGGGCGGGCTGTCGCCCCGCCAGCCATGCCCGTGGACCTGGCCGTGCGGCTCTGCCTGAGCCATTCGCCCCCCATCCGAAAACTGCTGAACTCCTACGAGGAGCTGCGGGGCAACCGAGGCCGCAAACCCCTCCGATCCTGTCTCAACCAGAAACTGAGCGCAGAACCTGAGCCGGAGCGGCGAGACAAGGGCTCCAAGGGCCAGAAGAAGAAGCAGGTTGTGTTTGCTGATATGAAGGGGCTCTCACTGACAGCTGTCCGCTTCTTCTCAAAGATTGAGGAGGACCTCTGTGATTTGCAGCATGCCCTGTCAGACCTTGCCTGTTTCAGACCTAAGAAAAGCCCCCTGTGGGAAGCAGGCAGGTACGTGCTGGACTTCCCACAGCCATCTGCAAACTACGTGGCTTTCCGGAACAGCCTGCACAGCAACTTGGTGTGCCTGGAGAGCTGTGTGATCCAGGGCCGTGCTCTGTCAGGGACAGTGAAGGTTCGAAACATCGAGTACGAGAAGAAAGTGATGGTCCGCATCACCTTTGATGGCTGGAAGAGCTTCCGGGACATCCCTTGCCAGTACATGCACAGCACGTACGGCTCAGCCGACACGGACATCTTCACTTTTGAGCTTACCCTGCCCAAACCATCCATTTCCCATAGGGGCGCAGAGTTCTGCATCTCCTTCCAGTGTGGACAAAAGACCCACTGGGACAACAACCATGGGAAGAACTACAAGATCTGCCAGGTGGGCTTGATCCGCCCTGCCTCCTGTGCTGTGAAGAGCGCCAGCAGGGCCTGGGAGCATCTTGGCACCTCTGGGGCTGCCGCTCTAGTCCTTTCTCACCTGCAGACCTGGCGGCATTCAGAGACCCAGGCTCCTTATTGGTAGGAAGGCAGTGTGGGGACATGTAGGTGCCCTCCCTGTCCCTTGGGGAGGGGTCAGCTGCAGAAGATGCTCCTCACATTTTTGTTAGCTTCTTCATGGCCTGCTGCTCCATGAGCAGCCGCCAGTCGCTGCAGAAGCTTCTTCACTTCTTGCTGCTTGAAGCAACTCCTTCGTGTAGGTTCTCAGGGCAACACGAGAGTAGGGGAGTGACAGGGGCAGGGCTGCGGGCTGGGACTCGCGGCCAGCTCTGAGCCAGGCCGGGAGCCGCGGTGGCCGGTGCTGCCCAAGTGCCTTGTGTGGAGGGAGGGGGCACCATCCTGGCGCTCCCGAGAAGAGCTCACCGCGGGCTCACTGTGCCAGGAGCGGCGGGGTGCCTGCGGTGCTTGGTGCTGTAACGGGGAGTTAATAAAGTGACGGCGTTTGGCGACTCCTGCCTCCTGTCCGCCTCCCGGGGCTGGGGCGGGGCCCTCAGCGGGCGGCGGGAGGGACGCGCGGGCTCCCCCTGGCGGCGGCGGCGGAGGGAGAGCGGCGCGGCCCTGCGGGCGCGGCCCCGCGGGCGGCGCGCTGACGCCACGCACGCAGCGCGGTGCGGGGGCGCGCACGGCACGTGGCGGGGCGGAGCGGGGCCCGGTGGCGGCGGCGGCGGCGGCAGCAGCAGGTGAGTGAGCGAGGGAGTGAGTGAGCGACTGACCGACCGCGGCGGCCTCCGCGCCCCTTCCCGCCCCGCACGGGCCCGGCGGAAAGGGCCCGGCCCGGCCTGGCCGCCCGCCGTTATCCCCGGGAGCGCGGCCTCCCTCAGGCCGCGCCGCAGTGCCCCCCGCGCCGGCCCCGCGCGTCCCCGCCCCGCGCGCACCGAGGACGAAGGGCGTCGGGAGGGCCGGGCCCAGCCCTGCTGCGATCCGCCGCTCTCCCGGGGAACAGAGCTGCGATCCACCCTCTCCGCCGCCCCCGGTCTCGCCGCGGCCGCCCCGGGCGGGCCGTTCCGCTGCTCTGCCGAGCGGTGAATCGCTGCAGCCCCGACACGGCGGAGCGGGCTGCGGGCTGTGTGCCTGCCGGGCCCGCCCGGCCGTGCCTCAGCCCCGGGGCGGGGCCGGAGGGGCGGCTGCCGGCGCCGGGAGCCCGCGGGCAGGGCCGCAGCACACGTGGGCTCTGCCGTGCCGGTGACTCGGGGCAGGGGAGTCATGGCTGAGTCCTCACGGAGCGGCTGCCGCCTCAAGGGGCCCGTGTGACCGGTCCTGCTTGTGATGGGTGGCAGCTGTGGCATCTTGGGCACGTGTGGCTGACGAGCTGCCTCTGCCGGTGCCCGGTCTGTGTGTGACTGTGAAGCACTAACACTATTCTTAGCGTTACTGGTACAGCAGTGTTTAACCAGCAGCTGGAACGTTGTGTACAGGGGAGGAAGAGGATCTTTACACACTCTCCTTTGTCCTGTGTGCTTGTCAGGTACCTGTTAAATCCCATCCTCAGGTTGAGACTCTGTAGCCTGGTGAAGGTGATGTCCAGAGGGCAGGCTCCCCCGAGCAGACTCATTTTTTTATCATAAGGCACCGCTGACCCTGTGGGTGTGTGACCTTTGACTGGTCCCTGTGCCCCAGCAAGTTCTTCTTTGACTAATCATCAGCTGTAATTCTCCCCTTAGGGGCTAACTTCCTGTCCTGAACTGTTTGTAAATCTGCCCTTTGTCACTGGGCATGAGACTTAGAGGAGCAGAGGAAATGATGCCTACCCAGGAATCTGGGTACCTGGCTTCCTCACTTCTCTCGGATGCCCCTGAAATGAGAGACATGATAAGGTCTTTGTCATGAGGAAGGGTTTTCTGTCACTCCTTTCCTGTACTCGAGACCTGATTGCAGCATCCTGTGCCGTGGGCGTGGTTCTGGATGAGTGTGCTCCGTCTGAGGTGTGCATGGTATGAAAATAGAGGATGAATGGCAGCAGGAGGTGATTCCCCAGTCTGTGACAGTGACAGGCAGTAGCTAGACTATCAGAGTTGCTGATATAGAGTCTCAGTCTTGCTGTCTGGGGAGCTGCTGTGAACGGTGTGACCTCAGCCCAAGTACTGCCTTGCAGGTTTCAGAGCCCACTGCCTCTGGCCTCTGCCACACTCCCTGCGTTGACACCTCCGATCTGCTGACTCCAGTCGCTCTCCTCCTCTGCTGCTGCTGCTGGCATGTGAGTGCCACATCTGCCAAGAAGCCAACGTGCTGTTTGAAGGCTTTCCAGGAGCACAAGCTTTCAGTGGTGTCTGTAATGACCCTTCAGCGCGAGTGGATGCCAGGGGCCTCCAGAACTGAACTTGTTCCAGGCGTCATGCGAGGAGCGGCCGTGCTGGTGCGCGTGCCCTCGTGGCCAGAACAATAATAGCTCCACACACGGTAGGCTCCTGTGAGTGCCAACTCCCTCGATCTCCTCCAATGCAGGCTCAGGGATGGACTCCACCTTGTCCCTCTGAAGAGACTCTGCATGCTCTCAGCAGCCACCGGGGGATTCTGCTGCCAGATTCTCCACAAGCTGCCCCGCAGCAGGACTTGCTCAGTGGCAGCCTGGGAGGGGATCAGTTCCTGCACTCGTGTTGCTGCCCTGCCTGTGGACAAACCTGTGTGTGTGTGCTCTGAGCTCTTTGGCCTGCATCGTCTGAACTCAGCAGAGCTCCTGGCAGACTCTTGGCTTGTTTTCCCAAGTGCTCTCTCTGATCCTGTTGCATTCCCTCTCTCAGAGCCCCGAAAGGATGTGAACTTTGGAATGGGGTCTCTGAGCACGCTGCAGACTCGGTGCATGTGTGACACTGTTGCTGAGTAACAGGAGGATTGGTTCATTGCTGTGAGCAGCCCTTCTGTCTGGCTGCAGGGCACCAGCCTTGCCTGGGCCCTTCACCATGTTCCTCCTGCTCCCCTTTGACAGCCTAGTGGTTAATCTCTTGGGGATTTCCATAACTGTCCTCTTCACTCTGCTTCTGGTTTTCATCATCGTGCCAGCAATTTTTGGAGTCTCCTTTGGCATCCGCAAAGTTTACATGAAAACTTTATTAAAGATTTTTCAGGTAAGTCATGTTTTCAGAGTGTTCTCTGTGTTTGCAGAGGTTTCTCCAAGCATGGAAGAGAGGCTTTTGCCTCAGGAGGGGATTTTGGGTGATAGAGTGGAATACAGGGCTGTGGATGTCGTGCTGCTGCCAGTTGACCTCTTTGGCTCATCTCAGCTAAATGCCATTGATGAGACCTCTGTTTGTGGGCTGTTTTTTCCCTGTAATTAATCTAGTAAATCTTCAAGTAAAGCAATAGTCTGGCAAGGTGCAGTCAGCAGGATCTGAGGGGGAGCTTGGAGGGCTTGGTGTCCCAGGCAAGGCAGGGTGCTGCTGCAGTGGTGCCAGCTGTGATGGGGAGGGACCAGAGCCAGCATGTTGCTCCTCTCTGAGTCACATTTGGAGGAAGCAAGAGCAGAGGAGGTAAGGCAGGACATTTGTGCTGCAAGCCCTGAGTGGTCTGTGGCCAGAACCCAGAGCTCTCCACATGCTTCTGTCCTGGAGTGTCACCTCCTGAGCCCTGTCTGGACCTGCTGCCTTGGAGGACAACCAGCAGCCCTTGCCCACCCTCTTGGCACAGAGAGGCCAAGTGGAATTTTCCAGCTTGTTGTCATGCTGTTCCCTTGCCTGCCTTTGGTGCACTAATTTTATAGGCTGTCTCTGAGCCAACACCTCTTGAAGCAAGTTCCTGACCAGACCAGAATTTTTTATCTACTAGGAGTAGTAGGTAAAGCCTATACCACCCTATCCTGGCAGCCCAGGTTAAAGGCAAAGTGTTTGCTAGGGAGGTTTTAGGCTCTTATATATGGAGTTCATGCTGCTAAAGGATGTATGGTATAGCTACTGCTGTTGGAACATGATTATATTATGATTATACCATGATTATATATGATTATACCATGATTGTCCCCAGAGTATCCCTGTACTGGCTGGCTTGGCAAGACAGCCCTGGAGCTCAGCTCTTTAAACTCTTGAGTCCTCCCAAAAGCCTGAGGTATAAATGGGAAGACCCTGGGCTTTGTGAGGGGCTTCATTAACACAGATATTGGAAGACTTGACTACAAATTTACTGACTGAAGCTGGCAGAGAAAAAAGTTTTAAATAGAACTTTTCACAATGTTTTCTTTTTTTTTTCCCCTCTTCCTTCAATTCAGGAACATTTACTCTCAACACCTATATTGGTGTTTGAAGCTATTTTTCTGAAAAGACTGGGAAGTCTATTCCAGTTTTATTAAAGGATCTTAGTGGTTGGATAGAGGAGCACTCATGCACAACTGGTCACTGATTTGGTGGAAAATTCACTCATTAAGTTTGACCATTCAGAACTGTATTTTGGGGGGCTATTTCCCAGCACTCAAGGCCAGTGTTGGGAACCCAGAGGGGCAGGAGCTGGGAGCGTGGCAGAGTCTGGCAGCCTGTGGGACACAGCCAGAGCTGTGAGGCCTGGCTGGCAGCAGCACTCCTGTGTTGGTGGGAGGGAGGGCACCTGTCTGGTGGCTCTCAGGTGGGAGCCTGGGTTTGCTGCTGCCACAGTCAGGATGGAGATGTGCTGGCCTTGCAAGCACTGCCTTCTCCATAGGCTGCTTAACTCCTGACTTCTGGGCTGGCAGCATCCAGGCAATCTTGTGCAATGCTGAAGTGTGGCTGCTGGCAGAGGCAGCTGCAAGGTGAGCAGGACTCTCTGTATGCAGTCAGCATTCCCTCATTGCTGCCTCCTGATCTGCTGCTGGAATGGGCTGAGATTGGGATGCCAGAGTTCACAGCAGCTTCCCCTCCACACAGGGGAGCAGACTGTACACCAGTCCTTCTTCTTCTGAAGCTTCTCCTTCCAGACCTATGTGAATTACAGGCTGTGAAGGTTATTTGGAGGGCAGGCAGGAATACTGCACAGAAATACAGCCTGCAGTTTGTGCTGGTGCCCTTGAAAATTAGCTGATAGAACAAGTAGTCCTGGCACAGGATTTGGCAACCAGCTGTCTGAGGGTGCTTGCTGCTGCTGTTTTGGGCAGATTGCTGAGCTGAGAAGCAGCAGCAGCCATCAGCTGAATCAGAGGGGAAAGGATCCCATCCCATCATCAGCCTGATGTGTCAGCAGCAGCCTGAAAACACAGTCTCTGCTTTGAATTTGGAAGAAACAAGGGTTGAAGAGTAGCACTGGTGCCCTGACCAGCTTCCTGCACTGTGCTGCAGACACCCCAGCAGGCTGCACAGCTCAGACAGCAGCTGTGCAGTGGCAACCACGTGCAAGGTGCAGCAGAGCTGAGAGGTCACAGGAACTGCAGAAAACCTTGCTGTGCCATCTCAGCACTGAGCACTCTTCTTCCCTCTGGCACTCCCAGGCCAGCCTCTGCTTCCACCTCAGCTCAGTTGAGTTCATCACTCACTCTTGCTGTTTTGTATGGAAGCCTCCTACTTCAGCCCCATCTTCTCCCCTGCACTATGGTCCTGCCTGAAAGTCAGCTCTGAAATGGGCAGTAGTGTGGGGTTACTTGCCAATCTTGGTTGTCCTGTCTGTCTTGCAGTGGGCAACACTGAGAATAGAGCGTGGTGCCAAGGAGAAGAACCATCCGTTGTACAAGCCCTATGTCAATGGTGAGATCCTGCCCTGCATGGGGACATGGAGTTCAAAATTCTTGTGGGGAGGTAGGGTGAATGTGGTGTCTCTGAGCAGCTGAGGTCTGCTGGGAAGTCTTTTCCATGTAGGAGGGAGCTCTGTTTCGTGAGGGAGGGCAGGAAGCACCCTGGGAGTGGGGAGGTTTTTGCCTGTCTGCACTGAGAAGGGAAGGGGACTTTGAGGAGGGTGGTTGAGGGAGGACCTTGACTTTTGTCTCCCTTTGAGTGGGCAAGTCCCAGTTTGCTGAGAGCTGCCTGTGGTGTGTTGCAGGCATCATTGCAAAGGAGCCAACGTCCCTGGAGGAGGAGATCAAGGAGCTGCGCCGCAGCGGCAGCGGCAAAGCCCTGGACACCCCTGAGTTTGAGCTCTCAGATATTTTCTATTTCTGCCGCAAAGGCATCGAGACCATCATGGATGATGAAGTGACCAAGAGATTCTCAGCTGAAGAGCTGGAGTCCTGGAACCTGCTCAGCAGGACCAATTACAACTTCCAGTACATCAGCCTGCGCCTCACTGTGCTCTGGGGGCTCGGTGTGCTCATCCGCTACTGCTTCCTTCTGCCCCTCAGGTGACTCCTGCTCCTGGCACCTGCCTGCCAAGAAGGTGCTGGTGGCCTGGTTTTTTCTAGCATGTGGTTTCCCTCTTTCTGCAGGATAGCACTGGCATTTACTGGCATCAGCTTGTTGGTGACTGGTACCACAGTGGTGGGATATTTGCCAAATGGAAGGTGAGTGCATCTTTGAGGGAGAAGCAGATGGGGAGCGCTCCGTGCAGTTTGAGACTTTATAATCCTGAAATTTCCCTACAAAGCTTTCTGTTCTACCACCTGCAGGCAGAGCAGGTGGTCTCTCAGGAATGGGCACCCTGTAATTTTCAACAAGGGGCTTAGATGTGAGCACTAAGCCTGTGGCAGAGCGCTCAGCCCTGGCCTCTTAAAGGAGCAATAACAGAAAAGAGAAAAGGCCAAAAATTTATTCTCATGAGTTAAGAATGAGTGATCATAAGCTGACAGCAAAGCTCAGGACATGCTGTGTTTCTGTAGGAGAGATGTGAAGGCTTGGCTGGATTTCACTGGGCTGAGTGGCACTGTTACAGGGGATATTGTAGGACTGGGGAGTGGGATTTCACTGTGGCACTGTTACAGGGGATATTGTAGGACTGGGGAGTGGGATTTCACTGTGGCACTGTTACAGGGGATATTGTAGTATGTACAATATATATCACATATATATAATATATATAATGGGAGTGATGGTCTCTGTCCTGGGCTGCAGGTGTAAGGACTTCCTGAGCAAACACGTGCACCTGATGTGCTACCGGATCTGTGTGCGTGCCCTCACAGCCATCATCACCTACCACGACAGGTAAGGCCTGTCTGCTCCAGGCTGTCCCTGCCCAGGGGGTGCTCCATGCTGGCCATTATGGAGCTCTCATGCTTCCTTCCCTCTTTCTTCACTTCTGCCTTTGTTTTGTAGAGAAAACAGACCCCGAAATGGAGGCATCTGTGTGGCCAATCACACCTCCCCCATTGATGTGATCATCCTGGCCAGTGATGGCTACTATGCCATGGTAAGGTATCAGCTCTGCCTGGCCACCTGCATGGAGGGAGCAGCAGAGCTTGTTATGGGGCAGGAAGTGGGCAGCAAGAGTCTTTGGAGCATGTAGAACTACTTGACCCTGCATGACATGGTGGGGCACTGTCAGACTCTGTTGTCTGTGGTGTGCAAAGCTCGGCCTGGAGCTCGAAGCACCAGAGCTCTGTGGGTGCAGCTTTGCAAGAAGAGCTCTAGGCTTTGCTGTTGCTGGAAGAGCAAAGTGCTTCCCCAGCTGGACCTCCTGCCATGGGGAAAGCACTTGGGGTTTGCTGTATCTGTCTTTCAGATCACAGCCTGGGACTTTTCCTCTTAGCCTTTCCAGGATAGAGGCAGGAAGATAAACCTCAGTTTGGCTGTGAATGCAGCCTTGACTTCCATGTGTGCCCAGGTCTTGTAACTTGTGTCTTCTTGCCCTGGTCAGGTGGGTCAGATCCATGGAGGGCTCATGGGTGTGATCCAGAGGGCCATGGTGAAAGCCTGTCCCCATGTCTGGTTCGAACGCTCCGAGGTCAAGGATCGTCACCTCGTCGCCAGAAGGTGTGACAGTGTGTGACAGCTGCCTGCAGGGGTGGCTCTGAGGGCTGGGGGAACTCCAGGGCTGCTCACCTCCCTTGGGTGAGGCCTCATAAGTGCTGGGAGATTGTGCCCCTTTGATAGTCCCTGGTGACTGCAGGGTATGGATTATTGTGCTCTGTGGATTGCTACTGAGAGCATCTGTCCCTTCTGCTAATTTTTGACACTTCTCTTTAGGCTCACAGAACATGTCCAGGACAAAAGCAAACTGCCCATTCTTATTTTTCCAGAAGGTGAGTGCAACAAGGCCAGAAAAGCACCAGGTGGAGAAGGCACCTTGAGATAGCACCACATCTCTGTCCCTTTCCTTCTTACACAGCCAAGGGCTTGAGCCCCTCCACTGAAACAAGAGGGACATTGTGTCTTTAGAGCTGAGTGAGCCCAGAGTGCAGGAGACACACATGATGTCCCAGTGACCCTTTCTGTGCACACAGAGAGCAGGGCTTGGATGGAGAGCTAGGGGAGAGTTGCTGGGTTCCTGTTACCCTGCCCTTAAGCCTGTAGCTTAGACTTCTGAGCTGACTTGCAGAGGAAAGTTAAGATTGTGCTTGTCTCTTACAGGAACATGCATCAACAACACATCTGTGATGATGTTCAAAAAGGGGAGCTTCGAAATTGGAGCTACAGTTTACCCTGTAGCCATCAAGGTATGACAAGGCACAAGTCTGTCTGTCCCTCTGTATCTCTGTCTTGGCAGCCCAGCCCAGCCTGGTCTGAGGGCACAGGAAAGCTGAGGTCATTCCATGTAGTGAGCTGAGTTTAGCTCAGTTTGGGGTGGAAGTTGGAGCCTCAGAGAGGGTGCAGCCCCTGCCTGACTTCATGAACTCTTCTGCCTTTGTAGTATGACCCCCAGTTTGGAGATGCCTTTTGGAACAGCAGCAAGTATGGCATGGTGACCTACCTCCTGAGGATGATGACCAGCTGGGCCATTGTCTGCAGTGTCTGGTACTTGCCCCCAATGACCAGGCAGGTAAGGTGAACCAGCCTGTCTGATCACTGTGCTCCTGTGCCCTTTGCTCCTGCTGAACACTCTTGTTTTGCCACAGCCTGAAGAGGACGCAGTGCAGTTTGCCAATCGAGTGAAGTCAGCCATTGCCAGGCAGGGGGGCCTTGTGGATCTGCTCTGGTGAGTCCAAGCAGGCTTTTCTCTTCCTGGTGCCAGAGTTCCTTGTCCTGGGATGTGCTCATGGGCTGTAGAGCTCCTTTTGTTTCTTGCTTAGGGTAGAGTTCTACCCCCTTGCTTAGGGTAGAGCAGGCTTCTGGAGGAATATCCTTCTGTGGCAGGGACCAAAGTCTTTGCTGCTTCTGTGTGCTGGGCATCAGAGCTTCATTCTCTGATTGTAGCTTTCATTGGGATGCCCTGGGTTTGACTTGTTCCTACTCAGCAAGGTGTGTCCAGCTTGGGAACTTGCTTTCCTAGGCCCTGAGGTCTCAGAGCTCAGGAGGCAGGCAGGCAGTCTCCTGTAGCTCTGCTAGAGTAGCTCATGTTTCTGGCAGAGTTGCTATTTTGAGCACAGTGCAGGGCCATGGGGGCAGCTCCTGGCAGAACCAGGTGAGAAAGTGATGCTCTTTGGGGACAGGTGTGCCACCAGGGCAGCTGGAATTCGGACTTGCCCTGAACACTCCCAGATGAAGATGCTGCCTGCCTGCAGCCTCTCTGATTTGACTCTCTCCCCAGGGATGGAGGACTGAAAAGGGAGAAGGTGAAAGATGCTTTCAAGGAGGAGCAACAGAAACTCTACAGCAAAATGATTGTAGGCAGCCATGAAGACCGGAGCCGCTCCTGAGTGCGCTGCCTCCAGCACTGCCACCCTGCCTCCAGCACCAGCCAGGGCTTGTCTGGAGCACCTCTCAATCTTTGGACTTGGGCTACTCCAGAGCTGCTGGGACTGGCTTTTTCATCCTCTGGCTGTTGTTTTGAGGAGCACTATTGCTGCCTGGAGTCTCTAGGCCTTTGGCAGCTCATGGCAAAGATGCCTTCTTGTTACTGTTACAGTGAAGCCCCTTGCAGGGGCAGTATTAAATGAAACTCTTATGGTGTCCTGTGCTTCCATCTGGTGTGTCCAGCCCCAGGGAAGGACTGGTGTGATGTGTATGTGTGTCAGTCACAAGTCTCTCACAACACAAAAGCTGCTGAGCTGTGCTGAAATTGGCTGCTTTGACAACCAAGGGAATCCTCATCAGCCTGTCCCACTCATGTGTGAGGCATAAACCCCCTAGGAGCAGAATGTGCCTCTCAGGCCATTTTCAGATCCACTTCCAGGAGAAATCTTTTTCTTTTGCCACCTTCCTGTCAGCTTGACCCAGACTGTTGCTTCTACAGTGTCAGTAACAGCCTCTTCACTGCTCCTGGTGCAGTAAGGATCAGACTCCTTGGAAATCTCCCTCTGTCCCCTGGGGCTGTGGGGTGCCAGGTGTCACTGGAGTGGCAGGTGGGGCTCCTGAGGAATCTGAACGTGCTATAGTAGGAGCCTGGAGTGTGTAGGAGAGCCCAAGACTTCATGGCTAGGGCAGCAAATCCCTTTTCAGATGTCTCCTGAGGGAAACAGTGGCATCTGACCTTGTCATGCACACACGAGACCTGAAATCTTGTGGCCCTTTTTGCTCTGCATGTAAATTATTTGGTAAAACAACCTGCATTTGAGCATTTCTCCCATGTACTTTCCCATTTTCCTTACATTCCTACAAACCTGAGCACTTACACTGGGTTCTCTGCTCTTACAAGCAAGGGCTGTTTCACTGCTACCTGCTGAAGCCTGCTTGCATTTCCTAGTGCTCTGGAGAAGGCAGTTATCCAAGTGCCTCCTTTGTACCTTGAGTGTTTGTTGGGAAGGGCATCTGCTATGCCAGGTGAGGACAGCTGCTCTGTGTAAGTGGCCTTAAATCTGAATTTTCAACTTTTTTATGTACCTGATGGAACTTTGCTGCTCTGGCTGCCAGCTCAGGGGCCATTTGGATGAAGAGCCCTGCACCTTGCTGTGGTGTGGGGAGCCCTGGGGGGAGCTGCAGCGAGCTGTGGGTTGCTGAGGCAGTGCTGTGCTCACTGTGTGCTGTGGATGGCTGCAGCTGGGGACACACCTGCTGGGGACAGGGACTCTGCTGCCAGGCTCTCCTCCCCGTTCAGCAGCCCCTCCTGAGCCCTGTCAAAGGCTGTGTCCCCAGAGCTCTCCTCTCTGGGGGTGGCATGGACGTTTCCTTCAGGTGCTCAGCCCTTGCCATGTCCTCAGGCACTTGGATCCAGCTGCAGGTGCCCACAAATCTGCCTGCAGCTGGGTGCCCTGTGCCTGATGCCACAGCAATCTGCAGAGCCCTCCTCAGCTTTGCAGGACATCCAGCCACCCTGCTGTGCTTGGGGACAGTCCCCAGCAGCATTCAGGACACTCCACAGCAGGCAAGGAGCTGGCTGGACAGGTTAGGAGGCACACATCCATCTTTCCTTGGCTCTCCCACCCCATGCCCCCAGTCAATATGTCTCTCTCCGATGAGAAAGTTAATAAATTTAGCTCTAGATTAAAAGTATCGATCATTTCATTTGTAAGCCATAAATAACCAAGGGGGGAGCACTGTGTGGCCCACGGGGTAGGGGCTGCTGGCTCTGGCTGCAGCAGCCGTGCACCCCACTGGGGCCAGGAGCCCTCATATGCATTCTGCCCGGATGCTGGCATTGATTTGCTATTAGTCTCCACGCACCACCCAGTAGCACATCATTCCCGGAGCTGCTATTAATGGCCTTTTGATAAATAATCACTTGTAAGTCAATAAATTTTTATTAAACAGTGTGGCGCTTTGATTTATGAAAATCCGACGGGGTTTGTCTGGGAGAAAAGGGATGCGGAATTGAAGCGGAGCTGCCATCCATCTGCCTGCCAGCCTGGCCTGCCTTGTGCTGCACCCCCTGCGTGGCTCCTGGCTCTGCCCATGCAGCCTGAGGCTGCCTGGCACCAGGGCCAGCCTGGGCAGAGCTGCTGCTTGCTGCTGACGGCTCTCCCAGCACTGAGGGGGCACAGCTCTGCTGCAGCAGCGAGTGCTCAAAGCGGGCAGCCCAAGGAGAAGGGGCAGTCCTGCCTGCCAGGCTGGTCCCTGCCTGGATCAGCACTCTTTGGGGTCCTGTCTCAATGTGGGGATGCACAGGGCAGCCAGGCTGCAGCAGCCATTTGTCACTCTCCCTGGCTACAGCAGGCCCTTTGCCACCTGCTTTATTTGTCTCCCAGCCCTGACGTGGCATCAGACAGGTGTTAAACTACTTAATCACTTTAAAATTGTTTTAATTTTCTGTTTTGTATTGATCTCCACAGCACCAATTAATCAGCTCACTGGACCAGGCAGTTAGTACATTAAAAATTGTCAGCCAAGCTGGGCAGCTTAGAAAATGTTAAAAAAATATCCCACCAGCAGCCCCTCACTTCTCCCACCATGTGGAACCTGCTCCTGCCCAGCGCTGGCTCTGTCCACAGAGCGATGTGTCCCTCCTGGTGGCACTGCCACCGTGCTCCCCTGGGAGATCCCTGCCATCCCAAAGGCTCCATCGGCTCCGTCCTGGCCCAGCATCTGTCCCATGGAGGGGCTGCATGGCTGAGAGGGGAGCACTACAAACCCCGTGCTCCCTGCAGGGGCTGGACAGGGACCTGTGCAGGGACAGCAGTCCCCTAAGCTCTGGAAAAGTGGCACCAAGCACTCAGGTGTCCTTGCAAAGTGCCCAGAGCCCAGTGAGAGATTCAAGAGGGCTTTAAGCCAAGCGTGGGCCTTGGCAGGCTGCACAGCAATGATCTGCAGCCCCACAAACGGCTGGTGCCCGGGCCACTGAAAGGTCCCAGTGGCCCAAGTGTGGACTCAGCCACATTGCAGGTGCTGCCTGCAGCCTCAGGGAGGGGCAGCCCTTCCCCAGCCCCACTCCAACCCCTTCCTGTGCCTCTGCCATGCTGCTATCAGTGCCTGGTGGGCCGGCAGCACCTTATCTGCTATCGATTTCCTTCCAAGACACAGCCCACGTGTTTGCTCACACCTGGCTGGCACTTAGCTGGCTCTTGGCTGAACAACTGCCAAGCTTGCCCAGCCTTCAGCGCTGTGTCTGTGCCAGCTGGAGCTCCTTTGGTGTCCTGAGCAGGTAGGGGCAGCTGGCACCCACAGCTGGCACCCACAGCTGGCATGCCACTGGTGAGCCAGAACAGGGGGTGTGCAGAGCCAGGTGCACACAAATATCTGTGTGTGCAGCCCCCTGTGCAGCACAGAGCAGGGGGGGACCCAACAGGCTGGCAGGCAAACACACTGGGGCTATTGATGGCACATCAATCCTGCAGCCCCGACAGGTGAATGGGCTCTCACTCACACTGTTAAGATAAATGATATTTATTTGCTGCTAAGAGCTTCCAATAAGAGGCCCCAGTGAGTGACTTTTGAACCAGCAGCTCTTGCTGCTGGTACACACCCAAACCAGGGAAAACCCTGGGAAAATCTCCAGGGCTCCCCTGCTTCTCTGGGCATTTCCTGTCCCACATGCAGCACCACCCTGCCTGGCATGCAGACCCTGCCCCATCCATCCTATCCCCAACCCTTCTCTAGCCCAGCCTCACAAGGCCACCCTGGACCACATGCCCACGAAACAAGTGCTGGGACTTGACTGGGACCTTTATTTCATCAATAAAAGCCGTGCAGGATGGCACAGCTGCACCTGACACTACCAGAGTGCTGCTCCCAGCCCTGTGAGCCGTGCTCCCCGTGCAGCTTCAGCCAGCCCATGCCAGCAGCCAGGCAGGGTCTCTGCTGCTCAGGGGGGTCAGAGGGGCAGGCTGTGCCCCTGCTCAGCCGCTGTGAGTGCCCAGGCCCAGCATTGAGAAGGCTGCACGGTGCTTCCTCAGCAGCAGCCGGATCTTCTCGTCATCCGAGTCTGGGTCCAGGGGTTTGTTGTACTCATCGTCCTCGGTCTCGGAGGCCGCCCGCTCTCCGCCAGAGCCCCCCGCCCGCTGCGAGGATGAGGAGGGCTCCAGGGCACTCTTCTTCCTCCATTTGGTCCGTCGGTTCTGGAACCAGACCTGGTGCCCCAGCTCAGTTAGCAGCCAGCACGCTGCACGCCCCGTGCCACGCAGGAAGCCATACTCACCTTCACCTGGGACTCGGTCATGCCCAGGGAATAGGCCAGCCGTGCTCTCTCCGGACCTGCCAGGTACTTGGTCTGCTCAAACGTCTTCTCCAGAGCAAAGATCTGGTGTCCTGTGAAGGTTGGGCGCGTGTGCTTCTTCTTGTGGATGCTGTCAGCCAAGTGAGCAGGGGCTACGGGAGAGGAAGAGACAAGAGGGTGAGCTCTGGGCAGCCCACGACTCTGGACAGCTCTGTCTGCACTCACCAGCCCTCAGTGACCAAAGAGTCCCTCCACACCTGCTCCTCTCCAAATTAAAACTTTATTCCCGCTTCAGGGCTTCAGCCCTGTCCCAGGAGGGCTGAGCTGCCCACTGTGGAGGTCCCACAGAGGTGGGATAGGCACCTCCTGGTCAAGGACAGTGCTAAGTGGTTCTGCTGGGAGGGTAAGGGTTGCTATCAGCAGTGCTTGACCCCAGAGCCATGCAGCAGTGGGAACACTGTGTCCCCATGTCCCACACCTTGCAGGATGCAGGACAGAAGACAGCCAGAGCTGGTCATTGGCTCGTAGCTGCCTAACCCATCTGCTCCAAAATCATCACCTGCAAAGGGGGGAAGGGGACCAGAGCTGCAGGTTCTGAACAGCTGCTCGCAGCCTCCTGAGGCTTTCCACGGGACAGCGGATGCACCCGTCCCACCTGCCCTGTGGGACAGCAGCAACATGCCCTGCAATTCCTCCTGACAGCTCTCCACCAGTGCTGCCAGCCTGGGGCTCCTGGTCCTGCCTATCTCTGCCATGAATTACCCAGGCACTGACCCCCATTGAGGCTGCCTGAGAGACAGGGAGATCTTGTGAGTCAGAGCACTCTGCCTGTCCTTGCCAGCTGTGGCTGCCTGGGTGCAAAGAATTGGCTCTAATGACAAATCCTGGCAGGAGTGGGGGCAGTTGGTCCTCTGGCCTCTGTTGTACGTGCACGACTCGCTCTGTCCTCCCTCTCTTAGTGAGCTCTCTGTGGGTGTATGAAAGTCAAGAGCCTTATGCTTGTTCATGCAGGCTCTGTCCCCCCTGCCTGCCCCACTCCCCAGACACTCCCTGGCTCTGCTGCCTCTGGGGCACCGCTCCTGTCTCTTTGCTTTTGCAGTTTTCCACTGTGTGAAAGTGGCCAGTATTTGTCATTAGAGCCAAAAAGTTCTGTGACCATTTGAGGTCCAGCAGCTCCAGCGCTGGGCTCCTTCCCACTGCCCGCTGGCCAACCTCATGCAGGGCAATGGAACAGACACAGCCTGGCCCATGCCCTTGCCCTGTTGCGGTCCGTTTGTAGCCTCACGGCGCCCATCCCCACTCACCCACCCGGCCCGCAGCAGCCGCTCCGAGCCCCCCGTACTTACGGCCGCCGCACTGCCGGCCCGCCCGCCACTCCGGGGCCGCCTCCGCCCAGCAGCTCCGGCCCCGCGGCAGGTACTCGCCACCGGCCTTGGGGAGGGCGCCCACCTGGGGCCCGTAATAGACGCCCGGCGAGCTCAGTCCGTTAAATCCGCCCGCGTGCGGGTAACCGGGGAGGATGCTGCCGTTCGGTGCCGCCGCGGGCCGGCCGAGGATGTCGGAGATGCCGTGGGGAGTGCCAGCAGCCAGCTGGGCACCCAGCCCGGGGGGTCCCAGCTTGTAGAAGGAGCTCTGCACTGAATACTGGCAAACGGGCGCCTTGGCCTCGGGGAAGGGGCCCAGCGAGGGGCCGTTGAGCAGAAAGGTGCCCGGCAGGTTGGCATCCATGGCTCCAGCACCGAGGCGGCACTCAGAGCCCGCAAGCCCGGAGGTGCGACGGCTGGCCCATTACCGTCGGCCCGGGGGCTGTGCAGAGCCCCGGGGTCCGCGCTGGCCGGGGGTGAGGCTGGCACGGCGGTCCCGGGATGCTCCCGGTGACCTCGGGGGGCTCCGGCCCCGGCCCCTCAACTTGGGCTCGGGCAGCGCCAACATTTCTCTGATAAAGACGGGGTCCATTAGAATAACGCGCTCCCATTGGCCGCGCGGCTGCGGGCGGCGCGCCCATTGGCCAGGACTCGGCGGCCGCGCCTCCCATTGGCTGAGCCTGGGCGGCAGCGTCTGATTGGTGCGGGCCAGACAAATGGGGCTTTGAACAGCGGCGGCGGCGGGGACGGGACACGGGACACGGGACACGGGACACGGGACACGGGATATGGGATATGGGATATGGGATATGGGACACGGGACACGGACACGGGACACGGGACACGGGACACGGGACACGAGATATGGGATATGGGACACGGGACACGGACACGGGACACGGGACACGGGACACGGGACACGGGATATGGGATATGGGACACGGGACACGGGACACGGGACACGGGACACGAGA
This sequence comes from Molothrus aeneus, assembly GCF_037042795.1. Lineage (NCBI taxonomy): Eukaryota > Metazoa > Chordata > Aves > Passeriformes > Icteridae > Molothrus > Molothrus aeneus. The sequence goes on along the minus strand of NC_089674.1, from coordinate 1,961,861 downwards.
TATGGGACACGGGACACGGGACACGGGACACGGACACGGGACATGGGACACGGGATATGGTACACGGGACACGGGATATGGGACACGGGATATGGGATGCAGGACACGGGATATGGGACATGGGATATGGGACACGGGATATGGGATATGGGACACGGGACACGGGATATGGGACACGGGATATGGGACACAGGATATGGGACACGGGATATGGGACACAGGACACGGGAATGGGTCGGGATGGGATGGGATGGGATGGGATGGGATGGGATGGGATCCATGGGATGGGATGGGATGGGACAGGACAGAACATGGGAATGGGTCGGAATGGGTCGGGATGGGTTGGGATGGCATGGAATGGGTCAGGATGGGATGGGACGGGACAGGACACGGGACACGGGACACAGGACATGGGACACAGAGCACAACATGACTCGGAAATAGGTCGGGATGGATGGGATGGGACGGGACAGGACATGACACGACACGGGAATGGGTCGGGATAGGGGGAATGGGTTGGGATACGTGGGATGGGACGGGATGGGATGGGACGGGACGGAGCAGGACACTGGAATGGGTCGGGGTGGATGGGATGGGAAGGAACGGGTCGGGACAGACGGGACAGGACAGGACAGGACACGGGAATGGGTCGGGATGGGACGGGACGGGTCAGGACACGGAATGGGTTGGGATGGGACGGGACGGGTCAGGACACGGGAATGGGTCGGGATGGGACGGGACGGGTCAGGACACGGAATGGGTTGGGATGGGAAGGGATGGGTGGCATACAGGACCGGAGCGCGGGGCGGCGCGGACCCTGGACAGCGCCGGGCGGGCCGCTGCTCTCCGGTGCGGTCTCAGCAGCGCCGCGGCCCCCGGGCCAGCCCCCGCCGGGGTGGCGCGGACGCTTCCCTGCTCGCCCACCCTGGGAGAGGCCGGCGCAGCCCCTCGGGGGCTCCTGCTCCCTTCAGCTGCTCCAGGAACGGCAGAGATGCGGCCGCCCCCGCCCTCCCGGCAAGAGGGGACCCGGCCCCGGGCTCTCCATCATCCCCACCTTTGGAAAAGCAGAGACGAGACACTGTTTGTGTTGATTTATTTATTAATTCATATTCTGATAGCTGGTGTACAGGGAAATGATCTATACATCAGGGGCCTAAGACAGGGAGATCCAAAAGGCTTGTTTCCATAACAATTAAAAAAAGAAAATAAAAGTAATCTTTAAAACTTCTAAAAAGCTTCTAGTGTGCAGACTGCAGCATTCTCTAGGCTCAATGTCGGGTGCAGCCTCCCCCTACCAGCCCTACAAGCAATCTGAGCGCAAAGCAATGTCACTGCAGGTGCCTGGCACGGTTGCAGCACAGCACATTCCCTACGGCATACACAAGGCCAAAGCACTGGACCCACACACAACTCTAGGGTGATGCTACGGAGTCAGCTGTTGCAGTGGGTCTAGGGAGGTTATTGTACGCAGCAAGGGTGATGGATGGAGAGTCTGTGCCTGTATGGCTCAGCTTTGGGGCGGGGAGGGGACTGCTTTGCTCTCCGAGGCTAAGCTGGGTCAGTGGCTTCGCTGCAGCGAGGCTTTCAGGGCAGCCAGGGGCTCTCCCAGCAGATGTGCACCCACTGAAAGGCAGGGCTGCCCTGCCAAGGCCACCAGCACGGAGCCTGAAGCTGGAGGGGCGCTTGTTCTGCACCTGGCCACAGAGAACAATCTCAGACTCTGCAAAGCAGGGCCGTGGCCACTTCCAGGAGAAAGAGCAGGGGGTCCCCACATCACTGTGCTACAAAGGGCCAGGTCCCCACATCAGCTGGGTAAAGACAGGGTCAGGGACCTGGGACCAAGTGCCACTACCTTCTCCCTGCTCTCCTGGGCTCAAGTATTACAACAGGGTCAATGTCCTGCCCAGCTCTGAGCTGTCTGGGCAGCTCTGCCCAGCACAGCTCTCCTGCTGCTAGAGCAGCCTGGAGGCTGCCCCAGCGCCCAGGGCTCAGGCAGATTCCACCTGGAGAAAACGCAGCCACCGGGGCAGCAGCAGCTCCCGTGGCTCTGGGTTTGGTCCCGGGAGAGTCAGAATCCAGGGCTGTTCACCCCCTTGCAGGGAGGCCAGGGTCCCTGCAAAGCCCTTGCCTGGGGTGCATATTGCACAGCTGCTGGCTATTGCTAGCTCCTGGCTCATCTCCTGAGCAGATATTGTGCTGAGTAGAGCTAGGCACAACCCCACGTTGTGGCACAAGCACCTCCTGCTCTCTCTCTCTGCACAATCCTCCCTGGGCCCCGAGCACCTCAGCGCAGCTCTACAGCTTCAACCCAGCTGGAGCCAGCACGAACTGGGGCTGGAGCCTGGGACTGCACCTCTAGTCCCCCCCTCTTCAGGCCAGGAAGGGGCCAGGCTCAGGCAGAGGGGCACAGGACAGGGGCAGGGCTGCTGCCCTCTCGCTCCTACAGCCTTCCTGGTCACGTATTCCAAAGGCTTTGCCCACCCTGCAGCCTGAAGAGGTATATGAGAGCAGAGCTGTCAGTGCTTTGTACATACTGCTAGAGTGTCCCTAGGGGTTTGCATAGTATTTATTGGTTCATATACACAAGGCTGATTGCTGTACAGTTTACACTTTCAACAGAAGCAACGAGCTCAGTGCTCTGCCCTGATGGGAGACTTTGCACGTGCTGGGGAGAGGAAGGGCAGCCCTGCACCAGCCCCTCTGCCCAGGGCAGCCGTGCTCCCTGCGGCCTCCCCTTGCACCCTCCGGCCACTGCTGCCCTCCCCAAAGCCCAACACTCACAGGGAGGGATGAGAAGCAAGTCCAGCAGAGGCAGCACAGGCATTTGCAGGGGGGGCCAAGCACCTCTCCTTCCACGCTGAGCTGGGCCATGCTGTCCCAGCTTTCCTCCTGCAGCTGGAGCTCACACCTGGGGATGCATCTACACATGGAGGTGCAATCTCCTTCCCTCTCCTTTTCTTCTGCTCCAGCTCTTGCCTCCCCAGGGAGCTGAGAGCACGCCCCTGGTGTGTGGTGCTGTCTCTGGGGCAAGGATGGAGGCCCCTCATCTGTTTGAAGTACTGTAGCTCATGCGTCTTGCAGTCAGTCAGTCATGCGGATAGGAGGGTAAGTATATCTCATACAGGAATCATGCCATTAGCCTATAGAAACATGTACAGCCAGCCCTGCTCCCCTCCACTCTCTGCTCTCCTCTCCTCTCTCCTCAGGTATGTGTCAGAACGTGGGTGAAGTTCAGTGGTTTGGTGTTGAGGTGTGATCCTGGAGAGAGAGACACAGAAATGGGGTTACCAGGGATCCGTGGTGGCACATCCAGGGTTAATGGTGAGGGCTGGGAAGCCCCTTCTGTACACTGTGCTTGTCCCACATGCACCCATGCAACCACAAGACAAGTTTTGGGGGGTTGTCAGACAGTGACAGAGCACCATTAAGTGGCAGGCCTGGAGCCAGGATCAGTGACCTGGGTGGCACTGATGGTGCTGCCCCATCTGCTCAGAGCAGCAAGCAGCAGCTGAGCTGCACCAGCGTGGCACTGGGAGGGAGCTGGGAGGGCTGCTCTAGGACCTGGGATGGAGGAGGCCAGCCCTGAGCCTTCAGGTACACCCCACTCTCCCAGCAGTGAGGAAGACCTTCCCCAGGGCACACCCAGGGCCACTTTCACACAGTGGAAAACTGCAAAAGCAAAGAGACAGGAGCGGTGCCCCAGAGGCAGCAGAGCCAGGGAGTGTCTGGGGAGTGGGGCAGGCAGGGGGGACAGAGCCTGCATGAACAAGCATAAGGCTCTTGACTTTCATACACCCACAGAGAGCTCACTAAGAGAGTGGAGAGAGAAGGGAGAGGGAGGACAGAGCCAGTCGTGCATGTACAAATAGAGGCCAGAGGACCAACTGCCCCCACTCCTGCCAGGATGCAGGGCAGGGCAGCTGGGGAGCACCATGCAACAGCTTCCCCCAGTGCTGCACTGCCAGCCCAGCAGTGAGTATGCAGAGAAAAATGGTGCAGCTCGGCTCAAATGTGCTGTGCCAAGCACCCTGCCTTCAACCTGGCCTAGTCCCACTCCACAGGGGCATCAGGGAATGCACAAGGCTTCAGGGGTCATTCTGAGCTCAGTGAGGATCAATGGAAGAAATGTCCTCTGTCAAAGGTGGGTGCCCTGTTGTCAGCCCCTACAGGTGTCACGTTCCTGCACTTGCCACTCCTGCAGCACCCTGCCAAGGCCTGCCCCATCCTGCCTTCAGCAGACTCAGTGCTTTCCTCTGCATGGCTGGCAGAGGCAGCAGCTGCAAGTCCCACAGCAGTGCTGTGAGCACAGGGAGGAGCTGCACATCCCACAGCAGTGCTGTGAGCACAGGGAGGAGCTGCATGTCCCACAGCAGTGCTGTGAGCACAGGGAGGAGCTGCATGTCCCACAGCAGTGCTGTGAGCACAGGGAGGAGCTGCACGTCCCACAGCAGTGCTGTGAGCACAGGGAGGAGCTGCACATCCCACAGCAGTGCTGTGAGCACAGGGAGGAGCTGCATGTCCCACAGCAGTGCTGTGAGCACAGGGAGGAGCTGCACATCCCACAGCAATGCTGTGAGCACAGGGAGGAGCTGCATGTCCCACAGCAGTGCTGTGAGCACAGGGAGCAGCTGCATGTCCCACAGCAGTGCTGTGAGCACAGGGAGGAGCTGCATGTCCCACAGCAGTGCTGTGAGCACAGGGAGCAGCCACAGCCCCACAGAACCCACCCTGCATCTCACCCCCAGCTCTGCCAGGGCTCAGCTGCCCCCCTTGGGAAGGGGCACTCCGAGGCACCAGCTCCAAGGGCTGGTCTCATCTGCCACAAGGCTGCACAGTCAGTGCTCATGCATGGAGGGGGCAGTTCTGCTCAGACCCCATGCAAATGCAATCTAGTCCCTGGAGTGACTTGGACAAAGACCATCCCTCTGTCTGTAGCCCAGGAGTAACAACTCTGTGACCCCGTCACTGGGGACCCCCAGCCACTCCTGCAGTGACACCCCTGAGCACGCCAGGTGCTGTCACTGCAGGAGCAGCCCTTGGCACTGTGGCTGCAGGGGGGTGCTGTGCACACAGCTGGCTGCAGCATCACTGCAGACCAGGGCACCCTGTGCCCACAGCACCCAGGAGCATCAGCAGGGCCACACTGCTGCCCACCCTCAGTCTTTTTCTGCAGCACAGCAAACCCTCAGTGCCCCCAGGAGCTGGGCACTGCCCCACCACACTTCCCCCAGGAGAATGTGCATGACCAGCAGCTCAGTGCAGGCAGCCAGGACAGAAGGAAGAGCAAAGGCAGGGTTACCTCAAAAAAGAGGCCATTTGAGGGGTCACTGCTTCCCCCTTTTCAGGCTGGCTCGTTTCACTATCTGAGCCCCCATCCTGCCCCCAGAGACCTCTGGTTTCGGGACGCGCACTCGCATCTCCTCCTGAGGGAGCCGAAGGGGCAGGGAGCAGGACATCACCCAGGTGGACAGACAGACACAGAGAAAAGGACAGGAAAGGGAAAGGTAGAGTCAGTTGGCAGGCAGAAAACACCAAGCAAGAAGACTGGCGCAGTGGGCACGATTTGCTTTAGAAATCTTAGAGGGGACACAGGAGAGGAGTGCGGGGCAAAGGAAGGACAGAGGGTGACATCGACCCAGAGCCTGAGAGTCCTGCAGAAACCCAGGGCTATGAGCCACACTGTACCTTGGCACCCAGACCATCCCGGTGCAAGATGGAGTATTTCATGAAGTGATCATCCTCAGCCTCCAGGTCTTGGGGCTCCTGCAGGGAGCCCTCCAGGATCAGCTCCTCCTGCTCCTGCCTGTCACCCATGTCACCAGGGCCCAGCTGGCGCACCACCTTCCGGATAATCTGTGGAGACCCACAGAGCTGCGTGTCACAGCCAGCCCCAGGGCACCGCGAGTCCCTGCTCACCCAGCCCGCGGCTGTGAGCTGGAGAAATGCCGTGAGTGTAACCCAAGACAGCGGCACAGCAATGCCCTACATGGGCTGCAGGGCTGGAGGGGAGAAGGGAAAGGCTGGAAGGGAGAAGGGAAAGGCTGCAGGGCTGGAAGGGAAAAGGGAAAGGCTGCAGGGTGGAGGGGACAAGGGAAAGGCTGGAAGGGAGAAGGGAAAGGCTGCAGGGAGCAGGGGAGAAGGGAAAGGCTGCAGCGTGCCCTTACCCACACCCTGATCACTCACTCACCTTCTTGGTGATGATATTGCCTTGATCGTCTGTGAACTGCTCCTCGGTCACCTGCTCTCCAGGCAGATGAAGGGCTTCATTCCCCTGCAGGAACAGGACGGGGGGAGATCAGGGCATGAGAGGGCGGTGAGGGGAGTGGTTCACCTGGCAGAACAACACACCTGACACGAACCCCGCATCCCTCCCTGCCCTGCCCCGTCCCTGCTTTCCTCTGCATCTGCCCGGGGCTGCTCTCTCCGCTCTCGTTACCTTCAGCAGGACTCGCCGGCGGACGACCCTGGCGGAGAGAGCCTCCTCATCATCCGCCAGCCCCTGGCTCTCCCCGAGCTCCTTGTCCAGCTCCCGATGGGCGTGTTTGAGCAGGAAGCGCACAGAGCCCCTGACGATGTGCATCACGTTCTGGCAGCTGACCAGCAAGAAGGCCAGCAGCACCAGAGCGATCAGCAGCTGGGCTAGGAAAGCCCACATCGTGCCCGGCCGCGCTGTCAGAGCCCGGCCATGCCGCGCCGCCGCCTGCCCGCGGCTCCCGGGAGCTGCCGGAGCCGCAGCCCCGCCGGCGGTGGGCGGCGAGAAGGGAGCGGGCAGGTGGAGCGTCCTGTGCGGTCATGTGGCCGGGACTGCCCCGGCCAGGCAGCCACAGGACAGATCTGTCCCTGTTCTCTGTCACCCGGCCAGGCAGGGCAGGACAGGTCTGTCCCTGTTCTCTGTCACCCGGCCAGGCAGTGCAGGACAGGTCTGTCCCTCTGTCAGCTTTTCCAACAGCCTGCCCCATGGCCAGGAGAGCAGGACAGATCTGTCCCTCTGTCAGCTTTTCCAACAGCCTGTCCCATGGCCAGGAGAGCAGGACAGATCTGTCCCTCTCTCTGTCACCCTGCCCAACAGCCTGTGCCATGGCCAGGAGAGCAGGACAGATCTGTCCCTCTCTGTGTCACCCTTCCCAACAGCCTGTCCCATGGCCAAGGGGAGCAGGACAGATCTGTCCCTCTCTATGTCACCCTGCTCAACAGCCTGTCCCATGGCCAGGGGGAGCAGGACAGATCTGTCCCTCTGTCAGCTTTTCCAACAGCCTGTGCCATGTCTAGGCAGTGAGCAGGACAGATCTGTCCCTCTGTCATCTTTTCCAACAGCCTGTGCCATGGCCAGGAGTGCAGGACAGATCTGTCCCTCTTCTCTGTCACCCTGCCCAGGCAGAGAGAAGGAGAGATCTGTCCCTCTGTCACCCTTCCCAACAGCCTGTCCCCCTGACTATGGTGGGCAGTCCTGGGTCACAGGATAATTGAAGCCCAGATCTTTGAGGTGTCATTGGAGTCATACCTGACTCAGGTAACACAGGGCTGAGCAGTCACCTCCGAGCGTGGCCGCGCGTGCCTTGGCTGGGGAAAGGTGCTCACCCTCACCTTGTACCTGCTGGCTCTGTGTGACCGTGGCATCAAGCCCCCCACCCAGCCTGGCCCCTAGACCAACTCTATTTCTGGCTCCAGCAGGCTGTTGGGCTGCCAGCCAGGGCAGATACTCAATAAGGAACGACTCTGGGAGGGTGACTGGGTTATAAATGGAGAGCAAGAGCTCAGGTATCAAGCACAGCGGGCTATTCTGGGCTGAGAGGCACCCCAAAGGGCAGGAAGTATGCCAGGGGAGTTGAGGAGGTCTGCTGTCACCTGGTCTGCCTGACAGGCCCTGCAGCAGGCTCCAGGAAAGGCTGTCCATAGGGTCACACCTTCCCGCAGGGCTGACTCCCCTGCTCCTGCTCTCACCTGCCCAAAGAAGCGGCTGTGGGGCTCCTCCTGCCAGCCGCCTGTGGGGTGCTGGGGCTGCCAGTCGCTGTCCTCTGCAGAGCTGACCCTCATCAGCTCCGTGGCTGCCACCAGGACCTGCTCTTGCTGCTGGCCCTGTGCCCCAGAGGCTGTGGTGTGCGTTGGGAGCAGCCTTCGGGTGACTCCCTCCTGCCAGGAGCCCGCTGTCAGGTCCTGTAGGCAGGAGATAAAGGAGCCTTCTGCATTCCAGTCCCTCAGCCTGGGCACCAGAGAGGGACAGGGATAGGGAGAGAGAGACAGAGAGAGAGAGGGGCAGTCAGCTTTGCACGGAGTGCTGCACCCTGAGCAGCAGCCGAGCTCCGGCAGGCACACCTGCACCACACCTGCACCCCATGGGCACACCTGCATCACACCTGCACCCCACAGGCACACCTGCACCACACCTGCACCCCATGGGCACACCTGCATCACACCTGCACCCCACAGGCACTGCTGGGCACCCCATGGGCACACCTGCACCACACCTGCACCCCATGGGCACACCTGCACCACACCTGCACCCCACAGGCACTGCTGGGCACCCCATGGGCACACCTGCATCACACCTGCACCCCATGGGCACACCTGCACCACACCTGCACCCCATGGGCACACCTGTACCACACCTGCACCACACCTGCACCCCATGGGCACACCTGCACCACACCTGCACCCCACAGGCACTGCTGGGCACCCCATGGGCACACCTGCACCACACCTGCACCCCACAGGCTCACCTGCACCCCACAGGCACACCTGCACCACACCTGCAGCCCACAGGCACACCTGCACCCCATAAGCACACCTGCACCACACCTGCAGCCCACTGGCGCTGCTGGGAGCCCAGCAGAAGCAGCACAAGATGCACAGATGCACAAAAGGCACAGGCCACCTCCATGCCATGCTCCCTGCCCCTCCCGCAGCCTCACAGCTTGGCCAGGGTCTGAGGCAAGAGCATGCTGTGCTCTCGTGGTCTAGTGTGGTCTAGCTCTAATTCTAATGTGGTCTAATGTTGTGGAGCATTTCTGGGTGCTGCCAAGGATTTCATGAGTCCAGTGCCACTGGAAATGTGATGTCACCCTGAATTTTTAAGATTTTCTAAGCCTTCTGATGTTTACATTCTTGTAATGAACTTTCTCACACACTTTCTGCAAATAACTCATTGTTTTGCATTCTTTTATGGAGGAGGAGAAATTTGATGGGCTGTTGGTTTGTCCAGTGTCATTGGAGAGGCGGCACTGTCACCCTCCAATCCACTGTCACTCTTGGAAATCTATAAATGTTGGAGTCAGAAAGCAAACTTCCCTTTTTCTTCACCCTGAGAGCAGCAGTGTGTGTGCTCGTGTTGTGTCCTGTAGTGACCATGTGGGAGGAGGCAGCCCAGGTTAGGGTTGGCTCTCCTAAGTACAACCTCCATGCAGGGCCTGGCTGACTGGGGGTCTCTTCCAGGAGCCCTCCAGAGCATTGCCAGAGAGGAGTGAGGCCCAGCCATGGTTCTGTGTACTGCAGATGCCTGGGCTGCAGAGCTGGAGAGCAGCAGGGAAGCAAGCAAAGCAGGGAGATCATTGCAGCTGGCCCAGCACAGGGCAGTAGCTGGCAAAGCACTTGTGCTCCCCTGCCACGCTCACCCAGGCTGCAGTACCTGTCTGCACTCTTCTCCACATCATGGCTAAAGGTAGGTGATGTCAAGATCCTGGTTTGCACCTTCTCCTGAACTGAAACAAAAGAGACTTCACTCTCCGGGTCCTGCTCCCCAGTCCCTGGTTGATGATCACCAGATGGCATCTTCCCCTCTGGCCTCTGCCCCTCCTCCTGCTCTAGAAGGTCAATCAGCCCATTCATGGCATCTGAGTCCACTGTGTCATCCTCAACCAGGTCCATAGAGCCCATGTGGTCTGGGCCATGAGCATCTGCTAGGAGCTGCCCTGGGAAGCGGCCTTCGCTCGTGGCATCCGAGTCCTCAGCCTTGCTGCACTCCAGAGAGGAGTCCTCAGCAGTCACCAGCGAGGGGGTGAGCCCCGAGGACCACACCTGCATGTCGGACATCTCCATCAGGGCATCCTGCTCAGTGGCAGCCATGGGGATAGCATCCATGATGGCCACCTCATTCCAGTACTGGTCGGCACGCAGCGGGGATGGCAGTGTGTAATGCAGGGAGGCAGGGGACAGCAGCTCGTCCTGCAGTGAAGCGTAACCTAAATGGGCAGACAGAGGCATCATGTCCAGCAGCCACCCTCACGCACGCACAAGCACGGTGGGGCAAAAGGGAAACAGCTTCTGGGAGGAATGGCAGCCCCAAGGACAGCAATGGGCATGCCCCAGCCCCCTGTGGCCAGGCTGAGCAGGGCTGTGCTCACAGCGGATTTCACAAGGTCCCTGCAAATGCTGCCATGCCTCCCTTCAGATCCTGGGGCTGCTTTGGGCAGGTCCTGGGGCTGCCTCCGCCCTGTGAGGAGGACTGGCCTGGTGTTCACACGATTCTCCATCCACACTGCAGGACACAGTGCCCTCTTTGCTACCCTGCTCCATCAGCCCCCCTGGCCCCTGCCCACAGCCCCCATCCAGCATCAGCTGGCCATTAGCCTGGAGTTCAAGTAGTCAAGTCTGGCAGGCACCAACGCTCAAAGCCAAACACTCTCCACAGCACAGAGGAGCGGGTTGGAAGTACCATGAGCACAGAAGGATGGCCCCAGAGCATGCCATGCAACCCCAAGGCCCTGCAGAAGGCAGCCAGGGCCTTACAACCCCGCTGGTGTCTCCAGGGCTACAAACCATTGTCATGTCTCATGCCCAGGGCCATGTGCACAGCTCAGGCACGTCCATATGAGCCACAACCAAGCCAGGCACTCCCACCCATGCAGGTGGCTCTGCTCAGCCTTTTCCAGCTTTGAGCCATTTTTTCACCCCTGGATTTCAGCAGTGAACCCGTTCTGCTGCCCTGGCAGCCAGGGAATGCCAGCCACAGCCAAGGCACAGGTACAGCTTGGCACAGGAAGGGCACTTCACCCATGGGCACCCGGTGCCTGGCCAGGGGCATGCAGTGCAGTGCCAGCAAGGGAAGGAGCTTGGGATTGTGCACAAGAAGGCTTGGGATGGCTGCCTGCAAGCATGCCAGCTCTCAGAGGGGCAGTCCCTGGTGACATGCAGTCGCTGGAGCAGGATGCGGCTCCCAGAGGGCTTAGCTGAGGTGGAGACAGTGGAGACAGGCAGTGGGAGATGAGAGAAGGAGAGGCCAGGATGAGCTCAGAGGAGAAAGATGAAAAGAAGTGACCCACAGGAGTGCCCGCACCTGGCAGCACTAGGTGGCATGTTTGAGAAAACAGAACAAGGGGAGAGACAGAGAGGGAGAGAGCGATGAGCCAGCGCTGCAGGGCCACAGCCACAGTGCAGGGCTGCAGCAGCACAAAGCCCTGCCCCTGCCTGCTGTGCTGGCTCCCCAGCAGCGTGTGCCACAGCTGACTCTGGCTGTGTCCCCGCATCCAGGTCCCCTCTGCCTGGCACCCACCACCGGCTGCACAGCCGGGACTCAGTGAGCTCCACTGGCAGAGCCAGAGACACCTCTCACCTCTCACACTGGGATGAGGAACACATGTCAACCCCACCTAGGGTGTCTCTGAGAAAGCACTATGGCAGAGCCAAGCTTCCTGCAGCACAAGCCCCAGTGAAGAGGCCACATCTGCCAGCAAAAAGTGCCCACTCCCTTCTCAGTGGGTGCAACCTGCTCAGGCAAGACCCCAGCCCCAATGTCCGCACAGAATGTGCCCCCAGGGCCCTGCTGCGTTCCCTGCCGGACGGTGGGGCTCACCATTCATCTGGGACGGTGAGAGGGAGTAGTCTCTGTCTGAGAAGCGCCAGCTCCCCTTCAGGCTGCGGCTCTGCCGGCCCGAGCCCTCCAGCATGTTGACGATCTCGCTGCGGTCGATGTTCCTCAGCGCCGTGTACAGGTTCTCAACTGCAGGGGGAAGGTGGTGTCAGCAAACCAGTCACTTGGGGAGTGTGAAAAATGCACGTATTTTATGATTGGCTTTTGGCAAATATTCAAATTAATACTGTATGTGTTGTGTTAGAAAGTAATGCTGTATTAATTCTCTGTGTTAAATATAGTTTTAGGTTGTAAAAATTGTTAAAATAGAAACGATGCTATGTAGGATACTTTTTTTAAAGAAAGGACTCTCAGTGAGATAGCAGCCACAGGACACCTGAATCTTTCAGAGAAAAAGAATTTATGGCCCTCTTATCAGAAGAAACGAACTTCTTCCTGCCTCGAAGGCGCTGTTAGGATTAGAAGGAAGAAGCTGACACTGACCAGACAGAATCCTGTGTTTGAATGGAATTTATGCATCATGTATGAGGTGTATGAATATGCAACAGGCTATTGCTTTTAAGGGTTAATCCTCTGTTAACGTGGGTCCTTTTTCGGGCTCGTGCTGCCCAGAAAAAGGTACCCGGACATCCGTAACTCTTTGTATTTGTTGTCTCATATTGTCCTAAATCAAATTGTCCAAATCATTACTACTCTAATTGTGTTACTATTTTTATAACCATTTTATTACTATTAAACTTTTAAAATTCCAAAACCAAGTGATTGGCATTTTTCACAGGGAAGCACAGCCATGCCCCAGGCACCCTCCAGGTGTGGGAAGGCAGATATGCCTGGACCACCACTGCAAAGGCAGCCAGTGGTGCTTGAAGATGCACAAAGTGCTCTGCAGGGCTCGCCCTGCCACCTCTGTGCCTGTGAAGGGGAACCACAGCTACTCACTCTTGACATTCTTGCCCTCACGGCTGGCCCAGAGGTTGAGTAAGGCGATGCTCTGCTCCAGGAGGGAGTTGGGGTTCTCCACACGTATCCTGTTGATGTCATCCACCCCAAACTGCAGCTCACGCGCCAGCTCTGGGGAAAGCACCGGGTCAGTATCACACCCTCGGGTGCCCACCACCAGGCTGGCCGTGCTGTGAAGGGCTCAGCCAGTGAAGGACCAGTGCAGAGACCCTCTGTTCCATACAGCTGAACACAGCAGGACATGCAGGAGCTGGGATGGGGCAGGGGTTGAAGCCCCCCAGCTCAGGCTGGCTGTGACTAGCACAGGAAGGTCTCAAGTGTGGGCTCTGCTGCAATGAACAGCAGCAAGGTGTACAACTCCCAACAAAGCCCTAGCCTGGCAGCCATGCATGTGAATATGTGCACAGCCATGGGAAGGTTCAATTTAGTGCCCTGGAATGCTCGCAGCAGGGCTGCACTGCAAAGCAGCCACTTCCAGCCTCCCTGAGTGCCAGCTTTGCCAGGAGTGCTGTGTATCCTCAGAACCCTCAGGTGCACTCACCTGCCCAGCTGAGGCCCAGCTGCTCTGCTATGTCAACCATCTTCTGGTCTGCCTTGTCTGTGCTGCTCAGAGAGCCTGCAGGAGGAGAAGGAGTCACAGCTCAGCTGCACAGGGCCCTGCCCCAGAGCAGTGAGGGGAAGGGGTGCTGGCCCTGGCGTCACACAGACCCTGCAGGCAGCACCAAGGGAACCTCCAGGGAAAGGGAAGTTGCTGTGAGTGCAACTATGACAGGATCATCCCAGCTCTGCACTGGTTTGGGCACCCCAGGTGCAGGTGGTGAGTGGGCTGGGATGCTCCCAGCAGGCTGCATACCAAAACTGGTCTCACTTAGGATGCTGTATCGCTCCCGCAGAGACAATGGGGTCAGTGTCCTCCTCCGCTCATCACTGCCACTTCCCTGTGAGAGTGGTGACAAACCAAGGGGTCAACAGCTTGAAGAGAGGGCAGCAGCTCTGCCCTGACATGGCTGCTTCTCCTTCACCTCCTGAGTGGCATGGCATGGCCACGTGGAGCAGGTGAGGACAGCAAGGGCTGTCCCCTGCACTTGGGGGAGGGATGGGCCCTACCAGAGTGCCAAAGGCCCTACACTGACCTTGCTGCAGGGTGGGATGCTGATGTTCAGGTGGCAGAGCACGTGCTGGAGGTCCTCGTATTTCATGGCCTTGCGCAAGAAGGACAGGGAGCCACTGGCTTCCCTGCTGCTGTCCCTGACCTGAGAGCCAGAGCCCAGTTAGGTTCCTTGGCACCAGCCAAGGGCCCTAACTGCTTGCTCAGCCTTGTACCCTGGCGTTACCTTGATGGGAATGACAAGACGATTCTCCCGGAAGGACTGGAAGAGGAAGGTGCGGGGCTGAGCAGCCTTCTTGACAGGCACCAGGTTCCCTGAGAGTTCCACGTGCAAAGGCATTCCCTCTACCACCTGGCCAGGAGCAGAAAATACGCTCAGACCCCGTGCAGAGCTGCTTGTCCTGCTGCTGGACAGGGCAGGTAACCCTGACTCTCCAAGGGCCAGCCCCTTCCACTGGTATCAGTCTCTGTCACAGACATCTTTTATGAAAAATCCTTTCCTTGGGATTTTTTCTCCTGAGAAGCTGAGAGGCCTCAGGAACAAAATGCAAACAATGGTTATCTGCTGCTGTGGAATGCAACAGGTGCATCTGGGATTGGGCTCATGTGGTTGTTTCTAATTAATGGCCAATCACAGCCCAGCTGGCTTGGACAGAGCCGAGCCACAAACCCTTGTTATCATTCCTTTCTTAGCCAGCCTTCTGATGAAACCTTGTCTTCTATTCTTTTAGTATAGTTTTAATGTCATATATATCATAAAATAATAGCTCAAGCCTTCTGAAACATGGAGTCAACATTCTCGTCTCTTCCCTCATCCTGGGACCCCTGTGAACACCGTCACAAGTCTCCCCTCACTTTGTTATCCCTCTCCCCTCACGTTGCTATCCCTCTCCCCTCCGCACATGCTGCTGGGGACAAACCTCAATGTCCCTGCTGCGGGCCACCTCAGTGAAGTTCTCATGCTGCTCCAAAGTCTTGTCAACCTTGTCATCAGTCATGCAGTAGCAGCGCAGCCGGCCTTCCCGCGCGTCGTTCATCTTGGCAAACACCACAAATTTGGCCATGTAGGGCACGGCTGTCAGCTCCTTGTACAGCATGGTGGCAAAGTGCACGGCCTCAGCTGTGCGTGGGCAGTCGGCCAGCCAGAACCTGCAGGAGATTTGGGTCAGGGGGCTGCTGGGCAGTGGCAGCTGCCCCCCACACCCCTCAACTGTCACCATCATATTTTCTGAAAAATCCTCTTTGCCCAGGATTTTTTCTCCTGAGAAACCTCAGAGAAAAGGAAAACAATAATGATCTAATTTGCTTCTCCTGTGTTATGCAGCTTTGGAATGTGGTTTGGGCATTGTTTATCCAACATGTGAATTGTTTTGACTCAATGACCAATCATGGCCAAGCTGTGTCGGAACTCTGGAAGGAGTCACAAGATTTCATTATCATTCCTTGTAGCCTTCTGTCTGTATCCTTCCTCTATTCTTTAGTATAGTTTTAGTATAGCATTATATCATATCATATCATAATAAATTAGCCTTCTAAGAACATGGAGTCAGATTCATCATTCCTCCTCCATCCAGGGGACCCCGAAAACACCACACTCAACAGTCAACTGGACTGCAAAGGAAGCCCCAAGATTTCTGGACACAGGTGTAGCCCCATCTTGGATGGAGACCCAGCCAAGTACAAATAATGATCCCCTTCCTCCTGCACTCCCAGCTGTCTGTTTCCTGAAGTTTGCTCAGGCAGCATGGGGGTCTCAAAGTTAGAGGAAACCACCCTGCATGTAGGAATAGGGCAGCACAGCACCAGGGGTAAGGGGCTTCTCCTGGCAAAGGCTGTAGCAAGGCCCAAGGAGCACCAGATATCCTCAGGTGGGCACTCTTTTGCTCAGGACTCACCTGGCAGACACATTGGTGGTAAAATTAGCACACTCATTTTCGTAGACTAGCTTTGTGGTGCCTGTTATGTCTTCCCACTGGGCTTGGGCCGTCCCTCCTGCAGCAGAAAGCAAGGGGTGAACATACTGTCTTTCCATAAGCCTGGGGTCTGCATCCCCTGGGCATTTGCTTTCTCCACAGGGGAAATGAGCTCCCTGGAGCTGCACCCCCCGAGGCAGCCCAGCCCATCCCCATGGAGAGCACTCTTGCAGCCTCACCAATCACACTGCAGAGCAGACGAAGGCTGGTGGTGTCACCCTCACCGCTGTCTCGGGGATTGTCCTTCCAGGACGGTGGCAGCGGGATCCGGAGGCCAATGGGGCGGTGGAACTTCCTCCGTCGTGGCTCCACGGTGACAATGGGGCTGAAGGTCGCTTGGTTCCCCAGCAGCTTGGTCACCAACTCATCAGGCACGGGCTGTGCCTGTGGGGGGCACAAGGATGGGCATCAGGGATGGTTTTTCCCCAGGCTGGGGCACAGCCCGGGCTTGCAGAAGCACATCTGAGCCCCAGGCCAGGCTCTCTGAGGCTCACCTGCAGGGCCAGCCTCACTCTCTTGGTGACAGCAGCGTCTGGGAAGGTGGCCTGTACCATGGGCACCAGTGTGCTTTTCAAACACCCTCCCTCAGGGCCGATCATGTCGCAGTCCTGGCAGATCCGGGACATGACCACAAAGTAGAGAGGGAAGTCGGTGGTGATGATGCGGCAGACCCTCTTCTTGTCCAGCTCCTCCTGGCTCTCCAGCTCTGCAGGGGCAGCACAGCCATCAAACAGTGCTCATACACTGAGCCTGTGGCTGTCACTGCTCATACACCAAGCCTGTGGATGTCACTCAGTGCTCATACACCAAGGCTGTGGCTGTCACTGCTCATACACTGAGCCCGTGGATGTCACTGCTCATACACCAAGCCTGTGGCTGTCACTGCTCATACACCAAGGCTGTGGCTGTCAGTGCTCACACACCAAGCCCATGGATGTCACTCAGTGCTCACACACCAAGCCTGTGGCTGTCACTGCTCATACACCAAGGCTGTGGATGTCACTCAGTGCTCACACACCAAGCCTGTGGCTGTCACTGCTCACACACCAAGGCTGTGGCTGTCACTCAATGCCCCACCACGCTTCACTGACCCCACCACCCAGCCCCACTCCACCTCCCAGGCCACCTGCAGCCTGCAGGGAGCTGCCAGGTGAGCAGCCCCTGCCCTGCTGGCCCCCTCACCCTCGTCCATGCCGTTGAGCAGCTGGTCCATGTAGCTCTCCTCGTAGCGGTTGCGGTGCTCCTTCCACACGGAGCCGTTCTCGCTGCGCAGCACCACCAGCTCACGGTCTCCACGCCCATAGGAGGCAAAGTGTGGGATCTCCACGATGACAGGGCTGCAGAGAGCACAGGGAGGCCACTGGCACCCACAAGCTGCCACAAGGACATGCAGGCAGCAAGGTGGCCCTGGGGAAGAAGGACTGCTGACCTCCTCTCTATAAAAGAGAGCTCTACACCTGGGTGGACAGGGCTGCTCAGGGCTTTTGTGACACCATTCTGTTACTCTTGAATGACCCATGCCAGAAACATGCTGCACCCCACAAGAGGTGGGATCTCTCCCCTGGCAACCTCAAGAAGCAGATAGAGGCAGAAGTCTTGCCCTGTATAGTAAAGCCCTCCAGAAGAACCCAGATCTGTTCCCAGTCCTGGTGTGGGCAGCCCAGTCTGCCCTTCTCTTCCCAGCTGTGCTCACCTGAGGAACTGGGCACCAGCAGGCCCCAGAGCAATGATCCGACTGCCCAGACCCTCCTCCTCAGCCAGGGGAGGGGGTGCAGGCAGCTTCTGGGGCTTCACCAGGCGGCAGGTGATGCGGGTGGGCGCAGCGCAGGCGCGGGGCGGGATGACCACGCGCAGCCCGTGGTGCCGGCTGCCCCGCATGGAGCCACCACGAGCATCCACCATGAAGCTCACCAGGAACCTGGAGGGGATAGAATCACAGGAATGTGGGCATCTTGCAGCCAGAGCATGCGTGTGTCGCAGACATCTTTTATGAAAAAATCCTTTCTTTAGGAGTTTTCCTCCTGAGGAGCTGAGAGGCTTCAAGAACAAAATGTAAACATTGATTATCTGCTGCTGTGGAATGCAACAGGTGCATCTGGGATTGGTTGGATGTTGGATGTTTCTAATTAATGGCCAATCACAGCCCAGCTGGCTCAGACAGAGAGTCCAAGACAGCTGCCTTTGTTATCATTCTTTGCTATTCTATTCTTAGCTGGCTTTCTGATGAAAACTTTTCTTCTATTCTTTTAGTATAGTTTTAATGCAATATATATCATAAAATAATAAATCAGCCTTCTGAAACATGGAGTCAGATCCTTGTCCCTTCCCCACTCCAAGAACCCCTGTGAACACCATCACATGCAGGTGCTGCACAGGCTGGGCACTCACCCTGTGTGCACGGGGCTGGCCACTGGGCTGATGTTATCTGAGGTCTCCGTGGCTGGGCTGCTGGGGATCAGAGAGTCCTCATCGAACTCTTTGGAGGGCTGTGAAAGGCAGGGAAGAGACCTTGTGGGCAAAGGGTCCTGTCTTGGGGTGCTGAGCCTGCCCACCCTTACACTGGACCGTCCTGTAGCACCGGGTCAATGCCCATTACCCACCACACACTTGAGCTCTGTGGTGCTGGGGGAGCCTGGGGGAGGCCATGGCAGGCTGTTTCTCATGCTCACCTCCTGTGGGGACACCGAGGGTGCATGCAGCAGGCTGACTTGCTCAGCTTCTGTCTCCACAGGTCCTACCTGCTCAGTCTCCTCAGCTCTGGTCACCACAGTTTCAGGTGGGACGCAGGGGACCTGCAGGACAGCTGGAGACTCCACCCTGCCAGGAGAGGGTTAGTGACAGCCATGGAAGTGTTAGGGTCCCTCAACCCCTGCCCATCGATCCCCACAGAGTCCTGGGGCCACTGGATAAAAGGAAATGAAGCAGCAGCCCCATGTCCCGCTGCAGGAACAGCACTGAGCAGCTTTGCCTGCTGTGCCAGCCCGTGAGGGCTCAGTGATCTGTTCCTTGCCTGGAGTTTTATGTGCCCCTTGCCCAGCACAAGGCTGGTCCTGTGCCCTGTACCAGCTCCCTCCCCACCATGCAGTGTCTCTTACGTTTGCTCCAGTGTCGTTGTGGTCATGAACTCCAGCAGCTCTCTTTTGCCTTCCTGCTCTCTGAGATCAGGAGTCTTGGGCTTTGCAACCAGCTCTTCCTCTGAAACCAAGAGTTGGCTCAGCAAGCAGAGGCAGAGGGACAAGGGAACACGGACACCCAGCCCTTGCCAGGGCCCATCCCTGCTCCCACTGCTGGACACACACGCACACACTCTTGGCCCCTGGGTCTCAGCCAGACACAGGGAGGGCTTTGCTGCCTGCCAGGATGGCTCTGCTGGCAGGGCAGAACAGGGGGACAGGGGCTGTGGGAGCCACTGGGGAATCTGGCTGCTCACTGGGAAACCTCCTTCTCACAGCACCAAACACAGTGCAGAGACTGCAGGGGACGCCTGGGACAGGGATATAGGCACCACTGGGGGTGCAGGAGGCTGGCCTAACACTACCCCTCACTGGAGGCACAGAGCTCTGCCAATGCTGACCACTGGCCCCATTAATACCTGCTAATTAGCTGATCAGGGTTTGGCTCTGGCCAGTGCCCTGTGGGAAGGGTGTCCTGCACTTCCTGCAGCAGACACAGTGCCCCAGAGATGGGGAGGGGGCCACAGCAGCACAGAGACCCTTGAGCTCTCAGGTTAATAATCCCTGTTCTGGCCAGGATGGCATGGGGCAGTTGTGGAGGGGCACCAGGGATTGTCACAGGACCAGGTTCCTCCACCTGCCACGGACAGGGCCTGGGTCTGACAGGGGGGTCAGGGCCCTCCCGAGTGGGAGGATGCCCATTCATGCAGTCACACCACAGCAAGCAGCACGGACACGGGTTGGCAGGGCAGGATGGCAGGGCTGGCTCTGCAGAGCCCCGGAGCAGCAGCAAGGCTCAGCAATGGACATGGCGTGCGGATGGTCAGTGGCCATGGGGTGAAATGGGCCATTGAGCTGGGGCAGGGGACACATTTCATACCCATTACTGTGACATGAGCAGTGCCTGCAAAGTAAGAAGAGGCAAAAGTGAGGTATTGGTGGGAGGGTGCAGGAGCAAACCAGCTACAGCTGGGCTGGGAGCTGGGACCCTCCTTGCCTGAGCAAGGCACAGTGGGGGCTCTGCATGCCCAAGGGCTCTCTGCACAGCCCCTGGGGCATGGGATCACGGAGATGTCCAGATATATCCCTCCTGCATAGTGCAGGGAAGCACCCAAGGCAGGAGGTGTCACCTCAGGAGCCTGGTGGGCTTCCCTCATCCTCTCTGCAAGGCCTCAGCAGGGCCCACGCAGCTCCCTGGCCTGGGGGTGTCCCTGTTCCAGCAGGAACACCAGTGCCATCCCCTTGACACTGACCCAGCCGTGTGGCAGATCTCTGGGATGGTGGGACCCAACTCCCACCCCTCACCTTCATCCTCTGACACGTCCAGAATCTCGTCTACAGTCTCTGGGAAGCTCATGCGGTGCTTGTCACCAACAGACTGTGGGAGCAGAGCAGAGTCAGCCTATAGGAATGTGACAAAACTATCCATTGTCCCCTTAAAAAGGAAATAAGCCCAGAAGTTTCTCTACTCAATTAGTGAAAAGACCTCATAGGACCTGGGGGACTTCACCTCAAACTTAAGGATACCCAATTGGACAGGAGCCAGAAAGTCTTGTATAGGAATGTGCTCCCTGTTGACAGAATGACAAAACTATCCTTTGTCCCCTTAAGAAGGAAATAAGCCCTCTCCTCAATTAGGGGAAAAGACATCTCACCTCAAACTTAAGGATAACTAATTGCACAGAAACCAAAAAGTCTTGCCTGAGCAACTTACTAGAAAAAGAAGAGAACAAAGAGAAACTAATCGCTTTTGTGAGGTGTTTTACCAGGAGCAAGAACCTCTTGCGCTTGGCTCGGTTTTTCTCTGTAAAGAGTTTTGTTATTTTGCCTTTCATTAAAACCTTTTTGTTTCCAACACTGCAACAGAAGCCATCCTGCTGATTCTATACCTTCTGAGGTAGCTGAGCTATCTTGGGTGTGAAATAAACCTCCAAGAGCTTGTGAGACCTGGCTGGAGGAGACCCCCATTTTGCTGCACAGCCACCTGCAGCTGACTCCTTGCACTCGGGCTGGGCACCCAGCTGCAGACCTTTCCCAGCCCCAGCCCTCCTCCCCAGCATCCTGGCCCTGGCACCCAGGGGCTCACCGGGATGTCGGTTTCCTCTGTGACAATCTTGAGCACGTCTGTGACAGAGATGTAGCCGAGGCGCTTCGCGATGGCCAGGGGAGTGGTGCCATTCTGTGCCCGGGGGAAAGAGGGTCAGCAGCAGCCACAGGGCAGCTCAGAGAGCAGAGGAGCAGGGGGGGCACGGCACTCACCGTGCTGATCTCGTTGGGGGACGCGCCGTGCTTCAGCAGCAGCGTCACCACGTCCGTGTGGCCCTGCTGCGCTGCCTGGTGCAGGGGGGTGTAGCCCAGCTGCAGGGGAGCACAGAGCACGCTGCAATCAGTTCTGGAAGGTGCTGCCCCAGAAATGCCCAGAAATGCCCCCAGGCCTCTCGCACACAGTGCTGCGTGCCTGGAGCATGAGGACAGCTCCACTTCCCTATCAACCTGCACTGTCACCATGATATTTTCTGAAAAATCCCTTTACCAGGATTTTTCTCCTGAGAAGCTGAGAGGCCTCAAAGGAAAATGTAACCAATGGTTATCTGCTGCTGTGGAATGCAACAGGTGCATCTTTGATTGGTCTCATGTGGATGTTTCTAATTAATGACCAATCACAGTCCAGCTGGCTCAGACTCTCTGAGAGTCACAAGTTTTGTTATCATTCCTGTCTATTCCTTTCAAGCCTTCTGATGAAATCCTTTCTTCTATTCTTTTAGTCTAGTTCTAATATATCATTTTCTTTAAATATAATATATATCATAAAACAATAAATCAGCCTCCTGAAACATGGAGTCAAGATTCTCATCTTTTCCCTTTTTCTGGAACCCCTGTGAACACCACCACATTTGCCCATGGCAGAAGGGTCCTTGGAGTTCTGTACCTTAGTCTTGGCATTGACATCTGCTTGGTGCTGCAGCAAAAACTTCACCAGCTTGATGTTCCCATAATGGCTGGCCACGTGCAGTGGGGTGTAGCCCATCTGAAAGACAAGATCAGGTCTCTCTGTGCCCTTACCACTTCTTTCCGCCCTTCTGCCTTGGATATGCTCATCCCTCAGGCAAGCCCCCGTGCATGAAGGATGAGGCACGCATGTGGGGGCTCCCCAAAAGCCCAAGACCAAAGCACAGGGCTTCAAACCATGCTGTACCTGTGGGTACAGAGGTGAGCTATAGGAGCAGGCAAGAATCACCCCTCCAGAGAGGTGGGGGGAAGAGGAGGAAAAGCCCCCAGGACACAGGTGGCAAAGTGGTAAGGATGCCTGCTAGAAGGGAGTCTCTTGCAGAAATAAAAAGAAAATAAATGCTCTTCCCTGAGCAGGCCTAGAGGTAGCTCCCCCATGTGTTTCACGAAAGCCGTGGTCAATGCACTACTTTACCCTGGTCACTGCATCCACTGTGACTCCATGCTTCACCAGAACGTCAGCAACCTGCACATGCCCCTCTTGGGCCACGAGATGGAGAGGAGTCAGGCCACTCTGCAAAGAGAGGAGGTCTCAGCACAGTGGCACTGCCACCACAGCAGGGACTCTCTTGGTCTCCAGCCTGGCAAACTGACTGACACAGTGCCCTGCTGCCCAAAGGCAGGAGGCAGAGGGGCTGCACCACCCTCCAGACTGCTGTTCTCTGCTGTTCTCTGCTGTTCTCTGCTGTTCTCTGCTGTTCTCTGCTGTTCTCTGCTGGCTGGTTTGCCTCCAGCCTGGCAGGATGCTCTGGGACAGCTTACCTTGTTGCCTAGGTTGCCGTTGGCTTGTTTGGAGAAGAGCAGTGCCACCATGTCTGCGTGCCCCTCCTGGGCAGCCAGGTGCAGGGGAGTGACTCCCTGCATGGACTCAGCATTTGCAGAGGCCCCATACTGCAGCAGGCTGCTGGCCACTTCCATCTGGTTCTGCTTGGCAGCGATGTGCAGGGGGGTGTACCCGTTCTGCAGGGAGAGAGAGGCTCATTGCAGCGCTCAGCCCTGCCAAGCAGAGCTGAAAGGACAGGAGGTGCCACCCTACCCCTCTGCAGGCCAGGCCTGCCCTTCCTAGCTGCCTCCAGAGCTCAGGGGTGCCCCCCTAACACCATCTCTCTGACAGCAACCAGCCCTGGCACTGATGCCAAATCCCACCCACTCTTCAAGCCAAGTCAGCAGGGGGGGTTCCAAAGACCACCTGCTTCAGGTGTGACTGGGGTGGGCTGTCCTGGAGTTTTCTGTACATGAATTTCTGCAGCAGAAATTGCGATGTCACCCTGATTTTTTAAGATTTTCTAAGCCTTCTGATGTTTACATTCTTGTAACGAACTTTCTCACACGCTTTCTGTAAATCACTCATTGTTTTGCATTCTTTTATGGAGGAGGAGAGATTTGATAAACTGTTGGTTTGTCCAGTGTCATTGGAGAGGTGGCACTGTCACCCTCCAATCCACTGCCACTTTTAGAAAACTATAAATGCTGGAGCCAGAAAATAAACTTCAATTTTCTTCACCTTGACAGCAGCCGTGTGTGCAATTGTGTTGTTTGGTGACCTATAATGTCGCAGACATCTTTTATGGAAAATCCTTTCCTTAGGATTTTTCCTCCTGAGAAGCTGAGAGGCCTCAGGAACGAAATGTAAACAATGGTTATCTGCTGCTGTGGAATGCAACAGGTGCATCTGGGATTGGCCTCATGTGGATGTTTCTAATTAATGGCCAATCACAGTCCGACTGTCTCGGACTCTCTGTCTGAGACACAAGCCTATTCATTCTTTCCTATTCTATTCTTAACTAGCTTTCTGATGAAAACTTTTCTTCTATTCTTTTAGTATAGTTTTAATGTAATATATATCATAAAATAATAAATCAAGCCCTCTGAAACATGGAGTCAGATCCTCGTCTCTTCCCTCATCCAGGAACCCCTGTGAACACGGTCACACTACAAGGACAGTGTGCACCCTCCTGGGGCAGACACAGGGATGAGCCCGGCTGAGGTGTGGAGCTCAACCTCCCAGCACCACAGGGCATCAGCGTTCAGGCAGAGCCTGCAGGGCCCCGAGCCCTGCCTGTGCTGCCACGGAGGCGGCACTGTCACCCTCCAATCCACTGTCACTCTTGGAAAACTATAAATGCTGGAGTCAGAAAGCAAACTTCCCTTTTCTTCACCCTGAGAGCAGCAGTGTGTGTGCTCGTGTTGTGTCCTGTAGTGACCATGTGGGAGGAGGCAGCCCAGGTTAGGGTTGGCTCTCCTAAGTACAACCTCCATGCAGGGCCTGGCTGACTGGGGGTCTCTTCCAGGAGCCCTCCAGAGCACTGCCAGAGAGGAGTGAGGCCCAGCCATGGTTCTGTGTACTGCAGATGCCCGGGCTGCAGAGCTGGAGAGCAGCAGGGAAGCAAGCAAAGCAGGGAGATCATTGCAGCTGGCCCAGCACAGGGCAGTAGCTGGCAAAGCACTTGTGCTCCCCTGCCACGCTCACCCTCCAATCCACTGTCACTTTTGGAAAACCATAAATGCTAGAGTCAGAAAATAAACTTCAATTTTTCTTCACCTCGAGAGCAGCCGTGCGTGCACTTGTGCTGTTTCATATCCTCTAAGGACAGTGTGCACCCTCCTGGGGCAGGCACAGGGATGAGCCCGGCTGAGGTGTGGAGCTCAACTCCCAGCACCACAGGGCATCAGCATTCGGGCAGAGCCTGCAGGGCCCCGAGCCCTGCCCGTGGTGCCAGGCTGCAGGAGCAGAGCAGCTGGCAGCCACCCGCTGCCCGGGCTGCCGCAGGCACGCCGGGGGCTGGCACCAGCTGCTCCCCGGGCCTGCCCGCTGCCAGGGAAATTAACCCACAAACACCAGAGGTTTGTGTCTAAAGAGGAGACAGAGGAATCTTTTTACTTTATTCCAATCAAGGGAGAGGCCGTGGGGCGTTCCCCTGGGGTCTGTCCAGTTTTGGAGGATGCAGCCTCCCTTTTTATCCCAATTTCCTGTCTGCATTTCCCTTCTCTCTTTCTCCATTTCTGAGGTACTTGAGAGGTTCAGACTTCCCAGAATACTTGATACCAAAGATTTCCCTCTAATGTATAACCCTCCCTCTAATTTTTAATTCTTACAGAATTTAGGGGTTTTTCCCCATTTCTGAGGTACTTGAGAGGTTCAGACCTCCCAACACACCTGATACCCAAGATTCCCCTATAATGCACAACCCTCCCTTTAAATTTTTTAATTCTTACAGAATTTAGGGGTTTTTCTTCCCCGTTGTTTCTTTCATCTTTCAATGCCTAATTTCATTTACCAGCAACCCTAAAGTTTATTTGTAAAAGCAAATATCTCTTTCCATTCATCAATCAGTGCAATCCTTCCCATTGTTTCTTTCATCTCCCAGTGCTGGTTTTATCTCCCAGCAGACCCACAGCTTGTTTGCAAAGACAAATCCACCATTCCTCTCACCAGCATGTCTGCACAGGGGAGAGGGAAGTGCCAGATGGGCAGGGCTGGCACCAGCAGCCACTTGGCTGTTTTGAGGATGCAGCTTTTGCAAACAGCACGGGAAGCAAGGCGCCTGCTGGTGGGCTCTGTGGGGAGATGCTCGCCATGCTCAGGCTCAGAGCTGGGTGATTCTCACAAGCCTGTGGGTTTTGTGACTCACTGCTTCATAGCTGCATGCAAACATTTGCCTGTGCTTTCCCAAACTGCCAGACTGCAGCGCTGCTCTGCAGGACTTGCCATGGAAACACGTTCCCCACGCAGCAGCAGCAGCCAGCGTGCTGCTAGCAGGACCATCCCTGACACAGCCTATCTGCTGGAGCAGGACCACGGCCTGGCACCCTGCCTGCCTGCTCCACCCGCTCTGAGGACAGGCAGGCATCAGTGTGCCTCATGGAGAGAGCCTGGTGGTGATCAGGCCCTCATGCATTCCCTGAGTGCCAGGGTTGAGGGGCAGGGCTGGCCCCAGGCTGGCACTGGACACACAGCACACCCCACATGCCCACATTCCACATGCCCACATCCCCATATCCCCACATCTCCCCATCCCCACATACCCAAATTCACACATCCCCACATCCCCACATCCCCACTGTCACAGACATCTTTTATGAAAAAAATCCTTTCCTTAGGCTTTTTCCTCCTGAGAAGCTGAGAGGCCTCAAGAACAAAATGCAAACAATGGTTATCTGCTGCTGTGGAATGCAACAGGTGCATCTGGGATTGGTCTCATGTGGTTGTTTCTAATTAATGGCCAATCACAGCCCAGCTGACTCGGACAGAGAGTCTGAGCCACAAACCTTTGTTATTATTCTATTCTATTCTATTCTATTCTATTCTATTCTATTCTATTCTATTCTATTCTATTCTAGTCTTAGCTACCCTTCTGATGAAATCCTTTCTTCTATTCTTTTAGTATAGTTTTAATGTAATATATATATCATAAAATAATAAATCAAGCCTTCTGAAACACGGAGTCAGATCCTCATCTCTTCCCTCAACCTGAGACCCCTGTGAACACGGTCACACCCCACATCCCCACGTCCCCACATGCCCAGGGAAGCCCAGCCCAGACTCACCCAGGCTGAGTTGTGTGGGGAGCTGCCCTTGGGAAGCAGCAGCCTGACAATCTCCAGGTTGTTGTGGTGCACAGCCACATGCAGTGGAGTCAGGCCATTCTGTAGTGGGGGAGAGAGGACAGACAGGTGAGACTGAGCCTCTCCCCACACGAGACCACTCCTCCCACAGAAGCAACTCTCACCTTCCCTGCTGCATTGGGCTGAGCGTCGTGTGCCAGCAGCAGCTCTGCCACATCCACCTTTCCATACTTGGCTGCAACGTGGAGAGGGGTAAATCCTTTCTGAGGAGAAAGGCAGCCCATCACAGGGTGGCAGAGATGAAGAGAGAGCTGGCACCTGCTGCAACACAGGAGGAGGCTGCCCCTCCTGCCACAGGGACACTGTGCCACCAGCCTTGCCCCAGCTGAGCCTTCCACAGCAGTGGGCTCAGCAGCCTACCTTGGTCATGCAGGTCTGTGAGGCTCCCTTCTCCAGCAGGGCCTGGGCTGTGTCCATGTGCCCCTCTCTGGCAGTGATGTGCAGGGGCGTGTGCCCTGCTGTGGTGGCCAGGTTGGGGTTGGCGTTGTTCTCCAGAAGGAGTTTGACCATGCCAGTGTGGCCGATGCGTGCAGCACAGTGCAGAGGAGTCTGGTCATCCTGTGAGGGTGGCAAAGAAGCTGTCTGGTGTAAGAGCTTAAATGAGAGATGTGGGACTGCAGGCAGCTCTTCAAAATGCAGTTTATTGTATCCAAAATGCAGTTGATTGTATACAAAATGCAGTTTATTCCATCCAAGAGGTCACAGCAGTCCAGGGTGGTGGGTGACAGAGCTGTGCCCACAGCTGTCAGCTCCAGCTGCAGGCAAGCCTGGAGACCCTTTGGTTTTGGTTACATTGCATTATTTACTTTTCTTTTGGTTACGTTGCATTATAGACTTTCCTTTGCTGAGCATCTTCATACAGTAGAACCAATCTACACCTTAACTATTATCTACAGCCCATCATAACTACTATAATTACCATATTCATGTTACTGTTCTCCAGTCACTCACAGTCAGTACATTACAGTTTAAGCTGGAAGTTGGTTTTCAGTTTTCTTGCAGTGGAAAATTCTGACACCTTTTTTCTACTTGCCACATTTGCTGCCTTGTTTGCCTGTGCTCTCTCCCTGCTTGGTAAAAACATCTTCTTGTTTGGGGTGGGTTTATCCTTTGCTCTAAGCCATAAAAACCCCTTCTAACTCGCACACCCTTTGCCTCCTTGGTGATCCAGCAATTCTTTTTTTCTATATCAAAACTTGCTTCCATCTCTATTCTTTCATCAGACTCTACATTTAAAAATCTTTCTGCTAAGCACACAGATCTGTGAGACTTTCTTGCCAAACTTTCATCCTTCCCAACAGTCTGGGCAGACCAGTCCCTTCTTGTGATGCCAAAGGGACCCCAGCCCTGCTCCCACTGTTGCACAGCCCCTGGTAGGCAGCACTCTGGGCACAGCAAAGAAACCCAGCACCAGCTGTTCCCAGAGCTGATTATCAACAGCTCCTCTGCACCTACCTTGGCCTTGGCATTGGCTTTGGCTTTGTTCTGCAGCAGGTACTTTGCCACATCGGTGTGCCCAGCTCTGGCTGCCATGTGTAGAGGAGTCTCTACTTTCTGCACCAAAGACAGGATAAAGTGGTGAGGCCAAAGGAGGGGAAATGCCTTCCTGCAGTCATTCTGAACAGAGGAGAGCAGTGCCTGCAACCCCTGCTGGTTCGTTGTGCATGGTGTGAGTGCATGGCAGACTCAGCACAAAGCAGAGGGCACCAGGGACTGCTCAGGTGAACAGAGGGTGCAGGACCTGGATATCCTGCTGGACCCCAATAATCTGAGCCCCCAAAGCCCCAGCCAGGGTGGGACTCACCACGTTGGACACATTAGGAGAGGCTCCACGCTGCAGCAGAGTCTTGACGATGGGCAGGTGTCCCATGAAGGCAGCCACATGCAGGGGGGTCAGGCCAGACTGTGAAGAGAAAGAGGCCAAAGAACAAGATAGGACTTATGGCCTTGGCAATATCTCTTAATGTCCCCTCCTCCTTCTCCCCAGGACAGGTAAAATCTGAGTCCCCAGTCTGCCCAAGGACCCTGGCAGGTGAGTGTGGAGGAAACACAGGGAGCTGCTGTCTCCCCTGCATCTCCTTGCCCTTCAGGAAGACACTGCCAGACTAAATCTGAGCTGCAAAGAGCACCAAGAAAAGTGCTGGGGGTATGGCAGTAGCAGCAGGGACATCACACCCTGCCATGCTGCCCACACTGCCCATGCAGAGTCAGGAGAGCTGAGGATGGGCTCAGCCCACCTACCTCTGTGACAGCATCAATGGAGGCACCCGTCTTCAGCAGCAGCTCCATCACTCGGATGTGGTTTTTCTTGCAGGCAATATGGAGGGGCGTGAAGCCATTCTGCAGACAGACAGACGGACGGACAGACGGACAGTCATTTGTGTGAACTCTCCCTCTCCCCTGGCCCAGCCTCCCCACTGTTGCAGACATCTTTAATGAAAAATCTTTTCCTTAGGATTTTTCCTCCTGAGAAGCTGAGAAGCCTCAAGAACAAAATGTAAACATTGATTATCTGCTGCTGTGGAATGCAACAAGTAGATCTTTAATTAGCCCATGTTAGTTGTTTCTAATTAATAGCCAATCACAGCCCAGCTGGCTCGGACAAAGAATCCGAGCCACAAACCTTTGTTATCATTCCTTATTATTCTATTCTTAGCCAGCCTTCTGAAGAAACCCTTTCTTCTATTCTTTTAGTACAGTTTTATTGTAATATATATATCATAAAATAATAAATCAGCCTTCTAAAACATAAGGTCAAATCCTCGTCTCTTCCCTCAACCTGAGACCCCTGTGAACACCGTCAGAGCCCGCCCCCCATTCCTCACCAGGGCTCGGGAGTTGGGCTTGGCCCCCTTCTCCAGCAGCAGCTTGGCCACGCGGTGGTGCCCGCAGTGAGCGGCCACGTGCAGGGGCGTGAGGTGGTCCAGGGTGATGTCGTCGATGTCGGCGCTGTACTGCAGCAGCAGGCGCACGCAGTCCAGGTGGTCACCCTGGGCTGCCATGTGGATGGGCGACAAGCCATTCTGCAAACGTGGAGAACCATGGAGAACCATGGAGAACCGTGGAGAACCGTGGAGAACCGTGGAGAACCGTGGAGAACCATGGAGATCCATGGAGATCCATGGAGAACCACGGAGAACCACGGAGAACCGCGGAGAACCGCGGAGAACCGCGGAGAACCGTGGAGAACCGTGGAGAACCGTGGAGAACCATGGAGCACCATGGAGCACCATGGAGCAGAGCCTCAAGGCTGGGCCACCAGGGGTCCAGGCATCCCTCCCTGCCCCTGCCTTGCTGGGCCACCAGGGGTCCAGGCATCCCACTGTAGCAGACCCCATAGAATTGACCAAGGCTCCGTGGAGGGCTGGGACTTAACAGTAGGAACTGCTGAGTCATGATGAGACAGCAAAATAAGCTCCTGTCTTCTGCCTCTTGAACCCCAGCTTATCTGTGTAACCCCATAGGTCACTTTCCCCTAGCCCCTACTATTGGACAAGTTTGGATCCCTCTGTACCCTATAAAAAGGGGCTGTTTTAGCCCATTCGGCAGAAGCAGAGCCGTCGCTGGAACCCTTCACAGACCCCTCAATAAAACCATCGCTGTGGAACCCCCAGGACGATTTGTTCTTCTCCTCTCTCGTGTCTGCTTCTCCCCTTAGCCCACAGGTGCCTTAGTGAGCAAGAGCTGGAGTCCTAAGAGAGCTGATAATCACTAAAGAGCTGAAATCCACCAAGCTTGGTTAATGCAGCCACGGCTGTGAGTGCCCTGGGTATTCGGGCACTCTGTCTCCAAGAGGGACTGAGCTATCCAATAGGACTATGTGCCATAAGGGAAAGCTGAAATAATAATGAAAACTAAGCTAGAAACAGCAAAGATCAACCCTTGTACATTTTGCATCATGGTCTAGCAAGAAAAACCAAGCAAAATGAATTTTAAGTTTGCCATCCCGAAACCCAAGCGAGCTACTTATGAGCAGCTGTTATTGAGGGAACTGGGGGGCAAAGCCTGCTCTGGGGCAGGGGACCTTATCCCACCCTGCCCCTGCCTTGATATTGTAAATCAAAGGTGACTCTGACAAAGGAGAGAGAGAATGATGCATCTGACTCCATCATCAGAAGGCTAATTAATGACTTTATTATACTATACTAAGTACATTTCATCTAAACTGAATCTGCCCTGCACTCACTCTTGCTCACAACTGCTCACACTGCACTCATCTCTGATTCTCTGGTGACTGTCCCATGACAGTCCCACACACACACACACACACCTGGCCCTGACAGGCCAAGGGAACAGAACATCCTCACTTTGGGTGACCAATCTCCACATTGCATTCTACTTTGGCACAGCAAGCAAGATCAGAATTGTGTTTTCCTTCTTCTCTGCTTGTCTCACAGCTTCTCTCTGTGCAGAGGGCCTGTGAATACCACACCTTGCAGCCCCAGACTGTCACAGACATATTTTATGAAAAATCCCTTTTGCTAGGATCTTTTTCTCCTGAGAAGCTGAAAAGCCTCAGAGGAAAAGAGAAACAATAATTATCTGCTGCTGTGGAATGAAACAGGTGCATCTTTGATCGGTCTCATGTGGTTGTTTCTAATTAATGGCCAATCACAGTCCAGCTGTCTCAGCCTCTCTGGTCAGTCACAAGATTTTATTATCATTCTTTCCTTTCCTTGCTAGCCTTCTGATGAAATCCTTTCTTCTATTCTTTAGTATAGTTTTAATAAATCATTTTATTTTAATATAATATTTATCATAAAATAATAAATCAGCTTTCTGAAACATGGAGTCAAGATTCTCATCTCCTCCCTCATCCTGGGACCCCTGAGAACACCACCACATTTGGTGGCCCCGAGTGAGGAACATTGCCACACCAGACACTACCCCAGGGCAGATGAGACAGCTTGTTCCCCACGGTGCTACCAGAGAGAAGCCTCAAAATCCCTCACTGAGGCTTACAGGGGAGCAATGTGGAGAGGAGGGAAGGGCCTGAAGAGCTGCTGGCTGTACCCAGGCCATCCCCTTCTCAGGATGAAGCCCTCAGGCAAAGGACTCCAGCTCGGGCCAAGTAGGGCAGGAGGCTTCTTACCCCTCACCAGGGCAAAAAAGCCCCAAGCCAATCATGGGTGCCATCCAGCAACTGTGCACACCTTGTTACCCCTGTGCTGCCCTGGGACCTGGCACCAACCACAGCCCCACCACGTCACTGGGTACCTTGGTTTTGGCTTGGATGGGAGCCCCATGGTCCAGGAGGATCTCTGCAATTCTCACATGTCCATTGCGTGCTGCGCAGTGGAGAGGGGTCAGCTCGTCCTGGGAAAAGAGGAGGGTTCAAGGGCTCAGTATGGCATGGAAGGGCAGGGTTCCCTCAGCTAGAGGGCTAACAGGGACTTTGGGCTTGTCTGAAAAATAAGGCAAAACCGAGCCTGGCCTCAGCTCCCAGGGCACGCCTCTGTAGCCGTGCAGATTTCCCTCACCTCTGTATGTGCCAGCAAAAAACCTGGTCCATGCCCTTAGTGCACCAGAGAGCTCTCCCACTGCCAGCAGGGTGTCTGCAGGGCAAGCACTGGGCACGGGAAGCTCAGGGAGGGAGATGGCTGTGCTCAGAAGTGCTCTCACCTTGGTCCTGGTCTCTATCTGGGCCCCACGGTCCAGCAGCAGCCGCACCATGATGATGTTGCCCCGGCGGGAAGCGATGTGCAGGGGAGTGATCCCATTCTGTCAGGAGGAATGAACAGGCTCTCAGAAGGAGCACTCCCTCCTCTTTCAAGAAGGCAACAAACAAAGGAGAGAGGGCAGGGAGAGCTGCATCTCTTCCCAGGGACAGCACTGGGGAACAGCTTGTTTAACCGGGCAGTGAGCTAAGGGCTGCAGACAGAAGCTGCACAGAGCTTGGAGGAAAGCACCAGTATCACCAGCCAGGGGCTGTGTACAAATCACAAACAGGACAGGACTGCTGGGAACGTTCCTTGAGCTGTTTGATTTTCCAGCATCAGCCTCATTCCATGGTTATGACAATGGGAAGATGCCACCAGCTCACATCCCAGGCAGCAGACCAAGAACTTAATGTCACAACTCACTTTATAAGTGTTTTGACCAATCCCACAAAGCAAAAGCACATTGACAGTAGTTCTATCCAACCACTGTAAGCACAGGTACCTGTGGTTAAACAATGCTTGCTTATTTCAAATACAATACCTGCTTGTAAGCCTTCAACACAATGCACAGAGCTCCATTATTAAGCTTAGAACTCCCTAGTATCTCTCTAGATAAACTTTTCTGTAGCTTAGAGAGTTATTCTAGACAAGTGTTAATACACAGACCAATGTTCTATTTGCCCTTGCTTTTCTACAGTTTAAATAATTTTTCTGCTGCCCAATCTCATGGCTGCTGCTCAGCTCTAATCACAGTTCTGCTGTCTCTGAGGCCTTTTGCAGCTTTCCCAGACCCTCTGATTTTGTGGATTCCCACACACCAGCTGATGGGTTGGGCTTCACCTTTAGGTGTGGAAGAAGCATCCTAACTGCAGGTTCTACGAGCTCTGCCCTGCAGCAGCAGCACCAGCTTTCCCTCAGTGTGGAGACAAGGTCCCCAAGAGCTTTAGGGATGCATGGGTGCTTCTAACAGCAGGGATCCATAGCAGAAAAGGCCCATGGTTGTTATTGATTGCAACTCCCCATGAATCTGTGCTACTTTTTGCATAATCTGCATAGTCCCACCTCTCCTGCATAGCCCCACTAGCATGCCCTGGCAGCTGCTGCTGCACCCTGCGTGGATAAAGAGGCACAGCGTCCTCCTCTGGTGCTGGACAGCACAAGCCCCAGTGTCTTCCCACTCTGCACTCACCTGGGGTGTGAAGTTGACACTGGCCCCACGGTTCAGCAGTAGCTGGGCCACGCTGAGATTCTCATAGTGGGCTGCAATGTGCAAAGGGGTGAATCCAGTCTGGGGAAAGAAGGAGGGGTCAGCCAGCCTGACACAAGCTCCCTGCTGAAACCATGGATAAATACAGCACACCGAGCTGCTGTTCTGCCAGAGACAGCAGAGGAAAAGCCCCCACCTTGGAGAGGACGTCGGCGTTGGGGTCGTTCTGCAGCAGCACAGCGGCCGTGCGGGTGTCGTCGTTGCGGGCTGCGATGTGCAGGGCGGGCAGGCGCACCTTGCCCTTCGTGCCGTAGTTGATGAGGTGAGCAACCACGTTCTCGTGCCCTTGCTGCAGAGCCACAGCGAGGGGAGTGAAGCCATCCTGCCAAGGAGGAGGGAGAGAATCCAGGAGCCGTGGCAGGACCCAGCCATCAGCCAGGGACTGCATCCCTCAGCGGCCCCACAAGCAGGGCCACGGGCTCCTCCCCGAGGACCTTACTGTCACAGACATCTTTTATGGAAAAGCCTTTCCTTAGGAGTTTTGTTCCTGAGAAGCTGAGAGGCCTCAGGAACAAAATGTAACCAATGGTTATCTGCAGCTGTGGAATGCAACAGGTGCATCTGGGATTGGTCTCATGTGGTTGTTTCTAATTAATGGCCAATCACAGCCCAGCTGGCTCAGACAGAGCCGAGCCACAAACCTTTATCATTCCTTTCTTAGCCAGCCTTCTGATGAAACCTTTTCTTCTATTCTTTTAGTATAGTTTTAATGTAATATATATCATAAAATAATCAATCAAGCCTTCTGAAACATGGAGTCAGATCTTGGTCTCTTCCCCAATCCAAGAGCCCCTGTGAACACGGTCACATCTTACCTCTGTGGCTACATTCTGGTTGGCTCCATTTTCCAGCAAGAACTTCACAACCTCCAGGTGGTTCTCCTGCGCTGCCATGTAGAGAGGTGTGAAGCCTTTCTGCAAACACAGGGCCATGGACATCAGCACAACTCTTCCTTGTGTTACCTGAGTTCCTTCAAGACCTATACCCCCATCAACACCCACTCTCCCAGGTCAGTGAACAGGGGCAGAAGCATCCATTGTGTGGGTGAAAAAGACAAAAAAAACCCCCTGGCAATAGGGGAACAATCACAGAGAGATGGAGCCCAAGGCTCCACATATCCAGAAACAAACAGTGCTTTGTAAGAGTCAGCTTAGAGGAGACCCTGGTGGTATTGTCCCTAGCTTCAGGGACAATTCTGCTATCAGGCAAAACCTGAAGAGCTTTCAGCCCTACCAGGCCCAAGGAAGAGAGAGTGAGGGAAGCACAGTGTGTTTAACTGCAGGGGCTGCTGGAGATCTCAGAGCTTTGCTAGGGGGCATCAGCTATGAGTCCTCCCAGGGTAAATTCAGCACTCTGGTATCCATGTGTTGACAGGGACTCCCTCAACAGAGACCATCCTGGAATCCCCATGAGCCTCAAGATCCCTCCACACCATTTTCACATTTGCCTCTTTTCAGGAGCCTGGCAGAGCAGTCCTGAGCAAGACTAGAGGGAAATTGCCAAGGGCTGCTGAAATAGCCCTGCTGGGCACAGTTCCCACCACGAGGACACCACCATCACACAGGATTTGTGCCTTCCTGTGTCAGAGCAGCTCACCCTACCTGGGACTGCGCATTGACGTTGGCCCCATAGTTCACCAGCTCCCGGACCACGTCCTGCTGTCCAGCCAGGGCTGCAATGTGCAGGGCTGTGTTTCCCTTCTGAAAGACACCACAGAACAGCCCTCAGGGGCGGAAGCAACCCAGGATGCCAGGGAAAGATGGGCCTGACATGCTAAAAACCTTTAGAAGGCCGTGCAGCTCCCACTCCATGTCCCATCCCTGCTGTAAACCAACCAAACCCTCCCCGTTTGCTGGCCAGGGAAGAAGAGAGTGATTTCATCTCTGCCATGAAGATGCTGGCAGCAGGAGCTGTATGCACTGTCAGGTGCTGTGCATCTTGAGCACTGAGAGAGGAGCAGAGGGGGGAGGACGGGGGAGCTGAGCTGGCAGTGCTCAGGCAAGGCTGCAGTGTGCACCCTGGCAGCCAAGGCATCCCAGCAGACAGGAGGGATGATGAGCAGGCTGGAAAATGCACACACAGGCTCCTCTGACTCGTGCCTTTGGGTGGTGTGGCAGAATGCCAGGTCCTGCTCTGTGTCCAGAGCCCTGTGAGGGCACCAGGGAGGTGGCAACTGAGCCTCCTCCTGTTCTCACAGCCCTTCAGCCAGTGCTGGAGGCCGCTCCCTTGTCAGCCCTGATTGCCATCAAGAGAAAACCACACCTGCTGTGGTGAAGCATGAGAGGACAATATGTTATTTACAGAGCACCAGAGCTCTCCAGGCTTGTGACAATGGTATTGAGGCCATCTCAGTGCTGGAACGTGCAGGGGCTGCCCTGGGGCAGTGCCTGGAGGAGATGCTGGTAAGGCAGGACCAGCCCTTGCTGTGGTTCATGTTCCTCCTCTCTGAAGTCCACAATGGCCCCCACAGGGGAGAGGCACCTCTCACCCACCAAGAAATGCCAAACCTGTGCTAAGAGCAGAGCCTGGTCCTAGGGCCCGGCCCAGCAGCACTGCCCCTGGCACAGTCACTCTGG
The DNA here is from genome assembly GCF_037042795.1 of Molothrus aeneus. Classification (NCBI taxonomy): domain Eukaryota; kingdom Metazoa; phylum Chordata; class Aves; order Passeriformes; family Icteridae; genus Molothrus; species Molothrus aeneus. The sequence continues at coordinate 1,925,706 of NC_089674.1, read as the reverse complement.
GGGCTTGTCACAGACATCTTTTATGGAAAATCCTTTCCTTGGGATTTTTCCTCCTGAGAAGCCGAGAGGCCTCAGGAACAAAATGTAACCAATGGTTATCTGCTGCTGTGGAATGCAACAGGTGCATCTGGGATTGGACTCATGTGGTTGTTTCTAATTAATGGCCAATCACAGCCCAGCTGGCTCGGACAGAGAGCCGAGCCACAAACCTTTGTTATCATTCTTTCTATTCTATTCTTAGCCAGCCTTCTGATGAAATCCTTTCTTCTATTCTTTTAGTATAGTTTTAATGTAATATATATAATAAAATAATAAATCAAGCTTTCCGAAACACGGAGTCAGATCCTCGTCTCTTCCCTCATCCTCAAACCCCTGTGGACACGGTCACAGGGGCTGGCAGCAAACACCATGACCCTGCTCAGCTGCTGCTGGTGTGTCTGGCAGCACAGGCAGTGTGCAGAGCTGTCACCAGTGTGGCCAGGCTTCCTTGTCCTTACCTTGGTCGTGGTCTCCAGGACGATCTCCTTGTGCAGCAGCTCCACCACCATTTTGACGTGGCCCTCCTTGGAGGCCAGGTGCAGGGCGTTCAGCCCATTCTGGAGGAAGCAAAGGTGGGAAAGGGGGATCAGGCATCATCATCTGGGGATGGAGCTCTATGGGGAGCACCCTGCTCTGAGCTCCTGTGCTGGAGAAAGTCCAGGCTGGTGGGCAGGAGTGATTTCCCTGTGCTTGAGCTGACACCCAGCACCAGCCATGGTGCCACCAGCAGCTCTGAGCTGCCAGGAAATCTTCACCCAACTGAGTGCTGGGTTGCTGACTAATGCTGGAGGCTTCTCCATGAGCAAACCATGCAGCCCACGCTGGCAATTTCCTATGGATGGGTGGAACCACAGCTCAGTGTTCGTGTGCTTGAGGCACAGGAGCTGCTTCAGTCCTCCCTGCTCATGGCACATCCGTTGTGTCTTTGCTCAAGTGGCTTCCCACGGGGTGCCCCTCCTCACAGTCAGGTTTTTCACACCTAAAGCACAGAGCTGAGCTTTGTGCTCAGTCCAGAGCAAGGATGCACCACCACAAGTTCTGTGTAAGGGCACATACAAACCTTAGACTTTAACAGATGAGCAGCCCTGCTTTGGACAATGATTTCATCAAGCAGCAGCCAGATTTAATTATCTAATTCTCAGTAGTTTGTGAGCCTCCAGGCCAGAAGCTGCCTTCCCCCTGGCTTTCAGAGTGCCCACCAGCACCTTGCTCTGCAGCCCATGGTGGGCTTTGCTCCCCCAGAGTTCAGCTGCAGCAAAGAGCGTAGAGAAGGTGTTGGCTGGGTCAGTGTTAAGCTCTGCTGGTTCCAGGAAGCTCCCAAAGAGCTCAGGTGATTTCTCAGGAACATCTCTGCCCCAGTTCAGCTTGCTTTTTTCCTGCACGTGGAAACTGAAGAGCAGAGGACTGGCCAATGCCCCTTTGGCATCCCCAGGCTGTCAGAAGGAGGGGTGCCAGGTCAGAAAGCATGCTCAAAAATGATGATGATGATGATGATGATGATGATGATGTCTACTGAGACAGCTTCTGCTCTGTTATTTCTGACACCCTCTGCCACTTCCCAGATGTGACCAAAAGGGCTGGGCTATTTACTGGAAAAGAGATTAAACACCTGCAGGCATTTTCAGCTGCCACTTTTTCTCCTTGTCCCTCACTCCTCCCAGGTGGGTGTGCCAGGCTTACTCACCCCTACACAGTGCTGGTGCATGGCAGAGGGGCACCTGCTCCTGCCCAGGTACTCCACCTTCCAATCGTGTTTCAGCTCCTGACTGGAAGGTCACTTCACAGAAATGCTTCATCCCCCACCTAAATATTGTCAGGGGACCACAAAAACGCCCAGGGAGGTTCAGTTCCAGCTCTCAACACTCCAGTTAAACTCAGAACTGCATCAGGAGCGTTGTCAGACTGCCAAAAGCACTCTTTCTCACTCAGAGCACCCAGTTGCCCAGGACTGCAGCTGAAGAGTCACAGATTCTTTTGCTCAACTCTGATTACAGCACAAAGAGCAAAAATCTGAAACCCCACAGGCTTCCTCACCACACCAACACCACAGTTCTGTCAAGCCTCAAGGAAAAAAGGTTTTTCAGAACAGTCACTGAAAGGAAAGGCTCCCCAGCCATGTCTGGTGACTCTGAGTCCATCTTTGGCCAAACCCCATTTCTTTGACAAAGACACACCTACACAGCCCCAGACAGGTAATCACTGATTATAATAATCCCTCACAAATCCTAGAAGGGATAAGTGGCCACAGACATGCAGGCTTTTCCTCAGTTACACTCACATAACCAACAAATGGAGAGCAAGACCACAGATGCTCAGCTGCTCCCCTCAGCCCATAAGCCCTTCTATGCAAAAGATTCATAAATAACCTTCTGAGTGCTGTAAATCTGTGACAAATCATTAACCCCTAACAAATAGCTGTGCTACAAGCACAGAGGACTGTTTCCATTGCTGGCCCATTGGTATTTCTGCTCCAGGAGCAGTCCAAGCTGTTTTGCACATTTGCTTTGTCTTGACAGCCCATCCGACCCAAAACTGCCACAGGATGTGCATCATTTGAAAGGTGCTGTTCTTTTCCTCACTGAATGCTGCAAATAATTCCCAGAAATCCCAGTCACTAATGTAAAAATGCAGCCCTACAGAATAACACAGAGACTTCACACTTTGCCTGTCCCAAAGCAGGGACCTGCTCTGGGCTGCCCATCAGGAGAGACCACCCCAACAAAAACCATCTCCTGGGCACCCACGATGCTGTTCCCAGCTGGTGAGGGTCCTGGCACTCATCCTCAGTCCTCCAGCTCCTCGTGGATGAGATGGGAGCGTGCTGGAATTGGGAACATGGGAGGCGCGTGATGGAGACACGGATGCAGCCATGGATGGAGGAGGCGGAATCGGCGGGATGAAGGTCAGATGGCATGTCAAGGTCTCTGAACTTGAGTCAGAATACAGGACCTGTGGGATAGGTCTGACCACATATATCCCTCTTTATTCTATACAGGACATGTGAGGTTGGACCTTTCCCACAGGTCTGATATTCCTCAGAAGGAAACCCCAAAGTGCCATCTAACCTGAGGGAGATGGCAGGAACCGGGGCAAAGACACCACTGAGAGGAGAGCCTCATACTGCTGTAGCCATTGTCTTCCCATCAAAGTGTTAAACACCCTCACCAGCACCAGAAACCTGGTTGGGAACAGGACTTGAAGCCAGTCAGTGGAGGTAGCTGATGACAGACCATCTCTTTGGTGAAGAAGAGTTCAAAAAATGAACCAGACCATCTCTTTGGCGAAGAAGAGTTCAAAAAATGAACCAGACCATCTCTTTGGTGAAGAAGAGTTCAAAAAATGAACCAGACCATCTCTTTGGTGAAGAGTTCAAAAAATGAACCAGACCATCTCTTTGGTGAAGAAGAGTTCAAAGAAGTGAACCAGACCATCTCTTTGGTGAAGAAGAAGTTCAAAGCCATCATCTTTAGCTTGTGGATGAGTCACCCTGTTGTAATTCTTTACAGAGCCTTCTCCAGAATCCCACACTCCTCTGGGCTAGAGGAGCAGTGGATGTAGAAACCCTCCCTCTCCTGTTGGGTTGGCTATGGAAATGAGGGAATATCCATGGTGCACTCTGCCTGCCCTGTGGGACCCTGTCCCCTGTCACAGACATCTTTTCATGAAAAATCCTTTCTTTGGGATTTTTCCTCCTGAGAAGCCTCAGGAACAAAATGTAACCAATGGTTATCTGCTGCTGTGGAATGCCACAGGTGGATCTTTGATTAGCCCATCTTAGATGTTTATAATTAATGACCAATCACAGCCCAGCTGGTTCGGACAGAGAGTCCAAGACAGAGCCCTTTGTTATCATATTTTCTTTTTCTATCCTTAGCTAGACTTCTGATGAAACCTTTTCTTCTCTTCTTTTAGTACAGTTTTAATGTGATATATATTATAAAATAACAAATCAAGCCTTCTGAAACACGGAGTCAGATCCTCTTCTCTTCCCTCATCCAAGAGCCCCTGTGAGCACCGTCACAGTCCCCAGGAACTGCTGCAGCACAAACCAGGTCTGAGCTTCCCTTGGTTTGGGGACTGAAATAGATGCGAGTGCCTTTGTGCTCCTTGCTGAGTCAGCCTCCCCAGCAGCACCTCTGCTCCACAGAGCAGGGACAGCCCAGCCTCTGCTCCCCCTGCTCAGCCTAAACCCCCTAAATCTGTCCCTACAGCATCTGCCCCACTTCAGGCTCAGCCACGTGCATTTGGCAGCTACACAGATACAAAATGTTCTGATGATGATGATGATGTGCAAACAATTCCTCAGCGCCTGCAGCTCTCTGCTCCTGTACAAAAACCTATTTCTGTGCAGCTCCTCCTGCCCAGCAGCTCCCAAACCACCACAAGGGGCACTTTGCAAACATTCACTGCTTGTGGTAAGCTGCAACTTCCAGGAATCCAAAAGCCTCAGCACTGCAGCACTGCAGGCAAGGGGAATAACCCCCACAAGCAATTCCTGTGGTGTTCTTCACTGGGCTGCTCCTCACAGCCGTCTGCTCTGCCCTCTGAGAAGCAGCTGAGCTTCTTCCAGTTGTCCCATTTGCTTGTCACACTGAAGGAGCCCTCTCTGCTTACCTGTTAATGTCCTTTGCCATGCTCCAGCCAGTACATCCATGCTCTTTAGAGCTATTGCTGCCCTCCTGGCCCCAAAGACAACTGCCCCAGGGCTGCCCTCTGCTCAGGCACATGTCCCATGAACTAGAGATAGATCAGAAGCCCTGTGTGTTCCACCTACCTGGTTACAGGTGTTAATATCTACCCCATTCCTGAGGTGATCCAAGGCTTTGTCCAGGTTCCCAGATCTTGCAGCTCTCAAGAAACTGGTTGCAGCATCAGCCTTGGAGACAAAAAGAAAAAAGCATGAAACTCAGAGCCCCCTTGTTCTCCCCCACCACCAGCACTGGCTCAACTCTTCACTCAGCTGCAGAGAACAGAACTACACAGACCAGGCAGCAAAGGCAGAGGCCAGGAAAGTCACAGTGGGACAGGCTGAGGTGCCCCAAACCAGACAGGAGAAAGAAGGGCTGGGAGCTGCACTTAAAATGAAGAGCATCCAGATGATGGGGCAGAAGGTCTGAAGGCTGTCCTGTCACACTATGGGGACAGCGTGGAGGGAGCTCCTGCCACCATGGCAGCCTCCCTTGGCCCAGGAAACCCCCCTGTAGCCTGGGCCACACTGATGGAGCTGTATGAGCCCACCCCTACCCTCCTCCAGAAGCCACTGAGCAGCAACAGAGGTGAGCAGCAGGGACAACAGCCCCAGCTGAGCACCTCCCAGCTGGGGAAGCCACAACTCTCTTTTTTGGCAGTGCTTCCCAACTCTGTTTTTTTGGCAGTGCTTCCCTGCTACACCACAGCCAGCCCAGGCAAGGCACAGCAACACTTTCAGCACCACTACTTAGCAGTGTGAGGCAGCAAATGGAGACAATGGCATGGCTCACTGGAAGCTGGAGAACGGGGTGGAAATGCAGTGATGTGGGTCTGTGAGTCTGGGAACTCCAACTGGAAACTGGACTGTGCCTGCTGGGGCCAGCCCAAAGGGCTCTCTGCAGCCCAGAGCCACCAGATCCATGGCAGGGGTGCAGGACACACTCCTGTGTCCTCAGCTCCAAGAGAAAATCAGAGCCCCTCTTGTACCACCACGTACATCAGGACTGACCGAGGGACCTCCTGTGCTAGGGGAGCTTCTGTTCTGCCACCCCAAAGCTGTCCTGTACTGCCCACAGCCTGGCTGCAGAGGAGCATCCAGGGTTAGGAAGCTCCTGGGCAGGAGCTGGGAGCGCCACAGCCAGAGCCAAAAGCACTGGAGGCATAGTAGGGAGGATGATGCTGACAATCTAAATTAGGAGAGGTTCAGGGCTCCTCTCTTCCCTTCTCTTTGCAGTCTCAGATGTTTGAACTGGGGCTTTGGAGCAGCAGAACTCAGATGCCTTCTGGCCTCCTCCATCGGCCTCCCCCAGCCCATCCTGATTGCCCACAGCCTGGTTGCAGAGGAGCATCCAGGGCTAGGAAGCTCCTGGGCAGGAGCTGGGAGCACCACAGCCAGAGCCAAAAGCACTGGAAGCGTATGAGGGAAGATGATTCACCACACTGGTTCAGGGCTCCTCTCTTCCTTTCTCTTTGCACTCTCAGATGTTTGAATTGGGGCTTGGGAGCAGCACAGCTCAGATGCCTTCTGGCCTCCTCCATCTGCCTCCCCCAGCCCATCCTTTCTGCCTGGCGCTCCCACCATGGAGAAAGGCAGCCATGCCCTGCTCCTGCTGTAGAGGGAAGGCTCACAGGGAGGGTGACCTGGCCCTGCTGTGCCAGGCACAGAGCTCAGGCCAGGCCACCAGCAGGGTGGCAAGGTGCCACGGCCCCTGTGGGGCAGCCCCTGGGTCACAAGGACGGTGCTGGAGGGCAGCAGCACCGTGCCCACGGCCACGTGCTGAGCTCATCACCTCCCGCGCCAGCTGGCTCTGCCTGCTCCCAGCTCAGAGCAGAGCCCCCAGGTTCCCAGCAGAGCTGTGCCTTTGGAGGGCTGTGAGTGCACAGGAGGCACAGCACCTCTGGGCTCTGAGCACACAGAGCTGCAAGGAGGCAGCAGCAGCAGCAGCGCTGTGCTCAGAAATGCACATTCACGCCCTGAGCTCTGCGTGCTGTCTGGGCTCCAGTGAGGAAACACTGACAGCTTCAAGCAACAGGCTGAATGCAAAGAGCTTTTCCAGCTCCAGACACTGCTAGAAGCCTCTGCTTCTCAGGTCAGGATCGAGGACAAGGCAGCAAACCCTTGAAAAATCAAAGCACAGCTCAGCCAGGTTCTGTCATCTGTGGGACACACATGGAGCTCTGAAGATTAAATGCTAAAACTCTACGTGGCCCTGCAGTCAAGGGGCTCCCAAAGCCCCAGCACGCCCAGCAGCAGAGACTACAAGCAGAAAGCAAGCAGAAAAGCAAAGCAGAGGTGTCTGTGGGCATGGAGGAGAAGTGTGTTGAGTACTCACAGCCACGTCTGGACCGGACCTGCCCTTTCGTGCTGCCATAGCCCGGCACTTCAGCTGAAACCTGAGCCTGGTGTCCCCTCTCTCCCTCCTTGGTTATCTACTCCCCAGCTTTGAGAGAGCCAGTAAGTTACATTGCATTCTATCTAAAAATACAGGCTCCGTCCTCTGTCCAATGCAGACCCTGCAGGGATCGCCAAGTGCTAATGGAATTTGTTCATTTTCTCTCCATTATTGTGTCAGACAGGATATTTAATACCAAGCCACCTCCGGAAAGCAAATGTGGCTGCTGCCAAGAGCAGGGAGGGGGTCAGAGCTGCAGGCACCACCTCAGCAGAGGAAAAGCAGCCCCACAGATAGGCCCACAGGTAACTCCTGCCCCAGAGGAGAGGGCTTGGGGTTCCCTCCATCCCTCTGGATGCTGGGCCCAGGCCTTGGAGAAGATGCCAAGGCTGGGGCGTGTCAGAGGTGCTGCCTTTTGCTGCCCATGCTCAGCATGTACCTTCCAGAGATGCACAGAGAGGTGCAGGGCATCAGACACCAGCAGTCCATTCCAACAGAGAGGATGGAACAGCTCAGCTCAAGTGGGAAAAGCAGATCCACAGTCGTATTGTCCTCCTTTCTGATGTCTGCCTACCCACAGGGCAGCTGCTCCCCAGGAAATGGAAGCACAGGCTGGGTCACTGCCACCTCCCAGATTTCAGCAAAAGGGACAGCAGGGAGTGCAGAGACCCCATGAGCACAAGGAGATGGGCACGTGGAGGAGATGCACACACACGTCCCAGGCAGCAGCAGCCCAGCTCACCCAGGCACAGACACACGCTGTCACCACCCACAGACGGGCACAAAGCTCAGCACAGCCGGGGCCTCCTGCACACACTCACTCACGCCCTGTGTGAGTGCCCCTGTGCTTCCAGATGCAGAAACTGCCTCTGCTGCCTTTCCTTTGCAGAGTTTCTTTCCGTTCTCCTTTGCCTTCCCAGCAATTTTCCAGGAAGGGGATATCCCAGGGGAGAGAATAAGCTGCCTCACTTGCTGCTGTGTACCTCTTGCACTCTCGGGTTCTGCTAAACCCTAAACACAGGCATCGTGCTCCACAGACTTGCAGACATCCAAGCTGTGAAGGGTCAGGAGGCTGCTGCCAGCAATTCTACAAGAGAGAAGCCTCAGATCAGGGCTTTGTTAAGTGCTCCAAGACATTCTAAAGTCAAAAACTTAGGACAGCACATCAGACTGTGCTTCTACCCTCCTTCCCTTTCTTTTCCTTCAGGAAAAACCTCCCCTAGTCTGCTGACAATCTGAATTTTCCCTTTCCCTCTGTCCTGGTTTCAGAGTCAATTTATTCTCATGACACCCTCTCCTGGCCCTGAGGAGAGGCTTCTCCTGCCCTTTTGCCCAGATCCTCCTTCTCTCACAGCAATAATTAGCCTGGAACCACACGAGCCCATTGCATTGTAGCCAAGGCCAAGGCTACAAAGCAAAGGAGAAGTCAAACCAGAGGCTCAGGGTGGATCTCAAGGCTGCACTCAGAGGTTTGTAAGCCTGCTGTGTGTCTGGTCACAGTCAGCTGCTGCCCTAATCTCCTCTAGCAGGGCCTCACTCACACCCAGGGAGGAGCTCCCGCAAGCTCCTGCTGCTCATCACTGATAACAGAAGGGAGGGTCTCAGCATTCAAGGTGGCCACACTTGGCAGGAGCCCAGTCTGTGTGAGCTGTTAAATGCTGTAAGTCGATGATTTCCAAGCACGAATGAGTTCAGGGGCTGGTGATGATCTCACAGTGTTTTCTGGGACACAGAGACAGCCAAGAAGCAGCTCCCCACACTGCTCCAGCCTGGCACACACACATCCTGCTGCATTGCCCTCCTTACCCTGTCTGCCCACTTGTCCCTTCAGGCTCATGGAGCAGCAGACAGGAGGCCCAGCAAGGAATCACCAGAATTCTGGGCAGCACACAGTCACCAACAGCCAAAGAAGCCAGGGCTGGCAGTAAGATGCAAACCCTAACCCTGGCACCGAGCCATATATTGCTGTGGGCATCCTGTCTAGATGCTGTGGAAAGGCCCAGCTCACATCTCAGAGGTCACCCAGGTACTAATGCCAGTGTCCTGGAACCCAAAGGCAGCACTGCCAGCTGAGGATGTGTCAGAAACCCTTGCCAAGGGCAGCAGCCTTTGCCACTCGCTTGGACATTTCCTTACTCACGTGGGCTTGTGCCCAACAGTGGGCATGACCCTCACCTTTGAGGCATTATTTCCAGCAGAAACACCAAAACCTCACATCAGTGTAGTGGTTTAGTCTTAAGGAACTGTCCAGCCTGGGGATGTGTCTGGAGCCAATGCTCATTTGGAACTCTCCGCCTTACAGATACCAACTACACAATTCTGCAGGTGATAACCTCAATCCTTTCTCACCAGATGAGAAGAATTTGTCAGTCCTCAAAGCACACTAAAAGAGCTGCTAAGATTAAGAGCAGTTAGGGACCACACCTAGGGAGTCCATAGGATAATCAGGGAAGAGAGGAGAGTGAACTCCAGGTGCTCAGAACCTGAAGCCATGCTGTCTCTCTTGCAGGAACTTTCTCTCCTGTATTAACAGAAACTGGGCCCTGCAGCAGAAACAAAACCTACTGGCAGGTTTCTGCCTTCCGAGTAGAAGGCAGCATTCAGCAGAACACAGCATCTCCAGAGAGGCCACAGCAGCAAAGCCTCAGGCAATCAGCCAGTAGGACTCAGAACAGGCAGAGACTGCAAACCCAGAAAAAAGAGAAAAGCAAAAAGCGTTGGAAAAATTCATCTGATGAAAGGATAAACCCAGATGCTTAAATTCTATTCTTTCATCATCCTCACCCCTACCCAAATGACTCAAGACAGGTAAATCCACATGTCCAAGTTCCATTCTGCCATCACCCTCACCTCTGCCCACATGATTTAGCACAGGTGTGCAGATCTTAATAGGAGCCATGATGAGAGTCAAGGCACAAGAAGTCATCTCTGGAAGGCATCTGCCAGGTGAGTTTGTCCTCATTTCATGCACCAGCCTGAGTAAACCCCTTGTCCATGCTTATTTCTGTTTAGTGGGGGTTTCACAACAGCCCCAAGAGGGTTGATGGCTGCTGCACCCAGCAGAGATCCCCAGAGCAGGATGCAAGGGGGAGCTCAACCCTCTTGCAGCGGGGGAATCAGAGCGTGCAGGAAGTGAAAGGTCTGTTTACATTCCCGTGCAAAGGATAGAGCTGGAGAAGGACTTGACACAACTGGCAAAGGAGAAATCCCAAAGCACAAGGAGGAGGGAGGGAAGGCCCCTGGCAGGTTTGTGGGAAGGGAAGCAACCTGTCAATTAGCATTTTTCCAGTGCTGAAGAGAGGGCAAGCTTTCCAGTGCCAGCATCAGACCGGCCTCTCCACCATGCACAATCCCCCACCATTACATAATCACGAGCAATGAGCTTTTGGAAAGGCCATTTTTGTGCACTCTGGGCAGGAGAGGCAGTTCTGGGCTGTCACTGCTGGTGCAGCTCAGGGTAAAGGTTAACTCAGCCCCTGCTGAGCATTTTCAGCCACAGACATCTGCATTGCCATTTGACTCCTTCCTGCCCTGCTCACGGGTCCCCTCTGCTCCTGCTTCAGCTGGAACAGGTTCAGGACTGTGAGCAGGGCAGATATCACAAACAGCTTAATCTGCACGCAGCAAGGCAGCGAGGAGATGCCCCTGCCCAGCAGGCTGATGTTTCTGATAAGGATCCCTGCTCTGTGAGAGCCTGCAGCACCTGCCTAATGGATTTGCTAAGGAACACGCTCAAGATCTTGTTCCGTCATTTGCAAACTATCACTTTCCCTCTGAAGTGCAGTGCTGGGTCTCTAGCAGCAGTGGAGAGTGAAACAGAGGCTGGTCCAGAGAGCTGGACAGGAAAAGGAGACCAGAACATTTTTCCTTTCACATTTTTCCTTTCACACTTTTCCTTTCACATTTTTCCTTTCACATAGAGGCAAGAATTAACAGAGCTACTGCTCCTGCCAGCTGAGGCCACGCACACCCAGGGGAAAGCTGTCACTCTCCTTTGATGTTAGCAGGAGCCTCTGCTCTCTGCATATCCTGAAAAAGAAAAGCTATTTTTACCTCATCAAAAAATATATAGACTGTGACTGAAGACAATACATGAGAGCTCTTTGCTCAGGCACTACACCTCTGCTAATAACACAACAACATTTACAGCTGCCAAGAGGTGCAGCAGCAGAGCTTTGTCTCTCCTGCTTTCCTGATGCACTGCCTCTTTTGGACCATGACACGGCTCAGGCAATAAACACTGGGGAGCTGAGAGGGCTCCAGCACGCTGACAGTGCAAGGGGGGATCAGAGATGTGCTCTGAGCCTGCCTGATGTCAGCCTGGGACTAAGACACAGCTCCTGGACCTGCCTCAGCCTGGCGTGGGCTCCGGCAGCGCCCTCATGCTCAGGTGAGGTGCTGGAGCCCAGATCACACCATCAGGATCTGCCCTGGGGCCCTGTGGAGAGGATTCCTTTTCCTTCCTAGTGGTGCTTATCAACTGCTCCTGATTTCTGCAGTCTGCTCTGACTCATTCCCTGTTCATTCCCTACCTCTCCTCCAGCAGGACTGGTCCACACCTGCTTTCCCTGCATGCACAAAAGTGCTGAGAAGGGGTTTTCTGCAGGGATCTGCATGCTGGGGGGTGTCGCAGTACAGCCCCTGTGTCACTGTAGGACATGAAACAACACGAGCACACACACTGCTGCTCTCAAGGTGAAGAAAAAGGGGAGTTTGTTTTCTGACTCCAACATTTATAGATTTCCAAAAGTGAACAGTGGATTGGAGGGTGACAGTGCCACCTCTCCAATGACACTGGACAAACCAAAAGTCCATCAACTTTCTCCTCTTCTATAAAGGAATGCAAAACAATGAGTTATTTACAGAAAGTGTGTGAGAAAGTTCACTACAAGTATGTCAACATCAGAAGGCTTAAAAAATCTTAAAAAACCAGGGTGACACCCCCGTGCTGTGGCTACCATAGATTTACTGTCCTGAGCCTCAAGCCAGGCTTGCTTGGGGTGCAGCCTCTGGAAGCCATGCAGGGCAGAAAGCACTGACAGAAAAGCACCAGAAGCACAGGCCCGGTAATAAATCCCTGCCAGCAGATCCCTGGTGAGGACATGCAAGCAAAGCCTTTGCAGCACAGCCACCTGCTCCACAGCAGAGCCAGCACAGCACTGTGCTGAGACAGAAACATCATCCTGTGCACCTGTCCCAGGGCAGGAAGGTGACCACACAGGAATCAACATTTACCATCACAATACTGCAAAGAAAACATCGCCTGGGGCACCTCCCTTCTCCCAGTAAAGCAGTGGTGAGGAGGACAAGGCAAATACAGCACAGAGGGACCTGGTTTCCATGCCAGGCACTGTGGCTCCAAGGATGGTCTTAGGTAAGCTACCAATGACCCCAGAAGGGCAGCAAACCCTTCCTGCTGGTCTGAGGTGCATTTAGCAGCAGCTCTTTGGGGAGAAGAGGCATTATCTCTGGACTGAAGTTCATATTACCAGCCAGAATACACCTAAACTCCCTCATGTAAAGCAGCTGAGCTGATTCCTCTCCTCTTTTCAGGAAGCCCTGACCATGCCCAGGTACTCACCCTCAGGCAATGCATGCATGTCATCACTGCAGGAGAAGGTCAGCTCACCCTGGACAGCCACTCTGCAGCTCTCATCAACCCACCAATGCTCAATGCTGCAGCCAAAACCAAGCATGAGCGGGCTGGAAGAGGTTTATCAGCAGCTGGACTTGCACCCTATCACCACTCACACACCTGACTGCACGGCAGCACAACAAGGAAGCTCCTGTCTGGAGTCTGGAGATTACGGCTCATCCTACGTCAGGACCTGGGGAGAGCTGCCAGGCTGGGCAGTGTTTAGTGAGAGTCATGCCCGAGCCAGACTTCATAAACACGTCTGAGGAGCCCATGTGCGTGAACTCTGCTCCTCAGATCGTTCCAGGGAAGATGAAACTTCAGCAATAGGAAGCAAAATGAAAGCTCTGTGGCCAGAACCACGCTGTCTCTCGGTCTGTGCTGGGCTGGAGACAGCGAGCAGAAGACCTGAGGTTTCTCACAGGTCCCTGCAGAGCTTGGCTGGGCACAGTCCCACATGGAGGACACCGAGATGGAACTGAAGTGGCAGATGAGGTCTGGTGACAGCAGCTCCAGGCTCTCTGCAGGGCATAGGGCCCACTGCAACACAATGAACGCGCCCCTTCCCCCCTTCTACCTGCACAGCAGACTCCTGCTCCAGCATCCCTTCAGGAGATCCTTGCTTGCAGCAAGAAGGCAAGGGGTCCACAGTGGTTGGTGCATGCCCTCTCTGAAAGACACGCAAGGGAGTCACACCAGTTGTCCAGAGGATCAGAGCTCCTGGAGATCACTCCCGTCCCACCCTTTCCTTGTGCTCCAGCCTGGGGTGACCCTGCAGGGCAGCCATGGCCTGCCTGGCAGGGCTCACCCCTCTTGCTTTGCTCCAGATGCTCCATCTTGGCTCCAGGTGCTAAATTTGGGCCAGCCTGGCAAAGGACTGCAGGGGAGCCACACAGCTTGGGTTCTATTTCTAGCTACCGTTCACCTTTTGCCACTTACAGGGTCAAGAAGGCCAAGATGGGTCACTGAAAAATCCCTTTTGCCCAGGATTTCTTCTCCTGGGAAGCTGAGAAGCCTCAGAGGAAAAATGAAAACAATAATTTTCTCGTTTGCTTCTCCTATGTTTTGCTGCTTTGGAATGGGGTTTGAAGATTGTTCATCCAACATGTGAATTGTTTAAGAGAAAAATGAAAACAATATTATCTGATTTGCTTCTCCTTTGTTTTGCTGCTTTGGAATGTGGTCTGGAGATTGTTTATCCAACATGTGAGTTGTTTAATTTAATTTAAGTTAATTGTTTAACTTAATGATCAATCACAGTCAGGCTCTGTCAGGACTCTGGAGAGAATCACGAGTTTTCATTACCATTCTTTGTAGCCTTTTGTCTGTATCCTTCTTCTATTCTTTTGTATAGTTTAGTATAGCATAATATAAAATATAATATAATATAATATAATATAATATAATATAATATAATATAATATAATAATAAATTAGCCATCTAAGGACACGGAGTCAGACTCATCAATTCCTTCCTTTGTCCTGGGGACCCCAAAAATACCACACAAAGTGTTTCCAGCCAGGCCCTGGGGCCAAACCAGTGAATGCACAGCCATGAGATGATCACACCTGGAAAGGCCTGGGAAGTGTAGGGATAAATACAGCTTTAGAATCTGCAGCCTGGAGAAAGAAACAACTGCTCTGCCAGAGCTGTTATCTCTCTAGGGAATTCCTATAAAACAGCCCAGCCCACCACCAGAAAAGCTTATATAAACTGAGAGGCAGAAAAAGGAGATCAATAGACCATGTCAGGATGGCAAAATGCTTTGCATTGCATAGAAATTGAGATTTTTGTACTGAGCAAAGACCAAGTTTAGCATTAGAGCAAAGCAGAGTCCTTACCTCAGTCTAGGGAAAACAGCTTCCCTTTGTCCAGAGTCATTCAGCACTTCATTGACAGTCTAGATTCCCTCTAATATTTGAAATAGAACAGCCTCCACCTTCAGTTCAGGTAGAGCTCAAATGTTTGTTGCCAAAGGGACGAGCACTGCCACTGCTGCCTGCCTGGCACTCTGCATTTGCCCTAAAAGTGCTGCTGCTCTGAACCTACAGAGCCACTGTCTGTCAGTGCCTCACAAAAGCTAACACAGAGCTCGACTGGGGCTCTGCAAAGGGACATCATTCACACTAGAAAAAACAGGAATATTGTCTAAAAAAGAGCAAATTCACACAGAGAAGAAGCAACCAAGAATTCCAGTGAAAATACCAAACAACAACCTCTGGGCACCCTAGAGGGCTTTAGGGATTTTCTTGCAAGCCAGGGTTCCAGTACTCTCTTAGGTGCTGTTCCTTGGATGCTATAATACTTATCATAGCCACATGAAAATTAATTTCTCCCTCTGCTGTGCTGAGCCAGCTCCTGGGACAAGGCTCAGCATCCCCAGCGCCTCAGCGCTGCTGCATTCCAGGTTCACACCTGAGATGAAAACACTGAACTCCAGCAGCAGCTGCAGACAGAGCCAGGGGTGAGGAGAAGCTTTGTCGGAGATTTAGAAAGCAGAGCCCAATCCTTCAGCTAAAAAGAACCTTTTTTTTCTTTCCAAGATACACAGTTCTGCCTCTGACCTTTGGAGAAACTCCTCAGCTGTGTGATGATGTAGCTGTGAAGGAATGCAAGGCTCCTTCCTGGGTTTTGGTATCTGCCATGTAACCAGAGAAGTGGCTGCCCAGAACCAGGCACTCGCTGGCTGCTGCCAGGCTGTCCTCAGCTGTTCTTCCTCTCATTTAAAGGGAATGAGGGGTGGAATGTGTGCAGCAGAGAACCTGAGGCACATCACCTTGGAGAAAAGTAAATAACGTATAAAAACGGGCTTGAAAAAGTAAATAACATAACAATGGGCTTTTAAAAGTAAATAACATAACAATGGGCTTGAAAAGGTAAATAACATAAAAATGGGCTTGAAAAAGTAAATAACATAACAATGGGCTTGAAAAAGTAAATAACATAAAAATGGGCTTGAAAAAGTAAATAACATAACAATGGGCTTGAAAAGGTACATAACATAAAAATGGGGTTTAAAAGTAAGTAACATAAAAATGGGCTTGAAAAGGTAAATAACATAACAAAGGGCTTTTAAAAGTAAATAACATAACAATGGGCTTGAAAAGGTACATAACATAAAAATGGGCTTTCATATTTTGAGGAAGCTGCATGTGCCTTTGCCCAGGGAAGGAAGCACAGCCCCTCCTGAACTCAGCCACTTGAGAAATGAGAAATGAGAAATGAGGCCAGGCTGCAGCTACTGAAGGGAGCTGCTCCCTCCTGAGCACTTGCACGCTCTCCTGGTGCAAGGACATGGATACACAGAGGTTCACCTTACTCCAGCTTGTCCCCTCTCTCCTTAGAGAGGAAAACACTCCCTGTGCCCCTGCAGAGGCTCCCAGGAGCAGCCAGGCTCCCAGGTTCCAGTCAGCAAGCTATTATCTCAGGAAACATCAATGTGGCTTTAAAGCTGAGTCAACAACAGAAGCTGAATAATTTAAATGTTCAGCAATTCTGCTGCTGCCGCCCAGCCATGGATAACAGCAGGTACACAGCAAAGCAGAGATGCTGTCAGGCCACTTCCTCCTGTTGGGAGAGAGCAGCAGTGATGCAGGAATAAATAAGTGGGTAAGGATGCTCTGCAGAGCTGAGAGAGATGCTGCAGCTCAGAGCAGCCGGCCCTCAGAACATCACAGAGCTGAGGCTTGGCTTTCCTGTGCTGTTCGTGGCTCCTGGCGTGGTGATTTGTGATTTCACTTCACAGCAAGTCCCTGGGTGCCACTGGTGCTCAGCTTCCAACGTGCTGGAACCATCAGCCACGGGCCAATGAGGGGTCAACACTGACCCCTGCTCTTCACCTTTCCGTCTGAGGAGTTGTACAATGTGATATGGTGGGAGGGAGACAAAGATTTGCTGCACACAAATATTCCAGCCCCTGCTCTCCAGCTGCCTCTCCATCTCCTTTGTTGTTGGAGGGACGATGGGGAAGCCAAATCTCTCCAAATCAGTCTAAAAACTGGCACACAGAAGCACAGAACAAATGAAAAGAAACCCAGTGGAAAGAAACCCTCTGCATGAAAGAAAAGAAACGCAGTGGAAAAGAAACCCTCTGCAAGGCTCAGCAGCTATTGGGAATCTCTTCCTGTCATAGTCCTGATCTAAGAAGCCATTTAGTGGTCATTTATCAGCTCAGAAGTATTTAATCTGAGATTCCCAAAGGAAATTCAGAAATACAAATTGAATAGATCTTCTTGAGGTTGTGTTCCTTGAACTGTGCACTGTTGCCTCCAAAGGCATGGCTTTGGAGAGGAAGCAGACTGCTCTCCTGCTCCAAGAGACAGCAGCCTTGTACCAGCACAACCACAATTTAATTCTTGCAGGGAAAGCTATCTGAGCCCCAAACCAAGAGGTTTCAGCAGGTTTTTGCCCCTCCCTGCACTCATACAGAGCAGTTTCATAGCATGTGCCTCTCTGGCATCTTACACCACTTATCAAGTGTTCTTTTTGCTCATCATTTGAACAAGCCAGGCAACACAACTGAAAATCTCATCACACTGATTTACCTTATTTATGCTTCTTCAGAAAGTCAGATTCTCAGAGTGAAGCCGTGAAAGAGCTGCAAAGCTCCCAAAGGAAAGGAATATT
The DNA here is from genome assembly GCF_037042795.1 of Molothrus aeneus. NCBI lineage: Eukaryota > Metazoa > Chordata > Aves > Passeriformes > Icteridae > Molothrus > Molothrus aeneus. The sequence goes on along the minus strand of NC_089674.1, from coordinate 1,908,323 downwards.
CATGTGCCATTGTTTATGCTGCAGCTTAGTGCTGTGCTATCCTGGCTGCAAAGAAGATTTCTGCACAGATAAAGGTGCTCAACAACCTCTGCATCCAGCTCTCTTATCCAGTGGGCCAGAACACATCTCACCCACAGGATTAGCACTCACTGTTTGACCCCTCTTAGAGACTAGGCAGTTCTGAGAGCAAAACCATCACCTAACTCAGCCTGAACCTGAAAATTCCCAGGTCTGGGAACTCAGAATTTGGCTTTATGCCCACAATATGGGCCAAGGGCAAATCACTTCTTAATTACTGCTCACGGTGCAGATTTCAGCTTTCATTCAGACAGGCACCATCTGAAAGATGTAACAAGACTCTTCCCAGGCTGCACTTAATCCACCCCAGCTATTGATCCTGTTGAATCCACTGCTCCTGCTGTGACTGCAAGTCTATTGATGACAGAGAGAGGCCTGAATGTTTTTCCTGTTTGGGAACCTCAAAACCGAGAAATTTCCATCATTTGGCTGCAGTGCATGCCTGGAGGCAGCAGAGACTGACCTCCTGTGAGAAAAGATGTCCCCACCTGGCAGGCAGATTGGACAGGAATCTGCTCTGCCCCTGAGCATCAAGGCAGAGAGCAAGAGCTCAGATCTTGCCCCACAGTTTCAGTGTACCTTTATTCTCAGCCACCCAGTCTCTGAGTGTGGGAATCTACAAAATCAGAGGGTTTGGGGAAAGCTGCAAAAGGCCTCAGAGACAGCAGAACTGAGAGCAGAGCTAAGGAGCAGCCATGAGATTGGGCAGCAGAAAAAGCATTTAAACTGTAGGAAAGCAAGGACAAATAGAACAATGGTCTGTGTATTAATGCTTGTCTGAATAGCTCTTTAAGCTACAGAAAGTTTATCTAGAGAGATATTAGGAAGTTCTAAGCTTAATAATGGAGCTCTATGTGTTGTGTTTTAGGGCTTACAAGCAGGTATTGTATTTGAAATAAGCAAGCATTGTTTAACCAAAGGTACCTGTGCTTATGGTGGTTGGATGGAACCACTGTCAATGTGCTTTTGCTTTGTGGGATTGGTCAAAAAACTTATAAAGTGAGTTGTAAAATTAAGTTTTTTAGTCTGCTGCCTGGGATGTGAGCTGGTGGCATCTTCCCATTGTCATAACCATGGAATGAGGCTGATGCTGGAAAATGAAACAGCTCAAGGCACGTTCCCAGCAGCCCCATTCTGTTCATGTCTGTAAATATCCCCCTTGCCAGCATCATCTGAGGTCTGCACTGTGCCTAAATACCACCCAAATGTTCTTGCTCTGTCATGTTCAGGCAGTCTGACAAAATATTTTCTCCTTTAGTATGCAGTGGCCAGCAGCACTGAGATCACAAGTCTGAGCACTGTCTATTGCTGTGACAGCACAAGGAATTGGGTGCTCAGAATTATCTGATTTCCTGCATCAAACCCCCAATCTGTCTCAGAGCCTGTCTGCACACACACCCCACCCTCCCACCCCCCAAAGGACACCTGCCATGTGCATGTCCCAATAAATCACATGTGAAAAATAATAAATACGAGTCTAATAAATGAACAGCTTTTAATTCCAAAAGCTCTTTCCATTTTCACGAAAACACCTCAAAAAAAAACCCCAAAAACCAAGGTCTCAGGCAGTTCCTTAACACTTACCTGTTTCCCCCAGCAGATATTGCTAGAGTCACCCAAATGAGAAATGTTCACAGAACAGCAATGAATTCCCATTTGACAGCACACAAGGAGGAGGAGGAGGATGGGGCATTTTGCCCAGGACACACAGCTTGACAGACTCACTGTGAGGGTCAACAGCAGCCCCTTGACTGAGTTTTTTACTCAAAGGTGGTTTCTTAATTGGACCCTGGTGATGGTGTTTTGATTCCTTGACTGTGCTGCTGTAGCACGCTACCCAGACAGATCAATATTATATTTTCACAGTGTTCAGCTTGATGCTCACCCCTGAAAATCCACTGCATCCAGCATGTCTGGAGCTGCAGGGGGGTGGAAGAGGCAGCACCCCAAGGACAGGCTCACTGAAGCTGTTTTGGGCTCCTACAGAGTCAATGCTTGTAGCAAAGCTCAATGCTTAGAGAGAAATGAGAATATCTGAGGGTATAATTGAGCTGACCTACTTCCACATGGGAAGAAAGGGCTCCATTCTCCTCTCCCAGGCTGGAAGGAGCTGAGGTGAGCAGCTCAGACCCAAATTCTGCACCAGAGTCCTCCTGGGCTGGGCCAGAGCATCCCCTCCCACAGCACCACCATGGACGTGAGCAGAGCAGCCCTGGGGCTTCATGTTCACTCCTGAAAATCCACAGTGTCCAGCACATCTGGAGCTGCAGAGGGGTACAAGAGACACCTGAAGCCACATCCCAAGGGCAGCCACTATCCCAAGCCAATATCCCAAAGATAACCCAAAACTGAAGCAGTTTTGGGCTCCTACAGAGTCAATGCTTGTAGCAAGGCTCAATGCTCAGCTCCCTTGAGAGCCAACGGAGAGAAATGAGAATATCTGAGGGTATAATTGAGCTGACCTACTTCCACATGTGCCATAGCATGGGAAGAAGGGCTCCATTCTCCTCTCCCAGGCTGGAGGGAGCTGAGGTGAGCAGCTCAGACCCAAATTCTGCACCAGAGTCCTCCTGGGCTGGGCCAGAGCATCCCCTCCCACAGCACCACCGATGTGAGCAGAGCAGCCCCACCGTGCCCAACACACCCAGCAGCAAAATCCCATCCCAGAAACATCCAAATCCTCTCAGCTGCTGTTGCCATGGCAACGCCAGAGCCAGGATCCACCAGCCTTTGATGTTCAGATCTGCTCAAAGCGTGCAAAATGTTTAAAGTGTGAAAAATGCCATTTGGAAGCCGGGGAGCTGCGTGCAAGAGCACCTGGCTGCCCTGAGGATGGAAGGCTCTCCAGGGAGGAAGAATTAATGCTGTCCAGCACCACTTCATCTTCCTCCACAGCCCATCACTACCAGCACGCTGCTGCTCCTGTGCCCAGCTCACCCACTTAAGGGAGTTTAATATTTAACATCAGACAAGTGCCATTTCACAGGGTAATTTGGGTTATTAATAAAAAAACAATCCTCCTTCCCCCCAAGTGATGAAAACCAGGATGCTGGTACTCCATTTTATCAGTGCTGGGAGCTGAGCACCACGAGAGTGCTGGCCCCAGAGCCACTAACACGGAATCCAGGAGGGGATGGACACTAACAGGGAATCCAGGAGGGGATGGACCAGAACAGGGAATCCAGGAGGGGATGGACCAGAACAGGGAATCCAGGAGGGGATGGACAGCCAGAACAGGGAATCCAGGAGGGGATGGACAGCCAGAATAGGGAATCCAGGAGGGGATGGACATCTAGAACAGGGAATCCAGGAGGGCATGAATAGCCAGAACAGGGAATCCAGGAGGGGAATCCAGGAGGGATTGAACAGCCAGAATAAGGAATCCAGGAGGGGATGATCAGCCAGAATAAAGAATCCAGGAGTGCATGAACCAGAACAGGGAATCCAGGAGGGGATGGACACTAACAGGGAATCCAGGAGGGATTGAACAGCCAGAACAGGGAATCCAGGAGGGGATGGACCAGAACAGGGAATCCAGGAGGGATTGAACAGCCAGAACAGGGAATCCAGGAGGGGATGGACAGCCAGAACAGGGAATCCAGGAGGGGATGGACAGCCAGAACAGGGCATCCAGGAGGGGATGGACAGCCAGAACAGGGCATCCAGGAGGGGATGGACGGCCAGAACCAGCCAGCAGAGCCAAGTTAGAGGCAGCACAACCTGATCCCCATCTCCCACTGCATCACAGCAGAGAGGAGGAATTCCATGTGACACACGAGTTGTGCCAAGCACAGGAGGAGCTGTTGGTCTGATCCCCTCTCCAGCAGCACACAGAGATCCCGTGCATGGCAAGGACACCTCCGAGCTTGTGACTGCACAATGGCTTACCTTACAAAATTAACACTCTTGTAGCATTTAGCACTATGATTCCCTGAGGATTTGCAAAAAACCAGTGCTGTCAGTGCCAGGAAATGCTTTCCTGTGGTAATCACATATCCTCTGAGCAGAGAGAGGCACATGGCTGTCCTAGGATTCTCCTGGGAAGCTGTGAGAAAAACAATTCTTATCTTAATCTCTGCACCTGTGGAATGTGCACGTTATGGACATTGGTTACCAAAAGGTCCTTTCTTATTGGGCTCTGGTGATGGTGTTTTGATTCATTGACCAACTGGATCCACGTGGGTCTGGCAAGGGTGAAGGGTTTTTCCATGTAGTGTAGTGTAGGATGGGATGGTGTAGTAACAATAAAGAGTTTGATCAGTTTTTCATATCATATAGTGTAGTATGAGAGAGTTTAGTAATAATAAAATGTTTGATCAGTTTTTCATGTAGTATGAGATAGTGTGGTAATAATAAAGACTTTGGTCAGTTTTTCATGTAGTAAAGTGCAGTAACAATAAAGTTTTGGATCAATTTTTCATTAAGTATAGTGTAGTATGGTACAGTGTAGTAAAAATAAAGAGTTTGATCAGCTTTTCATTAAGTATAGTGTATTATGGGATAGGGTAGTAAAAATAAAGAGTTTGATCAGCTTTTCATTAAGTATAGTGTATTATGGGATAGGGTAGTAAAAATAAAGAGTTTGATCAGCTTTTCATTAAGTATAGTGTATTATGGGATGGTGTAGTAGCAATAAAGAGTTTGATCAGTTTTTCATGTAATATAGTGTATTATGGTATAGTGTAGTAACAATAAAGTGTTTGCTTAGTTTAGCTTTTCATGTAGTATGGGATAGTGTGGCAATAATAAAGAGTTTGATCAGTTTTTCATGTAGTATAGTGTAGTAACAATAAAGTGATCAGTTTTTCATTAAGTATAGTGTAGTATGGAATGGTGTAGTAATAATAAAGAGTTTGATCAGTTTTTCATATAATATAGTGTAGTATGGGATAGTGTGGTAATAATAAAGTTTGATCAGTTTTTCATGTAGTATAATATGGTAACAATAAAGTGATCAGTTTTTCATGTAGTATAGTGTATAATGGGATAGTGTGGTAGCAATAAAGAGTTTGATCAATTTTTCATATAATACAGTGTATTATGGTATGGTGTTGTAACAATCAAGAATTTGATCAATTTTTCATATAATACAGTGTATTATGGTATGGTGTAGTAACAATCAAGAGTTTGATCAGTTTTTCATGTAGTAAAGTGTAGTAACAATAAAGTGATCAGTTTTTCATGTAGTATAGTGTATAATGGGATAGCATAGTAACAATAAAGTGTCTGATCAGTTTTTCATATAATACAGTGTATTATGGTATGGTGCAGTAACAATAAAGTGTCTGATCAGCCTTCTGCAACCATGGAGTCAATGCTCATCATTCCCTGTTCAGGGGTTTTGCTGCTATTACACTTTTAAACTGACCCTGCCTCACTGAGCTGCCAGCTCAGGGTGGTTCAGTACAAGCCAAGTGCAGGGGCAGAGAGAAAGATTTGAAACATCTGAGAGATTTTTATGCCAGGCTTCTGACAGAATTTGCTTTACAACATGAAACACAGAAACCTGAAGGAGGGAACTACTGCTTCCTATGTAGTCTCTCTTCCACATGGCCAAAGTGTGTCCCGCACTTTGTCATTCCTGGCACTTGCATTTTGAGATTCAGCCTACTCTGCAGCTGCAAAGTTTCCTTGTATTCTTTCCCCCTCTTGCTAAAGGAGGGATCCCATACACAGACTAAGAGGAGGCAGCCTCCAGCAGCTCGAGGAGCTGGGGAAACGAGTGGCTTGAAAGAAGCAGAATGTAATTATCTAAGAGGGATTTTTGCTGAGCAGAAGAGTCAGTCCATGCACACAAACACTTTATTGTGAAAAGTGTCGTAGCATCTTTGACAGCAACTATAGAGGACGCTGGGTATCAGGCTCAGAAAAGCAGTTCAACATAAAACTTTAGAATTCCCCCTCTTAACTTCTTGAGGGACCCTAAGTATCTGCTTTACAGGGACTACTAAGGCTGTGCTTGTCTAGGAATGGAATCAAACAGTAAAAAATCCTATAATTTCCTCTTTTGACTCCTTCAAGTTCTTTTCAACAGAAAAGACGAGCCATTTTCACCTGCCAGCAGGCAGAGGCTGAGAAACCATTTTGGCCAGGATGCCCCCTGTGGCAGATGTGTGAGAGCCCCGGCTCTTTCACAGCTGCTGGGCTGGGTTACCTGCTGACCATGGCTTGGAACATGGCCCTGCTGGGAGCCTCCAGCATTTCACTCTGTCCTCCCAATTATTGCAGCCCTCAGTGCCTCTTCAGAGACGTAACACCCTCCAAACATGCTTGCATGCATGTTTGTTGATGCTGGTCTTTAAAAACATAGCCAAAATCAGGTCCTTGTATTCACAGCTGGGCACTTAGAGAGATTCCTTGATTCTCTGTCGTTTCTTGGCACCTCCCAATCAGATCTCTGGCATGTCACATACCTCTTTTAATGTAAATGCAAAAATTATATATATCTGTTTTCCAGGCACTTTTTTTTGGTCATTAAAAAAAGCCAAATATTATCCCAGCAACCTGCTGGCAAAGCTTGGCTGCAAACAGCAGACAGCTTGAGGGTGGGGAGCTGACTGCAGCAGCTGCAGCTCCAGAAAGAGGACAAAAATCATCTTAGGTGCTTCATTTGTGGTGTTTGGTTTTTTTTTCCCCCCAGAAATCTCCAAAGAGCAATAAAGGAAACTTTGAAGCTTCATCCTTTTCTGATCTGTCTCTCTTTATTTTTTTCTCAGTGTTTTTCAATACGTTTTTACTGTCAAGAACAAACTACAGGTTCGTGTCTTATTACAGTGCACCTTCTCCAGGCAAAATGCTGCATTTATTCCTAAAAAAAACCAGACAAAAACCACACCACCAATGCAAAGAAAAAGTCTGTTCAGACTGAAGCTCTCAGTGTGCAATGGCCCTTCTCAGTGATGCACCTTATCTCCCATTTTCATGAGGAAGTTGCATCATTATTGCAGCTGTGAACAGAGCATCCCAATCAGCTGCTCCAAGTGTCTTCACAGCTTTCTTGGCTCTAAGGCATGACTTTAAAGCAAAGTGAATTAGTGAAAGATGTCAGCTCCTCTTCCCAAATATCTGCAATTTACCCACAGTGTCTGGCTATGCAGGAAAGGCAGAATGAACGTCCCTCATTGACCCTGTGCAGAAAATGATGGTGGTGCCACAGCACACACTGAGAGGCCCTGCAGGCCAGAGCTGCTGCTCCCTGTGAAACGTTGGCAGGAGACAGCAAATGCTGCTGCCTCACCTTTTAAATGGAGAGAAGGTGTTTGCTATGCATTCTTGAACTGCTGCTGGCCCTGGAGGACTTCCCTGACAGGTCTGAGAAGCACATCTCACCTCTGGCAGGGACAATTTACAAGTTTTGGGAAGCAGTTTTGCTGATACAGTCCTGGTGGGCTGCCACAGACATCTCTTATGAAAAATCCTTTCCTTAGGAGTTTTCCTCCTGAGAGGCTGAGAGGCCTCAGGAACAAAATGTAACCAATGGTTATCTGCTGCTCTGGAATGCAACAGGTGCATCTGGGATTGGGCTCATGTGGTTGTTTCTAATTAATGGCCAATCACAGCCCAGCTGGCTCGGACTCTGTCCGAGACACAGAAGCTTTTGTTATCATTCCTTCTTATTCTATTCTTAGCCAGCCTTCTGATGGAATCCTTTCTTCTATTCTTTTAGTATAGTTTTAATAGAATATATATAATAAAATAATAAATCAGCCTTCTGAAACATGGAGTCAGATCCTTTTCTCTTCCCTCATCCTGGGATCCCTGTGAGCATCCTGGGATCCCTGCCTCACACAGTGGGCAACAGATATTTTATACTTTTGCCCCGTGATACTGCAGCTCCTCTTGCAGCAATCTCAGCTCCTCAGCCATTTGACAGCAGGCTGATGAGAAGGATTTTTCCCTCCCAGCCCTCCCAGCAAGGGGGTGAGCCTGCTGACCATGGTGCTGCTCTTTAACAGGAGCACATTGCTCTGCATCAGAGCAGTGGCACGGCCAAGCTGCGTGTAAGGAGAGCTGCCATGCCATGCTCCACTGAGCAATTCTTGCTTGGACCAAACCCACTGCTGTCACTGTGAGCTGAGGGGATTCTGCCAGGAAAAGAGCTGAAGAACTCGGCTGAAAAAGCAGAGGAAATGAAAGCCTTCAGGACAAATGCTGATCCCATGCAGGCATCTCCTAGCACCGAACCCCCTCCCTCTGCCCAAGCCAAGCCAGTGTTCCACAGACACAAATTCGCTTTCAGCATTAAAGATGGGAAGAACTATAAAACTCCCCACTGCAGTAAAGACAACTTTAACATCAAAAGCCAATTCAGTAAGATTTACCTTTCTCAGAACTCTCTAGTACACCACCACCTCCCTGTAGTCCACTGTCAGTCCGAGTACTTTCATTCACCACAAGGGAAATAGAGAGGGGAAATAAATAAAAACTCACTCCAAAAGAAGAGAAACTCCATGCAGAGATTCACAAGTCAAGAAAACTGGATTGTTGAAGTTTAGCATCTTATTTAAGGACACAATAGTTACTACTATAATCAAAGCCATGGAAAGCATTTACAGGAGAATGTTATTGATTCAAACAGCAGTGTGAGAACCTAAAAGACATTTATGTTTATGGCTATAGCACACAGTAAAAGCTCACACTTCAGTCATCAGCAAGGTACAGCTGATTTCCAGGCAGACCAAAGAAGGACCCTTTACTCTTCTCCTCCATATTCAGATCAATGTAATGAAGAGCTTGGTACACAGGCAAGTATTCTGTTAAAGCTGAACTCGTGTTTCACTCACCCCACACCTGTCACACCCACCAAACTGTATTGATCTCACAGGATTTGTCTTCTTCTTTGGTGTTGTAATCAGCAAGCCCTGGGAAAGGCACAATGCTCCTCATTCCAAGCATGGCATCATGAATGGACTCAACACACTGAATTTCCTGCAGAGTATCTGGACACCTCAGTTTGCTGGAGAAATGGCGCTGTAAGAAGGTCATCCTACCATCATACCACTGGTGATGCCACACCTTTCCAGACCATGGCAGAAAGGTAACATTTCTGAACAACCCTGACACACTCAGACAATGAAAACAAATTAGCATCATTCCGACTAAACTCCTAACCACTGTAAGAAGGCGACAGTATTTAATATTCCTTTGCAGAGACTATCACACTGGTTAAAAATCAAAGACAGTTTATATTCTGCAAAGGGTTTCAGTGTGCTGCTCTCTGCATTTCCCATTTAAAAGTTCCAACTTAGGCACACGAATGCACCCTACAAAGCCTGCAAAGTCACCACAGGGGAGCGACAGACCATTGTGGCATTCACATTCTCTGGAAAATCCCTTCACCCAGGATTGTTCTCCTGGAAGATGAGAAGCCTCGGAGAAAAGGAAAACAATCCTTATCTCATTTGCTTCTCCTGTGTTTCGTTCCTTTGGAATGTGTTTGGAGATTGTTTGTGATTGTTTCATTGGTTTCATGTGAATTGTTTTTTCACTCTTTGGCCAATCAGGGCCAAGCTGTGTCAAGACTCTGGAAAGAGTCACGAGTTTTCATTGTTATCTTTTTAGCATTGTGTAAGTATCCTTTCTGAATTCTTTAGTTTAGTATTCTCTAATATAATATAGTATTATAAAGTAATAATTAGCCTTCTGAGAACATGGAGCCAGATGCATCATTCCTGCCTTTGTCAGGCATTCCCTGCAAATACAACAGACCACAGCCTTCACTTCTGCTTGCTCCCTTGCTGGAGAACCTTTTCTTTTACACAGGAATCCTCCTGGTGGCCTGGCCACACACACACACACACACACACATGCACACACACTCTCTCCCTCCTTCCTCATCTCTGCACAAATATAGAAACCTCATCTGTTTCCTAAATGCTCTCCTGCTGCCGAGTTCTCTCCTTCCTCCTCCCAAGACACTTCAGTGAATACCTGCTGCTTTGTCTCTGCTGTAGATTTTTCACTGAGGATGCAACATTTTGAAGCCACAGATTTATCACTGTCCCCTACACTTGCAGCCCCTACACAGAGATGTAAGGCTCTGGCCTAAAGTTTCACCCAGTCAGCAAAATCTGGTCTGCAAATAGGAAGGGAGCTTGAATTTTTTTTTTTGCTGCTGCTTGCAGAGTTGAGGCTCAAAACATGACATAATCATCTGTGAAAGAAAATGTGAATTTTCAGATGGTTCTGTCATACTGAGAAGTGCCCTTAGGGAGAGAAGGTGTCAGGAACTTCCCTCCACCTAGGAAGCTGCCCTCTACTCATGGAAAGTTTTGACAGGGCTGGTCTATTCAATCCAGAACTAAGGCTTTCAGAACCTACCCTCGTGGTGTTTTGAGAGCTGGAGGTGAGGACTGCAAGAAAGATGTAAATAGGCCAGGGAACCCAGAAATCTCCACCATCCTTGATCCATCCTACCATCACACCACTGGTGATGCCACACCTTTCCAGACCACGACAGAGAGTTTGCATTTCTGAACAACCCTGACACACTTAGACAATTAAAACAAACTAGCACAATTCAGAATAAACTTCCAGTTCTAGCACTCTGTAAATCTGCTTTCCTTTGAGCTCAGACCTACCTCAGCTTCACCACACTGCAGGCGGCTTCCTGTGCTGGACAGACCAAGCCCAGCAGGCTGTCACATGCAGGATTTTTGTGAAGGCACTGCCTTTTGTGCTCACCCTCCTGCAAGCATTTGCTCCAGGCAGGGCTCATCCCTGCATTCAGCCAGTGCCCTCCTGGGGCAGATGTCCTGGCCAGGGGACAGGGCACAGCTTGAAAGAACTTGCTCCTGAGCCAGATTTCTGAATGCTACAGGGCTTCAGAGGCTGCTCACCTCATTTCAGCACAGAGGGCTCACCAAGCACATACAGATGCTGTTAGAACCTGAATAATTTAAGAGCCTGCAGAGCAGCAGTGCAGAACAGCACCAACATCCCCCCAGTGCTTTCTCCCACCAGCAAACCCCTGCAGCAGTGGGTTCTGCTCCTGCCCCACATCCCTCACATCCAGATGCCCGTATTCTGCTCCTGTTTATCCCCCCATCCTGGGGAAAGGAGACAAAGCAGCTCTTGAGCTCTAGCAAGGTCCTTTCTCCTGCTGCTGAGCTCCAGCTTGCAGGTAAGATCCAGCACACCTCCAGCAGCTAGTGAAGACCCTGGGGGCTGACAGCCGGCCAAGTCACATCTCTGGCAGCACCTACAGCCACTGAAAGCAGGAATCTCAGCAATCCAGTGATGGTTCAGTGACCATCCATGGGAGCAGGACACAGCGGAGCTCAGAAGTCCAGTTATCCCTGGGATGTTCTGAGCCATCTGCAGCTGGGTCTGCTGAAATCCTCTGCCCTCCTTCTGTCTCCATCACTCTTTTCTCTGCATCCTCTCCAAACCCAGAGCAAGCTGAAGGCTGCTGCACAGAAACAGCCATTTGAAAGGATGCAGACAGAACAAACCCAGTGGCTGCTCCTTGGCAGCGCTCCAGCAGCGATTTCTCACCCCAGTTTCTCATGTGCTTATTGCATAATTCTGGCAGAGGTGTCTTGATTTTCTGTCTCAGAATCCTAAGCTCAGACCACCCTGATACACCCTATCAGTGCACAGTCATTGAGTGACTGTGACCTCTTTTGCTTGTCACACAAAAAGCACAAGCGCAGTCACCCTGCACGCCTGTGTGACTGTCCTTCCAAGGAATCATCTGTAATTGCTCCTCTGTCTGATTGAGTTTGTGGCTGCTGCTCCAAACCCTGCCTGACTTGTTCTAGTTACCACATTTCCCCAGCTTCCAAAGGAGGGAAAAATTAATCCACGTAAAACATTCTCCTCAGCATCCTCCACGTCGCCCCAGTTAGCTCAGCGCTGCCTCTGCCTCACACACCTCAGCTCAGAGATTCTTCTGACAGTTGTTATCAGCCTTTTAATCGCCCAAACTTATCCCTTATCCATGCTTGAGTATAGGAAGGGGGTCACTTGATCCTCTGTCTGTCCTTAGCTCTTCCCCACCATTTCACTCCAGCTGGAGGAAGAGCGAGCTCTCTGCCAAATGGAAACACCTTGCTCTCACTTCCCCACAAAATCCAAACCCACTCTCACAAAAGCCTTGTCTCCCTTCTCCAAAGCACCCTCCCAAGCCCTCCTGGCAGGATGTGTTTCAGTGTGAGCACTAAAACATTCCCTGCTGCATATACAGCACTGAGGATGGGTGTCAGACTGTAATGTGGAGATCCAGGAGCCCTCAGGCTGATCTGCGTGCTGTTCTCAGGAAACTACCAACTAGAAAAAAGCCAAGGAGTTTTATGCAGGGAGTTTCTTGTTAGGAATCACTTACTACTCAAGAATGCATTGTGGGAGATGCTCTACAAATCCACACCAAGAGACTGTCTCACTCTTGAACACTTGCAAGACAAAGAAAGTAGAGAGAAGCAGAAAGAGAATAGAGTTTTGTTCCTTATTGTACCTTCCCTGCCCCCCTTACAGAAAAAAAAAAAAAAAAGAAAAGAAAAAAAAAGAAAAGAAAAAAAAAAGGGAGAAGAAGAAGAAGAAGAAGAAGAAGAAGAAGAAGAAGAAGAAGAAGAAGAAGAAGAAGAAGAAGAAGAAGAAGAAGAAGAAGAAGAAGAAGAAGAAGAAGAAAAAAAGTGGTAAATTCAGGCAGACTTGTTCCCAAGCAAAGTTTGCTCTGAATGTACTGAGGGGATGTATCACACCTTTCATACTAATAATTTAAACCCTGATAGGAATCATCACAAGAACTTCCCTTCAAGCTTTTGGCTGTGTTGTTATTTAATGCTGCAGCCCCAGTTATGCTGCACACAGCCCGAGTGTGCTCTGACACGTGCACCTGATGAGTTCTTTGGACAATATTGGCACTGCTGCTGGTGCTGAAGTCCTCCTGTTATTTGCACTCTTGTCAAAGACATTTTAGAGGTTCCAGCCTCCTGCGTGTCCACTGAGAAGTACAGCTGGAATCTGCACCTTTGTAGAGAGGCAGATGAAGGTGCCTGGCCCTGGTTATGCTTGATGAAATATTTGGTTGAATTTAGTACCAGGATAAGTGCACTTCAATAGGAAGACAGATGATTTTCATAGATTCAGATTTTCATAACCTTTATTTATTAGTCTCAGTCAAAGTGTGTCAGATTACAATGCCATCAGTTCATCAATTTTGGACCACCTGGAACAGCTGCAAGTTGCTTGAAAATGTATGTGTGAGACAAAGGGCTCTGGGCCCCAGTGTGGGCCCTTTCTAACAACCCATTTGGTGAGCTCTGCCAATGCTTCCAGAATTCCTGGCAGGGGATTTGGTCCATTTTCTGTCTTAACTACAATAGTCACGTGCAACTCAAAGAGATCTCAATAACTGTTCACACAACAAGCTACAGAGCTGCCTCACTAACAGTGTCAGGACACCACTTTTCCCATTTCCACTTTCCCAATGGATTTTGCTGCTGCCCACCGACCCTGGCAAAGCCAGGGCTGTCTTTGAAGTGATCTTCATGACTTCCCAGGGAGGCCTTCCTGCTGAGGTGGCCTTACCACATCTGCAGGGAAAGGAAGGGAGCGTTCTTGTCTGTGACTGCCTCTCAAAACCACAAAAAGGAGACATTTAGCTGCATCCAAAGCCCAGATATTGCTCCTGTCAATCCCTGCTTCCCTGTCAGTGCATGGCCACACCAGAAACTCCACGTGCAGCCCTGCAGCAATGACAGAATGGTTCTGGTGCCCCCTAAACTGCCCCTTTAAAGAAAACACGGGGAGATTTGAAGCCAGGATCCTGCAGCAGGCACAGCAAGAAGCCAGCCCGGATGATGCCTGGCACATTCTCTGATAGCAGCGATCTTGTGTTAACTCACACTCTCTTTTGCTCACATCTGCTGTCTCTATCAGAAGTCACAAACACGTCATGCCATGGCCCTGGTGAGTCCTCACAGCTGCATTAAATGTGGGAACACACAGAACTATTGAAAACTTGGTCTCTGGGGTCGTCCTAAGATTGAGACAACCTCCAGGCACTCTGCAGAGCAGGAACACTTCAGGACAGGCCTGGCTGTCCCATGGGCAGCTCTGCCCTGTTCCTGGGCAGGTCAGGGAGCCTGGGTGAGGGACAAGGAGCCATTCCTTAAATCCCTGATGCAGGCAAATGAAAACTCAACAACTGCCATCATCCTCAGTTGCAAAGGTTGGGTGCAGGGAACGTTGGAGAAGTGACAAGGTTACACAGCTGGACTGTGCTTGTGCCAGGAGACAAACAAGAGGGAGAGAACACAGAAATGGACAGAACAAGGTCAATCAGGTTATCATTACAGGCACTTAACACAAAACCCAAGAAATTGCTGTGGAAACTGAAAAGCAACAAATACAATCACGGTCCAAGGAGAAGGGAGAAGGGTTTTGGGCAACACAGCATTAAATAACAGAACTCACTGCCCCCAGGTATCACAGAACACAAGGTTCTTGCAGGATGCAACCATGCACTTCATGGGACACATACAGCCACACAAAAATTCCAGGGAATGCTAGTGGATACTAAACTGAAGATATAACATGGGATGGGATGAGAGGATATTTCTTCCTGAGGCCATCATCTCCTTCCCTCTGGCCATCTCCTCTGCTTTGTGTCACCCTAAGGCTGCCCTGGATCATAAGTCATGCCTCTACTAACTTTCATCTCTTGGTGGGCTCAACCAGATATCAGTGACACCCTGCCCTGTGCAAACGCCAGAGCCTGAGTCTGTGTACACTGCAAGATAGAGCTGGCAGGCACTGGCAGGGGAACAGGAGGAAGAGGAGGAACAGAGGAAGGAGTCAGTGGCATCTCAGTGGTTCCAGTACATCCCAACAGACACTGCAAGGGCCTTGGGCATGGGCACGGCACGAGTCCCACGCAGCTCACAGGGCACTGAGAGGCACTGACCTAACCCAAACCAAAGCCCCAGGACTGCAGCAGAGCAGGGTGAGAGATCCCAGAACATCCTGGCAGGCCTCTGCTTGGCCCCAAGGAGAGTGCACAGGAAAAACACTGGCACTGGAGACACGGAGGCTTTGGGGCAGGGCTAACAGGAGACACCAGAAAAATGTCCTGATGAGGTGGCTCCTCACATGGGATCCCCTTTAAAGCCCTCGGGCAAGCTGCTCCATCAGCTTCCAGTGCGAGAGGCCCTGCAGGGAGCAGCCATGGACCTGCAAGCACTGAGCAATTATCACCACTGGAGGAGGAGGAGGAGGAGGAGGAGGCTCTGGCACGACAGTGGGGCAGCTGAATGAGCCCCACATTCAACCCCCCAGCTGCTGCCTGCAGACCTCACATCTGTCCTGATGGGCCCACTCATCTCCCCCCGAGGACTCCCTCTCTGTGGTCACAGACCTCTCCAGGCTGCGCTGGCCCAGCTTTAAGAAGAGCAGGGCTCTCCTCAGTGCTCTCAGGGCCCAGCTAGCAAGATCTCCAACAGCAGAGCTCAGCTGTGAGGCTCCTGCCCACAGGGGCACGTGGAAATCTCCAGCGCTTAAAGGCAGAGGAGAAGCCCACCTAAGAATTCCTGTATCACAACCTCCTGTCAGAGATATCCTCGATTATCCTTGGTTTCACCTCTCCCCTCGCTGCCTTTCTGCACTGGTGCATAGCACATAAACCCTCAGACCATGCTGAGACAAGAACAGTCAGGTTCAAGAGGTCTTCAAGGGGCAGCAAAGCTATCTTAGCAACATGCCCACTCGTGCAGGAAGCTGGCAGCAAGGAAAAAAAAAAACTGCCAGTGACTTTTCAGAGAGGATCTAGAGCTCAAAACAGCTGGCAGACCCCAGGCAGCAGCATGCTGGTACCAGCAGAAGGGACAGACTCCTCTTTGCTGTCCCTGATTCCCCTCACCTGCTGCCAGCAGGGGAGGACGACCCCTGTCCCATGCACAGGTGCAGCCTCCCCCAGGAGCAGCAGAACCCACAGAGCTCTGCACTGAAATGCCTTCTCTGTCAGGAGTCTGCTCCTGCTGTGCCCTGGTTTCAATATTCTGGTGCAGACTAAGCAAGGGATGGAGTGGACAACAAAATGAGTCCTTCACTAGACAAAGGGGTGGGGGTCTCTTGTTCCTAAGCCCTGAACACAAAAAGCAATTGTGGGAAGCTGAAGGGAAACCAGAAAACAGCATTTTTATCTCAGAGATCAAATCTGCTACTGGGCTGAGTGAGTCTATTAAGCTGCCTTGATAAAGCCCTCAGTTCCCTTACCCCTCATTAGGATTTTTTAGATCTGTGCTCCCTCCCTCTCTCCCCCCAGCTCCCCGCAAGCCGTCAGGGTAAACAGCAGATTTCTGCTCCCAAAAGTTGTCCTGTGTTTCATGTGTTGTGCTGTTTCAGCTCAGGCTGTTTCATGTGCTGCGTGCACACAGGGACCAGGCTGCCCCTCTGCCGTTCTGTGCCCACCCCGCAGTGCCCCCAGACACGGACACACTCACTGCCTCAGCACAGGCACAGCCTGCAGGGCTGCTCACCCCAGCACCACTGACCTTTTTCTTCCGGTCCCGAGAGCGGTTCCTGCGCTTGCGGTTGGATTCTTCCTTCTCCTTCTGCTCCTGCAGAGCCTGAGCCTCGATGTCTTTGATTTTCTTCAGCTGTTTAGCTGCTTGAGCCATGGCTGGTCAGACTGCAGTCCCCTCCAGAGCTCACACCTGCACTTTCCTTGCAGCACCCTCCGATTCCTGGCCGAGGGAGCGCGTTCCCCTCGCTCAAATGCTGTCGACCCAGATGAGTGTGAAAGCAGGGATGAGAGGAAAATTGAAAGCAGTCAGTAAGCCCCAAAGGACAGCCAATGTCTCCAGGTAGTTGCTAGATGCAAGCTGGGACCACTTTATAAGCCATGGGTAACCCCAAATCCAGGTGTTCCAGAGGTTCTCTGCACCATTGCAGCAGCCCCTGACTGTGCTGGCACATCCCGCAGGAAGGAGCCTTCTTGTGGGACAGGACGCTGGGCTGGTGTTGTGCTCTCTCCCTCACTGCTTCTCCTGCAGTAGGAAAAAAAGATGCAGGCAGTCAGCCACAGGAAGGAAAATAACTCCCAGCAATTAATGCATGATGACAATAGAGAAGCGGTGAAAAAGGAGGCCGATGCATTTCATCCGACTCCTGAGTTCTCTGTAGCAATGCCTAAAGAGCAGCAACCTGCATCTATTCAGTCAGGGGCTTTTCCACTGCAGTGCCTGCTGAGGCAGGCACATATTCCAGTCTCTCCAATTCTCTTCCTCCCAGTCAGTCTCTGTGCAGCAGCAGCCGCATCACTCACTCACTCTCCCGGTTACGATTCCATCTTCCTGCAAAGGGAGCAGTGGGGAATGGCTGCATTGCTCAGCAGGCAGGCAGGCAGCATCCCTGCTCAGAAAACAGCAGATACTGCAAAGGATGTGCCAAGTACTGGAGCAAAGTGCAGCTCAGCAGCATCCTTCCTTCCCTCCTCGCATCTCCCCGCTGACTGAGCAGCAAGAGGAGGGGAGGGATCTCAGCCGTGAGCAGGAGGCAGAAATGAAGGGTTCAGTCTGCTCTGTACACAGCAGCAGCAGCAAAGTAAACCCAGGCTGCCAGCTCCTGCCTGCCCAGGCATCACCAGAGCTCAAATCCTCTCTGAGGGCACCTAGAGACTCCCAGAGTCAGCCATGCCTTCTCTACACAGAGCCCTGCATTCCTCCTGCTGCTCTTTTCCAAAAGCACAAACAATTCCATGCTGGAGGCCTGGAGGAGTGACTTTGGCTCCTGCACAAGGCACCAGTGTGTGAGGGGAGCAGGATAAAACCAGGATGGGGTTTTTGGGGTGGGGGAACACAGCATCACCTGCAGCAAAGTGTGCTCTGGAGCAGCCCTGCCTTTATCAGCCCAGTTCCTGTCCCTTGGATAAAACATTGCCAAGGTGCAAGCACCATCACCTGCAGCCAAGTGTGCTTATCTGTTCAGGCATTCCTGAGCATCCCTGCTTTTACCAGCCCAGTTCCTTGGAAAAAACATTGCCAAGGTGCAAGCACCATCACCTGCAGCCAAGTGTGCTTATCTGTTCAGGCATTCCTGAGCATCCCTGCTTTTATCAGCCCCGTTCCTGTCCCTTGGATAAAACATTGCCAAGGTGCAAACCCACGGGCAAAGCACCCACGGGAAAACGGGTGGGACTCTGCAAATGCTGCACTTTTCTGCAATCAGCTCCCCAAATTCTGGGCAGTCGTGGTCCCTTTGTGATAAAAGATGGCAAAGCAGGGATTAATGCCAATTCCTCAGCAGCTACCCAACAGTCATAGGTTATTTAGACTGGAGAGAAGCTGAGATGCAAACTGAGTTGTGCACACACTGTAGGTCACTTTTTTTTGCTAGAGTAAGTTTTCTTGCATTTTTTCCCCTTTTGTTTCTTTTCCCTTTGAAGTTCCCCCAGTTCTGTTGCTTCGCCCATTGACCAAGGAGTGTGCTAAAATCAGGGAAAAAACATGGCACATTATACAGTTTTTAAAGAATATGATGACTGATAATACAGAGAAGGCCCTAATGAAATACAAAGGACAGGAAATGATAAAATTTTACAGTGTATTTCCTGGTACTGCTTTAGCTCTGTGTATTTTACCCACATCGATAAATAATACACTCAAGTCTAGATACAGCTGCACATCTTTTTATAGCAATGTTCTCTCAATGCCCATGGGGAAAAAAAAATCACAAAATTAAATAGAAGCTGCAGAATTTAAATGCTCCACAGACAGAAGGGAGCTGGGAGCTCCCTTCAGTAGGACTATCACCCTAATAATAATAAAATAAAAAAATATCACCCTAATTGAGCCTCCTCCACACAAGTCCTTTGCTGGGGACTGAGGCTGAGGAAACATTACCATAACTGATGGCAGTTGTCAAAATTAACCATAATAATTAACCATAATTAATTGTCAAAATTAACCATAACACACTGGGAGTGCCTCACTTCGAGATGTTGGACTTTGCATCCTAAATCAGCTCCCTGCTAGTTTGATTTTCTTTCTGTGGAATTTCCTAATCTTTCAAAGTGGGGATCTGGGGAATGACACCAAGTCCTGCTGTGTGCAGTAAACTCATTTCTCTCAGCCATTGTGGGCATCACCTGCTCAGAGCCACCCTGAGCTCCCTGCAAGACCCAGCTTTTGCCTGAGGCTTTGCTCCAGTCCTTCCTTTTGGTGTTTGTGAGGGTCCCCAGGACGAGGGAAGAGATGAGAATCTGACTCCATGTTTCTCAGAAGGCTGGTATATTATATTATATTATATTATATTATATTATATTATATTATATTATATTATATTATATTATATTATATTATATTATATTATATTATATTATATTATATTATATTATATTATATTGCATTGTATTATATTACATTACATTATATTATATTATATTATATTATATTATATTATATTATATTATATTATATTACATTACATTACATTACATTACATTACATTACATTATATTATATTATATTATATTATATTATATTATATTATATTATATTATATTATATTATATTATATTATATTATATTATATTACATTGCATTATATTATATTACATTGCATTATATTATATTACATTATATTAATCATATCATATAATATCATATCATATTTGCTGTACTAAATCTATACCAAAGAAATAAAAGATTCCATCAGAAGAAGAGAATGATAATAAAAACCCATGACTGACTCCTCAGAGTCCGACACAGCTGGACTGGGGTTGGTCACTGAGGAAACACAATTCACATGGAACCAACCAAAGATGAACCTGTTGGTAAACAACCTCCAGACCACATTCCAAAGCAATCTGATAATCATTGTTTACATTTCTTTTCTGAGGCTTCTCAGGACAAAAATCCTGGTGAAGGGATTTTTCCTAAACCATCATGGTGACGTTGCCTTCCAGGTTCCAAGGCAGGGCCAGACCTCAGAATCCAGGGCCTGGCAGCCGGGGGTGGCTGTGCTGCACTCCAGGCCTTGGCACAGGAATTCCTTTTTCTTCCCGTGTCAAGAAATCGCGCTGCAGGCAGGGGAGCATCCTCCCTCCGCCGGCTGCGGCAGGACACAGCCTCCTCCTCCACACAGATCCCACCTCTTAACTCCCTGGGAGCCAGAGCAGAGACAGCACAGAGCAGGGGCAGCAAATAACCAGGGACTGATGGAGGAGATGCTGAGGCTGGCCAGGCTTTGTATCCTCACAGATCCAGAGAACACTGTGGGCATGAGGTTGAGATGTCTCAGATGCTAAAAATCAAAATTTCTGAGTTTCTACACACAGATCCCACCTCTTAACTCCCTGGGAGCCAGAGCAGAGACAGCACAGAGCAGAGCAGCAAATAACCAGGAATTGGTGAAGAAGATGCTGAGGCTGGCCAGGCTTTGCATGCTCACAGATTCAGAGAACACCGTGGTCATGAAGTTGAGATGTCTCAGATGCCAAAAAGCAAAATTCCTGGGTTTCTACACACAGATCCCACCTCTTAACTCCCTGGGAGCCAGAGCAGAGACAGCACAGAGCAGGAGCAGCAAATAACCAGGGACTGATGGAGGAGATGCTGAGGCTGGCCAGGCTTTGCAGCTTTGGAGAATGCTGTGGGCATGCAGTTGAGATGTCTCAGATGCTAAAAAGCAAAATTCCTAAGTTTGCTCTGGGAACAAGGGGCAGAGCCCACCAGCTCT
Source organism: Molothrus aeneus (assembly GCF_037042795.1). Lineage (NCBI taxonomy): Eukaryota > Metazoa > Chordata > Aves > Passeriformes > Icteridae > Molothrus > Molothrus aeneus. The sequence continues at coordinate 1,887,566 of NC_089674.1, read as the reverse complement.
GGGCACTTCAACCAGTTTTGTTGAGCCTAGGAGTCTCCTGGAAAGCTTTTTATTTTGTCACTGCTGCTTTTAACCCGCTAACCTATTTGCTGCCTTATGCATGAGGCACTGTGTTCTTTCCTTTTCTGAGCAGTGAGAAGCATGTGAAGGGGAATGTGTGAGACCTCAGTTATCTATTTCTCTTTTCCTGTTCCAGGCAGCCTTTTGCAGTGTTACCAGATGCTCCAAACAAAAGGCTGGAATAAAAAGCAGCTGCATTGAAGAATAGGGACACTTAATGGACTCAGAGGGTAGAGTTTGAAAAGCCATCTAAGAAGGAAGTTACTCACAAAACCAGCCTGGAATATAGTGTTCCAAGTAAACAGCACAGCTCAGAGGGATTATTGATCTAATGCACTTCAGGTACAGCCTGAAAGACACCAAAAGCATCATCTGCCATCCCCAGAAAAGGAAGGTGCACTTGAGTTGATGAAGAGCTTTTACCAGTGCAGCTGATACTTGCACTTTTCTAGGGCTAGAAATGTTTCCCTGTTAAAACTCATTTTCCTTATCACTTTGCCTGGAGCACTATTGTGTTCTTCAGCCCCTGACTATAACACAGTGACCTCCAGTTGTACATAAACTGTCAGAGCATCCAGAAAAGGGAATCACAACTCCCTTTTCTATCTTCCTTCTGCACCAACATTTCCTGCTTGGATTTCCTGAGCCCTGTGCAGAATCCATGGTGAAGGTTCTTGTGGGCAGCAGTGATGAATGTTCTGGTGGAGAGCAGTGATGAAGGTTCTTGTGGGCAGCAGTGATGAAGGTTCTTTTGGGCAGCAGTGATGAAGGTTCTTGTGGGCAGCAGTGATGAAGGTTCTGGTGGAGAGCATGATGAAGGTTCTTGTGGAGAGCAGTGATGAAGGTTCTTGTGGGCAGCAGTGATGAAGGTTTTTGTGGAGAGCATGATGAAGGTTTTTGTGGAGAGCAGTGATGAAGGTTCTTGTGGGCAGCAGTGATGAAGGTTCTTGTGGGCAGCAGTGATGAAGGTTTTTGTGGAGAGCATGATGAAGGTTCTTGTGGAGAGCAGTGATGAAGGTTCTTTTGGGCAGCAGTGATGAAGGTTTTTGGAGAGCATGATGAAGGTTCTTGTGGAGAGCATGATGAAGGTTTTTGTGGGCAGCAGAACCTTCCAAACAGATCAAAGTGCTGTGGCACAGCAGGATAGGGAGATGATCAAGGGTGTCTGCAATGGCCTCCAAAGACACTGGGTTTTTTTCCAGTACTTTCCTTTGTCCCCAGCCTTTCAGCCATCACCTGCTGACCCCTTGCTGCCCATACTCAGGCAGTTCTGAAGATTTTCTTTCTGCAGACCAACTCCTGTGGTTTGCTTTGGTCTCAAGAGCACGCTCGCTAGCACAACGCAAAGGAGGACAAGGACACTCCTAAAGTAGCTGCAGTCTTACTTCAGACTGCAGGAGGTTTTTATCAGAAGGGAACACACAGGGAAACTTGAACCTGCTCCCCTGGAGAGGAGCTCCTCCCAGTGGGACTGGCTGAAGCCCTGAGCCTGGAAATCTGGTGACCAGTAACAAATTCACTTCTTCCTGAAGTTGCAGTAAGAGGCATCCACAAAGCATTTGTGGATGACTGAACTGATGTGATGAGTTTCTTTGTATACTCAATAAAATAAAATAAAATAAAATAAAATAAAATAAAATAAAATAAAATAAAATAAAATAAAATAAAATAAAATAAAGTAAAATAAAAAAAATACTGTAGATAAATGTAATGATAGTATTTTCTTCAACTCTATGGGGATTTTTTTTTGAGAGGAGAGCAGACAGAGCTGTTTCAGTCCTCCTTAAATGGGTGTCTGGTTTTGATTTTGTCTTTAGTTGCATCTAGAGCTTGAGGTCTTTAAGTCATCTAAGTGAGATAGGAAGCCCAAGGTTTATTTATATGCAATATTTGGGTTTTTTTGCAAAGCAAACATAAACAAGAAATCCGTTCATATTTTAAATCAAAACCCTTAAAAGACAACCCCAATGTTTTACAATATTGATAACTGTAGAGCAAGCAGTCTTTTACCTTTCCCCCAAGGTACCAGAGAGGATTTCATCCCTACCACATCATGGGTTCAGAGCTGTTGTCCTGGTACCTGCCTGGGATTTGAATTGATGCTTAGCTCTGTGAGGTGGGGAAGCTGCATGCCACCAACTGAGTGCCCTTTGGCATCAGTGGGAGCTGCTTTCCAACATCTGTCTTGAATTCTGACAGCATGATTTAAAAGCCAAGTGAACTGGAAGCAGGAACCTCTGGCCATGCCTGTGAGGTTGTCCTGAGCAGGGACACACGCTCAGGACAGCCTCAGTCAGGAAGCATCTGGCCTGTGACTGACACCAAGGTTCTATGTGCTCTCAGTGTTTGGTTGGTAAAAAAGGGACCCTGGACATCTGCTGCACATTAAAAACAAAAAGCTCATTGTCTTCAACATTCACGCAAGATGCAGGACAGGAGAAGTAGGAAATGGACTTAGTATTTTCACTTAGCTCACCACATAATATTTTTTTTTGTCCAACAGTGATTTTTATCTTTGGAGAAGTTGTTTGGGAAGTATCTGGGATTGCAGAGGATCTCTTGTTGCTGCTTGTTCCTATTGCATAAAATGACAATTTCAGTAAACAGACTTTCTCCTTTAGCTGAAAGGTACCACGTGCATATATTAGCCAACACGTCAGTAGAAAATTTTCAGTAATTTTATTTAATTATTGCTCACACAGCACCATATTTATCACTTTTTCCTTGAAAAGAGATTTTTTTTTACTATGGTAACTCTGTTACCTGATTCACACACTGGGATTCTACTCTGTGACACAAATGACAAACATTGACGTAGTGACAACAGCCACTATCCAGAGCTCACAGGGCCAAGTGTTTGGCAAGGGAGAACAAACAAATACTGACAGAGGAACCCTTAGGAAAATTGTGCCACAAAATTATGAACAGGGTCATTATGTGCCACAGAGCTGTCCAACAGAATAGAATCTCCCCACAAGGAAGGAAACATGGAAACAAATTCCTGACTCTCTGTTTCAAGGTGTTCCTGCACCTGTTTCAAGAGATGAAGCATGCAGCTGGATCCTGCCCTGCTCGAGGTGAAAAATCAATGTTTGGTGAAGTCACTGAGATTCTCTGTATTTGGGGCAAAAGAATTTTACATTCAAAGCTCAACTTCAGACATCTATTTTTAGGTAAATTATTCTGGCTGACAAGCTGTGCTGATAAAAGATGCTGCAGGCCTCACCTCAGCTGCTGTAGACCTGGTCTGCCTCTGTCAATCTGCATTCCTCTGTTACTTGCAGAGATTGGATCTCAGCAAGGAGCTCTTCCCCTCAGCTAATTAAGATGGTTCAGTTCTTTTTAGCTTTTTCTGAATTATCTCGCTGATGAGCTTTCAGAATGCTGTAACCCTTTCAGATCATTCTCCTTTCAGTTAGTTCCTTTCAAGAACCACAACTCCAGTCTCCCAGGCAGTGTTTTGTTGCTGTGGGTTGCATTCAAACTCTTCCCTGCGTGTTGAGAGCTGCAAGCAGAGACTTTGGTTCACCTATGAACCAGAGCAAACCCGAGAGTGGTGAGCAGAGCAACTCTCCCCATGTCCACAGTGTGATACCTGCAGGAGCAACTCTTCACACCCTGCTCTGTGCTGCCAAAGGCTGATGCTCTTCACAACAGCCACATTTCAAACCTGCTTTGGCTTGGCAATTCTCCCAACCCAAACCAACCCAACCCAACCCAAACCCAACCAAACCAATCCAAACCAATCCAATCCAAACCAAACCAAACCAAACCAAACCCAAACCAAACCAATCCAAACCAATCCAATCCAATCCAAACCAAACCAAACCAAACCAAACCCAAACCAAACCAATCCAATCCAAACCAAACCCAAACCAAACCCAAACCAATCCAAACCCAAACCAAACCAAACCCAAACCAAACCAAACCCAACCAAAACCATTCTCTAATGGTAGGATTTGATAGTTTGTTGGCCAAGATTCTCAAAAAGGCCACCTTGTTCACAGCTCCAACCAAGTGTCGTTGTCATCGTTAGCCCACACAAACTGCGGCTGGGTATTTTGTCGTTACTTTTTAATTAACAATTCAGCCTGTTTGATCAAATGATGCTTTTTATAAGCAGCTTGCCTTCTTGAAGACAACCTTGTGAAAAAGCCTTTGGAGGGTTCTTGTGGGCGCTGAGTGTTTACATGGCTCGGGCCAGCCCTTGGACCGCAGGAGGCCGAGGCAGTGGCTCTTGCTGAGGTTTATCATGCTGGTCATGGAGGAATTCCAGCACTGATCACACCCATGCTGGAGCTGTGCTTCCCTCTAGCGTTGTCAGAGCTCTGAGCTTGTGGAGAACGCACATCCCAACGATCCAACGGTGCCCTGGAGCTGCAGGGCAAACCTTGCTGGGTAAAATGGCTCCTCCTCCTCCTCCTCCTCCTCTTCCTCTTCAGGGTTTTCATTGCAGATGAAAGAGCAGCTGAAGGGGATGGAGAAAACTTCAAACACACGCTGCCAGCTTTAAAGGACACAAGTCAAAATTCCAAATCGAAGCTGATAAAAACCAGGACCACACTTTGTTTTGCTCAGCCTTGGCAGAGAGGAATTTGAAGGTGCTGATTTCTGGAAAAGCTTCAAGTTTGTTCTTCTTTTTCTCTAATTGGAAATTCTAGATAAAAATTAACACAACCAAGAGATCTCGCAAGTGAATTCTCTTTCAGTGAAAAGGCCCACAGGGAATCCTATTCCCAGGACCAAGCACCAGGGACAGCATTTCGCCACTCAAATGCAAGAAAAGAAAAAATTTACACGCACAACTGACATCCAAAATGGCTCAACATAATTTATTTTTTTTATGTTAAAATGTACAGAGTTCTTTTGAAAGTACTTGCTAGAAAGGGGAAAAAAAAGTGATATTACATACAAGGAGAGGAAGGGAGACCATCCAGCCAGGAGCGTATGACATGGAGAATTACAAAGGCATCTAGGCACCCCCTTCCCCTTAGCTTACAAGTCACCATGAACAAAGTACAAAGAGGTTACAAAACAGGAAAAGCAAATATAAACAGACAGGAATAGACTCAGCTTCATTTGTACATGCGGCTTTTAGAGGCATCTGGAGCTCCTATTCACACACTCTAGAGATCTCTTTAAAGAGAATTTTATCTTTCTTAAAATAGTTTTTAATATTCTACAACAAAGATAAAAAATTTTAAAGATGGAATGAAATGAAAAAGCTCTTATTTTTAAAAGGCATCGAAGTCACTAACAGTGAGTTTTTTTTAATTTCTTTTAGAAGATTACCCAAGTTATCTTGCTAAAAATACATTTTTTTTTTTAAACAGAAGTGAAAAAATGGTAGGTACCAATATTACTGCGTTGGATAATTTTCTTTTTATATATAGAAAAGAACTTTTTTTTTTTTTTTTCTACAATAGTTCTACAGTCACAAAGGTTTGTGGAAAAGGGAGCTGCCCAATTGATAAAAAAACCCATACAAAACCAAACCAAACATAAAAGGCAAACAAACTAAAATTCATGGCCCTCGTTTCAACAGCTTCTCCTCCTGTCTCAGACCCACCCCCACCCCCAGGAAGCAGCGACACAGCTGAAGATCTAAGGAGAGAGGGCAGCACAGTGCGCTTTCTACACGGGTTATCTGGGACTGGAATAGTATATACAGAGAAATGGGGTCCTACACAGCCTTGTACATGCTCAGAACTAAACAGAAATAAAAAGTGGAAGTCCTTTGAATTCTGCCTTTTATGGTTAGCAGTTACTGGAGGAAAAGTCCGTTTTAGTGCATCTGAAGAAACCCCAACTTTTAGATTCTTTTGGTTTAAAAACAAAAGGAATTAGTCTTATTAATGTGTCTGCATTTCTACTTCACATACAATAAAAAAAAAGAACTTTACATTAAAGGGTTGTCCCTTTTTGTATTGGGTGACATGCCAGCAGTGTAGCCAAAATTAATGTAAGTTGGATTTTGCAGCAATAGAGAGCAAAATCCTGCCGCCTGGATCCTGCTACGGGGTTGGGACGGTTTCACTGCTGAAAAAGAGGCTGATTCCCTTCTTTTCCCCACACTGGGTCAAATGTGTGGCTATTTCTACAAAATGGATATCAAACACAGTCAAGAGAATCAGGAAAAAACATCACTGAGCCCCAGAAAGCGGCACATTCAGCAATTCCTACGCCAGGCCAGGAATGGAAGAGTGACAAGGACACCACAGGCTCCTCAGCCCAGCCACCAAATAAATGCACACTTCTTCTTCCAGCCTTTCCCAAGCCAGGAGATTTAACTGGAAACAGCTGCTTCTGAGCTCAGCCTGACTCAAAAGGCTCAGAACCAAAACCCTCAGCGTTTGCAAGCATGTACTAAAGCAGCCTGGGATCTCAGAGCTGTGGCTGGGCACCAGCAGAGCCTGTGACCATTTTCTTGTCCTAACAGACCATTGCCCACCCTGTCCTCTTCACCACTGCAGAAGGGATACAGAACAAGGTCTCTCTTGAGATGCTTCCAGCAGTTCAGTGACAGAACACGTGTGTGCATGCATGCACATGTGTGTTCACGTGCACGTCTGGGTGGTGAATGGGATCATTTTAAAGTTACATTATATTTTCAGCATAAAACATACAATTTCAATTAACTCATCTACAAAAACACCAATGTGAATGGTTTATTGTTTACACTTAACTCCAAATTTTACCGAGGGTGAGGGAGTCAAGGAAAATTAAAGCTTTTTCCTGACTTGCAGAAATAAAGATTTTCCTTTATCCTCTGTGTCCCCTTCCAAATCTCCCAATAAGTGCCTCCTGCTAGAAGTAGGAAATGTTAGGTGGGGTTTAGAGGGAAGGGTTGTTATTCTTTGAGATGTCAAACATTTTACATGGCTGCAGCACTAGAAACTGCATACAGAGGGGCACAGGGGAGGGAAAAGGACATATATTGTAAAAAAATTTAGGAAGATGATTTCACGTTACACATAGTCTGTCCACTTTGTCAGCAAAGTAAGGCTCTTTTTAAATTATGAGAAGATTTTGTGCATGTTTCCCCTCTAAAAAACATCTGTGATTTTAGCTGTAAAATGTTTGACGATTGTGAAGAAAAGAAAAACAAACAAACAAAAAAATCAAAAAAATAAAGACCAGGCTTCCTAAAAAATAAAATAAACCAAAGAAAATCCCTCTAAATCTACAGCAATATTTTAACTGGAAAAAGGTCCATTTTCTCTGGTTCGTCAGTATAAAAGGTTCCTTTATTTATATTTATTTCAGTTTTTAGGATGCAAGTCGATCTTGCTCATCTTCTCATGTATGGTCCATTAAGAGACTGCTTGGGCACCCCAGCAGCATTCATGTAGCTGTGATGGGAGGGGCCAGTGTACATCATGTTTCCATGAGGATTTGGCTGCATAGGCTGCTGGGTATAGGCCTGGCTCCCCATCATTCCCATCTGCATCTGCATAGGATACTGTGCTGTCTGATTCATGTAGGCAGGATTGCTATGGTAACTGCTGTTCATCATGGGCTGTGTCATCCTGTAGCTGTTCATGGCGTTCAGGTTCATATTCATGGAGTTGACGTTGTAGGGCGCGGTTGGCATCAGGTTCACGCCCATGTTCATGCCCCGCTGCACGGCCAAGGTCCGAGGCCCAGCCTGCATGGCCACGGCCGGGGGGCTGCGGCCGTACAGCTGCTGCTGGTGCGCGCTGGCAGAGGGCAGGGGCGCAGATTTGGAGCGGATGGAGATGTGCCCCTTGACCGGCATCTGCCCCTGCAGCCGCTGCGTGTGCGGAATGCCGATGTTGGTGGCGGACATGTTGCACTGGAGCAGAGGGGATGTGAGGTTCATGGTGGTGGAGGCCAGGTTTGGTGGGGGTGTCATGGTGGCTTGTGCTTGTGGGGTGCCGGCCAGGGGGTGAGAAGGAGCCAGCTGAGCCAGCCCTGTGTTGGAAAGAGAAACGCTGGTTGCATAGGAAGTCACAGCAGGAGAATGGCTATAAGGCATGGCATGAGGGTCCATAATGGTGTTTGTCAGCTGCTGCAACTTGGCTAAACTGAACGTGGCTGATGGTTGTGAATAGCTGCCAGCACCAAAATCCCCTGGAATCCTCTCATAGATACTGATGTTACCAGTGCTGCCTGATTCAGGTATTTCCATGATCATAGGTGCTGGGGTGAAGCTGTTGTTCATGCTACACTGAGATAATGGAGGTTGCTGCTGGGGTGGAGGTGGGGGCTGTGGCTGCTGGGACTGAGGCTGCTGCTGTTGTGGCTGTGTTGTTGGTTGCTGGTTACTTGGGGGCCTTTCTACTACACAGCTCTGAGGTGACTTGATATTACAGTTTGCTGCAGGCTGGACACTGTTTTGCTGCATCATGCTGCAACTGCTGCCAATGTTTGCCATTTGCTGAGTGACAACACAACTGTTCTGGGTGAGGCTGCTAGAAGAAGACAGTCCTCCGTAGGAACAGCTGCTCTGGGAAGAGTTATTTCCACAAATGCTGCCTCCCATGGTGGAGTCGTAGCTGCTGGGGTTTTCATAATTCTCTGTAGTGCTCTCAATGCTGCCAAGGTCACTGAAGCCACTATCCACCACCTGCTGGGAGTGGTCCGATACTGAAGGCACATCCATCATGGGGCTGGTCTCCATGTTCTGCATAGAGGGTGCGGACAGGGATCCTTGCTCAGGGCTGATCTGTGTGTAGCTGCTCTCCAGAGCAGGCACGTTTGGGCTGCTGACAGAACGCACAGACTGGCTGGGGTGGGACTGAACAGAGGATATTGGGCTGTTGTGTTCTGAGGCCTGGCAATCTTCAACCATCGATATCTGAGGATCCTCCTCAGTCTGGGTATAACTCTGCAAAGTCTGACAAGCTGCAAGAGTTTCTTCACAGTCCTGGTAAGCTACATCATGCTCATTGCTTTCCTCCTGTGTCAAGGACTGGACTGCTTGAACAGTTTCAAGATCTAGTTCACTATGAGGAATCTCCTCCTCTTCCTTTAATTCAATTAACCCCTCTTTATTACTTTGCTCTTCTTCGTGATCATCTTCAGACCCAGGGACATGCTCTGAGCCCACTGATGTCTCATTGGAAGCCTGCTCTTCCTCAGAATCTGCCTCTGCTTCATCTTTTTCTTTTGCATCTTCTCTACTGCTTGGGATGCTTGTTTCTAAAAAACATTCTTGCACCTGAGGCTCCTCCTTCACCCCTTCTTTAACAGGCTGCTCCTCCAATTCTTTTTTCTTCAAAGACTCTGGATGACCATCATCTTCATCATCAGCATCGTGATCTTCGTTTTGATTTGTCACTACTGCAACTTCCTCTTCTTCCTCGTGGTCATGTTCAGGTTCATCTAATTCTTGCTGCTCTTCTTCTGATTGCCTCTGCTCTTCTAAAATCCGTGGCTTCTCCTCCACTTCCTCTTCTATCTCAGGTTCTTTGACTTCTGGCACTGGACTGCTGTTGCTGTCCACAGGAGAAACTGCTCTTACTTCACTGCTGCCTATGTCTTCCTCTTCTCCCTCTCCTACCTCTTCTGCTTCCATATTCACATCTTCCTCTTTCCTTTCCTCAGTCAGAGGCAGGTCCTTCTGCTCAACACATTCTTCTTTATCTGAAATTTTGGCCTTACGCCCTGGTTTTGAATTAGCTACCACCTCATCAACCATTTCATCCTGAGCTGACAGTGGCACCTCCTCCCGGTTCAGTTTAAAACCTGGTTTTCGACCAGGTCTTTTCTTCCAGTGGACTGGCTTTCGGCTTTTCCCTTTTGGCCATCCCTTCTTCTTTTTCACAGGTGTGGAAGTATCTGGCTCAAGTGAAGAATCTTTTGCTTCACTATTCCTCAGCATAGATAACGGTTTCAAGGGTGGGTTACCTGAAAATACAAATTGAAAGACACTGTTCAAACATTTTTGACCTAAGCATTCATGGAAGCCTTCCCAAGCACGCCCAACATGTTTATCAACTTCAATATTAGCTTAGAAATTTATCAGAATGACAGATGTGACTTCTGAATTGTCACTGAATTGTCAATTAGTGGACTCTAAGCAACCAGTCACAACCAAATTATTTTATTTTATGAACTGAAGGTTCAGAGAACTTTAGAGAGATATGAGAAGCTGAGAGGGTGAACATGCAATGTGATGAAGAAGAGGATGTCAGAAGAGGCAATTTAATATTTCCCTTTGTTATGGAAAATTGGGGGCTTGCCAGTTCATTTCCGTTTTATTTCTGTAAGTAAGTGACTCTGCTGCACAGCTTTTCCACAATCACAGATACTAATTCCATTAGGAAAGCTGAATCAAAAGGATAGCCTGGGATCAGGTCACTGCCAATAAGAAAGTCAAATGTATGCACCACGTTTTCATAAAGCTAGGGAATGTCTGGGGCTGGTCTGACTGCTAATTTATGCCTAACCTACATTTCAGCTGGAAAGTTACAAGCCAAAGAAAGCAGCTGCTTTTGTCATGAGCTGTTATCATCCAACACAATCTACCAAACTTTCACTAGTGTACCACCATACACACCATTATTGTCATCAGACTCCTCTTCGTCTCTGGACTTCCTCTTAGAAGAGGGTCTATGCCTGAGTGTGTCTGGTTGGGCTAAGTGCTGAAAGTATCCACTGGATGAAAGCTCACTCTCCTCTTCTTCATCCTCCTCCTCCTCCTCTTCCTCCTCCTCAATCTCAAATGTAGGCTCTAACTGAGGCATTGGTCGTTCAGAGTCTGAGTCCTCAAATGGTTCATCCAGCACTTCTGTGGTTTCTGAGATGGTTTCAGTGACAACACTGCTGTTGTGGTGCTTACGCTTGCGGACCCGCCTCTTCCGATGAAGAATTGGTTTCTGGAAGTGGAAGGTGGGAAAAGAGAGGATATTTCACCACGTGCAGTAGAAATGAAACCCTAGATAAATACAAAACATGAGCAGCAGAGAGCTCCCTTCCAGAATCCAGAATTCACTAGAAATACTGCCTGGCACCTGCCACTGGTTAGAATTTAAACAGCTGAAGCTAAGAGCCCATCCATAACAGTCGGAACTTTAAACACACTACAAAACAGACGTGAATAGCTTAGAATAAGGTGCAAAAATGATACAGTAGAGAACTTTCTAGTGAAGAAAGCATTTGCTTACACACACTGATAGAATTCACATCTCCATGGTAAATAATTTCAAAGACTTTACACTCTGATTTCAGTTGTTTAGAGAGCATTTGTGTTTTGCAAGCTTCTTTCATAAGCAGGACTTTATCTGTTTCTATTCTGCATGACTGAGAAAAATTTCAATAACTAAGTTAGGAAAAAAAAAAATCAAAAGCACAAGATCGAGGCTGGGCTCAAAAACCTCTCAAACTCTGACCTCTGATTCACCAAAAACCACCACTAGAAGAAGTCAGCAGGAAGTAAAAGAAGAAGTCACCTGGAACACTGAACATGTGCTCCCTGTACACTCAACACAGACCTTATGAACTGCACCATCCTTCACAAAGTCCTAACACACAGCCAAAACTGACTGGGTAGCAGTCAAAAAGAACAAGAAATAAGGCACACACCTTTCGTTTCAACGTTGGCTTGGTGAGAACAGGTGGAGAGCTTGACCTAGGACTCACAGGCTCATCATCCTCCTCTTCACTGCTCTCACTAAAACACCTCAGAAGTCCCCTGTCGCCATCACTGTAGCGCCGGGGTAATCTGTCGCAATCCTCTGGGAATCTACACTTCAGTGGCTCCGTGTTCTTTTTCAACTGGCCCCTCCACCTTTCCACAGCTTCACTGTGCTGCCGATGGGGAGCTGCAGGTTTTTCACCTTTGCCATACTGTCCCTGGGAAGCTGCAGATTTTTCATCATCTTCAGCATAGCGGCCTCTGGAGGCTGGAGATTTCTCCTCACATTCACCACATCTTCCTTGCAAGGCCACTGACTTCTCCTCACAGTCACTGCACCGGCCTCGTGAGGCTGCTGACTTTTCCTCACATTCACTGCATCGCCCACTGGGAGCTGCTGTTTTTTCCTCCATGGGCAATGCTGGCTCCTTCTCACAAAAGGGCTCATGAATTTTTTTGCTCTTGCGGTTCCATCGACCTCTTCGTGCTGGCTGACTGTTTGCAGGAAGACTATCCAGGGAAAAAATGTGCTTGTTTGGTCGTGTAGAATTGGCTGGAGCAACGATGTCTGGCTTTTTTTCACTCTCTGTTGGTGAGTAAGGCTCTTGCTCTTTCTTCTCCCATGACACAGATTTTACCATCTGATTTAAATAAAAACAAATAGATTTCACACACTTCTGATTTCAGCATAAACGTTTATCCTGAATTTGATTCCACAAAAGTGTTTGAGAAAAAAAGCCAGAAAAGTTTAACAAAAATGACTTTTAAAAAACCCAGGATTAAAAAAAGACTTGACCTTTAAGAAATTAATGTAGTGCTAATTGCTACTCCTGTCCTCAGAGGTGATAATATACCTCACTTAGCTTCCCAACAAGTCACTTCAGTGGTGTGCCAGAATGCTGGTTTCACCTTGCTACATTCACAGTATTTATGCAATTTTCAAGAAAAAAGTAAGAAAAAAATAAAAATTGAAGCTACTTTTCCATTAAAATGCACCATTGGTTTAATGTAAATACAGTAACAGCAGATAATTTGCCTCTTAGTATTCTACCTAGTGCTCACCACCTGATGCAAGAGTGCAACCCCTTCAAGGATTACTCTCTAGACTATGCCTTGATGCTTTCTAGAGTTTTATTTTCTAATTTGAAACCATAAAGATACATAAGCTAACTATGACTGCACTGCTTTTTATGATTATGACAAATGCACGAGCTTGACATTTGAAATTTTGTCAGCTCTGCCTCCAAAAGCATTAAGTATAAACTACACAGAAAAAAGAGATTCACTCTTACACTGGTCTCTGGATCCTTTTCTTTCTGCTTTTGCTGCTCTTCATTTTCCCCATCCTCTGTTTCCTCTTCTTCATCTTCAGAGACAACGGAGTTGGAAACGATGACGGGTGTCCAGCGCAGGCACTCTGCATCCACGTCGATGGGGCGCACGTTGGTTCTAAGCTTGGCCATGTGCTCCTGGATGAGCTTCTCACGACGAATGATGACAAACCTGAACAGCAATAATCACACTCTGATCAACAACCGGTGACACACTGTACATGTTACCATGTGAAACACATCTGTTACAGGAAATGTGTTTCTCTCTGCAAGTAACTTCAGAGAGAACAGAAACTCGTGAAAATAGTGCTATTTGCAGCACCATCTCCCAACTGAAGGAATGTTACAATTATTTCCATTTCTTGTTAATGGTGAAGCCATTATCCTTCCATGGGTAACATTCAGCTGCAGAGTATCATTTTTATTATGGACAAGGGGTATACTGTTTGTGGAATGGGCAAGCTTAGGTGAAAGCTACTGAAGACAAATAAAAGGACTGCTCAAGAAAAGTTGCAGTCCCACTACCATAGTGCATTTTAAGGGTCTGAGAGAAATGTCATTAATTAATGTTAAGGTATTAAAGGTATACTGGGAGATGAGAACATAAAACTATTCTCAAGTTTTCCAAATAAGCTTCAACTTTAACAAAAACACAATGGAATACAAACTGCTATGGTCTGAAACAAGACTAATTCCCAGTATTTCACCTGACTTGTCAGCTGAACAAGCAGGCTCCCTCTGTTCTACACCAACACACTTCATCTCCCTCAGTGATCTGTCCCACTCTTCAAGCATTCTATGTCAATCCACACAGTTTATGGCATTTTTGAGACACAGGGAAAAGGAGGGAACCAACTGTCTGCTCACTGACTGAAAATAAGGAGCAGATTTGCCTCCAGAGAAGGGAAGCTGCTGTTCTTTGCTCTGTTTGTGAGTGTATTAGACTGATTTGGCTGAGGGATACCAAGAAAACCTGACCAAGAAACCAACCTGCTCTCTCTCAGCAGCAAATGACTTGAAATTCCACATCTGCAGTGCTGCACAGCTGGACACCTGAACCAGCTTTGGCACTGAATGATTCCTGCACTGCACACGAGTACCATGGTCTCAGTATTTTGACACTGAAATCTTTAATAAAATCAAGTTTATTAGAATGTGACTTGTCTTCCAACTATGACTGCAGTGCTTTTTATGATTATGACCAATGCCCAAGCTTCACATTTGAAATGAAGTTCCAATGAAGGGATTTGGGATTAGAATGGGACTCCTGTACTCACTGATCACTACGGAAGTCGAGCATTCGTAGGTGATGCAGAGTGGAAGTGATATCTTGAGGGCAGATTCCAGTCAGCTTACTCAATTTCTTGATGCTTAATTGCTTGTCACGTTGATGATAAAGGCACTCCAATATTACACTTTTCCAATAAGCCATGTATGACAGGCGCCCCAGGTCCGACAGGGGCTTCTCTGGTGATCCTGCCTGACCCTCACGCTTTGAAAGCAAATAGCCTAAAAGACACAGAAGAAAAAAAGTTTCAAAATATTAGCTTCTGTTTCCACCCTTACCTCTACAAAGGCTTCATCTAATGGCTTAGTGCTGCCTACAAGATGTAGATGACAACTCTGAAGGATAAACTCTGTTTAAACTTTGAGTTGTTGGGACAATTTTTTATTTGTTGTTCAAACTGCTGTTATTCAGTGATGGAGTAAGACATTTCTGAACTCTGACTGTAGGTAATGCCACGAGATGGCAGCAGGTGTCTACCTGGAAATTACACCAAGCCTGAAGCACAATTGCAATAGCAATTTTGGAAATGACAGAGGAAAAGCACACTCTTAAAACTAATATGATTAATCATTTTCTTGAAAATTCTCTAGTGTCAAACTTCAGGGCCATACTGGAGAGTAGCAAGCTCTATTTGCAGAGATTTCATTAAGTCTGTGATACATTGCACAGGTTCAAGAAAGGCCAAGGTTTATATTCTACCCAGTGAGACAAAGGGGGATGGATCCAAGATGCCAAATGTGCCTTCTCACTGCTGTCCTACCATAACCTGCACTTGTTCATTTCTCAAGATACATCCTTGAGTTCTTTTGCTTCACCAGGAATTTCAGGAGAACAAAAACTTATCTACAAAAGACATTATTCTGATATAATTCTACCAGCAGAGTTTTCCTCTGAACTCCAAAATTTGAATGTCCAAAGGGAGGGCTGTGTTAACAACCAATAAACAACAATAAACAATGTACAGTGACAAGGAAGTTTCTCATGAAGTTACAGAGACACACATATGAATCTCAGAATTCTCTGAGTATTCAGAGCTTGAGTATGTCTGGTTTTATTGCTCTCAGAATTAAATAAAAATGTAAGTTTTGCTTAAGATATTTATTCAGCTAATCAAGCTGCTGAAGATTTCCACAGACCATGCACTCTTACAGCTGGCTTTCTGAATAAGGAACTACATGCACAAGAAAAGCTTCTGCTATAAAATTCACTATTCTGCCACATGCCTTTAGTTTCTACCTTAAGCTGCTTACACAGAAAGCACTGGAATTAAGGGGAAAATGATCAATTTGTCTTTAGAGCCGAAGTTCCAACAAAAAGAATAAATGGTGAAGTTCAGATAATTTTGTGAGCTTTAGAAGCCTTTGTCCTGAGATGTGTTTTATTTTGAAAAACACCTGCTTTTACTGTTAAGTCCTTTAAAATATGAAAAGACAGATTGAAAAAAGTAAAGAAAAAGTTCCTTACTGAAGTCAATTAGGAACCTGCCATAGCCCTTACGCTGGTATTGTGGAAGAATCATGATACAGGAAACATTGTACTTCTGCTGGCAGTGTTTTTCCTGTTGGAAAAAAAAAAGCATCACATTGAAAAACCAGATCAGTAAGAAATAGTGTGAGTTCCTCTGTAAGAGTGCCCAAATGGTTCTGTATCAAAAAGTGAGATAGGAAGCCACAGTCAAAGTTTCTTAGGAATGATAAAGCCAAGGAAAGACTTTGAAGAGACAATATTAAAGCTCCACCATCATTTCAGATAAGAAAAGCAGAAAAGTCATTGCAAAAGACTGCAATACTCCAGTGATTCTTTAAATGTTACAAGTGTAACATGCCAAAATCAAGTCTCATATCTGCTGTTCTGAATGCTAAAGAAAAAGCTTTAAAATAATAAAATAATAAATAATTAAAAATAATAGAAATAAATAATAGAATTAATTAAAATAATAATTAAAAATAATAATAGAATAATTAAGGATAATAAAAATAATAGAAATAATAGAATAAAATAAATAAAATATTAAATAATAGAAATAATAAAATAATAAAAATAAATAGAAATAATTAAGGATAAATAATAGAAATAATTAAGGATAAAAACCTCAAGTTCTATCTGAAATCTTGGCCCTGTTCCCTCAAAAAAAAAAAAAAAAAAAAAAAAAGGCTTCAAATCATTGCAAAGTTGCCAAACTTGTTTGGAAAACAATGTATGTATAGAATACATAGATAAGCAGAATTACCAAGCAGTTCTGTCTCACAAACAGCACTACCCAATCTCCACCAAGAGCAGGAAGTGATTTGGATTGATTTGGAAAGTTTATTTAGCCACTAAGCTGCAGTACAAGCTCCTTAGCAAGTATCTGCTATTCTATATTACAGGAAATTTGGGTTTACCAACTGGTGGTCCAAATGCAATATAAATAAAACCTGGTTGCAACAGGTGTCTGTAGCAGTATTATATAATTTATTATATAAAATGCAAGATTACAACAATTTAAAGAATCCAAAGCAGCACTGCTCATCAGAGCAAACAATTCATACCCAAATACTTACCTTGGAAAAGTAGCCAACAAGGTGACAGCCCTTAACATCATTCTGTGTCAGCACATAGAAAAGAAATGGCTCCACATCATAATAGAGAGTCTTGTGATCCAAGAAGAGTTTAGCTAGCAAGCACAAGTTCTGGCAGTAGATAGTGCTGACATTGCCATCGACCTTAGAGACATGAGGAAAATTTGCTGTTATGTAAGGACAGGCTTCACTCCAGGATCCCTGGACATTTGAAATGTCTTCACATGAGAGAAAACTTCTCTGTAGCAACTCAAAGGACTTAAAACTTCCACAGAACAGAGGCTGTGACCAAGTCACTGATACACTCAGTAGCTTAAGAGACAACTTAAAATTAATTTTTTTTAAAACAAACCCCCCAGATTTTTACAAAGTGAGTCTTGTGTGTTTTACAGATGAATAATCCATACACAAGGTCAGCTCCTACTGGCTGCTTGCTTGTTGTTCACTCCTGGAACGCAGGAGTTCCAATGTTTCAAGAATGAAGATGTTTAGGACTATGAAAAATTCATCACATGAGTGGGTGTTGAGGACCCTAATTCACAGATATGAGCTAGCAGCTTCATTTTCTAACTCACCTCAAAGACTGATATATTATTTTTTCTGTAAATTTCATTGGCTGGAGGATGAAACCACCCACATTTTTTCATATGCTGTTGGAGAATAGTTCTGCTTTTCATATATTTTAGACAGAATTCACAAAGGTACAACTTCGGTAGCCTGTAAGCAAAGATAAAGAAAGAACAGAGACTGAAGACAGAGATTTTGTATCAATTTCCTCACTCCTGGTGACAGAGAGCTTGATGAAAACAAACCCAATGCACACTCACCTTGTGTGTGTGCTACTGAGGGCAAAAGCACATTAGCATAGCTAAAGTCATGACACTTCTTCTGTAATAAATGCATATTAAAAAATGCCTTTAATGCCCTGCATAATTACATTTACATTATTAAGTTATGCCAGGAGAAATATATTAAAATCCTAGGAAAAAAACCCAAACCTGTAACCCCTCCCAGTTTTGCACTAGTGGTGCTAGGATGGATGAGATAAATTGTTCCTATTCCCTTCTTCTCCTCATTGTCACAGGCACATCCCAGCTGTGTGTACACAGCCCTGCATAATTACATTTACATTATTAAGTTATGCCAGGAGAAATATATTAAAATCCTAGGAAAAAAAACCCAAAAAACCTGTAACCCTCCCAGTTTTGCACTAGTGGTGCTAGGATGGGTGAGATAAATTGTTCCTATTCCCTTCTTCTCCTCATTGTCACAGGCACATCCCAGCTGTGTGTACACAGCCCTGAGTGAAGGGTCACATCACCACCTACCCATTTGCTTTAAATCTGTTTTACACACTACACTGATATGGACAAGTAGAATGCAAGAATCCCAAAATTCTTGTGATTTAACTCCATTTATATGCTGTAGCTTCAGCAGGAATGTCTGTGCAGCTGGAATAATTCCTCATGACAGACCACATGTTCTTATTAAATGGCAAAATAAAGAGTTTCACTTCATTTTCTTCTTCTAGCTATAGCCCTTACAAGTCATTCCTTATTCTGAATAAAGTTCAAAGATTGCAGTTTAGACAATTTGCAAAGTTCTTAAGGAAAAGAACAAAGCAATTATACGTGCAGCACAGCAGAAAAATATTCAAGACACCAAAATGTAGGAACCAGCAGATTTCTATGCCTGTTGGAGCACAGCTTTCCCAAAAAGACTGAGGAGGAACAAAGCAGAGTCTTACCTTGAGTATTCCTGTGGATATGGGGAGGAGTACCAGGTCTGGATTTCGTATTTGCCAAATTCTATAACAGAAGGGCAGCGCACTTGTGGATCAGGAGGCCCAGTCACCCCTACTTTCTATGCAAGGGGAAAAAAACCCTTGTTTTTTTCATGAATTTCCAAGTGAAAGACTTTTAAGATTAAATAAATTAAAACAGTTTTATCTAGACAGTCCATCCTGCTTGAACTCACTGGTAATGAGGAAGATGCAGATGTTGCTCTCTGACACTAAAAACCAGCACCAGTCACACTTCAAAAGCAACCACGTGATTCACAAAAAGAAGGAATTAATAAATATTATCACACCATGGATCTCCACTACCATTCACAGTGTTGCATGTCATAGTTTTAAACACAAATTAGTCGAAAGTGAAGTTTAATACAATCTTTTTTTGAGTCTTCTTGTCATTTTCTTACTTGTTATTTCAATAGTGAAGAACAGGAACATAAACTGCTCCTGAGGTTAAAAACTAGAATATGAAAGTATTTAACATTACACATTAGTGTTTTCCCAGCTCTGAGACCAGATGGATTACTGTGAATGTAGCAGCTACCAAACCAACATTCAGGATGTAACAACCTTCTTATCATCACAAGTGCTGAAGAATTAAAGAAAAACCTCACATTTATTAGAAGAAAAAAATAGAAAATACACTATTTTAGACTACTTATTTACTTACAGCCTTTATTTCCCCGTCCCTCTGATAATAACTGTGTGTTTTATAGCAACTAAAAATAAGGATACCAAATGCCCTTCTTTCAAAGAAAACAAATGCTTTCTCAACTCATGAAGATTTTATCTCAGAAGACTGTCACTCACAGAACGACAGAAATCCAAGTATTAAAATATCATAATATGAACCACCTGGACTGCTGTTACTAACAAATGAGGACACTTCAAGCTGGAGATCAGCAACTCATGTGAAGAGTAGTGAAAATTTCACTTTACCTGCAGTGCTTGTTCCTGAATATCTCGAAACAACTCCATGTCTTTTTCATTCAAGACATCCTGGCTCCCAAAAAAACGCTCCTCACTTTCTTGCTTTCCATCCCAGCCATCCTGATTGTCTGTAAATGAAAGAGAAAATTGTCTTCACATACATTTACAAAAAAGTATTTGCTTTTAGTGCAGTGGCTGCATTCACACACTGGGCCAGGTTTTTTTTGGATGGGATTTTCTATTCAGATTTGGGACCACAAAGGAAGAACAGGTTCTAGATTTGGGACCATGTCCTACATTTAAGCTGGTCCAAATGTCACCACCTAGATATTCATAGTACCATGAAGGCACAAATGGCTTGCCACCAGGTCTGTTTTTCACAAACAAGGATCACAACTATTTAACCACATATCTGGCAAAACCAAAACCAGGACACCTACATTCATCACCTTGGAAATACCCCTTCAACAAAAACAAACAAACAAACCTAAACAAAAAACCCAACAAAACCCTCTAGAACTTCACCTCACTCCCAAAGTATTAAGAACACATTGCTGTTCTTCCAGCAGCAGCCAGGTTAATGCAGGTAACTAATCTAAAGCTGTAAATATAGTATTTTATTGTGGAATATTTCCCAATACCTGCTTAGGAACAATTCAGGACCATCCAACAATGGACCATCCAAGTCTGAATACAGAAATTAAATAAAGGTCCAGGCACAGATAGTATCTTAAGCTAGAAAAGCAAAACAAATAAGGAAAGCAGAAGTGCATTCCAAAGGGAAAGGACAGCTTTCAGCAAGAAGATGCCAAGCTGCACAAACAGGCTCCTTAATGGCTGAGAAAATTTAGGAACATTTGCATGCATCCATAGATTGGAAACTCCTGGGTCTGTCAGACTGGTTTTAGTTATCTGTTTTCCATTTCACACTTCCACCTTGCTGCTCTTAATTTTTATGAACCACTGCCTATGTTATTTCTTCCACATGTGACATTATTTAGCCCATTTCCTAGGCTGTCTGCAAATGCCTCCTTACCAATGGGCATTCTGCCTCACTGTCATCACTTAACCCCTGATAACCCCTTGCCATCATACATAAGGCATAGATATAATCTAAAGCTGTAAACATTTTATTGTGGAATATTTCCCAATACCTGCTTAGGAACAATTCAGGACCATCCAACAATGGACCATCCAATTCTGAATAGAATTGATAGAGGCTAAGATCTCTAGGATCACTTCCTTTTCCCAGCTTGTATTCTACCTTAATGCACCAAAGGTAAGTGCAATCCAGTGTTAACTTCCAGCTCAAAGTTTCCAGCCTCTAACAATTCAGTCAGTTCAACATCCTGGCCTTTGAACATTTCCTTGGTATACAGGATACTTACATTGGCAGGGTGAAAAATCTTTACCTGTGGGCCATTCTGAAGTGCTGGATTTCCTGGTACCCTTTTTCCTGATCCTATACTGCTGAGAATAGTCAACCACTTCTCCTCGAGCTTTTCGTCCATCAGGGGAAGGAGTGAAGAATTTAGTAAGGCCATCTATAAGCCCTTTGGTTTTCTTGTTAAACTTCAAGGTGTTGCTGCCATCTCTGCAGAAGTCCAAACCATCTGTCTGTTCCAGGTACCCTCCTTCTGATGGTGCTGACTGGTTGGCCAGAGCCATCTTACGCTTCCGACCCCGGCCAGGACCGGCGCGGACTTTGCTGAAAGGACCTTTTGATCTAAAGGATAAGAAGGGGGAAAAAATATGGTCAAAAGATATGCTCAGGTGGCCCAGCATCTTCTCTATTGATTTATTTATCAACCACGCAGAATATGAGCTGAAGAATTTAATAATATGTGAGTCATCAAGAGTCTGTGCACCAGGATTGAAACATCTCAGTAGAAGGTGCTGTACTGTTTTTCTCTACACTGAACATTATGTCAAACTAATCTGAGTATAAAGAATAGATTTTCACCAAATTTAACATAACATTAGATTTTAAAATCAGTAACCAGAAGAAATAAATTGCACAGAAGGCTTCAATTGATGCAATCATTAAGCATTTACACTTGTCATTTGCCATAGTTTTTGTACTGATAGGGAATTGTTGTAAAAATTCCACAGAAAGTTAAACCACAAAGGATGTGCCTGTTGTCTAAGAACCTCTACCACTGATGGTCACCTTAGCTGAAACAGCACTGCTCTCCAACCAGCTGCAATCTTAAAGACTGTAAACTTTAAAACTCTATTGAAATGGAAGTCATCCAGCAAAAGAGATTACATGAACAGCAACATTTGTTTATGACTATAAGGAATAGTTCAAAAAGAAATAGTAAATTACTACAAAGAGTAAAAAATTTCAGCCAAAAGAAGCACTAAGGTTACTTTTAGTCTTTTACAGCCATTTTCAGAAAATCTGTAATGAACAGCTCTGAATTGTAAAAGAAAACTCCTCACAAAGTAGAGACTTTAGAAACACCCCAAATTCCTACAGAATTTCCCATCTCCCTCTCCCTTGTAGAGACTTACGTTGTGTTTTGATTCTTTAACCTGTTTTTAGGACGTCCTATTGGGTTAGCATAGCGTCTTTTTATCTGTGCTGCCTTCTTCTGTAGAAGTTTTCTTCCTTTCTTCCGTGGTCGACATATTTGACATATCCACATACCTGTAACACAAAATCACTGAATGCAAAAGACATCTGTATAGGACAAAAGGGAGAAATCCTGAGATTAAGGGGAACAACAGTTCCAAAGGCACTGATTATCACATATATGTGTAAGGAGAATTATGGGGATGCTTCAACAATCCAAACTCAAGTCTTGTTAATATTCCCCAGCCCCCAAAGAGTTCCCAACACAAAGGAAGTCTCCTTAATTGGCAGCACATCATCAGAAAACCGTAATTAAATGATTAATTATCCCATTATCTGCTTGTGACTATACTTCTTTCAGCTATCTTATATATGGAAGTTTTCTTCTAAAACTTCCAAGGAAGAAAGAAAGGTTTCCTTCCTGCCAAGGAAGAGTCTTCCATAGATAATCTGCTGTCTGATAGGAAAGAGATCTGTCCAGAATATTCTACTGTCCAAATGGATATCACTTCAAAAACACATCAACCATCTCCTTCTTTTGTACAAGGCTATTCATACAAATGAAAGCTGATCATCTTAATCTGCAGGGATCACTTCTATTACTTCAAACCTCAAGAATTTTTTTCCAAATCCTTCACAGAGAGCAATGTACAGGAAACAGGAGATAGTGAAAAAACCTGGATGTGAAGTTCTGACCCTTTGGTTTCTAATACCTGAAAGGTAATTCCAAACAAAAATGAGCTAAATGTAGCTAAAAGAGGATCAAATAAGTGGAAGCACTGCCTGCCCACTGACCTCTTCCAACACCACCTTAAACGATCGTTTTCACCACAAAGTGCTCACCTTTTGGCATCCTGGTAAGAGGAGGATCACAGCATTCCATGTGAAAGCCACGGTCACAGGAGTCACAGAACAGCATGTTATCCTGTGGAGGACAAAACCTCTCAATGTGTGCATCAGCACCAAGCCCTGCATTCATCTGCCACTATCCCAGAGAGCAGGCACACAGCTCTCAGCTACAATTCAAGGTATTTCACAGGTCTCAGGGTACCAGACTAAAATAAAAACTGCAGATATTTGCCTCTAGTGTAATTTGATTTTGTAGTTTAGCATAACAGCCACAAAACTGGTGTGCACTTCATTCAATCCATACTTCACTGTACTCACAGCATTTTTCCCTTGGTCTCTACAGGAACTGCATGTTTTGCATTCAATACATTGCCATCGCAAGGCCTTGACTCGCACGGTCAGCTCTGGAGAGAACTTCAAACAGGACGGATGACCTAGAGAAAAATAGGAAATGTTACTGGTGAAATCATAGAGAAAAAAGAGAAAATGTTACCGGTGAAATCATAGAGAAAAATAGGAAATGTTACTGGTGAAATCATAGAGAAAAATAGGAAATGTTACTGGTAAAATCATAGAGAAAAATAGGAAATGTTACTGGTGAAATCACAGAGAAAAAATAGGAAATGTTACTGGTGAAATCATAGAGAAAAAATAGGAAATGTTACCAGTGAAATCATAGAGAAAAATAGGAAATGTTACCAGTGAAATCATAGAGAAAAATAGGAAATGTTACCAGTGAAATCATAGAGAAAAAAGAGAAAATGTTCCTGGTGAAATTATAGAGAAAAAAGAGAAAATGTTACCAGTGAAATCATAGAGAAAAATAGGAAATGTTACCGGTGAAATCATAGAGAAAAAAGATAAAATGTTACCAGTGAAATCATAGAGAAAAATTGGAAATGTTACTGGTGAAATAGAGAAAAATAGGAAATGTTACCGGTGAAATCATAGAGAAAAAAGAGAGAATGTTACCAGTAAAATCATAGAGAAAAAAGAGAAAATGTTATTGGTGAAATCATAGAGAAAAAAGAGAGAAAATGTTCCTGGTGAAATCATAGAGAGAAAAAAGAGAAAATGTTACCAGTGAAATCATAGAGAAAAATAGGAAATGTTACCGGTAAAATCATAGAGAAAAAAGAGAGAAAATGTTCCTGGTAAAATCACTATACCTCTGTTAATGGCCATAGATACCTCATGTAGAGAGTACTTAATCAATGATGTATTCTCATGCAGAATTTTGGCTATCCAGATATTCCTATTTTTAAGTGCTTCTATTCTACCTACTTATAACACAAACCAATGCCCTAGATAGCAAACAGTAGGCCCACATGCAAAAAGAACCCAAAGATAATTCTTCCTAACTGAATTGAGAAATTGAGGGTGAAACTGGTCTTCATAGCCACATTAAAAAACAACAAACTCCCAGGAGCCAAATGAGTTATTTGTGCTGGGTTAACTCAGCTGCCTCCTCTTTACAAGCCTGAGATTCAGCTGAACTATCCCTGTATTTTAGGGATAGAAAGATATTCCTCACATGGCAGGAGTGACTCCAGCAGAATTCTCTATTTTAAATGGGAAGACTCTCAGTGGATGCACACTCCCTGTGTGCAGGGGCAGCACCAGGCAGAGCAGCAGCTGCTCTGTCTCAAGGGAAGGGTGTGAAA
Organism: Molothrus aeneus; assembly: GCF_037042795.1. Classification (NCBI taxonomy): domain Eukaryota; kingdom Metazoa; phylum Chordata; class Aves; order Passeriformes; family Icteridae; genus Molothrus; species Molothrus aeneus. The sequence continues at coordinate 1,862,908 of NC_089674.1, read as the reverse complement.
GCAGCAGCCCTGGGAATGGTCACCTACCACTGTTGCCACAGTCAGCACAGGAGATGAGCTCTTCAGGTTTCTTCTCCCGGTTTTGCTCTTTTGTACCAAGGCAGAAACTGCAAATTGGGATTGGTTCAGCAACCGGCTGTGAGGAAAAGAGACAGTGAGAGCACTGGGTGTCTCAAGGGAGCAAACTGGAGTCCGTGAAATGGCACAGGCATTTCTATATCACATCAATAGGATGGAATACACATCACACCTCAAAGATTTTACCTGGTTCTCACATTCAATACAGCACTAACTGAACAGAAGTTAGTACTCCAAAGTACAAAAACTGTTAACACTGTTATGAAAAACTTAAATAAAATCTTCCTGCAGAAAATGGTTCTTTTTCTGTTCATGACTGGACTCAGGTGTCAGACATGTAGCTGCTTGCAGTCAGCATCAGGTTTACTGGGGGAAAAACCCTTGGGTATGGAGGGTCAATCAGTGCTTCCATTTCTTAGGAATCAAGATTCCAGGAATTACTTTTACCTTCTACCTTTGGAAAGGAAAGCTCTAACACTCATGCAATTTTTTCAGGGGAAAAATAAAATTATTTCACTCCAGGAAGTGCATGAGCAATTTATTTCATCAAAGAGAGTTTCACAGACAGTCAATAGCCTAAGACACTAGTTCTTTTCTGTTTTAGCCAGTATTTGTGCATACTCTGTTCATCCCCACAGTTTTTCAAGATTGGATGCCCACATGTAACACTGTCTAGGTTTGGAAGAACCAGATCAAAGATGATCCTTCACAGCTTCAATGTTTCCTGTATTTACCATCCTGGCAAGCTGCAAGCAAACACTTTACCACATTTAAAAAAACCCCAAAACATCTACAGTTCTGGGGAAGGCTCTACTAGAATTCAGAATGTTTTAATTAATGAAATTGGAACAATTTTGAACGTGGAGATCAGGCTACTCTCCCCAAGCTTCTGTGTGAGACTGTTATGCTAAGTATGGAGAGATTTCTCTGCTGCTGTGTTTGTTCAGCAAAGAACATCCTGGCAAGTGAAAAATGCAAGCACACAATGAAAGATTAGTGAAAACAAGACTGGAAACAGGCAGCTCGGTTTCATACTGCAAATTTTTGGCAGACATTCAACTCCTTCTGCTGTTTTGCTTGCAAGCACATCTCTCTGTGTGATGTCACCAGATTCAGTGAGGGAGGGAGCCAGAACAAATTGGGCTGACAGTGTCTTACAGCCTGCCAGCCTCTCTGCACATGTTGTTACTATACAAAGGGTTTCTAGAAACCAAATGTGCTTTGAAGATTCTCAGACTCCGCTCTCCCAAAGGCGACTACGGAGAAGCGCCTAAGGAGAAACGCGTGTGTAGGAATTTTACAATGTCGTTTTTGGCAAAGCCATCTGCTTTGTAATCTTCTTAATTTAGGAAAAGCGAGGTTAGGAAACGCCTCAAAACTCACAGTCAAGTCTGCAGCCACAATGGTCACTTGTCAGTAATGTTAAAGCACTTTACAGATGTTTTAATGCCACCTGAGGCTCACTAGAGAGCAGGACTATCTGTGTCCCATCCTCACAAATTTCCTTCTGCTCCTCATTGTGGTTGGAATGGAGTGGGTATAGAATTTAAACCAACACAAACATTCACGGAGTGGGTACAGAATTTAAACCAACACAAACATTCACGGAGTGGGTACAGAATTTAAATCAACACAAACATTCACGGAGTGGGTACAGAATTTAAATCAACACATTCACACCAACTTTTGTTTTTTTTGCTTTGCTCTTTAAGATCCCCTTAACGTGAGCCCCCTAAAGCAATGGTAGATGGCTTCTGAGAATTCAGATAATGCTTTTTTGTGTGTATGTTTTTAAGCCAGTGACAAATCATTACTCCTCACTTCAAACAGCCCATTCTGTTGCAAAGGTCTTCCTCAAAAGCTGCAGCTCCTGGCAAGAGCAGATGAACCAGAAAAGACAGAGGGAAAGTACAACTTACACCACAGGGGAAAAAACAATGATTTTTAACATGAGGAAACATGTTTCAGTGAGCACAGCATCACTGAGCCTGGTTCCATGCCTTTTGGATCAGTGGCTGGAGAGGAAAACTGCTTCAGTTCCATGGCTCAATAAAATCAGAACCAAGGAATTTCACATTGTCAAAGTAGTTTTACAAATCGTGCAGGCTTTTTTGCTCTATACAGAGAAAACTGCAGAATTCAGGAAATACTATTAAATAATATCAACTTGTAGCAGCAATGGTTGGTAACTAACCCTTCTATAGAAGTTACCAAATCACAACTCTTAATGTTCCCCCCAGACAGTATAGTGAAGGAAAAAAATAAAGCAAATGAGAATAAAAAAGGAAATCCCTTAAAATACTGTTTTTACTCAAGAAAATGATGCTAAATATATTTTAACACACCCAGGAAAAGCTATTACCATAACACAAACGTGTATGTTTGTCTGTGTAAATGGACATTGTCTCTAATTCACTTGTAAGGAAGGAGTGCATTTCTATAGCAGAATGATGGCCTAAAACATGAGACTGCATTGAAAGAAATGTAAGGGAGAGAAAAGACAAAACAGCACAGAAGAAAGGAACAAGCATGAAATACATACCTCATCTTAAGAGAAACACTTAGAGTAATTTAAATAGAAAAATTAACATTTAAAGTAAGTGCTGCTGTTTGAGGAAGGACTAATAGAACTCTGAGAAAATCTGAAATGCTGCTACAAGAGTAGAGTCAAGTGCAAAGGCCAATAGCTTGGATATTAATGAGGTATGTACTGGCTGAATTTTCTGCAGTGATTATTGATATCTGGAAATCAATGCAAAAAACAATGTGAATAGTATCTGGAGCTGACATTCAAACTAAAGAAATTATCTTACTATGAGATATGCACACGGGAAAAACTTCACAGAACGTCAACTGGAAATGCTTGACAGTCAATTGTGTTAAACAACCTTCCCAGAACGAACAAGTTCTCAAATCAGAGGATTAAAACTACTCAAGATTTGTTAGTCACAATCAGAATCACATGCCAAGACTTCCTGACTGCAGACTCAGGGCACTAAGGGAGGAGAGGCCCAGATTTCCTCCTCTGCAGTAGAAAGAAACTCCCTTCACTTGACACTGATGCAGGAGTTCAAGTTCCTCAAGTTTTCTTTAGCCGAAGTTATATCCTGCAAGCTCTCACCTACACTTGGTCCCAGCTTCAGCATTTTCCAGAAAATAAAGGATGCTGTCTTGGGATGACAGATGATTGTATGACTCTATTTTAGATCAAAGATATTTCTAAGAAGTCACAGCCTTCCACAGCTGTAAAAGGAAAAGACACCACTCCAAGCAGGAGCAAGCTGAAATCTTAAACTGCAAAACACCTTGCATTTATAATATACTAATATTTAATATAATATTTAGTATTTAATATTTAATATTAATATTTATAATATTATAATATATAATACTTAGATGGTCACAAAAAATAAGGAACTTCAGCACTGACTTTGATTCCTAGAAATAACAATAAGTTATATATAATAAGAAGAAATATTAATAATTTTTGTTAAAACCTAACTAATGTCTGTGCATAGAGGTAATTGTTCTATCTTTAAATACTGAACACTGCTTTGCCTCAAGATTAGCAGCATCCCTAAAGGAATGGAAAATACTTCAGTTAGAAAACGAGCAGAAGGAAGAGAATGCAGGGCCCCCATGATACCAGAGAAGACACAAAGGAGCTGTCAGTGAGTGCTCCATGCACATTAAAGATCTCTACCTGCTTCAAGGCTGCTACTTGTGGTTTACCCAGGACACCCACACAACTTCAACCCTGAGACCAAATCCTACTCAGTTTTTTAAACTTCACCACCTTGAGCACAGAATGGAGAGAATACTGTTAAAAATACTTCCTCCACAGTAGTACCCATTGACACAGACAATTAATATCTGATGTCTGACCAGAGTGACAAGAGTGACAAGCTTTGCCTCTAAGTTATCAGCACTCTGGTACCACTCAGCCCAATCCACACTGAATGCATCACTTCAGAACATCCAGTCACAGGTCTCCATGGCAAGAATATTTAGGATTTCCTTCAATGTGCTCCATTACTCCAAGCTACTTCACCTGTTCACTAATTGAGTGAATAAAGTTTAAAGTAATTTTTTACCACTTGTGTTTCCAGAGTTCCACAGAGTACAGATGGAGGCCATCTGTTATCCACAACAAGGTTTTTTTAGACAGAACTACAGACTTCCCTTCCTCAGAACCAGCTGGAAGAGAGTGAATCCTAATCCTCCTCCAGCTGAGAGCCTAAGCTTGAACAGTGCCCTTGGAGAGATGGGTGAGCTCTCAATATGTAATTACAGTGTTCCAGTTGCAGATCATTTATGTGCTCCACCCCACATAAATCAATCCAAAAATAACCTCTTTGCAGTCATTGGGCAGTTGTTTCATTTAAGACATGGAATTACCAATTACTGACTTTAAAGAGGCACAATCTAGCAATAGTTATTGTATGCTTAAAGGCCTTCAAAACAACTAGCATGCCCTCATAGATAGCAACTTTCTAAAAAGATACAAGAGGTCTGGCTTCATGTGAGTTCATGAGTGCACACTGGGATCTAGAATTACTACTGGGAGGAAGGAAGGCCTGGAGGATGCTGCATGTACAATATCCACAGTTAAACTGACTGAAAAGTACACAAAACAAGGAAACACACACACCATAAAGAACATGCCAGACAGCAGCACAGGGAATCTGCTTTAAGTATTACTCCACTTTTCAGCCACAGAAGTTCCTCTTGGTTTTTTTTTCGGGAAGCACTTCCTGAATTTTGGCTTTAAACTCTCACCTGTACTGCAGGATAATATTCAGATATTTACTTAAAGGTTGCTGCAGCCACAGACAGTTTGAACTGACCTAAAAGACAGTTTCAAGGCCAGTGCAAATGGATATCACATATACCACCTGTATTTTCCTTCTAATTGAGGAAGAAACAGTCCTACTGTTGCCCTGAGATCAAATTTCAGATGCTCTGGGAGCTTCTAACACCTAAAGAGCAATTATTTCCATTTCTCCTTCAGTGAGCTGATATGCTATTGCTGTTTTTTTTTAAATAATAATAATAATGATTTTACAAAGATTCTTTCTGTACTAAGTGTCAACAAAACAACAGCAGAGCAAGCTATCTTTAAGGCATTCACCCTTAAGCTGTAATAAGCTGCAGGTCTTAAGTTCCTCATGATGTTGTACCAGGAAAGGGCTCCTTGCTCTTCAGCAATATTAAATATTACTGTGTTGTAGCAGTCTCTCAAAGCAATTATTGCATTGTAGTAATACTGTATTAACTACTCAACAGTTGTGCTGGCTTTGGCTGAGATCCTGTTCATTCTTCTCCCAGTAGCTGTGTTTGGTAGGATGAGAATCCTCTGGATATCTCACTGATCTTTCAGCTGTTGCCAAGTAGAGTTTACCCCAAAATCCAGGATTTTTCAGCTTCTCAGCCCAGCTGCAGTGAGCAGGCACAGGATGCTGGGGGGACACAGCTGGGAGAGCTGACCCAGCCTATCCAAAGAGCTGCTCTAGACCCCATTTTGTCATGCTCAGTACATGAACTGGGGAGAAGCTGTCTGGGGGCTGCTGCTCAGGGACTGCCAGGCCATCAATTGGCAGCTGGGAGGTTGAACTTTCTTGCTCATGTTACTGCCAAGGCTCTTCTAAGAATCAAAGGAAACCTCGTCACAATATTCCCAAAGAATCTGTACCAAGTATATTCCATTAAAGAGAAAAAAATCCCTCAGCACTCTCAAGAACCCACTAAATCAAAAAAAATCACTGTAGCACAGTATGTCACCCCCACCTGCAGAAACTGGTTGGGATTTTACAGAAAGCAGAGGAGTGAAGGTCATTGCACTGTCTGCATGGAAAAGAAAGCAAGCAACCAAGAAGAAAACAAAACTAAAAAATAAACTGTCCTAAAAACCCTGCAGAACAGAAACTTTGAGCCACCAGCAACGTGCCAGTCAATTCATGCTGGCAGAACCTACAGTTTGAACATTTTATATTCAAAATTACTTCAGACTACTATGAAACTCTGCCTGAGTTAGCTAGCACAGAGATGAAGAGCAGACACCTAGGGTTAAACACAAGCACACAGAGACACAAAAACTCAGGAGAATTTATTGAAAGAACACCTTGCAAAATTGATATTTTTCCAGGGTGGACAAAAATCAAATCCCAGCCTAAATTCAGTATTTATAGTAGCTCATTTATAGTAGCTCATACCACCATTCAGCACTCTGATTTGTAACATTTTAAGACCAGCACAGGGAACAATTAATCTCAAAAAATATCAAGCTGCTCCTGAGTTTCAGCACATTCCAAGAAGCCCGAGGAGGCAGTGAAACACACTGTGTTAATAACATGAACAGCCACTGAGATCCATTGGTACCAACACCCTCAACCCAGTCACCTCCTGGGCCAGGTTTGTTTCTATAATCCACTTTTCATAACATTTTACACCTGTACTGATCTCATTATGGACAAAGTTGGGGACTTAAGAAACATTTGTAGTCAGAACACTGGAATTTTCAGCATAGTAATAGTTCCTACATTAAGCCAGCCCACAGCACACTGACAAGTTAAGTAAAGCTCCCACAGTTAAATCAGAACTTCAGGGAAACTTTACTGCTGATAAAGCAGCTGTGCAGATTTTATTTTCTTTTCTTTATGAAGAATACTCGTACAGCAGCTTTAAATCTTCAAATCCTAATAGATCATTAAAGCATCTCTCACCAGAGAGGGAAGCTGACTGCAAAAATCAGGAGTAGGACACACCCAAAGAATTCATCCCTGAACAGGATATTTAGAATAATCAAAAATGTCCCATTCTGTTGAAAACTCTATCTTTTTAGGATAAAAAAGAATAATTTTCACATTCTAGATGACCACTGGCAAATTGATCTTCAGTAAAAAAAGACAAGCTTCTGTTCTACTCTGCATTCACACTAACAGAAAGAATAAGAAAATACTGACTGGGTATGAATTTCACTCCAACACCTTCCTCTTGAGGTTAGAGGGGAGGATCAATGACCTTAGGAATGCAGAGGTATGGTAGAAAGGAGGGGGAAACCACAAAAAATAAGAGAAAGCAACAGAAAAAATTATTTGTTTTTAATAAAGAACATCTATTTCAAATGGGGGAGAGAGGAGGGGGCAGAGGGTACAGAAGTCCCTGAGTGCTCCTACCAGGACCTCCACGCCCTCTAGATCACAGAATGGTCTGGGTGGGCAGGGACCTTAAAAATCACCCAGTTCCAACCCTTGGCACAGGTAGGAACACCTCCCATGGACCAGGGTTTTTCCTATTTCACAACCAAGAGGTTCTAACAGAAAGTTCTTTGCCCGTTATAAAGAAAGTCTCTAGGACAGCATTAGGTGGCAATTGCTAATCGACCCCTCACTACATCACCTGAAGTCAAACAGAAAGAAGAAATGGCAGTCAAATAAAAATGTGGAAGTAAAAGATGATCTCGAGTTTGTTTTGCAAATCCATCTCACCTTCCAGAGAGGAGAATGACTTCCTATGTTTTTCTGACACACCTACAGTAAGCCTGCCACCACACTTTCAGTTCCACTGCACAGAAGCTTTGTCAATTCCCCACAGGAGCCCATCTGCAATTTTCTGATCCAAAGCACAAATTACAGTCCATTTCCTCTCATGTTTAGAAAATTGGATACAATGGGATCCTAAATACACAGTAACAACTTCTAACACACCACACTCAAGATTATTGGCCTCAAATCGCAACTCTGTATTGACACATTCCACGGACCAGAAGAAAACAACCAGATAAAAACTCTGTCTTACCTTATCCTTTTCATGGGGAAGGAGACACACTGGAGGGAGACAGGAAAGAGACTCAAAACTCTCCTTCCCATCAGCATTAGTGGTTGCTTTAGTGTTGAGTTGGTACAGAGGTCCATCCTTAAGGAGCCTACCATGGCCAACAGCTCGTTTGACAGCTAATCGTAATTGCTGGTGAAAAATGGAGGCAGCACTGCCTCCAAACAACGCAGACACATCTTTCTGACCCTTCAGAAAGCGCTCGATGTTCTTCAGGGATGAGCCACTAGACTCAGCCAAGCCCTCAATTGCCCGTTTAATGAGTTTATTCCAGTCCACATTTGGTTTGCCATCCAGCTTGCCATGGTTCCGAGGCTTGGGAAGTGCTATTCTCCCAGGATTATCAGGATCCTTGTAGGAGTTGAGACCCTTGTTGGAGACTTTTAAAATAGTTCCATCTTTAACACTCAGCTCTAACTGCTCCAGAACAGTTTTGCGGTCCAAACCATGTGAAGATGACACTGCATTGCATATCCTCTCCTCTGAAGGGCGCTGCTTTTGCTTCTTTACCTTTTTGATTGCCTCCAAAATCCACTCTGTGTACAGCGGGTTGGCGAGTTTTACCATGGTGAAGAATTCTGTATATCCATAGAGTCGTTATCCTTTATCCTGATGCTGAACGAGTTTCAAATGATGAGAAAACAGATCCTCGAGTGATGGGAACCAGCTAACCATAGCATACACGTTTTCTGGTCTGAATTAATCCTTCTTGCTCAAACATTATTTGTTTTCCCACTGAAGAGAAGAAAACACAACAATTAGAAACTTCTATAGTCTTTCCAATAAATCCCATAACAGCTTCACAGAAAGGTCTTACAGAAATATGTGAAGATTTCAGCGTTATCTCACCTGAGCTTCTGGTCTCACAACCAAAAGAGCTCTAATGTTAGGCCTAGAAGAAAACAAGAGAGACATTTTAAAAAAACAGTTTTGGAGAAAAGGAAAAAAAAAGTAGCAGACAACGTTTATTTGTTAAACACATAGCAGAGTTTTAAGCCACTACATTTCTGAAGTACTGAAGTAATACTTCAGATTTTATCTTTATTACTAATAAAAGCATAATTTAGCACTAAAATTACCCCATACAACCTAGAGAAAAGTGTCCTTTCCATTTTGATCCATTAGTCTACACCAAGATTTGTATCACTGTTGAACACAATATAAATTAATATTTGGGGGGAAAAAAGAAAACCACAACAAACATCTTAAAAGAGCAGCAGCTCTCTGAATTTTTACACATGGAAGACACTGCCTGAAACTTTGACAGAAAATAGGAATAACTAAGACTCTTGAGCAAACAGCAAGAAACTTTCAGAGCACTTTCAGGAGTGTAATCATGGGTTTCCCATCTGTGAAGAAAAGCTACGACAGTTGTTCCATAAAGGAAAAAAGTGAAGAAACACGGGTGGAGATTGCAATTAAATGCTCTACTTTTAGAGGGCACAGAAAAAATACAAGATAATTTTCAGTATTGATGAGGCCCACTAAAAACACCTGAGGACAAGTAACAGGTGACCATACACAGCCTAAAAGGAATGCTTATGACACTGCTAATTAATGATGCTGGTGAAAGGGTGTGAGGCTCTGCTTTAGAGCCTTCAGTTAGTTATCTTTAAAATAGCTTTTTCTGCATGTGATAACTGTTGTGCTGAAGTTCTGCTTCAAGAGTACACTAACCAAGAAGGATCTGTAGTGTTTATCACAAAAAATAATGATTTTCTACAAGGGAGCTTTTAGACAAGAGCTAAGTTGACAACACAGTTATCGTGTTCTGCTTTCTAGTAAGTACTGAAGAATTTATCAACACGCGGAACACATTTGCATACAGACATCAGACTCAATAGCAGAGCTCCACATGGCCAGCACTGGAAACACTCTGAACGACTGCTTAAAGCAGAAAAGATGCACTGCTTGCCTAGAGTTCTTTTATTCTGCGAACAACGGATGCAAAGGGAAACACGGTCCTCGACACCTGCCCTCCTCGCAGAGCAGAGATGCGCTCCGCGGTGCCCCTGGATCCCGACGCCCGAAGGATTCCGTCCCCTCTCCCCGGCCGAGCTCCGAGCGCAGGGCGTTATGCAACCGTCCGGCCAGGCCGGGGCGACACCGGGACGGTCCCAGCGCCGGTGGGTCACTCGCTCGCCGGCCCTCGGGGTGACAAGCGACCCCTGCACCTGCTACCGCTCGTCCCCATCCCTAGCGCGGGTAGGTCCCGCACCAGGCGCCCCAAGCAGCGCACTGCCTCGGCACAGAGGCTCGCACCGGCGAATTCGGGAAAAGCGGGGCGTAGGCCGCAGCGGCGGCAGCCAGCCGGGCCCCACGCAGCTCTCCGTCCTCCCGGACACGGGCAGTGCGGCCCGGCCGGCTCCTCGCACGGGTACGGCCAGGCCCGCGCCCGCCTCAGCCGCGCTCTCCCGCGCCAGACACTGATCGGAGCTCAGCTCGCGGAGCCCCGTCCGCTTCGCCCGCCTCACCCGTGCCGTGCCGCGGCCGCCACCTCCCCGAGGCGTGGGCCTGGCGAGCGCCGCGGGAGCGGACGGCGGGGCCGGGCCTGGCGCAGAGCGGCGGCGGGGCCGGAACAGGCCGCGAGCCTGGAGCGCCCAACTGGGCCTTCCCCTTCCCCAGGCCACGGAGCTCGCCAACCGCCTGTCCCCGACTTCCTCGGCATCAACCACCCGAGCCGGCGCGGCTCCGCCAGCGTTACTTACCGAGGGCCGCGAGCGCCGGGTCCCGGGAGGTGAAGGCCGGACAGCAGCGAAGCCCGAAACTGACACGGCGGCCATCTTGGGCCCGGCGCGCTGCGGCGGGGGGCGGGGGGGCGCGAGGTGGAACAGCCCGCGGGGGGAGGGGGGTGGCGAGGCCACGGAACAGCGCGGCGGGGCGCGGGCGGCCGCCAGGGGGCGCTGCGGGGCCGCGGCTGCGCCGCTGAGGGCGGGGGAGGCGGGGCCACGCTGGGAGCGCGCGGGGCGGGGCGGGGCCGGGCCGTGAGGTGACGGGAGGCGAGGCAGATATCGCCGCTTAAAAGATTTGCCCGCTGTGAAAAATGTCTATTTTGTGATTGCCTCTCGCAAATATTCAAATGAATATGACATGCGTTGTGTTAGAAAGTAATGCTGTGTTAATTCTCTTAAGTAGCGTGTTAAATGTAGTTTTAGGTTGTGACAAAATGTTAAAATAGAAGCTGTGCTAGGTAGGATACTTCTTTTTCTAAAGAAAGGACTCGCACTGAGATAGCAGCCACAGGACACCTAAAATCTTTCAGAGAAAGAGAATTTATTGCTCCATTATCAGGAGAAACGAACTTCTTCCCACCTTGCTCGGGCAGGAGGACGCAGTCAGGATTATGAGGAAGAAGTTGATGATGACCAGACAGAATCCTGTGTTTGAATGGAATTTATGCATCGTGTATGAGGTGTATGAATATGCAACAGGTTATTGTTTTTAAGGGTTAATCCTCTGTTAACATGGGTCCTTTTTTGGGCTTATGCTGCCCAGAAAAAGGTACCCGGACATCCGTAACTCTTTGTATTTATTGTCTCATATTGTCCTTATTCAAATTGTCCAAATTATTATTACTCTAATTGTGTGACTATTTTAATAGCCATTTTATTACTCTTAAACTTTTACAATTTTAAAAACAAGTGATTGGCGTTTTTCACACCCACAATCCTGAATCACAGTTGGGTGTGAAATCTCAGCCTCTCCGTGCTGGGGCAACACTCCGACCTTCCTCCCATATAAAAGAGGCTGTGTGCTCAGACAGTTTATTTAATGGATACAAAGGACTGCTTTTCCATTGTTTTTGTATATTCCCTGCAGTGTAGTAGGAAAGTTATTTGTCATGGCATGTTTTACTCAGAAGTCCAGGGATCTGCTATATGAACATGAAACACTAGTTCCAGTTATGCAAAGAAATAATTTGCTAGAGGGTTTAGGTAAATTTGGCATGACAATTTTTTCACGCCAGCTGGATGTTTCCTGGGGAGTTACTCCGTGGTGAACGAACCAGCAAAATAATGGAGTGGAAAACGTTTCCCTGGCTGTTCCTCCCTGCAAAAGCCGGGTTATTTCCTCATTCCATGGACGGTAGTCCAGTTCCCCTCCAGAAAAGGGACGCGGTGAGGAGCATGAGGGGCAGGTGAACACCCCGCCGAAGCAGGGGGAGCGCGCAGCGGCCCCGTGAGGGGCATCCTCGGGTTGCGATGGCACCGCCTAGCGGGGGCGCCCCTGCATAGCTCCCTGGGCCCCGCGTCTCTCCCTGCCTTGTCAGCTGTGTAACGGGACGGGACACGGAATCGGTCGCCGGACAGAGACATGGGACACAGAGACGCATAGAGCCCGACCGGGCGCGGTCCCCGGGATTGTCACGGAACGGGAGGGCGCCGCTCCGTCCCGTCACGAGCCGCGCGCCCCATCGGCCTATGGGGTCCAATGGCAGCGCTCGCTGCGGAGACCCCGCCCCCGAGCGGGTGGGGGCGTGTTTGCCCGCGCGCCGGGGGCGGGGCCTGCCGGGGGCGGGGCCTGTGTGGGGAGCGCTCTCGGGGGTTTCGCTCCGGCACGGCCCGGCACGGCACGGCCCCGCCGCAGCCATGATCCACAGCCTGTTCCTCATCAACGCCTCGGGGGACATCTTCCTGGAGAAGCACTGGAAGAGCGTGGTTAGCCGCTCCGTCTGTGATTATTTCTTTGAGGCGCAGGAGCGGGCCTCGGAGGCGGAGAACGTGCCGCCGGTGATCCCCACGCCTCACCATTACCTCCTCAGCGTCTACCGGCACAAGATCTTCTTCGTGGCCGTCATCCAGAGCGAGGTGCCGCCGCTCTTCGTCATCGAGTTCCTGCACCGCGTCGTGGACACCTTCCAGGTATGGCCGAGGGGTGTGGGACCCTCGGGAGCCTCGGCAAAGAACCCCTCTGGTTTGCACCTCTTAGGGGTTTTTTTGTTTCCTATCATGTAATTTTCATTCTGCGTTTGTGAGGATGTAGACAGGGCTTGCATAGTTGGGAATTTACTGCCTAGGAATTACGAGGGATTCGTGCTCTGCCTGTGCCCACAAGATGAACCTTTCATAAATGAATATTTCTATTTTGTAGCCTTATCTGCTCTGGGAACTGTGAACTAAGACCACGCTGGCCTTGTTCTCACAAGGAGCTTTTGCTTTTTAATCAATTAGTGACAACCTGCCCGTTTACATCTAATGATGCTTCTTGGAAGCTTCCTAAAGCAGTGAATTGCGGGAGTTGCCCCAGAGGAGCTGTATTCCCTCTCTGCTCTGGTTGACACATCTTGTGATCAGTTTAGGAAAACACCAAAGATGTCTGTCTGTCTTCCTCCTGCCAACAACAGCCTTGTGTTGTCTGCGTTTGAAATGTCTTGTGACCAGCATCTTGCCAGCACACAGGAAATGTGTGTGCTTGGCCAAACGAGTGTCATGGGAGCTTCTGCTTCCAAGATGTCAGTCAGAACCTGTAACTCAGACTGTACTCTGAGTTATGTTTCTCTGACTTCAGGGAGTGGATTGGCCATTCAGGCCAGAAGTGGATGGTGTCAGACCCTTAGGTCTCGTTTTTTATGAGGGTATGAGGCACGAGTGTGTTGTCACTGGCTTAGATGTGTATTAAAATCTGGTATGTCTGAAAAAGAGTGTTTGTAATGTAGAACTAGGATTTCTCTACTGTCACAGCATACATAAACTCATTCTTTATGCAAAATGCCCGATCTCTTTAATTGCTGTAAGTAACTAGAAGCTCGGGTTTGTGTTTGTGCACTTGCTCTCTCCTGTAAGATGCTTGAAGTTCACATAGAATAAGACAGTGAATAAATTAAATGTTCAATTTTAAAAATTGCTGAATTGGTTGGGACAGCTGATGGGGGGATTTGCCTCCTTACTGGAGCAGTGGCTGAGGTGTGCTCAGAGCTGTGTGTCTGGTGTGCTTGTAGTAATTCAGGGAGTTTCAGTGGTTTTTTTGCCTCCTTCAAGAAGGGAGAGCACTGGACTGAATGATCACTAAGATTCTCTTGCAGAGACCATTGAGTAATTCTTTCTTTTGCACAGGATTATTTTGGTGTCTGTTCAGAGGTGATAATCAAGGACAATGTTGTGGTGGTTTATGAGGTGCTGGAGGAGATGCTGGACAATGGCTTTCCATTGGCAACAGAGTCCAATATCCTGAAGGAGCTGATAAAGCCTCCAACTATTCTGCGAACAGTCGTCAACACTATCACAGGTACAGGGAAACAAGAGGAAGAGAAACTGGGGGCTCCAGGTGGCAACATTCCCACACAAGGAAATTAGGACATGGGTGGAGAAAATTTATGTTGTCCTGTACCATTCATGCAGCACAGGTGTGTTAAGGGAGTGTTAATTGTGTTAAGGGAGTCATGTGTCTGTGCTTTGCTTTGAGGTTCTTTCCAATTTCAGCACCAGCTGCACTTTGGTTCTGGCCTGATTTGGGGTATTTTAACCTGAAAAAGTCAGATTGCATTTTCAGTTAGACATGCCATGACTTCCAGGATGAGTTAGTTTCATGTGAGTTTACCCATCCCCATGTGTAGACACTTTCCCATGCATTACTGTGGGATGTTTTAGAGCTGGGTGTAAGAGAGGTGTACATTTTTGGAGTACTGGGAGTCTGGAAGAGTAATTGCTTTCCTACAAAGAAACAGAGCTTCTTGGGGATTAATTACAATTAAGCTCAATAAAGCCAGGGACTTGCTCTGCAGCATTGCCTAACTTCTGTGGTTGTTGATTCCCTGTCTTTTTCCAGGAAGCACAAATGTGGGTGACCAGCTTCCCACTGGACAGCTCTCAGTGGTGCCTTGGAGACGTACTGGTGTAAAATACACCAACAATGAGGCCTATTTTGATGTGATTGAGGAGATAGATGCAATCATTGACAAATCAGGTATGGAAGCTGCTCCTGGTTAAGAATAGGATAACTTGTCCTGACAGTGGGTGAAGAGAGAGTTGGGTTTTGAAATAGGTGCACCTTCATCCAAGTGTGGGAAGCTCTGGTCCCATTTTTACTCTGGAATGATGCTAACTTGTATGTGCAGTTCAGTCAAAAATTTTACAGAGGCACCAAGATTTTCACTTGTCTTTGTTCTTGAGGTCTCATAAGTAATTCTGCATTGGGGAAAATAGAAGATGAGTAAAAACTGGGCATAGCACTTTCTCTTTTGTATTTGTGCTTCTTAGTCTTGTTAGAATTGGGAGCTGTTGTCATTGGCCATTAAAATGGACATTGTTGGTGTCCATGGTTCTTAACTGAATGAATCTTCTAGAGGAGTCATTGGGAATGATACAGATATTTAACATATTGAACTGTGGCATTTCATTCAGAAAATAGATTTCCTTCCTCTTCACTCAGAGTTTTTCCACTTTGGGATTTTTTTGATCAGGTTCACAAAACCACCTGTGTTTTTCTTATTGTTACAGGTTCCACTATTACTGCTGAAATCCAAGGAGTGATTGATGCTTGTGTCAAGCTGACTGGGATGCCAGACCTTACCCTCTCCTTTATGGTAAAGCTCAAGGCTGTATCTTTACTTTAGTATTTTGAGAGGGATTTCCCAGCCCTGCTGCTAAGATTGTGATGATGGAGCCCAGTACCTCAGAATCTGGGTATGCTGGACGAAAAGAGAAAGAAATAACAATGGGAACTCATCAGGAACTTCAGCAACTTGGAGCCTAAAAAGGCTTTTTCAGATTATTTATTTAAAAGCACGGGTGATGTGTGCTGTGGCTAAGTTTTTGAGATACAGTGGTGCTTAAAGCAGATACCCTGAAGAGCCACCTCTGCTATGAGTACACACCAATGTAATTATGTGAGACGACTAAGTTTTCTCAAATAGGATTAAAAATATCCTAAAAAAAGGATAGAGGTTATTGAGTGCTGCTTTCACATAGATATAATGGCATCAGACACGTCTGGATGTAGACACCTTCAAGTGGTCAAGAGTGTGTCAAATGGTAGGCTGTTCATGGATGGAAGCTTGCTAAGAAGGGGAGGTCATTTTAAGGTCATTTTAAGTCATTTTAAGTCATTTTAAGGTCATTTTAAGTCATTTTAAGGTCATTTGAAGCTGCACTGCCTCCACAGACCTTGTGAGTTCTTGTTCCAGAACCCTCGGCTATTGGACGATGTCAGCTTCCACCCCTGTGTGCGTTTCAAGCGCTGGGAGTCAGAGAGGATCCTCTCCTTCATTCCTCCTGACGGGAATTTCCGCCTGCTGTCCTACCATGTCAGTGCTCAGAAGTAGGTGATGAGTCTGCTGCTGTGAGTTATGAAATTTGGGTCTTTCTGGCTAGGAAGAGGATAAAAGAAGGAACTTTTTAAAGATGAGGTGGCGTGTTGAGCCAAGTGAAGTAGAGGTGCATGGTGATTTGTGTTTTTCTTTTTTTTTAAATTACACTTTTTCTCCTTGTGATTCTGTAATTTCTTTCTGACCAGCCAGCATTTTTCAAAGACTGCTAGCAGATAAACAAAGTAGATAGTGAAAGAATTGGACAGTGTGAAGGAATCAGGCTGTTGATTTCATATGTTTAAAAAAACTTTTAGAATAAAACAAGATAGTTTGGTGCTCCTGTTAGGTTTTTGACATCTCTCCTAATGGAACCACAAGTTCTTGTCCAGGTTTGCATTCTTTTCTAGAAGCAGCTTGCCAAGTACTATTTGGAGTTTACAGTTGCTGAAGAATTTTGCTAGACCTTTGTCAGATTTATCTCTAGTAGGTGAAAAGGAATGGCAACTGCAACCAAAAGCGCAAATATGAAGTTCAAGTGGTGTTGCACTGCCAGGAACTGCTTGTCAACCTGGCTGTGACAAGCAAAACCATTTCTTTTGGTCAAGCTTCCTGTTTTATTGGATGTAGTTCCCTTTTCTGATCAAACAGGACACAGCAAGCTTGATCGCAAGAAGTGTAATTAAGACGTGAGAATGGACTCCTGACTTTGCTCCTAGCTCAAACAAACGAGTGGAGCATTTCCTTCTCTTCTAAGCAAATATGAAGATGAGAGATTGACAAGGCCTTTCTGTTTGTGTCTTTATTCTAGCCTTGTGGCAATTCCTGTCTACGTTAAGCACAACATCAGTTTTCGTGACAGCAGCTCCCTGGGACGCTTTGAGATCACAGTGGGGCCAAAGCAGACTATGGGGAAGACTGTAGAGGGAGTGATGGTCACTAGCCAGATGCCAAAAAGTGTCTTAAATATGACCCTCACACCCTCCCAGGGAACACATGCCTTTGATCCAGTTACAAAGGTGAGAGAAATTAGATTTTTTTTTCTTTTTTTAATCTTTCTTATCTATCAGAAAATGCAGTCAACCTGTTCATGCTTACTTCCACAAACACTGCTTTGTTGAAGGCACTATGTTGGGGTGAGAACTTTTTCTGGGTTTTCTTAATCCCCAGAACAAATCCCTTGGTGTCTGAGTGGGTTGTAGTTCTGGCCACTTGGTGTGTGAAGAAAATCCAAGCACTGCTCTTGTATAATGGCACATCAATCTGGTGGATGCCTTACAAACTTATCTTCTTGTCCTGCCCAGTGCTGCATGTCAGTCTTTTGCAAACACTGAGGGTTGGGTAATGGTTTTGGTTTGGTTTGGGGTGTTCTGGTTTTGTTGTTTGAACCTGAGGAGGTAACTTTTGTTTTTCTTCTTGCAAACATTATTCTGATGGGCTTACCCTTTAGCACACAATTAGTAGAAATAGCATTCATAGAAGGCTTTTGGGGAGCCTCATGGAAAGAGAGGGAGAACAAAGGTTTGGAGTGAGGCATCCCCTCCTTAATCCTGTGTCTGGCCAATATGAAAGGCAAGATACTAAGAAAAAGGCATTTTTCATAGAGAAACATTAAAAGCTGTCATTGGAAGGGGACTCTTCTTTCCAAGGTGCAGCATTTGAGTTTCACTGCTGCATTTTCTGCTCCTTTAAGTTACTGTCATGGGATGTTGGGAAAATAAACCCCCAGAAACTGCCAAGTCTGAAGGGGAGCGTGAGCCTGCAAGCTGGGACATCGAAACCAGATGAAAACCCCACCATTAACCTGCAGTTTAAAATCCAGCAGTTGGCTATATCTGGTAAGTGGCTCTGAGGTAAAGAAGTGGAATGTTCTCTGCTCTGCTGGTGCTCATTCTGCATGTAGCTGAAGTAAGTTTTCAAAACTTCTGAAGTACATTCTCCCTGAAACATTCTTCAATGTTCTTCAAGCAAAAAAGTTGTCTGCTTTGACTACAGATACATGGATTTGTTCTTTCTAGTGGTCTGTGAAACAACTTGCCTGCATTTCCTTGCATTTTGTGCTTACAGGCCTCTAAAGAAAATTAAAGGTATGGATGTGTTTGTAAAGAGTGATTCTAACAATGAGCAGGTGTCAGCTTTTCTCCATTCCGTCTACTGCTTGCTAAAACCTTCCCTGTGCTTTCTGCAGCACCAATATCATCTTCTGTCCCTTATCCCAAAGGCTTTTCAGCTTTGTTTGTGGCAGCAGTCAGTCTCATGCAGTGTTTGTTTGCCTCTAGGACTGAAGGTGAATCGCCTGGACATGTATGGGGAGAAGTACAAGCCATTCAAGGGGATCAAATACATGACTAAGGCTGGCAAGTTCCAAGTGCGAACCTAGAGGCTCCTGCTAGCGAGGAAGAGCACTTCTCCTACTGCCCTTGTCCCTGGCTGTTGGATGCAGCCTCTTATCCCATCCATCTCTTTAGGGTTGCTCCCTTGTCTGTAGTAGCATAAGCAGGAAAGCCAGTGCTCAGAGTGCTGGAAAGCAGGGAAAAGTAAGGTTGACCTGAAACCACCTCATCCCTACCTGAGTCTGAAGTATTTGGAACAACAGTAGATGGGAGAGTTGCTCAGGTCCCTTAAGATTAGCAAGTCAGCTATGTAAGCTTGTATCACCTTCATTTTGCTGTCTTAGAGGAAATTCTAGGGATTTATGGCCTTTTGTAGCTCCTCTTCCTTGTATTTTGTTTGGCTTTTATCCTGTTGTACGTGCTACAAAGTTGAATTTCCACAAACTTCAATGTGATGATCCAGCATCTGCATTCCTGTATCACTGGGTGTTAGGGTGTAGAGCTGTGTAGCTCTTGCCAGCAGGGAGAACATTTTGCTGTTCTGCCTCAAAAGGACTGGAAGAAACTGCAAGATTGTTCTACCCAGGATGGGAAGTTGAGAAGCCTGAGATTGGGAATGGTGCCACAAAAGAAAGAAGGGAAGAATTGCATTCTTTCTCGAGGTATTTCATAAGGTGTCCTGATCATCAAGGATCTTGAGTCTCTGAATACAGACTTGAAGCACATTCAGATCTTGTAACTGATGGGCAGTGGTATCTCCATGTCATTCTGCTTCTCCTCTTATTTCACCAGTGTTTGAAGGTAGGAATTCTCCTAGCTTATTTGGGGAATCAGAAGAGACACACAGTGGAACTTCTGTGGAGACAGCACTGATGGAATTTGAAGCTGTGGCTACATGAAGATAACCCCTGTCCTAGTAACTTGTTGGAACCTCTTTTTGCCTCTCCTTTCCTATTGCAAATGATGGTGATAGTGCTGTTTTCCTGCTCACTGATGTCTTCCTTGGAGATAATTGTGACCTGGTACCTTTGCAGTGTTCCTCCTGTCCTACCTCATTTCAGTTTCTGTACCAGTCAGGTGCTGTGCAGATGGATTCAGACCTATGCCAGGTTTTTCACTGGGATCATCTCTTCCTCAGGAGCTGTATCTGCCCATCCCAGGCTGTGGTGCATCCCTCTGTACAGCAGGAATAGGAAATGAGAGGCACCTGCACTGTTCATATTGTCTGTCACAGGCTCTTTGGCCACTGCATGCCAGTGGATTTTCTCTTGCCAGCAGAGCTTGCACTGAGCTGCTGCACACATGACCACACACGTGTGGCTGTGGGGTCCAGCACGTGCAGTTCATGTTTGTGAACAGAACAGGGAGACCCTGAACGAGGGAGGGCGTTCATTCCACCTTGCATGTGGTGGACACTTCATGAGGGGCCTCTTGCTTGTGGGATTACTGCTTCCTGTGCAGCTGAGGGGTTCCAGGGCAGGTGGCATTCTGCTGAGGTGATGTTACTGCTGAGCATGTTCAGTGCAAACAAATCCTTCAACAAGGGCGTCAATAAAATGGATTTTTACATGTCAACTGTGTCGTTTCAGAGTGCTTTGTGCAGGCTTTATAAGAAATAAAGTTGGTATTTGAGGAGGAATGTAAATTATGCCAATTTGATTGTGTATAGTGGGTGCCTTAGGGAGATAAATGTCTTTATGCAGTTGGCATTGTAAACCTGGGACTAAGTTGCTGTCTGGAAAACTGAAACTAATTGCTTTCTTGGTCATTTTTCTTAGTGTTTGCCAAAAGGAGTGCTGAGCACTTCCTAGAACCTCAAGTGAAAATGTCTTTAGGAATGCAGCTGAACCATTTTTGTTTACTGTGTTGGGTAAACAACAGCACTTGCATGCTAAGGGCAGTGCTTTGATTATGAAGACAATTAAATACCTCACCACCTTCCTGCTCCTAAAGTACTGATACCATCCTTTGGCTTTGTAGCTTTGGTTTTTATAGGATCTTTTATTTACTGAAGTGATTCATGTTACTCAAGATACTGAAAGGTTTCTTACACACATTAGGGCATCAGGCCCTTCTGACTATACCAGTCTGAGATGGCTGCAAGTTCCTGTGAGGATGGAGCAGGGCAGGAAGGGGAAATGAACAACTTCAATGACGTAAGTCGGGCATATGAAGGACTTCTGGGGGGAAAGCATGAGGTGCAGCTGTGTACTTCAGTTACAAAAGATGCTGATGTCAAGCCAGGGTTCTGAAACAGCTTGAGTATGGCAATGTCAGCTGCAAAGTCAGATGGAAGCAAGCAGGCAGATGGCAGTGGTTATTCTTAGATCTTGTCTCAAGATGGTGCTCCAGTGTGCTGCAAGAGGACAAGTAGGGATAGAAACTCTGTAAGAAGTGGGAAAGCTGATGAAAAGATGGAAACCATCTCAGGGATTTCTGAGATACTAACTGATGATAAAACTACATTTATTTTGTACCCTCAATACAATGTTTTCCTTTTGTAAAATGGTAGTTCCACCTTTCTTTTCTTCACAAAACCCAAAAGAAGCTCTCAGAGAGGCTTCACTCTTAGGATGGGCATAGATGGCACTTGGCATCATGTGGCAGCTGCAGTGCAAGGAAATAATGCTGATTACTGAGATTCTGGATCATGGTGACTTGGTTGTACCTGTCTTGTTTTCTGTTAAAGGACAAAGGCAGCCTTGTGATATCTGATTTGCCCTTTACTTGTGGATGTAAATCTAGCAGGCGCTTAAAACAGCTACCAATCCACTTGTCCTTTGTTTTGACCTGCTGCACAGAAGAGAGAGCTTTTGCTTCATATCTCATGATAATGCATGGAAATTTAATAGTCAAAAATATGCATTGATTCTGTGGCAGATCAAGTCAGCATTAAAATTTTTACCTATTCCATTACCAGGAGCAAAACCAAGTGAAAGAATAAAATGTCCTAATAATTAAACCATCCTGAATTTGCTCAGAGAGTTTAAGGTCAAACTCTGTTAATTAATTGGTTCCAAACTGAAGAAGTAAGAAGTATATTAATCTGGAAATAAGGAGCCTGTGCCTACAGCTTTTTGTTCTTTCTATTGGGAACCAGCTTCTATTGAAACCAGCTTAAATTGGCAAAGTCAAATGGTGTAAGGACAGAGCTTAATGTCTTCCAATTGTACAGCCAAGTAAGGAGGGAGATGAAGCTTTTCAGGAAATTAAATGTCCCCTTCAGTTCACACCCATTCCTAACACAATATAGTTGCTGAAGAGATGCGTGATCTCTCTTGGTTTATTCACTCAGGGCCAGAATTAATTTTTTATTGTACTTATGTGATTTGATGCAAGGTGAAAGTTTGCTGATGTTGGGGAAAAGGATGATTAGCTTCTAATAACCTGTAATAGGGAGAGGATTATGAGAACATGCCCTTCCTACACGTTGCAGTTTGTCTTCCTATTGCACTGGAAGTTGTAAGTATCTGGACAAACAGGGAGCCCTGTCAGCACACTTAAAGCGCCCCGAAGGAAGCTCTGAGGGCATGGCCACAAGACTGGAAAGGGTTCATTTCTCTTCCTCAGAGTTTCATGGTGTCCTGGATCCAGTCAAGGTAACGAATCACATTTGTGTAAACGCCAGGCACGTCCTTGCGGCCACAGCCTATTCCCCAGCTGATGATTCCGACCAGGTACATCCGATCCTCCTGCAGACACACCAGGGGCCCTCCAGAGTCACCCTACACAGAAGCAGCAGGTTAGTAACGATCTCCTTGTTTATTTTTGCATTGCTTTTCCCACCCCCACGGCCTTTAGGGGTGCACTGGTGTCTACAGAAACAGCCCATGTAGCGTGCTCACAGATCAAGAGCCCTTAGTTGTCACGGACATGTTTTATGAAAAATCCTTTTGCTGGGATCTTTTCTCCTGAGAAGCTGAAAAGCCTCAGAGGAAAAGAAAAACAATAATTATCTGCTGCTGTGGAAAGCAACAGGTGGATCTGGGATTGGTCTCATGTGGTTGTTTCTAATTCATGGCCAATCACAGTCCGACTGTCTCAGACTCTGCTCAGTCACAAGATTTTATTATCATTCCATTCCTTTCTATTCCTTTCATGATGAAATCTTTTCTTCTATTCTTTGAATATAGTTTTAGTATATCATTTTCTTATAATATAGATCATAAAATAATAAAACAGCCTTCTGAGACATGGGGAAAAGAATGATTAGCTCCTAATAACCTGTAATAGGGAGAGGATTATGAGAACATGCCCTTCCTACACGCTGCAGTTTGTCTTCCTATTGCACTGGAAGTTGTAAGTATCTGGACAAACAGGGAGCCCTGTCAGCACACTTAAATCTTCTCATCTCTTCCCTCGTCCTGGGACCACCTCAAAGACCACCACACTTAGTAACAGTACTTTGACCTAAGTCACTTTTGTGTTCCAGACTCCCCTCAATGCTCCTCTTATGGGCAGAGACACAGAAAAATGTGACACTAAAGTGTCTAACTTTGTACGGAGCTCATTTATGAAATGCAGATAAAATACTGAAAAGAAAAAAGAGAGGAAGGCCCTTATTGAAGCTATAGAGATCAAAGAGGTTTTATACTGCTATGTGTAACAGTGAAGCAAAGTTATTAAATAGCTGTTTAACCAGAAAGGATGTGGATTGAATGCACACCTTCCTTTTTCCTCATGTTGTTGCTCTCTACCATCTTCCAGCCTTTATCTTCTCTACTTTCCAGAGAGGGGCACCCCCTTCCTTCTACAGAACCTCCTGCTGAGTGCTTTGTATGCTCACATAACAGAAAATACTAGGAAATGCTGGGGTGGGTTTTCCTGTTCGGTTTTGTGGTATTTCCTGTATTTGGGATTTTCAAAAGTCTGTGTTGCTCTGGTTTGATTGCTTAAGTGTTCCCTGCCTTCCCCTCCATGAGATGAAGAGAAATGAGAGAGGAGCCACCAGTTCTGTTCATCAGAAGCCTACTTGAACTGCCATGTAGGCAAATGCACCAACTTCTTTAAACTGTTTTCTGAAGCTTTTTGTTCAGTTAGCTCAAAGTACAGAGAAAAGAAAAGAGAAAAAGAACAGAGTTGGGTTTTACCTTGCAGGCATCATCAAGGTGCCTTGTGTCTCCTGCACATAACATGTTCTCTGTAACTGTCCTGTTGTCCAGGTACTGTGCTGTGCACCGACTGGCTGGGAACAATCTGACATGGCCTTCCTTCAGCTGCTCTGAGTAGAATGGAGAAACTGCAAGAAAAATGACAAAATAAATATGTATCTATGTCTGTGCATGTGCATATAGATGTTTTTTAAAAGTTGCAATTCCGTTTCCATAGTTTAGGGGAGGGTGAACAGAAGAAGCTCTGTGGCTAAACCAAAATTTTCTTGCAAAAGGGTCCTTTTAATCTTGGGTGTTGCACTTTGATAATCAGAACAGCTTAAATCTAGCTGAGAAACAATACTGTTTCTTCAGCAAGCTAGAGAGGTTTCTGCAGGCTCCAAATTCAAGACTGCCAGATTTCTTGGGTGGATAAATCATCTTGGCATAGTTACATCAATCAGAGTGAAGTCATGGGAAATGTCTATGAAAATACCTTAACTGTATGAAATAGATCCTAACTTTTTAACATTAGACTTGCACTAACAAAAGGTAAATGCTTTGTCATACATAATACTGAGTAACTGGTACAGTCATGTTGGAATGGAAGAGATTTGGGTGGTCAGTTTTGATATTGGATTTATTCTCCTGCATAGCTACAATTGCACAAAACTGAAAGTTGGCAGGATTGTTGTTATTCAGTAAAGTTTTGAATTACAGCTGCAGCATCTTTTCCCTCTCAGCATTTTTTCTGTACTCCCTGTAAGAAATGCTGAGGACAAGCTTTAAAAGCACTTTAAAAATACTTTATGCCCCACTTCATGATCCATCTATGTCTTTAGGTCTGTTCCAAAACCCCTGTGGATCCAAACTGTGATTAGGTCTTGTATGATAAAATGCTTCACAATTTTTGTCTTACTAAGTTTACAAGTTAGAGAACTTAAAGAAGATGGAAAAGGAAGAAAGTGAAGTAAGGGCTGGGGTTTTTTTTGTTTGCTTTAAATACAGGTCTGCCTGTGTATACCTTCAGACAGCTTTTATTTCTGTTTGTTACAGCTCACTTTAAAAACAATTTAATCAGCCTTTTAATGTATATCTGGGATTGTTATTTTTTTGCTAATCTCTGCATAGCCAATGCCTCTTTGAATAAGGCATCAATCTGCAACTGCATGGTAGATCAAGGCTTGACAGAAATGGATTTCTGTCCAAATTACAGTATCTGAATGTACTGAGTACAGCAGATGTGGCAGCCCTGATTGTGAATCTTATGTCTCTCCTACCTTATTCATTGTGGCTTTTTTTTTTTTAGTTTTGTACTGTGGAGAGCATCAAGGAAGACTCCACAACTGACAGAACTGAGATGAATAACTTACAGCAAAACTTTTGAGTAACTCCTACACACATTTTGTAGTGCTCATATCAGCCAATATGTTACATTACACATTCAGTGGTGCTAAAGGCTTCAATTCTTTGAGGGCAGAGGACTGACTGAAGCTCTGGACACGTCCACTTGTATCTTCTACTTACATTCATCACTTTTGCCATAGCCAGAGATCTCACATTCAGTCCAGTCAGGCAGCTGCAGCTCAGGGGTGGGGAGGCAGGCAGTGCGGACAGTGCCCGTCTCCACTGCGCAATCTTCTGCATCTGAGCTCAACTGCAACAGAGCTGAGCAAGGAAAAAACATCCCGGCTTCATTAGTCACAAACTCGAGCCAACCACCACCTTCCAGTCACAAAGCCAGAGAAGTTCTTACCAATATCATTGTTGAAATTTTCTGAGTCAAATCTCTGATGCACAATGTAGTTCTTCACCTCAAACTTCTGTTCACTTTCCTCAGGAGTTGCTCGGGAAGTCCTACCCAGCACAATCTTCAGCTGATTTGTACTAAAACTGAAGCAAAGAGAGTCTCTATTCCTGTGTTTACTAGAGTGGACCCTTCCCTTGAAGATGTGCTATTGGAAAGTCTGTTTTTTGGTTTTTTTTTTTCTTTTAATTTTCTTAAAATTTATTTTTATTTTAGCTCTATTACTACTTTGTTACCCAGGCAGTTTGACTTCAAAGTGACCTATTTACCTTCATTTTTGTTCTGTGTGCTTACAGTCCCTTGCTGTTCTCAAGTTTCAGATGGTTCTGCATTGTGTATTGACAACTTTGTTCTCAAGGTATCTGGTACTCTCCTGTGCTACCTTAATGCCATCCTGCTAGTTTGCCCAATTAAATGCCTCTCTGTCATGCTCAGCACAATTAACTATAATCTTTAGTGCAGACTTACTGGGATAAAGAGGGTTTTTCCCAAGTCTTATACCCTTCCAGTAAAGCTATACTGGATGCTTCTATTTTCCAGACTTTTTTCCCCCCCATAGTACTGAACCCTCAACTTACCCTTCCTCAAAACAGTGAGCAGCAGACAAAACCCAGCAGGAGCTGATCAGAATTCCTCCACAGAGGAAGTGCTCTCCAGGCACTCGCTGGTACTTCACAAAGATGGCAGCTTGCCACGGGTGTGCCGCAATGTCTGTGCTGGAGCCACCTTTAATCCTGAACTGCCGCGCTCTGCGCTGCCGTAAGCCACAGGTGGCTGTGGATGACAAACCCAAAATTAAGATTTTTTTGTTCAGGCACCCTTGCTTCGAGTTAGGGTTAAGATCCTCCTAGTCACCAGTTCATGTTGAGGCAGCCTGCCATGAACTATTTAGTATTTGAGTCATGCCTGTTTCCTAGGAAACTTGTATTCTGATTTGAAAAATACAGTAAGGAAACCCTGCCTTTCCTGTTCTCCATTTCTGCAATCTTCCCTTCTGGCAGACCAAAAGGCACTTGTGTGAGAGTGGCGCCACAGAATCTTTCTGCTCCAAAAAGCTTTTCTTGTTTGTTTGTTTAACTCCAGCTCTTTTTTCACTGGAAGATGCTGGACTGTAACACAGCTTTTTTTTTTTCTCTAGATCTTATTTTAACACAGATGACATGCAGGACAGTAATGCTTCAAAGAAAGAGAAGAATGAGGAGTGCTGGTATCCTTACAGCAATTAGGCACATTGCAGTACTCCCAGGTGAGCTGATTTCCTTTCAGGACATGGCACCAGGGCTTGCTGTCATTGTCAGGATTTCTGCAGCAGAGGAGAGGGAAGAGCTGTTTTTATTATCAGATCTGCAGAGAGTTTGCAGAGACCTAAAGGTGTCAGACCCAAGTATATTCTTTTTGATTTTTCTAGAGATACAGAGGGCTCTAAGGGCACATTAAATTTGCACTTGCAGAGTCTGATCTTAAAGAAGCATAAATAGGTCAGGTGGAATAAAATTCCTATTGGGAGTGAGTTTCATTGTCACCACTAATGTACTTTGTGTGCTTTACTAATCCATGTAAAAGACTAGAGCCTTGCCTTAAGAGTACTGCAAGGCAGTTTGGTGGTTTTGGTTTTTTTTTAAATTCTATAACCAACTACATACCTGCAGAAATTGTGACTGCCAAGGCCCAGCTGGTAAGCATCTCTTCTCCAAGCAGTGTATACCTTGTTGATGAGGATTAGAGAATTCCACTTCAAACAGGCAGCTCCAGAGCTGGTAACACTGTGGCTGCCACGGTAATCTGTGCCTCTTCCAGAGCTGCACTTGGTGTTCCTAACTTCAATAAGAAAGCTGCACATTACCAGATTGATGTGAACCTGTCAGTTGTTCCTAGGTGTGATTTCTATCAAAGTATTTATATATTACCTCTATGTGTCTCATCATCTCAGTGTTATAAATACTAAAAGCCTAAATGCAATATAACATGAGAGTCTCAACTTTTTAGGCTACAGAAATAGCCCAAGTTCACAGAGAGCCCTTGATATATGCAGTGAATAATGGAAATTGCAAAGCCCATTCCCTGTCCATGTACCTTTTGAACAGGAGGGCACACTGCAGTGTTCCCAGGTGTACCTTCCCCCTTTGTAGATGTAGCACCAAGGTCTGGAATCCTCATCTGGGTTTCTGAAAGAGTCCCAATATTATGCATCATTATAAAGCTATTGCCATAGTGTCATGTAGTCCAGCTACTTTGCTAACTCAGTCCTGCTCTGCAGTGAAGATGTGGACTGAACCATCAGAAGTTGCTACATTTCCTATTTGAATTATAAAACTGTGGAGTACATTGAGGTGAAGCTGAGATGGCAAACAGCAGGAGTGGGCAGCATGTTTGTGCAGCTTGGGTCATGTACAGGAAACTCTAGGTTTTTACAGTTTTGACCAGGATTTGAAGCAGTAAGAAACTGAATTACAAATGGAGTTTAGGGAGGGCTGGGAAGGTACAAGAGGAAGACTGTGGGGTTAGAGACACTTGCATTTTGTAGTCTGCCATAAACATCCAGTCTAGGAAGATCTGAAGTTCAGATATGTCTACAGATGTTGCAATTCCTGCTCAAGGGCTGCACAGAGTGTGCAGAGTGTGCCCTGCTTGGAATCTGGCTACAGCAATCAGCCTTTCTTTTGCTCCAGGCTCTTTGAATGGGCTGATCCCTGTGGCTCTGACCTTCCATCAGTCCCTCACCTGCAGTAGTTGTGATTGCCCAATCCCAGCTCAGCAGCATCCTCTCTTTGGCCACTGTACATCCAGTTCACCAAGCCATCACTATTCCAATTTAAGCATTCAGCTCCACTCTCTGTCGTGCTCCAGGTACCCCTGTATGTTACTCCAGTGTCTTTGTAACATTTAACTTCAGTATCTGAACAAAAGGGGAACAAAAATGTAAGGACAGCATCCAAATTCTTTCCCAGACAGCTTCCCTAGTCTCTGTTAGGTTTAAACTTGGCTCTCAGACATCTTGTCTAGTAAGTCAGTGAAAATTCTCTGTCAGGCAGATTGTGAGTGGACATGAAGGTCTTCAGTTGCAAAATTCACAGTTTTATTAAGAGACACCTAAAACAACTCAGGTGTCCTTCAAAGTTCTTGTAGTAATAGCTTCAGAATAAAAAAAGACAACTTATTAGAGAGCCTAGCCTGCAGCAGGAGCTTCTGGTACCTCATCCTTGTGCACTGCATAGCTAACATCACTAGCATTGCTCACAGCAGCTGGTGTGGTACACTCACCTATTTCACACTGCTTCCCTGAGAAACCTTGGTGGCACTGGCAGATGAAGAGCTCTGGGGAATAATATGCCTGTGAACATTGGCCCCCATTGTAGCATTTATTTCTAGTGCAGACTGTGGAATAAGCAAAAGCCAGGAAATACTGTTAGATTTCACAGAAGCAAGAAACTGGCAATGTATACACACCTTTTATTTTCCTGTCAGTCTCCTTTAGCCTGTTCTGTTTTGCCCTACCCACCTGTCATTGCCATGTTCTTACAGCCTTTTTATGCAGTGCTTCCATTCTTTCTTTGTTTTTCTTTTCATTCCTATCCTCTTCTGTACCCAGACAAATTTTCTGTGCAGTAGCTGTGGCCCTGACTGTTCTTCTTTAGGATGATTAGATGGACAATCTCTCAGCATCTCCTTTTTCTTTGTCATACATACCTCTGACAGGCACGGTGTGGCACCGGCTCCGGCCACTGTCACACCTACAGTATTCTATTCTGCTCCCTGAACGCCTCAGCCAGGTCCCCCTGTGTTGGTAAATTGCTGCAGATGAATTATCTGTGCAAATGGCTGTAATCAGAGAAAGGAAACCTTCTTTTAGAGATGTAGGGAAAAGACCTGGCTGAGCAAAAGGACTCTGTCGCAGACATCTTTCATGAAAAATCCTTTCTTAGGATTTTTCCCTGTGAGAAGCTGCAGTTTCAGCAACCAGAAGTAACCAATGGTGTTATCTGCTGCTGTGCAATGCAACAGGCAGAGCCGTGATTGGTCTCCTGTGGGTGTTTGGATTTCCTGAGCACTCATGGCAGAGCTGGCTCTTGCTCTGTCTGAGACACAGATCTTTGTTATTCATTCTTGTCTATTCTTAGCTTAGCTAGCTTCTGAAGAAACCTTTTCCTTTCTATTGCTTTTTAGTATAGTCTTAATGTAACATATATCATAAAACAATAAATCAAGCCTTCTGATCATGGAGTCAACCTTCTCGTCTCTTCTTCATCCTGAAAACCCCTGTGACCACGGTCACAGGACTCCCTTCTGTTTCCAGGAGAAAAGTAGGAGAAAGATGGGAGCATCTGTCTAATGGGTTGCCCTTTTTCCTTCTCAGACCACAGCTGTCCCATCTCTCTCTCTGCTGTGCTGCCAGATGTCCTATTTCACTATTGGCTGGCCTCTTTTTATTTCAGGAAAAGCAGGGGGAAGGGAAAACTTTGTTGTGGATGGTATTAATGGTCTCGTATTTTGCTTTTTGACTCTCTCATCCACATAACCATGACAAAAAGCTTTCAGGCTCTGTTTCTTCAACATCATTTGCTTTCCCCTCCCATGTTCATACTGCTCCAGCTAAGATGGTTTTAGTCAGCCTGGCTTACCTCTAGATCTGGCCCCTCGTTTGAAACGCGTGAGTAAGCCCTGCAAGCAGAGAAGTGAATTCTGTCAGTGACTGCTCTCTGCAAAATATGAGAGAACAAGGACCTTCAAAGAGTCAGGCCTTTTCTTGAGGGAGTCAGGGGAGCTCTGAGGAACTGCCTGCCCTCTTCTCAGACAGTCCAGTGAAAAGTGCCTCTGGTACCTCAGGATGGCTTCCTAAGAATTGTTAATTGTTTAGTTGCCACTGATTACCAGGTGATTGCTTGTCCCTCAAAGGTAACATTAATTCCTCTGGTTTCTGGTGAGCTAAGCAGACTCTCCTGCCTGATGCAGGCAGCTGGAGTCAATGCTAAGGAAGTGCTGCTGGAAATACAGCAAGATGGCAAGAGAATGATTTGATGCATTGGCCTCTTACCTGGCACTGGGCAGTCATGATTGCTCCCACCAGCAGAAGGAGACATGGGAGTTTGCCTTCCATTCTGAGTGTTTTCCACATCAGTTCCAAATTTCAAATTATCTGTAGAGACAAAAAATAAGATGTTGAACAAAGGAGTTTTACAGTGTGTGTTTTCTCTCTTCCTTTTACAATATAGTACCCACTCTACAAACCAAGAGCTGGGGGTGTGATAGAGTAGCAGGCACAAGATCCAGGCAAGCAGCTACACTTTAATTTCCAGTCTCTAGGATTGCCCTGTAGTTCCAAATATTTGAAATAATATTCCAGCACCGTTGCCCACACTATCACCTTTTTATCATCCATGTTATATGCAGAAAGCTAACCCAATTATCTGAGAAAATTACTGCTTCCAGAAATCATGAGCTCAGACTGTTTATATAAAGGCAGAGAAGGCAGCTGGATAACAGCTGGTGAAACTGAAGTATGATAGATGAGTCATGAATTGGGATTCAAGGCTAACATGGAGAAAGACTCTGTGGTTTTTTAGTAGTTTTGTTGTTGGGGTTTTTTTTTTTTTGTTGTTTGTCTGTTTTAAAATTTGTTCAAAGCAAAAGGCACAAACAGTCCAGTTTCTGAAGCAGAACCAGGAGTACAACAGGATGTGATTTCTCATCATCAGGCTGCAAAAAGAAGGGACTTAAGTTGCAAGTCAGACTGAAAAGATTCACAAGAACATCTTCTGAGAACCCTAATTACTCCATACTTTGTCTTTGGGTCACATCTTGATGATAAAATCCTTATAATGTGGAGCATCTCAGCGATTTGTATTGGTCCATAGATTTCACAGTACACTTTTTATATACTTTCAAGCTATTTTTCACCTCTTAGGAAACATTTTGCTTTGTACAGCAAGCCTTTTTAAAAGTGCTACAAGTGATTTTCAATGAATTGATGTTCAACATTAATTTCAATTGAATCTGAACTAAATCAGCAGCATTCCCAAAGCCAAAGTGCATGATCTGAACTGCTCCAGTCCCTTGCTTTCTGCCCTAACTCTGCATAGTGTCCTCACTCATTATTACAGCTCCCCAGGCTTGTGCTCTGCATCCCACAGCAATGGTTTAACTTGCTGATTGTTGGTATCACAGGTGATCTTTGTTGTTACCTGTGGAGAACAGGTCTGAAGTTCTTACAACTGTAAGAAACAAGGTTCTGGTAGCTAAGATGCATTCAAGGAAAGCTTTGTTCAGTGAAACTACTCAGATCACAGTTGCTGCATTGTTAGAATTCCTGCCTGTTGAGACCTTATTTCAGAGGTGCCTGCTAGGATGCCCCAAAAACAAGGCAACGCCACATTTTTTATATTTTTTTTTTTGGGGTTTTTTGTTTCTTTTGGTTGTTTTTTTTTTGGTGGGAGTTCAGCTGGCCTAACTGATATCTTGGAAGAAGTCCCAGCTACCTGAAACCAGCAGGAAACTGCAGATCATTTTCAGGGGGTAGCAAGAAACATCTTTTAAACTTCAAAATGTCCTTTTTATGTCCTTCTTTGGCTGGAAGACTGACATGAGGAGTCTCTATTTAAAAAGAACCTGCATGGCTTAATCAAGTTCATCTCATATATTCATCTGTACAAGCAGGTTCTAGCTGTACACAGCAAGTGTTTATACTGCAAAATGCTGTAGGCAGTCTCTAGAACAGACTTCTGTTTTTGGGGGGAAAGAGCTAAAAATCCAAAAGAAAACAAAAGTAAGATGCTGTAGTCTTTGAAGACATTGGAGGAAATGAATATTTTAAAGTCTTTGTTTCTGGAATCATTCTCAGTATTTCCTGTGGTTTTGGCCACATTTAAGGAGAAGATGACCCCCCCTCCTCCTCCTCTGTGTCCCTCCATTATCATGCTTTGGAACCTGGGGTGAGAGGCTTAGTCTCATCTCCTCCTGAGAAGATCAGATAAATTCTCCTTCTGCAGCTAGTTCTCTGTGCCTCCTTACCTTAGCATCAAGTTATTTGTCCAGAACTCCAAAGTTCTTCTGCCAATGCCCTTTGTGCAGGAGACTCCTCCTTGCTGAACTGGTCAGAGCCTGAGGCTGCCAGCCCTTTCCCTGGAATGCTTCAGCTTTCTTGAAACAACTGAAAGTCAGCAGCTTTATCTACACTATGAATCGCTTCAAAAGCAGGAAGGCAAGAGCTCAGTTAGTTAACCATCATGGTGCTTCACTTATTAATTTGGGATTTATTAAATATTAATATTTAATAGTATTTCATGACAATGCCATTGATGTGGAAAACAGGAATCGCCCTTTTTGAAACAGGTGCAGAGTAGTGCCTACCTTTTTTTATTTTTTGCTTTTTCTCTTCTGTTTCCTCTTGATTTTCTTTCCAGACCAGTCTTGCTCTGTGTTTTCCCGTGTCTCTGCTCTGATTTCTCTGTGCTGCTCGCAGCGCCACTAGAGGGGGTGGAGCTGGGCCATGGGCGTGCTGAACGCATCCCACCCCTTCCCGAGCATCCCGGGCACGGTCCGGCCAGGGGGATGGACCAGGCAGGGGGATGGACCAGGCAGGGGGATGGACCAGGCAGGGGGATGGATGGACCAGGCAGAGGGATGGATGGTCCGGGCAGGGGGATGGACCAGGCAGGGGGATGGATGGTCCGGGCAGGGGGATGGATGGTCCGGGCAGGGGGATGGATGGTCCAGGGCAGGGGGATGGATGGTCCAGGGGGATGGATGGTCCGGGCAGGGGGATGGTCCAGGCAGGGGGATGGATGGTCCAGGCAGGGGGATGGATGGTCCAGGGGGATGGATGGTCCAGGCAGGGGAATGGATGGACCAGGGGGCTGGATGGTCCAGGGGGATGGATGGTCCAGGGGGATGGATGGACCAGGCAGGGGGAT
This sequence comes from Molothrus aeneus, assembly GCF_037042795.1. Lineage (NCBI taxonomy): Eukaryota > Metazoa > Chordata > Aves > Passeriformes > Icteridae > Molothrus > Molothrus aeneus. The sequence continues at coordinate 1,829,618 of NC_089674.1, read as the reverse complement.
GGACCAGGCAGGGGGATGGATGGTCCAGGGGGATGGATGGTCCAGGGCAGGGGGATGGATGGTCCAGGGCAGGGGGATGGATGGTCCAGGGGGATGAATGGTCCAGGCAGAGGGATGGATGGTCCGGGCAGGGGGATGGATGGTCCAGGGGGATGGATGGTCCAGGGGGATGGATGGTCCAGGGCAGGGGGATGGATGGTCCAGGGGGATGGATGGTCCAGGGGGATGGATGGTCCAGGGCAGGGGGATGGATGGTCCAGGGGGATGAATGGTCCAGGCAGAGGGATGGATGGTCCGGGCAGGGGGATGGATGGTCCAGGGGGATGGATGGTCCAGGGGGATGGATGGTCCGGGCAGGGGGATGGTCCAGGCAGGGGGATGGATGGTCCAGGGGGATGGATGGTCCAGGGCAGGCGTCCGGACTGTCGGGGAGGGAGCCCGTGCGGGAGGGACAGGAGGAAAGCTGCTCGCTGCCATGCTGCTGGATTTCACATTTGGCTTCTTTTGTTCTTTCTCTTTTCCAGTCAGAGAGCAGATTCAGGTTTCAAAACAATTTTTTTCCCCCATTGAACACCTTATTGTTCAATGTGATGAACTGTCCTGTCCCATGACGCTTCTAGGAGTGTGAGTGAAAGCACAGCTGTATTATTTCTAATATAACTAGAAGTCTGCAGTATGTAGACTTAATCCTAATAATTTCACACACAAGTGTGCTGTATTCCTAATTAAGATGTTTGGCAGAGAGGCCCTGACCAGCTTGTGGAGCAAAGCATGCCCTGAACAGAGTCATGGGAGAAGAAACAGTCACGGGAGCTTTCAAGTTAAATGAGCAAAACTTCTTGGAACTTTAGATACAAATAAGGAACAGCATGTTCAGGGCCAGAGTTAAATGTTCACTGATATTACTCATCCTAGAAAATGAAGATTTATTCATCAGAATGTGGTCACGAGGTATTCGGTTATCAAAGTGTGGCAGGGAAATGTGATTTAGATTTTTTCAGTTTTAGAGCTGATCTTAGGGCACTGTTATGAAAACAGCCAGTGCTGCAATTGTTACAGTGATCAATGTGTCCCTCCTGCTTGGAACTCAGGATGTGACACACTTGCAATCAAGCTCCTGACAGAATTCAGTGTAAGACATAAGAACCAGTGTGTGAGGGACTTCCATTTTCAGAAGCAGCTGCGTGGAGTCCTCATTTGGAAAGCACAGCACTGGATATTTTGCATAATGGTAAAGAGAAATGCTGGCTACTCTGTGTGTTTATCTCCTCTCTGCATGGAGATCTATGTCAAGACTATAAATTTTATTTCTCCAAGAGTCACAGTGCTGGTGATAACATTACTGCCATAAATCTGATTTAAGTGTAGCTGCATTTGACTGTTTCTGGATTTCCAGTTGTTGAGGTGGAACACTGCTGAGCGAGCAGGGGCTAATTTATTTTATTTTTAAAGATAATAGCCATTTGACTTCTAGATTAAAGATGCTAACAAACTGATGGCCATGGGGGAAGCTTGCAGAAATTATTTCCTTTTCACAGCTTAAGGACCACTATAATTGTCTACAGAGTGTGGTGCCATTTGTAGGGCTTAACATATTTTAGGAAAGTGTCTGCTCTCTCAAGCACCATCTACTGGCTTTTCTCTAAGTTGATCCTCGGGATAATTTCAGCCGGACTGTTTAATGGCAGGGATGAGGTGTGACACCGTGACATCCCACGGCAGGTCCGTGTCACCCTCTGTGCCCGGTGACTTTGGCAGGTCCAGCGCAGGAGATGGGAGTTGCGGCAGATCTTGGAACGCGCTTTCCACCCCCGTACTCTTGTGTGTCTTTGCAGCGGCATTAAAGCACCTCACGCCAGCCAGCCCAGGAGGAAGAAGTATCCAAACCCGATGGAATGCCCAGAGTAGCGCTTTTGCTCGGGCGGTGCGCTGGGAAAACCAAACGCTGCGTTCCGGATTGGCAAATTTTAGAGATGCTGCGGGAAGAAGACACCAACACTGCGATTTTACTTACACAGCCCACGAGCTGTCCTGTCCTCTCATCCCGAGCCCCTGGCTCCAGGCGGTACCGCGGCGATCGGGGCGGCGATCGCGGTTCCACCGGGGCGGCCCCGCTCGTCCCCTTTGAGGGCGGCGCTCGCTCCGGAGCCGGAAGCGCCGGGCCCGCGGAGCGCAGCGGAGCCGGGCCCGCCATGAGCCGCCCGCCCGCGCTGCAGGCGCTGACCTGCGGGCCCTGGGAGATGCGGGAGCGCCTCGGCACCGGCGGCTTCGGCAACGTCATCCGCTGGCACAACAAGGTAGGCGGCGGCCGGGCCCGCGGCGCCCCGGCTCGGGAGCCGGGCTCAGCCCAACTCTTGCTGTGTCCACAGGAAACCGGCGAGCAGGTGGCCATCAAGCAGTGCCGGCAGGAGCTGAGCCCGCGCAACCGCGAGCGCTGGGCGCTGGAAATCCAGATCATGAAGAGGTGAGGCGGGCGGCGGTGCTCTGGGGCCGGGCCCGGTGCCCGCTCGGGCCGGGCCGGGCCGGGCGGAGGGGTCGCCGCTCGCTGTCGCGTCGGTGGCGCGGCGGGGGCGGCCCTGGAGCGCGGAGCTGCGCTGAGGGAGGTGCTGGGAGAGGCTTTGGGCCGCCGGGGGATTCCCTTCCGGGAGGTGCCCGGTCCGCAAGTGCGTGGAAGTTGACGCGTAAGGAAATTCACGTTGGGCTGCGTGAGGCTCTTGGGTGTCACGCTGCCGTCTGCGGCTCGTCTGCCGAGCCCTCGGCGCTACAGCAACGCTGCTGCCTGGCCTGACTTAACGTCTGTGCTGGGGCACTCCCTTGGGAGGTTTTTTCATTTTTCATTTTATTTTCGGGTGTAGTGGTCTGATTGCAGTTTGGGTCTTTTCTGGACGGTGGCAACAGACTGCCTCGCATTCCTTTGCAAGGTTTGTTGCTGTACGTTCTAGACAGGTGTGTAATGCATGTGTGTTGAAGAAACAGATTGGCTTGCATGTGAAATGCCAGGGATTGGAATGAGTCCAGATCCGTGAAAGATGCAAACCTTTAGAATTCACTAATTTAGTTTCCGAAAGGATTTGCGACCATGTAGGACTTTAGGTGATGACCAGGAGCATGTGAACCTGTATAGCAGTTGCAGAAAATCACATGTACTTGCCTGATTTTTGTTCTGCAGACTGAACCATCCCAATGTGGTGGCTGCCCGCGATGTCCCTGAGGGGATGCAGAAGCTGGCACCAAATGACTTGCCACTGTTGGCCATGGAGTACTGCCAAGGTGGAGACCTCCGCAAGGTGAGGTCCCTGGGGTGGTAACCAGAGAATGGATCGGCTTCTAATCTTATCCTAGGTTTTCCACTGAAGTTTTCCCTTAAAACCTTTGATTTCACATCCTGATGCTTCCTAATTCTAGTCGTGGCATCAGCAGGTGTTGGTGGCTTGGTCCTTGGTATTGTGTTCAGCTTTTGAAGCCTTACATGCTTTGTGAAACTCTTTTTATTTTTTTGGATGCAAGTGATACTGTGAGGAGTTTGTACATAAAGAATGAGGGCAAGTGCTGAGGGATGTGCAACAGCATGTGAGTCTGGCCAAAACCATTGTAGGGTAGGTGCATCTGTAGGCTGTGCCCTTCCTGAAAGGGATTAACTCCTGTCTGTCATAGGAAGAAATAACACATGATAATTCTAATCCTGAGGCTTTTCTGACCTTTGCTACAATCTGCCCATAGCTAAAACACAGGCCTTAGGCCTGAGATTGGAGTTGATACTGGCAGGCACAGGGGAAATGGCAAAGAGGGATGGAACAGAGAGAAGGATGAGAATGGGATGACAGTGACTTCTTTTACCTGCTCCTTTATCCTGCCATGCAATTAAACCAAGGCTGGTTTAATTACAAAGCTGTCATTGCTGCCAGTACAGGTCACAGTGCATAGAGTTTTGTGCTTCTGGAGAATTTAATTGCTGGTGCTGAAATTTCTTGCTGAATACCTGAGAATTTGTGGGACTGTGAGCCTCACTCAGGATAGAGGAGGGAAAGACTGCATTCTGTGTTGCTTACTTGCAGTACCTGAACCAGCTGGAGAACTGCTGTGGCCTGCGGGAAGAAGCTATTCTTATCTTGTTATCTGACATTGGTAAGTGCTGGCAGTACCTTCAGTTGTCTGAGCTATGGAAACCCTTTTAGTCCTGAATCCACTCTCCAAATACCCAGCAGTGACCTTAGTGACTCCATTTTAGACTGACCTTTTATGATCTTGAACATCCAAAGTGTTGGGAGTCTGGGGAGGTCCTTGGCCTGGAAGGTAGCCAGCATTAGTACAGTTTAAAGGAAGGATGTGAGGGAACACCCAGAGAGAGAACTCAGTTGTGTCCAGAGTTCTATGATGCTAACTTTACCCCTTACACTTAGTGTTTGATTGTACAAGGTTTGATGTGAAAGCCATGCTTATTACCAGATAGAACTGAATCCTTACTGAGCTCGTGCTAGGTGCTGTTGCTTTTGCTCTTACAATTGGCTTTTTCTGTGTCTCAGCTTCTGCTCTCAGATACCTTCATGAGAACAGGATCATCCACAGAGACTTGAAACCAGAGAACATCGTGCTGCAGCAAGGAGAACAGAGGGTAAGCAGGAAGCAGCTGTCTCTGCCTGCACGGACAAGGCAGCTCACAGGGAGCATGCATGTGTTTCCTGCAGTTACATGGTCCCTCTGCAAGAGCACTCAGCCCAGGATAACACCTGTCTCAGGTCACTGGGTCAGAGGAACAGTGTTCTGTGTGCGGCTGAGATGAGACATTGTATTAGACATCTGTTAACACCTGAAATTTTGACTTTCAACTATTAAGGAAAGAGCCAGTTTGTACTGATCAAAGGTTGGAAGGAACTAGATGTGTAACTGCTAAGTGTGCTATGACACCTTCTAATTCATTGTGGTTTTAGAAATCTACAGTAGCCTCCTGTTTCTACTTCTGTCTCTTCACTGGCACCTTTCTGGTGTAGCTTTGAAGAGCTGAACCTTTTCTTTCTGCTGTATATGATGTGCTTTTAACAGGACTTTGGCCTAGCATTCTTAGTCTCTGTTGTGTGTTTCAGTTAATACACAAAATCATTGACCTTGGTTATGCTAAGGAGCTGGATCAGGGCAGCCTATGCACATCCTTTGTTGGGACTCTTCAGTACCTGGTAAGAAAGGAATTCAGCTGGAAGAGCAGCTTCTGCTTTCTGGTGGGGTAGCATTAACTGTTATCAGGCTTTGGGCTGGGATTAGGTGCTTGTGTGGTATGAGGTGTGTTTGTGGTGCTGAAGCTAGCAAAGGTGACTGCTTCTTTTGCTGACACTGGGTTTTCTGCTGGTTGCTTCTGTTACAAATAAGCAGCAGTGCCAGTCACCAGGAGTGCTGCTCGCTCCGAGAGGGTCTTAAAGCGTGCGAGAGGCAGCGCTCAGCAATGCCTTGAGTCATTTGTACAAATGTTAATGGGCTAGAGGAAGCTCAGAGCTTTGTCTCATGTGTGTGTAAACTGTGCCAGGCTCCAGAGCTGCTGGAACAGCAGAAGTACACAGTGACAGTGGATTACTGGAGCTTTGGCACACTCGCCTTCGAGTGCATTACGGGCTTCCGACCATTCCTACCCAACTGGCAGCCAGTGCAATGGTGAGTGAGCCCTGCCTGGGCGATGAGTGGGCATGATGTGACTTTCCTGTTCACAGGAAGTACAAGTGTGGTCCCTTGATTCTGAGGATAATATCCCTGTGTTCCTTGCCCTTATGGAAACACCCCCCCTTTGACCCACCTGAGCAAGTTCAGCATTCCTGAATGGGCTAAGGGCTGACTCCTGCAGGGCAGATAACAGAAACCAAAGTGGCATCTGTATTATATCTGTCAAGAGTAGCTTTAAGAGCCTAATGACTTGCAGGATGGGAAAGGCAGGCAATGATTTCACCATTGTGCTTGCTTACATTAGGCATACAAAAGTGCGTCAGAAGAGTGAGCTGGATATTGTTGTTTCAGAGGACTTATCTGGAGAAGTCAAGTTTTCTAGCAGTCTGCCCTGCCCAAACAATCTGAACAGGTGAGTACTAGAAATTGCTGTGCTGAGATAAACTGATCCTTCTGCAGAAGGACCAAGATTATATTATATGCTTTATAAATTGAGTGCATGACACAGGCAGTGCTATTGTCGCTTGTCAGTCTTGGTTTCTGCCTTCTAAACACTGCATTTGTGATAGGGAGAAGTGGGGGGGAGTTTTGTTAGTCCTCCTTCACAGAACAGGCCATATGGGTACTGCAAATGCACTTTTACCTCTTCTGATCTCCTGGTTTTTATTGCTCAGTGTTTTGTCTGAGAGGCTGGAGAAATGGCTGCAGCTCATGTTAATGTGGCACCCACGTCAGAGAGGTACAGATCCCACATATGGACCCAATGGGTGTTTCAAAGCTTTGGATGACATTTTGAACTTGAAGGTAAGCAATGGGTCTGTATTACCCTGAAAAGTTTTCCAGAGAGTAGTTGCCTGTTGTCTATGAGAGGAGAGGCTTGAATCATAGACTTAGGAGGAAGAGTGAGGCAGAAATTCGTGGAACTGTCTCCTCACAGTTGGTAACAGGTGCTTTCCTCTTGCTTCTTTGAGGACAAATACTCCCTGAGCTTGTTAGGAGTAGTGAAAGTTTCTGTGCATGCTTAGTTCCATATTCTGATGGAGGATTCTACAGCTGAAGGTATTTAGTTGCCATATGGCCTCTCACTTGATGGAGGACAAGAACTTTGCCATAATGTTAGGAATTAACTGCAGAGTGACTTCCTGAGTCTGCCAAGTGCTTTGAACGGTTTTTTGGTGGCCATTGTCTCAGTCCCTCCATCTCTGCTCTAACATGAGCAATGCATCTTCAGCCTTTCTCATGCCATGCTACTCTTCTTGCAGTTGCTTCATGTTTTGAACATGGTTACGGGAACTGTGCACACCTACCCTGTGACAGAGGAAGAGACTCTGCAGAGTGTGAAGGCCAGGATTCAGTCAGATACAGGAATTCCAGAACAAGACCAGGAACTACTGCAGGAAGCAGGGCTGGCATTGTTTTCTCAGAAGTTGGTCACTAAACATACAGCTGATAGCAAGGTGAGTCTGGATATTCCCTTTCTTGCTTTTTAGTGAATCAGAAGACACTGCTCTCACTTTGGGATCCTAGGACTTGGCAAGCTTTTGCCATGGGAACCTCACAGACCTAACAGCCATTGTGGCATAGGCACCCTGTTGCCTTTGGTGTTCTGTGTTTAACTGAGGAGGACTACTCTGTTTATGGTGTTACCAAGGCTTGCTTTTCCTGAGAAAACCTAGTTGGGTCTTTTGTCTTGTGCAGATGAATGATACTGCAGCTGCAGACACAGACCTTCTCTTCCTCTTTGATACCAAGAAAGTTTCCTATGAGGCTCAGGTGGCCTTGCGTCCTCATCCAGAAAGCGTTGACTGCATCCGTAAGGACTTTACTGGCATGAACGTGAAGGGGGGTCTGTGTTGAGGGTGGTGTCTGTGCTCTGTGGTTTGTGTCATGTACAAAGAGCAGAGGGGGCTTTTGCATCAAGAAGCAGTAAAATGGAGTCACTAATTCCGTTTATCAGAATAACTGAAAAAAGGAAGTGTTTGATTTTGACATACTGGGGGAACTGCTCAGGGGTGATCCAGCTCTAGGCTTTGCAGGCGCCTCAAAGGAGCAATATTTTGGTCTGCTTTGTGATAACACAACTTTCCAGCTTCGTGTTGATATGTACATTTCCCTTTTCCCCACCTCCTGTGTTTTCAGTCCAGGATCCAAAGAAGAACCTCCACTTTTTCCAGCTGCGGAAGGTGTGGGGTCAGATCTGGCACACGATCCGGATGCTGAAGGAGGACTGCAACCGCCTGCAGCAGGGGCAGCGAGCAGCCATGTACGCTGGCAGGGTCTCTAAAACACTCATCTCTGTCTTTGCTTTGCTCATCTCTGTGCTCTGCTGAAAGGGAAGACAGAAATGGGACCCTCTTGGAATGGGGGAGCCCATGATTGGAGCTGTAAGCAATTAGTGAAAAGCTGAGAGTGACCCCTTTGGCACAACTGCATTTGTCCTCACTGCTGTCTCAAGTGTCTGCTTTGGATGTAGGTGGAAGCCTGGTGGATTTTTATTTTTGGAGGCTGATAGGAATTTCTTGTCCATGCAGGATGAACCTGTTACGTTACAACAGCACCCTCTCCAAGATGAAGAACTCAATGGCCTCCCTTTCTCAGCAGCTGAAAGCAAAGCTGGACTTCTTTAAAACAAGCATCCAGATCGATCTGGAAAAGTATAAAGAGCAGATTGAATTTGGAATTAGTGAGTATAGCATCTGGCCAACAGGTCTTTTCATGCCTCTTATCCTCCCCAAAACACCTACCCCTTTCTCTGTGAACCTGAGACAGCCAGTCACTGTTCTTTCATTCCTGTAGCTTCTGAGAAGCTGCTGTTTGCCTGGAAGGAGATGGAGCAAGCTGTGGAACTTTGTGGGCGGGTATGTTTCTAAATCTAACTGCTTATCATAAAAAAAAGAGGCTTGTCTTTATTATCTCTGTCCTCCTCCCCCTTTTTCCTCATTCTCCCTGCCTTAAATAGAAATTCCTTGTGTTTGGACTGATTCCAGATTTCACATTGCCTTAGTTTGGGTGACACCATTTCTATCCATTGCTAGTACTACGTGAAGCTTATTCTGTTTTAAGGCTTAGAGGAAAAGGGGAGATCTCGGGGAAACCCCAGAAATGTCTTGGAAGTCGTTTTATCCAAGAGCACCAACCTAATTTCCTTGAACTGAAGTGACTCTTATTCTCATTTGTCTTTGGCCAAGGCTGCTGTTTGTGTCTTGCAAACAGCAAGAAATCTGTGTTTAGAAATATGAGAAAGAAAATCTCTGAGACTGTCCTGTTGCTGCTTTCAGGAGGAGGATGTGGAGCAGCTGGTGAAGAGGATGATGGCCCTGCAGACAGACATTGTGGACCTGCAGAGAAGCCCACTAGGTCGTAAACAGGGAGGAACCCTGGAGGATTTGTGAGTTGAACTGCCTTGAGCTTCAGAGGCAGGAGTGTTTCCAGCTAAGCTTACTGACTACAGGACAATGAAAGGGCTGTTAATTCCACCCAAATGATGGGGGACTGGGAGGACTTTGACACTAAAGATGGCTTTTGACTCATCTGTCATTGCTCTGAAGTGGCAGACAGGTATAGAAAAGGTTTGAGTTCTCAAACTATTGGTTTTTAATGTTGCTTCTTTGGAAATTCTTTGTTTTTCTTGCTTTTTCCTTCTAGAGAAGAACAAGCCAGAGAGCTGTACCGAAGACTGAGAGAGAAGCCAAGAGGTAAAAGACACTTTAGCTCAGGGTCAGCTTGCTTTGTGTGCAACTAGAAAACCTAGCTGGGTCTTTTGTCTTGTACAGATGAAGGATACTGCAGCTGCAGACACAGAGCTTCTCTTCCTCTTTGATACCAAGAAAGTTTCCTATGCTTGTGTGGCTTTATAAGCTATTCTCAAAATTCCTCTGGAGCTCTTCTCAGAGCAGGCTGTGGCCACAAGCATCTGCTGCTGCTTCTGTGTAGGAAGGAGAAAAGACATGGCTGCTCCTTTGATACAACCCCAGCTCTTTTTCAAGTTTTTTTTTTTTAAATTCTGAAGAAGGTGGCCAAAATTCAGTGCAATCATCCCACTCAAACTTGCACATCCTGAACTTTGGATGCTTCAGGATTGAAGCAGTAGTGGAAACAAGCCACTAAGAATCTTCTCACTCTGTCCTATAAACCTACATTTCTGTGTGATACTGACTCTCATTCCAGATCAGAGGACAAGTGGTGACAGCCAGGAAATTGTACGACTGCTCCTGCAGGCAATCCAGACCTTTGAAAAGAAAGTTCGAGTCATTTATGCTCAGCTCAGGTGAGCTTTGTAGAGTCTATTCAGAGTTTTAGAGAAGGCATTTTCTCTTCCAGCAAGAGAAGGTTTAAATCTCAATGCATACAGCTAATGAGATCTTGCAGTACTGCAGGAAATAAGGAACTTCAGGAATGTTCTCCTACTGCAGTGTGATCTGATGTATTTTTACTTTTTTAATAGTAAAACAGTAGTTTGCAAACAGAAGGCACTGGAATTGTTCCCCAGAGTGGAGAAAGTGATGACTCTGATGAGTGAAGATGAAGAAACAGTTGTTAGGCTTCAGGAGAAGCGACAGAAAGAACTGTGGAACTTGCTGAAAATTGCTTGTGTAAGTAAAAGAAAACTCCACTTTAACCCAAGAATATGATCTGTAGCATAGGTCACTGAAATAATAGTAAATTGATTATGTCCTATGGTTCTTTATTTTGAATTTGTATTAAAGCCAAGTTCCAGGCTGTCTCATATTCCTGGCTGCTGAAAACTAATGGAAATGATTGCGCTCTGAACGTTCTGTGTTTTCTTCAGAGTAAAGTGCGTGGTCCTGTCACTGGCAGTCCCGAGAGCATGAGCACCTCACGGCTCGGCAGCTCGGGTCAGCTGCTGCTGCAGGTCCCTCCTGGAACATACAATTTATCAGACTCTGTCAGGAAAAGGTGAGGCCAGGTCTGGAGTTCTTCAGCTGCTACTGCCAGCACCACAAAGCTGGGCTTCCTGCTTTTAGAAATAATGGCACTCAGGGTTTCTCGTATTTTTACACTTTGTGTTCAGCTTGTGTTGGCAGCAGTCTTGGTTTACTTTAGTAGTTAACAGCCTTGCAGATCTTCCTTACAAAAATGGGGAATCGGGTATAGGTTCATTTCACTTCCCCCTGCTTCAGTAATAATGGTGGTTTTTTGGTTTTCTTCCTTTAATCTGAGATGGTTGGGCTCACTTAGAAGTGCACTGCCAGCAAGAACTGTTAAAGCATTGTCATGGAGCTGTATCATTGAGGAGAATCCTGCAGCCAAGCCTGGGTGGTTCTGGCTTCCCTAGGTCACCAGGTGGAATGAGAGACCTTGGTTTGTTTATTGGCATGTTGCTCCATCCTTAAGGTTACAGCCTTCTCAGCTTTTTCTCTAGCAACAGTGGCTGCACATAGTAAGAGCCCAATCCCATCCTGGAATACATTTCTTTGCCCCTGTGTAGTCACTCGGGGGCTGCCACCAACTTTTCAAGTTGCAGTGTGAATTACAGACCTATGAGCTGACTGACTTCAGTGTTCTGTAGTGCATCTGCTCTTTAAACTGTCATAGGAATTAATAATGACAGAATTGCCCCTTTCAGTGAGGAGCTACTGCTGGAATCTCGGAAACTTTGCAGCCAACTGGAAAATGTGATGCACGACACAATGAAGGATCAAGAGCAGAGTTTCTTGGTAATGTATTCATTCTTCTATAAATGGACTGGGGAAGTGCATGGCTTCAAAGCTCTGCTTCTGCAGCTTTGCCACCACCAATATAGCTAATTGAAATCTGCAGCTTTGCCACCACCAATATAGCTAATTGAAATCTGCAGTTTACTCCTGGACAAGGGGAGAGCAGGAGCTGCAGAGATAGGAAATGCCTGTTCCCTCATCAGCTGTTGACTGACATTATTCTGCTTGCCAGGACTGAACAGTAAAGGATGGGGCAAAGCACTTGGCAGTTGTACAAAAATACTGCAAAACTGCACACAAATTTAAGATCAGTGGGTGGCAGTACAGTGGTGGGCAGGGATGCTTAATTTAATGATGCAGAATATGAAAAAGATTGTAAAATAGGTTAAGTTTACTTGATAGCAGTCACGTGGCTCATCGTGAAATCATACTGACCAACGTGTTCACAGTAATTTTTTAAAACCCTTAACATGCCTTTATTCTAGAGAAAGCTCAACTTTAAGCTGGTGCTGAACTTCATTTATTCTTTAGGCTCTAGACTGGAGCTGGCTGCAGCTCCAGGTAGAAGAAACAAACAGCCCAGGACAAACAGAGATGTAAAATCCCTTTGGTTGCCTCTGAAGCCGAGCTACTCTGGGAAGCCAACTGTGAAAAGCTGCTGCCTCTGAGGAGGGAACATCAACTGCCTTCTTCTGCTGTCACCACCTGCTGCTGTGACACACATGGCCCAGCTTTTAGTATCCACTCCTCAGACACTTTTTCACAAAGATACAAGTAGGGAATGCCTGTTCTTAACCGCTTGGAAAATGTTCTTAATTGTGCCTTAAGACAGCAGGTAGTCTGTCCTGATAAATCTTCCCTTAGGCATCACCTGTGGCTGTTTTGCTGCATTTTAGGCTTTCTAATGAACAATGGACATACCCAGTCACTGGTAGATGTCACCTTCCTAATGAACTGTGAACTTGATTTCTTGACTTTGCTGATTTGCACTTTTTTTCTTTAAGTGTAATGGTTGTACTTACCTGGTACTTGTTTCCTGTATGGGAACGAAATTATCTAAAACATGTAAACTTTTGGTTTGCTCTTTTTGATGCGCTCAATAACATTTTAATGGAGAAAGCTGCTTTCACTGTGGGGTGTCTAAAACATGAGAGGTGTAAGAATGTTATCCTAGAAACCAAAGGAGAAGGAGAGCTTCAGTGTGCAGGTATCTTGTAACAAAGCATTTGCAGATTATCTATTAACTATGCTTAAAGTTGCATGAAAAGGGGAAAAAAAAGGACCAAAAACCTCAGCTGGATGAAACCTGGTGAGAGTCAACACACAGCAACCTTGTGTTCTGACCGTGACCAATTTATTTCATTCTGATGTAAACCCCAAATTTCCACTACAGCACAGAGACCTCCTTTTATAAAAGGCTGTGAAGTATAGGACATGCAAAATGCAATACAATAGTGGGGGGAGGTTGGATTTTCTTCTGGTTTTTTTGAAACAGATTTAAAATACAGGAAACTGAAATGTGGCACAAACATCACAACTTCCATGCATGCCTTCACGTGGCTTCCTTTGTTGTGCTGGCACACTCTGGACTTCAGCATTGAGTTCAAGTCATTCTTGGGAAGAGCAGGAAGTTCACACTTCTTCAAATTTCGGAGTAATATTAAGGCTGAAATGCATGGGGTTCACTTTTCCTTCATCTTCCAGAGCACCACCAGTTGTTTGACCTCAAGCTGTGTTAAGCTTCCAGCTCAAATGCCAGCCCGAGTTTGTGACCTCCAGCAGCGAAATTCTTGCCATCAATCAAGCCTGAGAGCGTCAGCTTTACACCTACAAAAGCAAGGCATGAGAGCCATCACACACTGGGACAGGTCCCTGTGCAGTGTGTACACACACATCCTTTACTTCTGAGTCTGCACAAAGACTTCTAAAGGACTTCTAGCTCCTCTGCTCATCTGTTCTGCCCTGAGACAACAGTGAATTAAACCACAGTGCAGCACTCAGCACTGTTTGCTCCTCTGCAGGGAGAATTACCTACCAGGTCGGAGGGTGTGAGTGTAACCAATTCCAATGAGGCTGGCATTGTTCACTTTAGCCTGCAAGAAAAAAAAAAATCACAATATTTATACACTGAATACTTAAGTATTGATACAGAAGTGTGCCAGTGCCCTGAGAAGGGGGATTATGCATTAATGCTCTTCAGCTACTTGCAGACCAAGCTCTTTTAGAATGAGTTTCACTCTTTTCTCAGGAGTTTCCATCTCAAGCAAATGGCAGTCCTGCACCAATTCTGCCCACACAGAAAGCCATGCTGTTCTTCGCTCCTCCATCCTTTAAAGAGCTGCTCACTACAGCCCCTCAGAGCCTGCTCACATCACTCAGGAGGGATTTTCTTTTTTCTTCTAATGAGCAAGAAATACATGAACATGCAATCCCCTTTTTGCATTGCTACGTTTTGAGCTCTTCACAATAGCATTTCTCATCTTTGATTTTGGTTCAATGCTCCTGGAACTAATTGTTGTTTTGAAACATAAATGCTTTGAACTTCAGTTCTTAGTATTAAAACACTCACATCTCGGCTGACTTTCAAGGGTTAACTTACTGTTCGGAGAGGGCTGTAAGCTCAGCTGAACTTCCACCATTGTAACCATAATATGGTCTTACATTATGGATTTCAGAATTAAAAGGACACTGTGTCCTTTCATTACCTTTTAAAATATATTTTGCAGCACACTACTCAGAGTATTTCACTATGGACAAAATTACGTTTAGGATTTCTTTACCCCAATAATTTCACAAAATGTGACGTGTGAGGTCCCAATTTAAATCTGAACCAAAACAAAAGCCACAATTTGCCATCTACCATACTTCCTCAGTAACTAATTAAAGCAACTGCTTCATAACACAAATTTTCAGTATTAAGGGGGAGCTTGAAATACTCATTTCTGTAACACAATTCTTACCGCAACAGAAGACTTCTCATCCAGCTGGTACCTTCCAGCAATACCAAAACGTGTGTTGTTACTGCCAGCAGTCCATGCGAGATTGACTGAGGTCTCAACCTTGTTAGTGACCTTCTGATAAATTGACCCACCAAACTCAGTGCCATCGTTCCTGTTTGTAACAGATGCAAGCGAGTCAAGCCTTGCCTTGTTTGTAACTCCTTGGATTAACCCTTCCCCACAATCCTTTGATCATTGTCTCCTAAACTGAGCCCTGAGCCCAAGCTCACTGCTGGCAGACTGCTGCTCATCTTTGTTTTACACAAAACCTATTTTGCTTTGCAGAATGGAACAGGACTTTCCAACAGCCAGAGTCCTACAGTTTGAGGTTCTGACAAAAAGAAACCCCAACAACCCACCCAGATAAATGCCACAGTGCAGTAACACACAAAGGAGACTGCAGTTATGGGAATGAGGAGGCTGAAAACCATGTTGGTGCATTACAGTTGTTTAAATCCACCATCTTCAAAGCACCTCAGGCCATCTGGATGCCAAGACTAGAGCTGTGCAGGGATGACAGCTGGAAACACACACAATGCTACACCTGCCTTTCTCCTTCACCCATTTCTGAGGGAGGAACTCTCTGGCTGATTGAGGAGGGGACAAGGTGGAGTAGTTTAACTGCAGGCTTTGTTCTCTTGTGCCATTACAGAAGTTAAAGCTCTCAGCTTTTAATTACAAATTGCCATAAAGGGCCTTTACATCACCATCTTAGATACACAAACCCCAAAGTTACTGGGAAACAAGGTGTCAAGAGACAGCCAAGAGATGGGAAGGTGTCCCCATTTTAAATGAAAACACTGAATATAAATGAATTGGAAACAAATCAGCATCCCCTTCCCTTCACCCACCTTTGACCTAAGGCCATCACTGCTAACTGTTCCCATAGCTGGGCTCCTCTGATGCTTTTCTAGGCTCAGGTAATACTTACACATTAGTGTGCAGCTGAAAGTCCTCGGCCTTGTATCCCAAGGCAAAGTTCCTTTGTGTGATCTTGTACTTGGCTGTATCAAAAGCTGTCTGGTAGCCAGCAAGCCACCCTTCATAGCCCACCACTGCCCAGCCATAAACAGTTGGCCCAGAGAGATCAATGTCTACGCTGCAGCCTACATGGACATAATCTCTTTTGTAGGTGGTCTTCAACTTCCCACTCTTCTTCCTGCAGAAACATGCAGGATTATGCACAGGAGTACACAAGGATGTAAGGAATGTAGTTTTGTTTCAATATGGGTGTCCCTTAATCAGTTAATGAAACTATTGTGTTCCCTGCTCTCCACTTGGCTGCAGGAGGAGGCACAGGATAAGGATCATGGTGCTGTGTACATTCATTCACCTGGTGCCACTTTTTCTCCTACCACCTCAAACTCCATACAATCCTCAAGAAACAAGAGAGACAAAATTGTTTCTCCTTCATGCTTTAAAACCCATCTGGTTTCAAGTTTTTTTTTTTTTCTGTGAGTGTAATGGGTTATGGCATCATCAGTTTATTTCAGGAGCATCCATAAGCCTGCACCAACAGCTGTCTTTCAAGGGATTTTTGTCCCTTTGGTTATCTCCACTGTTCTTGTGCATTGCTTGCTTTCCTTTCTTCACTGCTCCTCCACCAAAACCAGATTTCCTCATCCTCCAGCCATCATCCCCTTAGTCTGCCTTTTTCTGGCCCTCTTGTGACACCAATTCCTCTCTCCAATGTGTGTCTGTTGATTTTGCTACCAACTCAAACACAACTACAGCAAAACTTCAGCACCTCTTTACTTCTCCCCCCAAGCTCCTTTCTCTTCCACTCAAGACATGGCAGAACCCTTGTGCTGCCACTTGCTCACACCTGGGCCTGGGGTCTCATTTTGGACTTAGCTTCTAATTCCTCATATCCAAGCAGTGTTTCAAACTCAGGTCTTCTGACAGGCTCTCCCCAATAAATTAGAACCAATAAATTAGAACCAATCCTTATTTGCAAAGCAGTCTCAATCTTTCCTCAGACCTAAACACCCCTCCTTTGCTTTGCTTCTTGCCAAATTTAAGTACAAGTGAATTGAGAAAGACAACTAAGTGCTATTCCACTGCCCATTCTACCTCCTCATTCAACTGTGTACAGACATCATCTGGCCAAAAGCATCAGCAAAAAAAAAATAAAATAAAATTGGCTTACTGACTTGACAGCCTTAGGACTGCCAAGAATATGAAGGTCTGGTTGTTTAAGGGGAGAGTTAGAGATTAGTACCTACTGCAAAATGAGAAATTTGCCACTGGCCAAAAAGCTGAAGAATTTTTTCAAGCAGAACTCGTCCTTCTGAGTTAGGTATTACCCACTGCCTGCAGAAGATTCTACAGTGATTGCAGAATCTTCTCCAATAAATGCTGAACTTTTACACAATGAGCAAAGTATTTTTAGAAGTTATGGGAAATTCTAGCAGTCTGCAGATAAAGGTAATAGAAAATGTTTACCCTGTGTTTGGTACAAATGTAGTGTCAAGAGCCACCTTCAACCCGTCAACCATCTGCAAAGAAAAACACACATCTGCTCAAAAATCAGTTGAAACATAATTTCTTATATTCCACCACTAGAACTCTACTTCCCATCTAAAGAGAAAACAAAATAGAACTCTGATGTCTCCCTCATGATTTCCAATGAAATCTGAAGATGCTGCATGATGAAGGATTAAAATAGGACCTTTTCTTCCCACAAGGAAGCCCTTTAACAGCACAGACTTTGTAAAAACTTCCTGGTTTTACATATAGGAAGTTGACACATCTGGTGCTGGCAACAAGAAAATTATTCACAGAATTATGAGAGAAAGAAAACGACTCAAGTCATGTTTCCTTATTCTTTATAGTTCAGGCAGTCCACACAGGAGCTCAAGAATCTCTCTCATAATCTACAGGTTCTGTGTTTCCTCACAGGCCAAAGCACACACCCCTCTCATTTTCACCCACCTTTCTTATTAGCTGCACTTTCCATTCTGAAGCACAGGTGAAAGTACAAACATGAATGGCCCCACCTGGCAGGTGGCACTACAGAACTCCTATCTTTGGCATCATTACCTTATCCCTGAGGCATGAAGTGAAAGGCATAAACCTGTTAATGTCCAAAAAACCTGTGTTTTGAGAATGCTGCATGCTAGCAACCCTTTGTGTAAGCAGTGCCGAGCTGCAAACATTCATCTTTCTCTTCAACCTTATATATATAAAATATATTCAATCTCAACGCAGCCAAATTTGAGTTCTTTTACATGAAAGCATTTAAAATTATGAGACCTGTCTTTGGTTTCCCTGCCTGGCTGCAGCAGTGCCAGTTCTGCACAGTCAGGTTCATTCAACAATGCAGTAACTGTGCCCCCAAATCATGAGCTAGCACCCCCCACTCCCAGCCTGTGTGTTCTGCAACTTTTTTTCATACTCCAGGTGCTTTTGTGCAATTTTCATTCTCCAGTGTTTCCTGTTCATCTCAATCCCGTCTCATACCAGCTGCAGAAACATTTCCAAAGGATCCACTTAGTCTTACTTTATTCTCGACACAGATTTCTGTTCCCAATGTGTTATCTGTGTTCCACTTCTGAGTGAATGTAAGTCCGTGGCATTTGTCCTTGTATTTGGTCTCCAGACTGCCCGAAGCCTTGCCCGTGTCCGTGTTGGAGGAACCGACTGCATTGAATTCCTGTCAAGAGCACAAGAGCACGCAGTCACACCACAGCCTGGCTTGGGAGGAAGCCAAAGAGTCCCTGAGGCCCATTTTTATGGGAATGGCCCACACAGAGATCAAACCCACAGCCTTGGCATTGGTAGCACCGTGCATCAGCCAAGCTCATCCCAGGGTCAGGAGTTTCAGCACTCTTTATATTTAATTACATTCACTTTTCCCACTTGTCCCACTCACACCCTTAGGCCTTTTGACAGAACCCTCAGAATCACCGTGCTCCTCCTCCCTATCCCCACCTAAAACAATTTCTTTTGTGTCACAGAATGCTTCTCCTTCTGGCAGCCCTGCTCTGAATATTTCTGTTATTGAGGTGAACTGACAGAGCCTTGGAACCTGCCCAGCTTGGCAAGAGCCGTGTGAAACAAAGACCTGACAACTTCATTCACTTCTCCCCGTGGGAGTTTGATTACCTGCTACCCCCACCTTAACTTTACCACACTTTTCCCCAAGCTTATGCATCAAAAGTCCTTTTTCTGACTTCCACTGCCAAAGTGGCAGTTATTTCAACACTTCACAGGAATGCCATGCACTTAGCAGGCAAAACCACTTGCAATCTATGAAAGAGTTCTAATCAACAGACACTGTCACTGTGGTTTTCTAAGTCCACAGAAGAACACCCAAACCTTTGTGCTGGAACAATCTGAGGTACTATTAGTATCCATGCATGAATTAGACCTCATGCTTTGTTCTTAATTTCATCCCCAAAACTCCATTATTGTTGCATCAGAATCACTAATAAGCTCAAAACCTGAAGCAACAGACAACTGTACCCAAACCATGTCTATCTTGTTTTCCCTCTTGCTGTTTTTACAGTGCTCTTGTTGTGGAGTGCTGGATAAAGATTGCAAATGGCTTCACATGCATGGATCCTACAGCAGATCTAGGGTATGGACACGGTCAAACTGTGCAATGTGAATAACAACACCACTAAAAACAATTCCTCACTGTACAAATGACACAGTATGCAAAAAGCCTTGGCAGACAAAGCAAGAAAGAGCCAAGGTGTCAAAACAGTCACCATTCTTACCAACTGGACAAACATCCAAAGAACATTGCATGGAAAAGAAAAAGCCCATTTTAGAACTTAACACAGTTGTTCATGTTGCATCACAATCAGAAGGCAGCATAACTAACTATCAGCATATTGTCTGAGAATCAAAACCTCCAGCCAGGACAACTGCCTGTCAAGAGCTGTCAGTGAGCAGGAACAGCCATGGCATGGAGACCACATCATTTCATGGGCCCACACCTTCCTGGTGTGAAATCATCAAACCTCAGCTGAGACAGAATGCAGTCATACAGAAGGAAGGACTTGCACCATTTGCACGGTCAGAATGCAGGAGAAGGAGGGAGCTCGGGCAAATATGGTTACAAGGGGGCTGAGAAACAGCTCATCTCACCAATCAGAACAGCACTGAGCTGCAGTGAGACATGCAGGACTCTGAGTCAGTGTAAGAAAAATATTATCTAGTAGATAATGCATGCCTGTGGGTAAAGATCAAAATTATCACCCCCATTCCCAGTTTTGCCAGCTCTCCTGGGAAACTGAGAGGAAGCTCCACTTGGCCATCATTAAATTGGGGATCACAGGATATTCTTGTTACTTGGAATGCTAAAGCTTACTTAAGCTCTCAAATTCTACATACAGGATACTGCAGGACTGTTTTCAGTTTTAATTAAGTCTTGAATTTTAAGCACAGTGGAAATGAGTGAAAACACAGTTAAGTTAAACTCTGGTGCTTACTTGTCCCTTGATCTTTTGCATACAAGTCCCTCTGGACTAAAATTCCTATGCAAACTAGTAACTGCAGGGAAACTCAGTTAAGTAGAAATGAGAGCTAGGTAAGGTGAAGAAACTCCTGTTTGGGATGTGTCAGTGGAACAGGCAGGAAAGTAACAACAAGGTGTGTGAAAATTCTTGCATGTCCCAGGGAAAAAAGCACTGCTACATCAACTTCATACTATTGTGGAAATATCTGTCAGCTATGAGCTTAAAAATGAGAAATGAAAGAGAGAAGCAACACCTGCTAGCAAGCTCTAATACTTGTTACCAGTTCAGGAATTTGTCCTTCCATTGCTAAGCTGGTGATGTTTAAAGTCCCCAGCACTTACCACCCCACTGGAAGACTTGGTCTTCAACTCCAACTTGACCATTCCAAATCCTGAAAATAAAATAGCACACAGCACCTGGTTCATTGAAAGACACAAACAAGGCTCATTTCCAACACACCCAAAGAATGCCACAGGTACACTGAGCTCAAACAACTCTCATGTTTGAACAGTTGTTGAACACATTGAGGGTTACGAGGATTGTGAGAAGAATGACTGAAGGAACTCTGACAACTCAAAGTGAGTTGTGTCATCATTTATAGTTACAACAGACACTTTTTTATACTAATTTATAAAGACACTAATTTATAGTTACAACAGCCACCAACCATCCAGCACCTCCACCTTCTGCAGGCTGGGACCCACCAATACAGTTAACCTCCTCTTCTGGCTTACTTAGTTCACATTTTATTTTGGATTTCAGGGCAGGAAATTTTTCTTCTCCTCTACTCCAAAAAAATGTTTCAACTTATTTCAATGAGTTCCATATAGATAAGTACTACTGCTTTCTTCCTCTTCTGTCTGCTCTGAATCTAGGGAAATATCTGCCCCTTGCACTAAGTAGAAAAGCCTGAAGTAACTGACTTTGAATCAGGGAACTTGAGTTAATTTTCAGCAAATCCTGAACTCCAGGGTGGGAGAGACCAGACCACAGTGCATTTTAGTTTTATGTGGCATCTGGGTTTGGGATACAAATGAAATCTTTATTGCACACAAACTCAGATTTAAAAAAAATCAACACTTTCTAGTCGTGTTTCCAGAAAAGAGGCAAATGCAAATACTGTGAAAATATCTGCACTCCAGCTTTAACAACAGACTATTCTGATGAACATAAAGGTCACTCTTCCTCAGGAACCTGCCACTGCCACAGCACTCTCCATCAGCATCCCTGATTTAATGACTCTAGATAGAAAAATCAGAAGGTAAAAAAGGAGGCAGCATTTTTCAGAGGCTCTTCTGGAGTGCACATTAAGGTCAAACTTGGAATCTTCCCCTCAAACTCTCTGCCACTGCAGTACTACCACAGCACACGTGCAGAGCTCAGAATCAAAAGGGGCTGGATGCTGCAGGGCCCTGCTGGGAATCAGGGATCAGGGAAGCTCTGAGGTGCCTGTTAAGGTTCTTACAGGCATTTCCAAGGAAAAAATCTGAGAGGTGATCAAACCATCCTCGTCTTACTCACCATACCCCTTGTTGAACACATCCCTGGCAGACTTTCCCAAGTCACAGTATGCCGGTGGGCAAGCCATTGGATCTGAAACACACAGCAAGCTGTAAGAACCTCAGCATAAAACCTAAACTATTCCCAAAGCATGAATAAACATCTGTGACTAGCAGTCTGTGAGAATGCCACCAATGCAGAACTGTCAGATCTTTGGAGAATGTTCATCAAAGTCATCCTTGCATCCTTGCTGCTTTGTCCAAAACAAGCTGCAATTCAAGGAATTTATAAAAGCCAATCTATTATTTGGAATCACTGAAGCCCAGCTATTAAATCCCACTACATGTGCTGGCCTCACAGTCCTACACTGCAAAAAGGACTCATGGGAGCCTTATTGCTGCTCTGATAATGAGGAAACGTTGCTTTTGTGATGGGAGCCTTATTGCTGCTCTGATAATGAGGAAACGTTGCTTTTGTGATGGGACCTCGAGTGGCAAAGGACAGCATCAACGCTTAACAATTCCAAAGGAAAACAGGTGTCACTTCTATCAGCACTCATGACTTCACAGAAAGCTTTTTCAGAGATGTGAAAAATGTGAAAGAGATCTCTGCACACCATCCAGTAGCCATCAGTGAGTATTTCTGCACTGTGCAGTCGTCAGAACAGCAAAAATTTGCAAATAGGGGCACATTTCCTAATATTGTTACAACTACATGGGAAAACACAGCTCAAAAGGATGGGCATGTAATATTGCAGTGTAGATGATACATTTTATTAGTCACCACAATTTAGGGATTTTGCATCAGAAAAGCCACAGTAAAGAAGTAAAGGCAAACTCTTCCCCAGTGGAAAATTAAGTCTTCCTCTTCTGAAATAAGTTTGCATAAATGTAAAGGTGCACCTGCTCCAGAAGAGAAAAGGTATAAAAGATGCTCCTTTCATTTGATTTTAAGGAGAACTCTTTTGTCATCCAAAAAGGTGACATTTAGGATTTCTGATGTCGGGTGTTGCAGAGAAAAATATGAACAAATGCATCAGCAGTAGGAATGGCAATCTCTTGTGTTTACACCTCATTTTAATAAGGCTACTGAGACATCTGAAAATTGTAAGCCTGTCCACTCTCTTTACACTATGGAGCCATATCTTGTGTGTTCTATTTATTTGAATGTGTGCGTTAAATTTTATGCAAGCATTTAAACAGAATTAAAAAAAAAAGAGATTCTCGAGGTTAGCCCATACTGAAACACTGAAATTCTTTGCTAACAACAAGCAGCCCTACTTGCACAACAGACTCGTCGGTTTCACAGCTCTTAACGTGAAATTTGAATGGCAACAGGTGACGAAACGACGCGTGAAGCGGGGAAAGAAACACAAGAACACGCGCATCGCTCTGCGGAACAGGTGTAAAAACCAAAACCAGCCAAAAACCCAAACAAAACAATGAATCCTTGCACGAGCAATGACAACAGCCCTGAGGGCGGGTTCCCGTTTCCTGGGGGATGCGGCGGGGCCTCGCCCGCGGGCACCGCACGCACCTTTGGCGGCGGGGCCGGAGGGGCGGCGGCTGCGCGGCCCCGGGAGCGCGAGCGCCGCCCGCGCCGCGGCTCTGCCCGCGTTACGCAACGGGTAACGGAGCGGGCGCGCTCCGCGCCGCTTCCTCTCCCGGCCGAAATGCCGGCGCCGGGGCAGCACTCGCTCGCAGCCGCCTCTTAAGTTCGTGCCTCCCGGCCGAGAAAGCGGAGCAGCCAGCAGAGCCCCGGCCGCGCGGCCTCAGAGAGAGAGAGAGCGAGCGCCGGCCCCGCGTCCCGGGGCCGCCCCTTCAGCAGCGTGTGGGCCTGCGGGCGAGGAATTGCCGCCGGAGCGAGCGAGCGGCCGGCGCCCCCTCGGGCCTGCGG
Organism: Molothrus aeneus; assembly: GCF_037042795.1. Taxonomy (NCBI): domain Eukaryota; kingdom Metazoa; phylum Chordata; class Aves; order Passeriformes; family Icteridae; genus Molothrus; species Molothrus aeneus. Next base: position 1,806,431 of record NC_089674.1, on the reverse strand, counting down.
CAAGGTGACTCGGGGGACGCCCGCCTCCGCCTCGGTGAGGCGCAGAGGACAGCAGCTGCAGGGCTGCAGGCGGACAGCGCCGCGAGGCCCGGCCCGGCCCCACCCGGCCCTGAGCCCCGCCGCGGCCCCGGCGCTACCTGCCGCCCGCGCTGCCTCCGGTACGGCTCCCGGCGCCCCCACCTCCGCATGCGCGGCGGGAGCGCTGCGCACGCGCCCGGGCTCCGGCCCCGCCCACTCCCGCGAGGCCCCGCCCACCCCCGCCCCGCCCCGCCCCGCCCAGTGCGCGCGGCCGAGGCGCGGCGGGAGAGCGCCCGGGGCTCCCGCCGGTGCCGCAACCGGAGCCGGTGCCGCAACCGGAGCCGGTGCCGCAACCGGAGCCGGTGCCGCAACCGGAGCCGGTGCCGCAACCGGAGCCGGTGCCGCAACCGGAGCCGGTGCCGGCGGTACCGAGCTGGGCTTCCGAGGGACCCAGGAGACCTGCGGAGGCGTTCAGTGCCTGGCAGAGCCGGGATGAGACTCCAGCGGGCACTAAAGGTCCTCTCAAAGCCTTTACCTGCTGTGAAAAATGAGTATTTTATGATTGGCTATATAAAATATAATACATATATATATAATATATATAATACAGCATAATATAACATATGTATAATATAATATATATTATATACTATATATATTATATATATATAATACAGCATAACTTTCTAACATAGCACACATATTATATGTGTTATGTTAAAAAGTTATGCTGTATTAATTTTCTCAAGAAGTGTGTTAAATATAGTTTTAGGTTATTAACAATGTTATAATAGAAACTATGCTATGTAATATACTTTTTTTATAGCAAGGACTCAGCCTGTCAGAGCCGGTATGAGACTGCAGCAGGCACTAAAGGTCCTCTCAAAGCCTTCACCTACTGTGAAAAATGAGTATTTTATGATTGGCTTTTCATGCAAATTAAAAGGAATATTATATGTGTTATGTTAGGAAGTTATGCTGTATTAGTTTTCTCAAGTAGTGTGTTAAATACAGTTTTAGGTGATAACACAATGTTAAAATAGAAACTATGCCATGTAAGATGTTTTTTTTAAAGAAAGGACTTGCAGTGAGATAGCAGCCACAGGACACCTGAATCTTTCAGAGAATTTATTGCTCCATTATCAGAAGAAAGGAACTTCTTCCCACCTTGCTCAGCCCTGAAGATGCAGTCAGGATTCAGAGGAAGAAGCTGACACTGCCCAGCCAGAATCCTGTGTTGGAATGGAATTTATGCATCATGGATGAGGTGTATGAATATGCAACAGGTGGTTGTTTTTAGGGGTTAATCCTCTGTTAACTTGGGTACCTCTTTGTTTCTATTGTCTCATATTATCCTAATGCAAATGGAAAAAAACCCACAGAATGTGTATTTATATAATTCACAAAAAACAAGCAAGCTCTCTGAAGAAGCCCTTTTCTTTTTTTTGCTTTATGGAGAGAGACTGGCAGCTCTATGGAGAGACTGCAAAGCCAACAAATTCTGTGGCAAGGCCAAAGCTAATTAATCTTCTGCTCCAGCTGTTGAAGATGATGGAGAATGCATCAGTGCAATGCCCAGGAAACATTTGTAAACATGGTAAACATGTGTTACTGCTTTTTGATCTTCTAAAATTACAGCAAATAAAATAATAAACACCACTACACATTGATGATGGAATATTCAATTGGTTTATTCCTATTGATAACTGAAGAAAATACCAAATATATCAGCTATGTATAGATTTTTACAATGAGGCATCAAATTACTTTACATAGCACCAAGTCAACTTCTAGTTTTCTTCCATACTACTACATGCATTAGCTCTGGGGAACGTTCCCAGAAAATAATTAAAACTCCTAAGTTTTAATTAATTTCCAAGAAAAATGGAAGAAATGAAAAGGGTAAGTAAGAGCATCAGCCAGTAATGTCCATTACTAAGATTGATCAACTCTCCTTGTACAGGAACAAGTTGAAAATGGAATTGTTCTGCAGGCTTAAGTCAGATGAAAATAAGACAAAGTATTCAAATGCAGTAGCAGCAACACATTCCATGCTCATGCTGTGTAATTCATGGAAGGAGTTTACTGCTTTGAAAATTTTTAGGTTAAACAGCAGAATTCCTGTCCCAAATCCAACTAATAATGCATTCCTGAAGAGACCTTGTCTCTCATCCAGAATACTCATTACCTTCCCAACACTTAAAGGGGAGGTGTAAAATAAGATTTGAGAGGTTTGCATATAAAAAAGGGGCAGATTGAATCTACAGGAGTGGCAGCAAGGCATCAATTAATCAGACCAAGCCAAATGAAACACAGCACTGCAATCAGTGATACTAAACATATCTAGGAACAAAATTCACATGGACAGGAGAATGGCCACCTTAGCATACAGCCCACAGTCAAAGATTTTAGAAGGAGCAGCTCATCATGAGCTTCAGCACTGCACCAAGACACTCAGCACAGGTGTGAGGAGACAGAGGGAGTAGTTAAAAATGGTAATTTCAGGAGTACTTCATGATATACTCAGCACTTCTTCATCCTGGTACCCACATATAGATAAGATACAAAGAGAGATGCTGGATGCCCCATCCCCAGAAACATCCAATGCAGACTGGGCTGGGCTCTAAGCAATCTCCTCTAGTCAAAGAGGGCCCTGCTCATGGCAGGGGGACTGGACTACATCACATTTAGGGGTCAAATTCTTCTGTGACTACATAAAAATGAAATCTCAGGGGATTTATCTTCACAACACATTCTGTTCTGTCCAAGTGCCATGGACTTGCTTTAGCCATCAGTAATATCTACATCAGTAATGTTCAAGCAGCATTCAAAGTGAGGCTGTGCACTTTGACATCTCTGTTAGAAGCTATGCCAGCATCCCTGTTGCTATAAACCCAGAGCTGCAGTTTGTCATTCACTCCGCTCCTTGGGCTCTCGGTACTTCCACTGGATATAATCAAAAATGTCTTTTTCACATTCCACTGGCAGGGCCTCTCCAGCAACTCCTGCAAGCAAATTACACAGCACATGTGAAAGGTGGGAAAGTCTGCACCATTCAGAAATGCCAAATGCATGGCAAGATTAAGACAAAACTGCTGCAGGTAAAAAGAACAACCTGAAAAACCCACCCAGAACAACCTCCCCACCCTCTGCAGAATTTTCACGGTGTTTGCATGCTGATTCTTATTGGTGTCAAAGGAAATGAGGTAATGGATTAACTTTGGGGCCATGTGGTTATGCAGTTCAATAAATTTATAATTGTGTGTGGGTATATATGGTCCCCTCTCCTCCAAAGCAAAGCAACTGAAGGACATGACATACCCTGTGAAAAGAGCAGGAAACCAAATCTGTGCTGTGCACAGCACAGAAGAAAACAAAAATCTTTAAATCACTAAGACTTTAAGTAGATTAGGAGGCCCAAAGAGGTAAACCTTGTGTAAGTAGGCTGCCCCTTCTTGTTGTAATGGTGCCCAGTATCAAAAAGACCCTGTGAAAAATTCCACAAAATATTGCATTTCTCAGAAGTATTTCCAAAAAACAATTGCAACCAATTGAAAGAGATCACACAAAGTGCATGACTTTGAGAGCAGAAAGAGTAGAAAGAGTAGGAAGAGTAGGAGGAGTAGGAGGAGTAGGAGGAGCAGGAGGAGGAGGAGGAGGAGAAAGAGGAGAAGGAGGAGAAGGAGTAGGAGTAGAAGGAGTAGGAGTAGAAGGAGCAGAAGGAGGAGCAGAAGGAGCAGAAGGAGCAGGAGGAGCAGGAGGAGCAGGAGGAGCAGGAGGAGCAGGAGGAGCAGGAGGAGCAGGAGGAGCAGGAGGAGCAGGAGGAGCAGGAGGAGCAGGAGGAGTAGAAAGAGCAGAAGGAGCAGAAGGAGGAGCAGGAGGAGTAGAAGGAGCAGAAGGAGTAGAAGGAGCAGAAGGAGCAGAAGGAGCAGGAGGAGCAGGAGGAGCAGGAGGAGCAGGAGGAGCAGGAGGAGCAGGAGGAGCAGGAGGAGCAGGAGGAGCAGAAGGAGGAGTAGAAGGAGGAGTAGGAGTAGGAGTAGAAGGAGCAGAAGGAGCAGAAGGAGGAGCAGAAGGAGGAGTAGGAGTAGAAGGAGCACTCTGTGCAAACCCAGACTGACCAGTAACACCCAGGCGGCGTATCGTGTACTCATTGATTGTGAAGCCCATCTCCAGAGCATGAGCTCTCATGTTCTTGTTGAATATATCACTTCCTGTGAAATACAGCACACCACAGTAATACTGATCTTTTGGGATAAGCCTAGAATAAAAAGTAGAAGCAAAGACTTAGAACAAATGTACCACAAAGAAGTAACAAGCCATTTAAAATTCAGCATTCAGACACGTGTAGGTTTACTTTGTGTTCATGTGTCCACATTCTGCAGCTCTGTACATTTAATTTTCCCACAAGCCAGATGCAAAAGTGAAAGAAAGGTTCAGCAGATCTACCCTTCCCCAGGAGTTACTGAACTTCAGCCACTACCTGGTTATGGTGCTTGCAGTCCTGCACAGAATCAGTGCCAAAGCAGGATGATAAAACAGGACACAATTCTGACATTCTATCAGAACACCATCATTTGAAGCACAGCATTATTGCTAATAACCTGCTGCAATTACTGGCAGTTGTCCAGGGGCTGCCACACTGCAAAGGCATTAGAAACACAGCAAATGCCATGTTGTGAACATGAAGTAGAGGTTGGAATGAAAAAATGATGCAAATGCCTGCTCTGTAGCAGACAGCTAAACTAGGGGGACTTTGATGTACCTGCTATCAATCTGCATGTACCTGATATCAATCTGCATGTACCTGAAATCAACTCTGCATGTACCTGCTATCAATCTGCATGTACCTGATATCAATCTGCATGTACCTGAAATCAACTCTGCATGTACCTGATATCAATCTGCATGTACCTGATATCAATCTGCATGTACCTGATATCAATCTGCATGTACCTGATATCAACTCTGCATGTACCTGCTATCAACTCTGCATGTACCTGATATCAATCTGCATGTACCTGATATCAACTCTGCATGTACCTGATATCAATTCTGCATGTACCTGATATCAACTCTGCATGTACCTGCTGTCAATTCTGCATGTACCTGAAATCAATCTGCATGTACCTGCTGTCAATTCTGCATGTACCTGATATCAATTCTGCGGTGTGGATAAGCTGTTCCATCCTCTTTATCTGGCAGCTGACAGACACCCTGTGAGGAAATAAGGCAAGCAACAAATTCAGGTGAAATTAAACAGATTTGAGAATCATCTTTACCTCCTCACCCCTAAAGGACCTCTAAGCAATCCTCAGCCATGCTGGAAAGCAAAGTTAAATCCCTGCTGAATGGAAGAAATATTTTACTAGAACAGCCAGATGTCAGAATACAGTGAATCACTATTTTACACTGGCAGTGTAACATATAACTGCTTCTTAAATTTTTACTGCACCAGGAAGGATCCTCATTTCCCTGTCATTATTATTATCAGGCTTTTCAGTATGCACAAATATCAGCAGGTTAAGAAAAAAAACGTCCTGCACTTTTTTTCTGCGCTAAAAAAAATCAGCATGGAATCTAAAAAATTAAAGTTTTGGTCATTCATTACTTGCTTTAGGCATTCCACATAATCCCTATTATGTCCTAAGCCTAGTAGCTTATCCATTAAATCTGTTCTGCAGCAAAACTGACACAAAAGGAGACAGAAGTCTATTATATATCAGAGAAAATCAGGAAAACACAGTTCTGAGATCACAGCTAAATGCCTCCAAGATCCTGAGGACACAATTACTGAAGTGATGTTGTGCTGAGGTTCCAGGACACAGCTGACATTATGTGATGAAGGCTTCAGAACTACACAAATATCTGTGCACTTTCTAATACTGAAATCTTGCCCCAAGAGTCACCTGCAGGGAATTCCTATGAGGTGCAAGCAGGAGAATTAAAAAACCAAACACGCATCACCCCCAGCTCCAGCACTGCAGGGAATTCACCCCAGCTTCTGTAACCCCCCCACAACATCCTGCACCACCAAAAAAGCTCTTACCATGAATTTGGTGTCCCCTTTGGACAGCATATCTGTGATAAAGTGGACTTTTTCCAGCTGTTCTACAACTTTATGCAAAAGTTTTGACTAGGAACAATGTTAAGAAAGAAGGAGAAATTACTGGACAAATCACAAGAATATCTTACCTATATTTACTAGATAGAGGCTCCTATAAGTACAGGACATCATCATAATTATATGTACTATTCTACATGAAATTTGACCCAAACAGGAAAAAAAAGTAACAATAAGGCTGGGAAAAAGCAAATAAAATTACAATTGTGCAAGATGAAAACAATTTCCACCAACAGACCCACATGAGATCACCTTTAGTTGGAAATGAGAAATCTAATTCAGCTTTTAAACAACACATCTATAGAGGGAACATAAGAAAAAACACACAACACTGTCATTAATAGCACTTCAGAGCTGGTCCCAAAAGATTACAGGGGCAGCAGGATGGTTTCCTATCACCTAAATGATTATGGTACATAAAGAAATAGTCAGTCTAGCTTTAATCCAGCTTTACAGCTCTGCATTATTAAAGCACATGAATTCAAGGGACTGGGGGAATATGTGTGACAGGAAGAGGAAGGAGAGAAGGGTAAAAATAAAAATATTGACTAGTTCTGCAAGAGAAACACAACAGAATACAAAATTATAACTCCTCAAAACAAACAGGGCAATCCAAGAGAAAAGTTCAGTATTACAGTCAATACAAAACCACAAAAAGCTGCAACACAAGTCTGAGACTCTATGCACTGTACAGCTCTGAGCTGTGGCACCTGAGAAAAGCACCTGTTTGGATGATTCTGATGTGAAGCTGGGATGGGTTAGCAGAACATCCATGTCACCACTTGACTCTGCACCTAGGCAAGAAAGAAGCAAAGAAAAATCCTTTTGTGTGTGGCAAAGTACACTAATGTCACTGGACATACATCTTACCTCTTCTCTTAAACATGGTTTTCTAGCAGGGAATGGTCACTATGAGAGGTATTAGCAAAACAAAAAAGTAATCTTGAAGTAAAAGAATTTTGTTCTTTCATCAAAAGTTTATATAAGAAAATACCCAAGAATTTCTTGCTGTGCTCTACAGCAACGAAGCACAAATGTTGTTAATGTAAAAACAAAGCAAAGAATTCATGTTACAAGATATTACTGTTTATGGGGGAAGGAGGGAGAAGCAAGGATTTCTGTGGGTGTCTCATCAATGAACTGACAGGACAAGGCAAGACAAGGCAAGGCAAGGCAAGGAAAGACAAGGAAAGACAAGGCAAGGCAAGGAAAGACAAGGAAAGACAAGGCAAGGCAAGGCAAGGCAAGGAAAGACAAGGAAAGACAAGGAAAGACAAGGCAAGGCAAGGCAAGGCAAGGCAAGGCAAGGCAAGGTAAGGAAAGACAAGACAAGGCAAGGCAAGGCAAGACAAGGCAAGGCAAGACAAGGAAAGACAAGGAAAGACAAGGCAAGACAAGGCAAGACAAGGCAAGACAAGGCAAGACAAGGCAAGGCAAGACAAGACAAGACAAGACAAGACAAGACAAGGAAAGACAAGGCAAGACAAGGCAAGACAAGGCAAGACAAGGCAAGACAAGGCAAGACAAGGCAAGACAAGGCAAGACAAGGCAAGACAAGGAAAGACAAGGCAAGACAAGGCAAGACAAGGCAAGACAAGGCAAGACAAGGAAAGACAAGGAAAGACAAGGAAAGACAAGGAAAGACAAGGAAAGACAAGGAAAGACAAGGAAAGACAAGGAAAGGCAAGGCAAGGCAAGGCAAGGCAAGACAAGGCAAGACAAGACAAGACAAGACAAGGAAAGGCAAGGCAAGGCAAGGCAAGACAAGGCAAGGCAAGGCAAGGCAAGACAAGACAAGACTAACAGGAAAGGCCAGGTTGCAGCATGGAGCCTGGCAAGAACAACACACAGAGTAACTTGTCGTGCTTGTTATCCCAAAATAAAGATAAGATCACAGAGTACCAACCTCGCCTGAAACTGCCACAGACTGTAGCAATATAGTTTGGGTCCAGTTTCTCAACCTCTCTGAGCACAATTTCCTATGTAAAAAGGAAAGAAGAGTGTTTAGAGGTGGTCAGTCATTCACTGGCCATCAGTACATCACATTCTTAACAATGAGATCTTTTTACCTGCATTTGCAGCATTTCTTCCCTCGGGATTCTTTTCTCAAAATCTTCAAAGTATCTGCAAGTATAAAAATAGAGGTGTCTGAAGGAGTGGTAGGGGTAATTGACTTAAAATTTTAGTCAATTAAGTGTATATCAGAGGAAAGAATACTAACTTACACTACTGTCACATCACAGAAAGCTCCTGACTCTCATTAAACATCTTAGAAATCTTGCAAGGTGACAGTAAAAACTCACAACTGTCAGTTTGACAACGCTCAGAACACAGTTTCAGCATTTCCACTGTATACAAAGAGCTGCTGTGCGGTGGGAGAATTATTACCACAGAACCAAGTGCTCAATATTTACACAGCCCTCTGAAAATACAAAACCTTCCTGACAAGACTCAGCCCACCAGTGAGCAGGAGGAGCAGGTCCCCCAAACAGGCTCAGAGCTGACCTGTGTTGGAAGGAGCTCAATGGAAGCTCCCAACTCAAAAACAGCTCCAGGTATATTTGCCTTCCACTGTAAAACTCAAATTTGACAGCATGCTGCTTGGTTGTGGAGAAAAAGAGGGCAAGTGAAGGAATTTTTGGCTTTATTTGGTTCACTTGCAGCTTCTGACAAACACAGCTGTAGCTCTTCCAAAACTACCACAGCAAAGAGGCACCCAACAAACAGCACTGAAGCTGATGAATCCTGAGGGACAAACACATTCTGCACAGCACTCCCAAGCTCAGACAGCAAAGGTTACCTTGCTCACAGCACATAAAAAACCAGCCTGGGCCACTTCTATGCAGATTGTGAAGAAACAACTCCACAGCCTCACTAAAGGGATTGATTCTCCAGGAGCTAACTGAGCAAGCCACTGGATATTAACTTCCCTCTGAATGGACACCAAGCCTTCCAAGCCAAATGAAACAAAAGCTCCAAATGACTGCAGAAAGGCATGTAGAGCACAGAGAGGACCTTTCTCAGCCTGTGTAACCTTACATTCCAGCCTGGTGTCTGGAGGAGTCATTAGAAACACCAAGCACTTGTACCCAAGAAAGCTTACTTCAGCCCAATTCGCTGGTGATGGGTCAGCTTGTGCTCAATTTTTCTTAGATCTAGGAAAAAAAATCCAAAAAAACAGTTAACTGAGGAGCAAAAATCTTACAGTGAATTTCTATCAATGCAAAGATGGTGCACATAAAGAATATGTATGGGGAATACAACCTCAAAGGAGGGAATTTCAAATTACCTACACAGCAGCTGATAGGATGACCAGAAATGCACAGAGCATTTCCAAAAAGATTTAACAGAGCACCAAAGAGCCAAAATCCTTGTTACTTTCCATGTAACCTGCACATACTTTGCTTTATATGAAAATATATGTATGAAATATGTATATATATGGATATATGTAAGAAATATGTGTATATATGGATATATGTCTGAAATATGTGTATATATATGTATGAAATATGTATACATACGAATATATGTATGGAATATATATATATACGGATATATGTATGAAATATGTGTATATATATGTATGGAATATGTATATATATGAATATATGTAAGAAATATGTGTATATATGGATATATGTATGAAATATGTGTATATATATGTATGAAATATGTATATATATGAATATATGTAAGAAATATGTGTATATATATGTATGAAATATGTGTATATATGGATATATGTAAGAAATATGTGTATATATATGAATATATGCATGAAATGCCTTAAGCCTGTGCACTGGCTTTAGCATTTTACACCCCCTCCTCAAAGCCTAGGGCATAAATGCTACCACAGCACCCCTGTGGAAGAGGCAGCTTGACAGAATAGAAGATCACTGGAGTGTGAACCAAGGCCCCATGCTCACACTTACCTTCTAAAGTCTTAATTCCTTCCTCAACAAACTTCCTGGCAGCAGCAGGACTGCAAAGAGACAAGGCAACCTGGCATCAGGAACAGCAAGAATCTTACAGCACTGAGCAGGACATGATTTGTAAGTGTGGGTTGTTAAAGGCTAAGACTGAGGTTGCTTGTGATGCTTACATCTTTTCAGCACACTCATTTTCAGTTGATGCTTTTGGTCAGCAGAGATCTAAAACTTGGCCTGCACATTTTTTAGCATTGATGTAACTACACAGTGATGTCTGATTGTAAGAAATTCAAAAAAGTCACAGCAAATAGGCAATATTGCTTCAGACAGTAATACCAAATGCATGATAACATTGCAGCAGAGTTCTCATGGGCTTTTTCTGTTTGTTTTTGTTTTGTTGCCTCCTTCAAGGGTCTGCTTCTCCTTTTACAAAAAGCCTGAGGCCAGAGTCTCACAACCCATTCTTGACCCACATCTCTCTCCTTCCCCTCTCAGGAAGCTTCCAACTCCTCTACCACAAAGTCTGTAATTCATCATTCTACACCCTTTTGTCCCATTCAATCCCATAAACACAACTACAGTGTGTCAGGGTGGGCATTACCTCAGCAGCTCAGGCTCATTCCCTTCATTATGTGCAATCATCCAAATTCTGCTCATAAGTCTATCCAATGAACAGGGGAAGGGGGAAAAAAAAGCCCTAAAAACACCCCAAGAAACTTTTACCCAATGCCAGTGACTCGTGTCAGGAAATTGATGGAAGCGCTTGTATCATCTTGTCGAATCTACAAAAACAAAAACAGTGCAATAAACAAACAAACAAAGAAGCCTTAAGAAGATAAAACAGCTCAGTCAGGCTCTGGTCTGGAGGTTCACTACAAAACAGTACCAAGGGCAGCACGGCCTTACAATAATGCCACATGTAACGAGCCTGGAAACCCCAACTGGCCATGCTAAGGTGAAGAGCAGGACTAAAGCACAAAACTCCAGAGCCTTCCAACGACAGATTTCCACTTCTGGCAGAAGAGCTGCACATGCTGATTATGCAAGCTAAAATATTTTAATGAATAGGCAGTTTTGAGGCTTTGGCTGAGCTGCTCAATCCTTGATTTCTACTTAGCATACACTCCAGGGACAACAACAGAGATGTGCAAACAGGCTACTTTGCAAGTTATCAAGAAAAGCAGGCATTGAGAAATACAGAATAGGAGAAAGACACCCACCTTTTCCAATTTACGTAGTTTTCCAGTGGATAAGAACTCGTCTATCTTTTCAGCTATTTTAGCACCCACTCCATCCTAAATATTGGGGGGTGAGTACAAACAAGTTAACTTAAAAATCACTTAAAGTCATTATATGTGGGAAGCAAGGAAAACTCCCTAGAATTTAGAGTCCAGAAAGAACTATGGGGCATCCAAGACCACAATATAATATTGGAGCATAAAAGAGCACAAGAATTCAAGGGTACAATATAAATGGCATAAACACTGTAATGCAAGGGCTATATCAAGCTTATAGAGCAATAAGCTTAAACAAGGCTTTGATTCTTATTGCTCAAGATCTCTGAATTAACAAAGGAGTGACAGCAAAGGGCAAAGACGTTTTTACAGGCAGAGGCTCAGATGGGAGGCCCAGTTCCAGCTCTGAAACCCCCACAGCAGCCACACCTGGTCCGTGTCCCCAAACTCTGACTCGGGTAGCGGAAAGAGGCACTGGCAGAAGCAGGGCTGCCCCCAATGCTTCCCAGGAACCCTGAGCACCTCATTCCTGCTTCCCAGGAACCTCGGGCACCTCATTCCTGCTTCCCAGGAACCTTGGGCACCTCATCCCCAGCTCCATTTGCCCCCAATGCTTCCCAGGAACCCTGAGCACCTCATCCCTGCTCCGACTGCCCCCAGCGCTTCCCAGGAACCCTGAGCACCTCATCCCCGCTCCCCAGGAACCCCGGGCACCTCATCCCCGCTCTCCAGGAACCCTCAAGCACCTTGTCCCCGCTCTAGCTGCCCCCAACACTTCCAGGAACCCCGGGCACCTCATCCCCGCTCAGGCTGCCCCCCATCCTTCCCAGGAGCTCCGGGCACCTCATCCCTGTTTCCCAGGAACCCTGAGCACCTCATCCCCAGCTCCGACTGCCCCCACGTTCCCCAGAAACTCCCAGCACCTCATCCCCGCTCCGCAGGAACCCCCGGGCACCTCATCCCCGGCTCCATCTGCCCCCAACGCTCCCCAGGAATCCGGGCACCTCATCCCCGGCTCCGACGCTCCCCAACGCTCCCCGGGCACCTCATCCCTGCTCCGCTAGAACCGCCGGCATCTCATCCACGCTCCGGCTGCCCCCCATCCTTCCCAGGAACCCCGGGCATCTCATCCACACTCCCCAAGAACCCCCGGCACCTTATCCCCGGTCCAGCTGCCCCCAGCGCTTCCCAGGAACCCCCCATCCTTCTCAGGAACCCCGGTACCTAATCCCCGCTCCCCAGGAACCCCCGGCACCTTATCCCCGGTCCAGCTGCCCCCAGCGCTTCCCAGGAACCCCCCATCCTTCTCAGGAACCCCAGGCACCTCATCTACACTCCCCAAGAACCCCCGGCACCTTATCCCCGGTCCAGCTGCCCCCAGCGCTTCCCAGGAACCCCCCATCCTTCTCAGGAACCCCGGTACCTAATCCCCGCTCCCCAGGAACCCCCGGCACCTCATCCCCGCTCCCCAGCGCTTCCCAGGAACCCCCATCCCCGCTCCGGCTGCCCCAGATCCTCCCGGGGCAGCCCGGACACGAGCACCTACCAACTTCTTGGCTTCAGCCCCGCTCTGTATCTTGCTGGGATACCGAGAAATGACCGAGGCCGCTTTCCTGCGGAGCGGTGCCGGTCAGCGCCCGAACGGGCTGGGGCCCGGCACGTTCCCCAGAAAGCCCCAGCGCCTGCGGGGCGCGGCGTGAGGGGAAGGGAGCGGTACCTGTACGCGTTGTACTTGTGGATGGCCCGGTTCACGTTGCGCTCGTAGTTGGCCAGCTCTGCGGGAGAAGCGCGGTGAGAGCAGCCGGGCCGCGGCCCTCGCCACCCACGGGACCGAGCGAGCGCGCACACCTACCGGTGAGGAAGTCGGTGATGCCTTCGTTGGGGCTCTCCTGGGGAGCCTTGCGCTTGCTCATGGCCGGCACCGGCACGGAGCGGCCGCCGGGGCCGCGGGCAGCGATGGCACCGAGGCCCTTCCGGTGTTGGCGTCACGGCGCGTCCGGTGCCGGTGCGCGGGCGCCGCCCTAGGGTGTGATTAACCTGGTTTTTAAAAATTTTTAAAAGTTTCGTAGTAATAAAATGGTATAAAAATAGTACGGTATAAAAATAGTAAAATGGTTATAAAAATAGTGATGCAATTACAGCAATAATAATTTGGACGGTTTGAATTAGGACGATGTGAGACAACAAATATGTGAAAAATGCACGTATTTTGAGATTGGCTTTTGGCAAATATTCAAATGAATATTATACGTGTTGTGTTAGAAAGTAAGGCTGTATTAATTCTCTTAAGTACTGTGTTAAATATAGTTTTAGGTTATAAAAATTGTTAAAATAGAAACGGTGCCATGTAGGATACTCTTTTTAAAGAAAGGACTCGCACTGAGATAGCAGCCACAGGACACCTGAATCCTTCAGAGAAAAAGAATTTATTGCCCTCTTATCAGAAGAAACGAACTTCTTCCCACCTCGAAGGCGCTGTCAGGATTCAGAGGAAGAAGTTGACGATGACTCTTTGTATTTGTTGTCTCATGTTGTCCTAATTCAAATTGTCCAAATTATTATTACTCTAATTGTATTACTATTTTTATAACCATTTTATAACCAGGTTCAGGAGAGTTCTCAGCTGTCACTTCAGGCATGGAGATTTTTTTTTATCTACCCCAGACTTCTCTGTGTGCTGTGACCTTGGACTTTTGCTTCCCTCCCAAATTGCTTTAAGGTTCTCTCTAATGACTTTAAATCACTGGGTTTGATGTCTAGTTTATCTTCCCAAAATATACAAAATATAACACCTCTGACTGCTTCAAATTCCCTCCTTAATCCTCTTGGCATCTCTGATCACTTAAGACTGGAGTCAGATAAACTCTCCCAAGTAGCTTTTGACATCTTTCAAGAGGCAGATGAATGCCATAAAAGATCCATCATGCTTTCCTTGGTGTCAGAAAGGTTTTGCTATTAAAGATTAAGGAGGCTTGAGGTCACTCCAAATCACAAATCACTGCTCACTTTATAAGCCAATTTTATCCTGTCATCTGGTATTTTGTGTCCCAGTTGTTTCGGAGGACTCTACAGCATTCATCAATTCACTGGGGTTTAAGCACTGAGTGATCCTTAAACGTCTCTAAAGTCAAGCCATTTATCTTTTTCACTGTATTTTATTGTCTCTGTTTTCCCTGACTTACAAACCTCCAGCACAACAGTGAGTTCTGCTTGCTTTAAGAGCTGGTGCCTCACAATGGGATCCTGAAGAAAGAAATCATTGGGTAATGAAACCCCTCTATTGAAATACTACCTTAAACAAAAAGGAAAAAAAGAAAAATGTAGAGGTCAAAACACAGTTTCAAGGTCCAAAAGATTATGGTTGATTATTTCTCAGACTCAACACTGAGCTTTCCAAGCCCGAATCCTTATTTATGTAATGCAAGCCTCAAAACTGGGGAGAAGAGCATTACTTTTAAATTCCCAAAGCCCACATTTGGCAGACCAAAGAATAGATTTGAGGTCCAAACCCACTCTCTGGGACTACAAACCCACACTCATAAGCTCCAAGGCTTATGATTTTATGGCACAAAGCCTCATTTCAAGGGCTCAGAGCATCATTTTTCACAAGTCTGATCTTGAATAGTGGTGGGACTGTGATGTCACACAGAGCCTGTGACACAGCAGGACAAGAGGGGCCACAGGGTGGTGGGTTCTGCATTCTGGAGAGAGCCCTGAGGGTGAACAGCCTCAGCACTGAGGGCATGGCTGTTGACAGTGGTGTGGGCCCAACCCAGATGGATTTCTGGGATGGGATGGATTTTGTGCCCATGATGCCCAGCATCACCCCCACAGGTACAGGAGCATTGCTGCAGGATCCCCCCTGTCAGGGATGCAGGGAAAAGAATCAGCACTGACCCCTGTGGAGCTGGGGACAGCAGTGACACACACCCAGGGCTGCTGGAAGGCTGAGAGCCAGCAGAAACACAGCATAACCTGGTTGTTGGGAGAGATGGAACAGGAAAGCCTTATCAATGTGATTGCCTGGCAAAAGATTTTGAGAATATGGAAACTGTAAGCCAGATTGTAATGAAAGCAAGCTTTGAGATCCCTCAGTTACTGAACAACTGGAAAACAATGGTGTGGCTGCTGAAGATGATCCCCTTTTGATGGAACAACACCCTCTGCTTGCAGACAGCTCCAAGGGTCAGAGCAGACCCTGCCAGCTTGGCAGAAGGGGCCCAAAGAGGAGTTTGTAGGGTTTAAAATGTAACACAGGATGGGAATGTAATGATTCTGATAGGCTGTATGGAAATGCTGTAGGATTTGTATCTTGTACTGGATTGGTTAGTGAGAATGAGAATATTCAACACAGAAGAAGATTTATGGTATTGGAATGGGAACCTCGCTCTCTTATGCTTCTGCTCTCTTACCCTTTTATGCTCTTACCCTTTGACTCTCTCACCCTCTCATCCTCACTCCCCCTCTCCTCTCTCATTCCTGCTCTGAGCTGTGCCTGGCAGCTCCCAGCAGGGCCCTGCACCCAGGCCCTTTGCAATAAACCCCAAATTCCCCACCTGGCTGCAGAGATCTCTGCTCTCCGTCTGTCCTGACCATGCCACCTCCTGTCACTCTGACACCCGGTATTTCCTTGTTTTCCAGAGAGAAAGGCTGTCTGGGATGCAGTGGCCAGCAACATCCGACAGCAGCTGCTGCTGCACAAGGTGGAGCAACAAACACCCTGGGCCAACACCCTGGGCCAACACCCTGAGCCAACACCCTGGGCCAACACCTGGGACAATACCCTGGGACAATACCCTGGGACAATACCCTGGGAAAACACCTGGGACAACACCAACGTCCTCCTTTGCCCACCCAGAAGAGCAGTGAGGAGTTCCCATGAGCCTCCTCATGGATCATGGCCTGCACTTCCTCTTGCCCTCCTCAGAATGCAGGAAGCCCACCCCAAAATCCCTGCTGAGGGACAAGTGGAGCTTGTGCAAGAGTGGTATCACCTCTGGGAGGTGGCATTGTCACTGGAGACTGGGGCTGTCCTCAAGCTGCCTCTGTCTGACTCCAGCATGGATGAGCATGGATTTTTTTGGTGGGAGAAAGGAAAAAAGAGGCCCCAGCATCTCCTCCCCAGGGCTCTCCCCACTGTCCTGACCTCTGAACAGTGGGAGTTGGCAGAGTTCAGTCAAAGGCACCATCCCTTGATGGAATCATCCTCGGCTCTTCCCTCTGTCCAATTCTCGCCCTTTGGGCCTTTCCCTTCTGCTCCAGGGGATCCGAATTCCCACCCTTGGGTCCTTCGATGTGGTGCACACAGAGACCGTGGTGGGGAACAAGACTGTGATCCTGCAGAGGCCAGTGTTCCACCTGGCCAGGAATCTTGGAGGAGCCCAAAACCTGGAAAACAAGGATGACCTGGCTGGTAAGACAGAGCATTTAACCCTGCAGGCCCAGGGTGGAGTAGGAGATCACACCACATTTCTAAAAGCATCTCCTGGGAAACTCTTCTGGCCAAGCCCTGGGGAAGTTCCTCCTGGCACCTTCACATTTCTGTGGTTTTGCAGGGGGTAAGCAGCTGGAACCTCTGAAATATGCCAGGGTGGCCACAGAGGCCTCTGTGTCCCGGAGAGAGGTGGAGTGCTGCATCCTTGGCACCATGTCCCTGCTGTACCACTGCCTGGAGAAGGGCGTGAGCGTGGCCTTGGTCCTGAGGGATGTGGGTGTGCTCCTCATTGAAGGCAGCATGGTGCTCATGAGGTTCTACCCGGACTTCCTGGAGAAAGTGAACAGGGAGAGGATCCAGGACAGGGCTGTGCTCAAGGTGAGCCTTTTGTTTCCCCCCTGCTTGGGCAGACCCAGAGCAGTTCCCCAGCACTGCTGGCATATGGACACCAGGATGTGGCCAGGAGCGTGATTCCAGCTGCTCTACCTGCCCTGAGCTGCTCCTCTCCTGAGTGCCTTGGCCACACTGAGGGTGTGCTGGTGGTGCTGGCAGGGGGGGCTATTTACAGACATGAACGAGATGGGGCTGCTGCTGAAAGCGCCTCGAGCTGTTTCATTTTCCAGCATCAATCTCATTCCATGGTTATGGCAATGGGAAGATGCCAGCAGCTCACATCCCCAGCAGCAGGCCAAAAAACTTAATGTTACAACTCACTTTAAAAGCTTCTTGACCAATCCCACAAAGCAAAAGCACATTGACAGTAGTTCTATCCAACCACCATAAGCACACGTGCCTTTGGTTAAACAATGCCTGCTTATTTCAAATACAATACCTGCTTGTGAGCCTTCAAACACAACACACAGAGCTCTATTATTAAGCTTTAACCTTCCTAATGTCTTGCTAGATAAACTTTTCTGTAGCTTAGAGAGCTATTCAGACAAGCGTTAATACACAGACCATTGTTCTA
Organism: Molothrus aeneus; assembly: GCF_037042795.1. Classification (NCBI taxonomy): domain Eukaryota; kingdom Metazoa; phylum Chordata; class Aves; order Passeriformes; family Icteridae; genus Molothrus; species Molothrus aeneus. Next base: position 1,788,724 of record NC_089674.1, on the reverse strand, counting down.
TTTGTCCTTGCTTTTCTACAGTTTAAATACTTTTTCTGCTGCCCAATCTCATGGCTGCTGCTTTAGCTCTGCTCACAGTTCTGCTGTATCTGAGGCCTGCCTTTTGCAGCTTTCCCAAAACCCTCTAATTTTCTCTAATTTTGTGGATTCCCACGTGCTGGCACCTATCACATTTCTGTGCTGCAGGGTCTCCAGCAGCTGGGCATGGTGGTTCCCCGGGAGGTGCCCATTGCTTCCCTGAGCTTCACTGGCCGTGTCCTCATCTTTCCCAAGTGAGTCAAACACCCTGGCTGCTTTGGCCTCTGGAGAGATCTGGGAGCAGTTTCTCCTCATGACCACAACAGTCCTGCAGGGCACTGACTCTCATTTGTGCCTCCCTGCTCATCATCCCTGTGAACGGACCCCTGGGCACAGAGGGAGTATTTTAGGCAGCTCTTGTTTCCCCATCATGGCCAGGAATCCTCTCCTGAGTGACCCTGTTTCCCAGGACAGTCCTTGGGGTTGGGGCACGACTGACTTGGGAGAACAATGGCCTTCACCCTACTGCCAAAGTCACCTGTGAGCAGGTGATGGTGGCCAGGGGCCAGAGCTGGTGGGGACGTGGGTCAGGATTGTGTCGCAGACAACTTTTATGGAAAATCCTTTCCTTAGGATTTTTCCTCCTGAGAAGCTGAGAGGCCTCAGGAACAAAATGTAAGCAATGGTTATCTGCTGCTGTGGGATGCAACAGGTGCATCTAGGATGGGGCTCATGTGGTTGTTTCTAATTAATGGCCAATCACAGCCCAGCTGGCTCGGACTCTCTCTCTGAGAGACAAGCTTTTGTTATCATTCTATTCTATTCTTAGCCAGCCTTCTGATGAAATCCTTTCTTCTATTCTTTTAGTATAGTTTTAATGTAATATATATTATAAAATAATCAATCAAGCCTTCTGAAACATGGAGTCAGATCCTCGTCTCTTCCCTCATCCAAGAACCCCTGTGAACACGATCACAGGATTGTGTTGTCTCTTTGTCTCCAGCTTTGAACACACATTTCCGTCCACATCACTGCCCAGAGATCATCTCAAGGACTTTGGATTGGTTCCCGGAGAGGACAAGAGGAACAAAATAGGTTTGCGACCCATAAGACAAGGCATGGAAGGTAAAGCAGTTCCCTGCTTGTTTCCATAGCACGGGCAACTGGTGGCTGTGATCCGATGGCAGAATCCCCAGCCGTGATTGTCACAAGGATCTGATTGTGCCAGACCTTGGGGCCAGCTCTTCATGGCCTTTTCTCCTAAGACTGGCTCCACAAGAGCTGGGCCCTGGGCTGGAAGGTGCCCAAGATGCTCATCCCTGGTTCAGCAGGAGGGTGGGGCCCATACTTGTTCCCAGAAATTACCTCTGCATTCAGAACAGACTCTGTCCCAAGGTTGGCACTATGGATGGGAGGGTGGCAGGCCTCTGGAGACAGTGGTAGGAGGGGTGTCACAGACATCTTTTAATGAAAAATCCTTTCCTTGGGATTTTTCCTCCTGAGAAGCTGAGAGGCCTCAGGAACAAAATGTGAACAATGGTTATCTGCTGCTGTGGAATGCAACGGGTGCATCTGGGATTGGGCTCATGTGGTTGTTTCTAATTAATGGCCAATCACAGCCCAGCTGGCTCGGACTCTCTGTCCAAGACAGAAGCTTTGTTATCATTCTTTGCTATTCTATTCTTAGCCAGCCTTCTGATGAAGCCTTTTTTTCTATTCTTTTAGTATAGTCTTAATGTAATATATATCATAAAATAATAAATCAAGCCTTCTGAAACATGGAGTCAACACTCTCGTCTCTTCCCTCATCCAAAAACCCCTGTGAACACGGTCACAGAGGGAATTCCCTCCTGGATGTGTTAGGAAGAGGCCTGAGCATCCCCATGTGTCCCTTGTGGCCAGTGACAGCTCTGTCCTTCCTGATTCCAGGGAGAGTTCCTGGCCTGCCTGGAGCTCAGCAGGGCTCCACTGCCAGGGCAGGAGAGCAGCCCTGGGATGAGGAGGCGATGGAGACAAGGTACAGCCCTTGGGTCAGCTGAGCCTGGAGGCTCAGGACACGGGGCCTTTTCCTCATCCAGCCACAGCTTGTTCCCCTCCACGTCCAGCAGATAGACTGGGGCTGCTGGGAGCCCCCCGTGTCACAGGGCTGGTTCCTCTCCACCCCTCCAGAAGAGTCCCTCATGAGGGCTGGGGCCATGCATGGGGACACACAAGTGTCAGCCAAGGGTTCCAGCTCAGGGGCTCCTCTCCTGAGCTGGGCTATTGCTGGCAAGGGGGCTGTTTACAGACCACGAACGAGGTGGGGCTGCTGTGGAACGTGCCTTGAGCTGTTTGATTTTCCAGCATCAGCCTCATTCCATGGTTATGACAATGGGAAGATGCCACCAGCTCACATCCCAGGCAGCAGACCAAGAACTCAATGTCACAACTCACTTTATAAGTGTTTTGACCAATCCCACAAAGCAAAAGCACATTGACAGTAGTTCTATCCAACCACTGTAAGCACAGGTACCTGTGGTTAAACAATGCTTGCTTATTTCAAATACAATCCCTGCTTGTGAGCCTTCAAACACAACGCACAGAGCTCCATTATTAAGCTTAGAACTCCCTAATATCTCTCTAGATAAACTTTTCTGTAGCTTAGGGAGTTATTCCAGACAAGCGTTAATACACAGACCATTGTTCTATTTGTCCTTGCTTTTCTACTTTTTAAATAATTTTTCTGCTGACCAATCTCATGGCTGCTGCTCAGCTCTGCTCACAGTTCTGCTGTCTCTGGGGCCTGCATTTTGCAGCTTTCCCAAACCCCTCTGATTCTGTGGATTCCCACAATCAGCTAAGGGGCACGTAGCTCCTGTGGGCAGAATGTGGCCCCAGACCCCTCTCCCTGTGTCTTCCAGGAAGCTGCCAGTGATCCCAGGGGCTGCTCCTGGAAGAAAGCAGCCTCTGGCTGACCAAGGCAAGTGCAAGGCTGTGCCCAAGGGCCAAGCGTTGATGCAGAGCAACAAAGAGGCAGAAGGAGCTCAGAGGGGCAGAGGAGGAAGAGGAGATAGAAAAGATTCTCTTGGGAGAGAGGGAGAAAAGGAAGTTCAGCTTGGAAAAGAAGGAGAGAGAAGGGAACCTCTTGGGAGAGAAGGAGAAAAGAAAAGTCGTGCCAGGAGAGATGGAGAAAAGAAAGTTGAATTTGGAAAAGGAGGAGAAAGAAGGGAATCTCTTGGGAGAGAAGGAGAAAAGAAAAGTCTTCTCAGGAGAGAGGGAGAAAAAGAAGTTCAGCTTGGAAAAGAAGGAGAAAGAAGGGAATCTCTTGGGAGAGAGGGAGAAAAGAAAAGTCTTCTCAGGAGAGAGGGAGAAAAGAAAGTTCAGCTTGGAAAAGAGGGAGAGAGAAGGGAATCTCTTGGGAGAGAAGGAGAAAAGGCTCCGCTTGGAAGAGAAGGAGAAAGAAGGGATTCTTTTAGAGAAGGAGAAAGAATAGATTCTTTTAGAAGACAAGAAGAAAGAAGGGATTCTCTCAGAAGTGAAGGAGAAAGAAGAGATTCTTTTAGCGAAGGAGAAAGTACAGATTCTTTTGGAAGACAAGAAGAAAGAAGGGGCTCTCTCAGAAGAGAAGGAAAAAAAATGGGTTCTCTCAGAAGACAAGGAGAAAAGAAAGTTGGACGAAAAAGAGAAAAAGAAGCAAAAGATGCTCTTGAAAGTGAAGGAGAAAAGAAAGTTCGTCCCAAAGGAGAAGAAAATAAAGTTTCTCCCAGAACAAAAGGAGAAAAAAAAGTTCCTCGCGGAAGAGGAGAAAGGAAAGTTCCTCTTGGAAGAGAAGAAGAAAAGAAGTTTCGTCTCAAAAGAGAAGAACTGAAATATCTCCTTGGGAGAGAAAAGAAACTTCTTCCTGGAAGAGGAGGAGAAAGGGAAGTCCCTGTGGGGAGCACATCACTGCCATGGGGTGCCCGGGCCAGGAAGCCTCAGGACCCCAAGGTGTTCATCCTGCAGCAGCCGGGGGCCGAGGCAGCCCAGGGCCTGAGAGCCAGGCCTGAGATCTTCTGGACAGTGCTCAAAGAGCCTCAGATGAGCGTTTTGGCAGGCTACAGGTTTGAGTCCTCCCGCCTGCTGCCCCCCGTGGCCTCACAGCTGCCCGTGCTGAAGAAGAGAGAAATGGTGGCCAGGGGCCCGTGGCCCTGGGAGGAGTGAGCAGGGATGAGGGAGGGCAGCACCTGAGGTGGCAAAGCAGGGACGGGGCTGGAACAGGAGCTGCCACTCTGGGAACATTCTCACTCCTCCTAGGAATGCAGAGTCAGTGATGGGATCTCCAAAGGTGCTTCAGTTCTGGTGGATGCCATGGCCGAGGTGCCACCACGGGGTCATCCATCTCCAGGGCTGAGGGACAGGGCTGGAACAGGTGCTGCCAATCTGGGAATGCCATCCTGGGAATGCCATTCTGGGAACTGCCATTCTGGAACTGCCATCCTGGGAGCTGCCATCCTGGGAATGCCATTCTGGGAATGCCATTCTGGGAACTGCCATTCTGGGAATGCCATTCTGGGAATGCCGTTCTGGGAATGCCATTCTGGGAGCTGCCATCCTGGGAATGCCATTCTGGGAATGCCATCCTGGGAATGCCATTCTGGAACTGCCATTCTGGGAATGCCATTCTGGGAATGCCATTCTGGGAACTGCCATTCTGGAACTGCCATCCTGGGAGCTGCCATCCTGGGAATGCCAATCTGGGAATGCCATTCTGGGAATGCCGTTCTGGGAATGCCATTCTGGGAGCTGCCATCCTGGGAATGCCATTCTGGGAATGCCATCCTGGGAATGCCATTCTGGAACTGCCATTCTGGGAATGCCATTCTGGGAATGCCAATCTGGGAATGCCTATCTGGGAATGCCATCCTGGGAATGCCATTCTGGGAATACCATTCTGGGAATGCCATTCTCATTCCTCCTAGGAACGCAGAGTTAATGAAGGGATCTTCAAAGATCCTCCGGTTCTGGTGGACATCATGGCCGAGGTGCCACCATGGGGTCATCCATCTCCAGGGCTGAGGGACTCCTTTTCCAACAAGAAGGAGCCTCAGGACACATCCTGGCCAAGGTCTCTGGGGTTACAGAAAGCCTGACTTGGATCAAGGCTTCTTTTTAGATCCCCATTGGAAGGACAAAGCCTCTCTGGGAGGATCTGGCAAAGCTCAGGAACAAAGTGCTGCTGCTGGGGAGGCTGCAGCAAAGGGAAGAGAGGGAGAGGAAGAGTTGTCCTCCTGTCAGTGTCCTGAGAGAGGCTGGAGGACACTCCCAGGTCTGTTCCCTGGAGCAGGGAGCCTCACACAGTGTGAGATTCCTGTCTGAGACCAAACCCCATTCCAAGTGCTGCTCCTGGCTGTTGTTGGGATGAGACCCATGCATCCTTCTCCCAGAAGGCAGTAGGTGCCACCACTACCACCCTGGGGGATTTTTATTAAAAGAAAAACCCCAGAGTAGCAAATTCAACACAAATTAAACGCTGTTCTATTGCACAACCCATCCCTTGCATACCTGCAATATCCATTTCTTGTCCTTCAGTCCCTTAGGTTTAAGCACTGATAGTTTCAATAAATGTCCCCAAAGTAAATGATATATCATTTCCACTGTATTTTATTATCTCTATTTCCCCCCCCAAAAAAAACCTCCAGCACAACACTGAGTTCTGTTCACTTTAAGACCTTTTCTCCTGAAGGCTGAGGAGGAGAAAACCCCCTCAAAATCTCACAGAGTTTTGGTTCCAGGAAGATGTTGCGGCCCTGGGATAATTTTAAAGGCCTCCTCTGGGCCTGCTCTAACAGGGCTGAGTCTTGTTTTTCTTGGAGGAGCTGGACATGGAGTCTCCAGAGAACGGAGCAAGAACTCCTTTCAACCCAAAACTTTCACACAGACCATTGTGCTGCTTATCTTTATTTAAACTTCTACCATAAATTCCTTGTCTCTGGTCTCACTGTCCAGGAGCTCAGAGCTGGCTCTCAGAGCTGTGAGGCGCCTGTGGAGAGAGAGGAGGAAGCTGCTGAAGCCCTGCTGGGCATGGGGTGGGTGTGAGGGTGTGGAGCAGTGCTGGGCATCCCCTGGGAGCTCTGCACAGAGCGTGGGGCACCAGCTCCCAGCACAAATCTCTGCTGGGTTTGGGCAGTGACCAACGGGGCATCCAGAGCTCCGTTCCTTCAATCGCCTCATGGCAGGTCCAGCTACCCTGTACCAAAATTTGGCACCCCTGGAATCGCCTCATGGCAGGTCCAGCTGTTCTGTACCAAAATTGGACAGCCCTGGAATCGCCTCATGACAGGTCCAGCTATTCTGTACCAAAATTTGGCACCCCTGGAATCGCCTCATAGCAGGTCCAGCTATTCTGTACCAAAATTTGGCACCCCTGGAAATGCCTCATGGCAGGTCCAGCTATTCTGTACCAAAATTTGGCACCCTGGAAATGCCTCATGGCAGGTCCAGACCTTCACACCCCACAAGTCACTCACTCTTTTATGTCCTTTGCCCATGCAGGGGCCACCTTGAGCAGCAGCAGAGCAATCAGGGTGCAGACCACAGCCACAAGGAAGGCTCTCACAAAGACACTCCAGCTGAGTTTGGCATCCACTGTGCCCGGGTTTGCCAAGCCCTCCACGGTGTTTGGGTCTGTCTTGGTGCCCTCAGCGCTGCTGAACCTCTTGTCCACACCTGGAGGATATTCCCAAATCTCTGAAATGCCCAGGAATGGGGTGTGAGGGGTGGTGGGGATCTCACAGAGGGTATGAGGGTGTGTCCCTGCCTGTCACACACATCTTTTATGGAAAATCCTTTCCTTAGGATTTTTCCTCCTGAGAAGCTGAGAGGCCTCAGGAACAAAATGTAACCAATGGTTATCTGCTGCTGTGGGATGCAACAGGTGCATCTGGGATTGGGCTCATGTGGTTGTTTCTAATTAATGGCCAATCACAGTCCAGCTGGCTCGGACAGAGAGCCGAGCCACAAACCTTTGTTATCATTCTTTCTTTGCCTTTCTGTCCTTAGCCAGCCTTCTGATGAAATCCTTTCTTCTATTCTTTTAGTATAGTTTTAATGTAATATATCTAATAAAATAATAAATCAGCCTTCTGAAACATGGACTCAGATCCTGGTCTCTTCCCTCATCCCAGACCCCGGTGAGCACGGTCACACCTGGCACAGGAATGGCCACAACCTCCACCCTGAGGGGTGGCCAAGGGACACCCTGGACACACCAGTGATTCCCTGACTCACCTGTTGGCTCAAAGGCCTCACTGTTTTCCCCGTCAGGCGCTGCCTGCTGACCTTCCTGAGGCGCCTCCTTATCCACAGACTCGGGCTCCAGCACTTTAGAGAGAAAATGTGCAATTTAACTCCAAGTCACCCTTCCTCATGGGAATCTGAAAGCCTCCATCTCCCCAACTCCTGTGGTAAAAGTCACTTGTACCTGGAAGTGTTTCCTTCAGTAAAGTCATGAATTCAGGCTGTTCCATTAAAGGCCAGGAAATGTTTCCCAATCCAGTTTCATTCTTCAGACCTTGAGGGAAAGGATGAAAAATTTCCACCACAGAAATCCCTGGACGTGCAGTCAGGATTTATATAAAGTTTATTTATAGTGAAAACGCCAGGTAAGGACTACCCCAACTCCGTCAAATGAAATGCCCAAATTTATGTGCTGGGAATGCAAACCACAGAAGGCTTCTTCCCAAATTACCCGCTTTGCTACAGTGGGTATTTGCTCTGGGAGACTTGACCAGTGACCCTCATGGTGCAGGGACACCAGGCCCCCATGAGGAGCTTCCATCACACTCTGTGGCCATTCCCTGTCCAGACTGACCAGCAGCACAGGGAGGGGGCCATGGAAGGAGCCAGCACGTCCAGGCAAGGCTGGATTCTCATACCTGCAGGAGATGCCTCGCTCACATTTAGGCCTTGAGCTGGCAGCTCCCAGAACAAATCCACAGTCATGTAGGGTCCAGGAGAGTCAGATTCAGCACCCGGATCTCCATTGCCTCCAGCCACGGCTGTGAACAGGACAGAGAAGCTCAAATTGAATATTTCCATGGACTTTGCATGGCAGGAACTGTGATTGGAACATGGAATGGCTCTGTGGACCTGATTGTCCCTTCCCCTCTGGAGCACCATGCAGGTGTCTGACCCATGATGATGATCCAAAACAAACTGTGCAGGAGCTGTCAGGAGCCAAAGCCAACCCCAACAATCCTGCTGGAAGCAGCTCAGGGCCTTGGAATCTGGGAGGAAATGCCCTGCAGAGCTGTGTGTTCTGGGCCCATCCCTGAGCCATTGCCTCCCTGCTCTGCTGCACAGCTGAGCATCAGCCAAAAAAAGTGTTATATTTCCTGTCAACAGGATATTGAAACCTGAATGCTCCTTGAAGGGTGTCACGGACATATTTTATGAAAAATCCTTTTGCTGGGATCTTTTCTCCTGAGAAGCTGAGAGGCCTCAGAAATTAAATACAAACAATGGTTATCTGCTGCTGTGGAATGCAACAGGTGCATCTGGGATTGGTCTCATGTGGTTGTTTCTAATTAATGGCCAACCACAGCCCGGCTGTCTCGGACTCTCTGGTCATCACAAGATTTTATTATTATTCCATTCTATTCCTTGCCAGCCTTCTGATGAAATCCTTTCTCCTATTCTTTTAGTATAGTTTTAGTATATAATTCTCTTTTAATATAATATATATCATAAAATAATAAATCAGCCTTCTCGTGTGGTTGTTTCTAATTAACGTCCAATCACAGTCCAGCTGTCTCGGGCCCTCTGAGAATCACAAGATTTTATTATCATTTTTCCCTTTCCTTGAAAGCCTTCTGATGAAATCCTTTCTTCTATTCTTTTAGTATAGCTTTAATATATCATTTTATTTTAATATAATATATAATATATATAATATATATAATATATATAATATAATATAATATAATATAATATAATATAATATAATATAATATAATATAATATAATATAATATAATATAATATAATATAATATAATATAATATAATATAATATAAATAAAATAATAAATCAGCCTTCTGACACATGGAGTCGAGATTCTCACCCTTTCCCTCTGAACACCACCACAGGAGGGATCTGTGGGATCACTGCCCCTCCCTGCCCACCGACCTTCTCCGGATGGTGCTGACTCCCCCGTGGGGAGCTGGGCCCTGGGGGCCAGCAGGGCTATCAGGGACAACAGGATCACCAGGGACACCAGGACTGCCAGGGCCCTCTGCAGAGCCAGCAGGACGATGCCGGCCATGGACCATCGTCTCCACATCGTGATGGGGCTGCCGGTGCTGCTGAGGCCTCGCCAGCCTGCGCCGCTCGCCACAGCCTGGCTGTGTCACCCCTGGGGGGCTGCACCACCCTCACGGGGCTCTGTGACCTCACGGGAGGCTTCTGCCACCAACATTCCTCTGTCTCCAGGGCAGCTGCCCGTGTTCTGCGGGTGCCTGGGACGGTGAACCTACCTCGCCCAAAAGCTCTCTGCTCTAGGAAGCTCTGCACGGGTTACGCCCTTCATCCTTGTCTGCATCTAGGGGAAAGTGATGGGAAGGAGAACAGAAGCTCTCTGACTTGTAAAATGCATTTCAATCTCCCATTTCTAAAATGTTTCTATCAAAAGACACTTATCCTGGGGGAAAGAAAAGATTTTCCTACATCATAATTAGCTCTAGAGCACTGAAAAAATGCAGCATTTCCAAGCAATTTGTATCTAGGAGTGTAATAACATTTTATGTGTCATGAATTTTGGAGAAGGCAGAATGTAGAGCAGATTTGTGCAGACAGTGTTTACCAAACCAGACGATGCTGGGTTTTGCCTGTTTGGGTGCTCTGGAATGGAGCAGCCCCAGTTTGGGATCCTGGGGTCTGGGTGCTCTGGAATGGAGCAGCCCCAGTTTGGGTGCTCTGGCACTGGAGCTGTGCCAGTTTGGGATCCTGGGGGTCTGGGTGCCCTGGCACTGGAGCTGTGCCAGTTTGGGATCCTGGGGTCTGGGTGCTCTGGCACTGGAGCTGTGCCAGTTTGGGATCCTGGGGTCTGGGTGCTCTGGCACTGGAGCTGTGCCAGTTTGGGATCCTGGGGTCTGGGTGCCCTGGCACTGGAGCTGTGCCAGTTTGGGATCCTGGGGTCTGGGTGCCCTGGCACTGGAGCTGTGCCAGTTTGGGATCCTGGGGGTCTGGGTGCCCTGGCACTGGAGCTGTGCCAGTTTGGGATCCTGGGGTCTGGGTGCTCTGGCACTGGAGCTGTGCCAGTTTGTGATCCTGGGGTCTGGGTGCCCTGGCACTGGAGCGGTTCCAGTTTGGGATCCTGGGGTTTGGGTGCCCTGGCACTGGAGCTGTGCCAGTTTGTGATCCTGGGGTCTGGGTGCCCTGGCACTGGAGCTGTGCCACTCTGGGCATCGTGGTTGCCCTGCCTGGGCTGTGCCGTGTTGGGGATGAAGCAGGCTCAGGGTGGGGGCAGTTCTGCAGCCCAGGGTGGGCAGGATGTCCCCAGAGCCCTGACCCTGTCCCCTTGTCTGCAGTGAGCGCCCCGGAGCCCCTGTGCTGTGGGAGGCCAGGCTGGCAGCGCTGCCTGGCTGTGGCAGTGCTGAGGCTGCCCTGTGCCAGCCTGGGCACCCCACGGTGGCACCTGGCCTGCAAGGCACCTCCAGGACTCTTTGAGGACACTTTGGGGACCCTTTGTCCCTGTCGCCCCACGCTGTCCTGGGGGCTGTGGGGACCCCCAGAATTCCTGGAGGGTGGGAAAGGGGGGGGGTGTTTTTCTGGGTTTGTTGCTGTTTAATAAAAAATTCCTTTTTTTAAAATTTTTTTTTAAATTTTGTTGTGCTTTTGGACTGAGTTTGTGGCTGTGGCCACTCTGGAGATGGTTTTTGTTGGGGGTGGATTTCGTGAATGCTGAAGGATGGAGGGACAGAGCAAGGAAGGATCCATGGAAGGATCCACACTGGGCAGCTCCCTGCAATAATCTGAGAATCCTGGAATTTCCTGAGTGGGAAGGGACCCACTGGGATCATCAATCCAGCCCCTGGCCCTGCACAGACACCCCAAAATCTGAGCTTGGCCAGCCCTAGGGCAGTGCCCATTCCCTGGGCAGTGCCAGCACCCTCTGGAGGAAGAGCCTTTCCCAAAACCCAGCTTATTCCCAATTCCTGTCCCAAACTTGGCCTGTCCATGGATTCTGTGCTCCCTCCACGCTGACCCACAGCTCCTGCTCCCCCCGAAGCTGTAACAACCCTGGGGACGAGGAGGTGCCACCGTCCCTGTGCCCTGCCTGCTGTCCCTGCTGGTGGGGACAGAGCCTTGGCTTGCTCTGGAACGGCTCAGGTGGAGCTGCTGGGGGCAAAAATCACCTGGAGGGAAAAAGGACCCAGAGGCACAAAGGACCTGGAGGGAACAAAGCACCCGGAGGCACGAAGGACCTGGAGCTGTTGCTGGGCTGGTTCCCAGCCGGACTCGTGGCTGCTCCATGGAATTGCTGCCATTCCCCCACAACTGAGGTGGAAAACTCCTCCTTCCCTCCCCACAGAGGATTCTCAGCCCCACGGCTCTGGGGTCAGGGAGAGGATCCCCCCCAGCCCTGCCCTGATCCCAGGAACCGAGGACACCCCAAACTCTGCCAGGAACGTTTGTTCCCTTCCCACCTCTGATGGCGGGACCCAAACCCCCGTGTATGTGGTGTGAGTGTCTGTCTGTCTGTCTGTCTGTCTGTCCTTCCAGGCTGCTTTTCAGCAGTTGCTTAAAATATGGGCAGCAGATGCCACCGTCCCTTATTGCTTTTCACAATTCCTTCATCTCATGAGGTGGGACAGCCACCCGTGTTCTGGGACCAGGGGCTCGCTGGCTGAATGGCACAGGCATAGCTAAAGGATTTGGACTTTCTTCTTTGCAAATCTGGCCTCTGACTTCATCCCAGTCTCTTAGTTGAAAATTATCAAAATATTTTTGTGAGTTTTCTAATTTTGGGATTAATGCTGGGGAATTTTCAGGGTTTGGTGTCTCATTTTGGGTCGAGAAATCTGTCCCAGACACTGGGGGGACTCTGGGGCTGTTTAGGAACAGTTCTTTTTGGAAATTCTTTTGTGCTGGGATCAAAGGGTTGGCATTTGCAGGGGCAAAATAATTCTGTGCGCGGGGATGTGGCTGTGCGGACGAATCGTGACACAAAGTAGTCCCACTCGGTGCTAGGGGTGCGGAAGGCGAAAACACGGAGGGATACCAGCTGTCGGTTAAGGAAACACGCAAGGCGCTGCAGTTTTCCCCTGCTGTGCTGCCGTGTACGGGCCCGGTGGCGGCGGAAGCGCCGTGCCCGGGCACAGGGGTGCCGGCTGTGGCCGGACAGCGGCACGCGGCGGCTCGGAACCGGGACCGGGCTGCCCGAAAAAGCAGTGCGGGGGGGGGGGTGGCGGCGGGGCCGTGGGGATAGAACTGCGCATGCGTGCGACTGATCCCGGAAGCGGCGCTGTGGTTGGATGAGGCGGCGCGGAGTGATATCGCTGGTGCGGGGGTTGTAGCAACCGCGCATGCGTGGATCGCGTCACTGTGGCAACGTGGGGACGCCCTGATGGCGGCGGGGGGGCCGGGGGGTGCGGGAGGCGGCGGAGCTGCGGGAACGGGAGCCGGGGCTGCGGCTGCGGAACGGAACGCCGGGACGCCCGTGGTTGCAGGAGGCGGCGGAGCCGCGCCATCCAGCAGCTCTGAAGCGGGGGGCCGCGGTGGGGAAGGCGCGGCTCGGCCCCACGGGCGGCGGCGGAGCGGCCTCGTCAGCGGGAGATGATCCCGGGAGGCGGGAGGAGCGGCGTGGAGGCGGCGGGAGTCTGCTGCGGGGAGGGGGGGGGGCATGGCAGGCGCCGGGCCAGGCGGCGGCTCGGCCGCGGCGTGCAGCCGCTGGGGGCTGCGGTGGCTGCCGGCCCGGCGGGCAGGGGCGGCGCCGACGGGAGGCGGGGCTGGAGCGGCCGCAGGCACGGCAGAGGCTGCACACACCGGTGTAGGCGCCGCGGCGCCGGCACGGGCGGGCTGGGCGGGCTGGGGCGCCCCGGTCCCAGCGCAAGCGGGGCCGTGCCGGGACCGGGGGATTGCGCCCAAACGCCGGCAGGGACGGGGTCTGCCGTGGACGTGTGCGCTGCCACGGGGCCCGTGGGCAGCTCGGGGTGCGCTGCAGGCGCTTGGAACGCCGGGGGGGGGGGGGCGGGCTCTCGCGGCAACGCGCGCAGGGGGCGCTGGGGGCGCCGCGCGGCCGCGCCAGGCGCGCTCGGCACCGCAGATCCGGGAGCTGCAGGGAACGGCAAAGACGCAGCAGCAGCGACAGGACCGGGCTGCCGCCGGCCCCGCTGTGTCGGCGAGGGGGGCGTGCGGGGCGGCGGGAGCGGCCGCACTGGCAGCGGGGGGGGAAGCGGCGGAATCGGGGGCGGGGCCGCGGTGACGGCGGTGGTCGGGATTGAGGGGCGGGGCCCGCGGAAGCCGGGACGGCCGGGACCGACGGGATGGCAAAGGCGGGGCTGGTGGGAGGGGCGGGGGGCGGGGCTGCGGGTGCCGGAGCTGTGCGGTCAGCAGGGGGCGTGTCCCGCTGGAGACTCGCGGCGGCAAGGGGCGGGCCCGCAGGAGGGGCGGAGCTCGGCGGGGCGGCTGCTGCGGGCAGCGCCGGCAAGCTGGGACCGGCCCCGCGGCAGCCATGGCCCGGCAGGAGCTGCAATTAAAGGGCTTTAAACACCTGCGTCCCAAAAGTCTCTGATAAAAACGGCTGAACGGCCAGCATTGGGGAAATTCATTAAATTCCATTCTATGAGGGCTAAAACTCCTAGTGTGGTACTTTACGGCAGTCGCGATTTACGGCGCCTTTTACGACAGTCGCACTTTCCGGCCCCCTTTACGACAGTCGCGCTTTACGGCAGTTTTACGACAGTCGCGCTTTACGGCCCCTTTTGCGACAGTCGCGGTTTACGGCGCCTTTTACGACAGTCGCGCTTTACGGTCCCTTTTGCGACATCCGCGCTTTACGGCGCCTTTTGCGACAGTCGCGCTTTACGGCGCCTTTTGCGACAGTCGCGCTTTACGGCAGTTTTACGACAGTCGCGCTTTACGGCCCCTTTTGCGACAGTCGCGCTTTACGGCCCCTTTCGCGACAGTCGCGCTTTACGCCCCCTTTTGCGACAGTCGCGCTTTACGGCAGTTTTACGACAGTCGCGCTTTACGGCCCCTTTTGCGACAGTCGCGCTTTACGGCCCCTTTCGCGACAGTCGCGCTTTACGGCGCCTTTTGCGACAGTCGCGCTTTACGGCAGTTTTACGACAGTCGCGCTATACGGCACCTTTTGCGACAGTCGCGCCTTACGGCCCCTTTTGTGACAGTCGCGCTTTACGACCCTTTTGCGACAGTCGCGCATTACGGCCCCTTTTACGACAGTCGCCTTTTACAGCAGTTTTACGACAGTCGCGCTTTACGGCACTATCTTTTATGGAACTTTTAAGGTACTTTACAGCACTTTATGGTTTTTATTTTGATTTTTATTTATTTTAATTAATTTTTTTTATTTCTTATTTAATTTTTATTTTTAATTTTTCTATTTTTAAAGCTTTTTAATTTTTAAAATTTTTTAATTTTTCTATTTTTAAAGCTTTTAATTTTCTTTTTAATTTTATTTTTTATTTAATTTTTAATTTTTCTATTTTTAAAGCTTTTTATTTTTTTATTTTATTTTTATTTTTTATTTAATTTATTTTTTAAATTTTTCTATTTTTTAAGCTTTTTATTTTATTTTTTTAATTTTATTTTTTATTTAATTTTTATTTTTAATTTTTCTCTTTTTAAAGCTTTTTATTTTATTTTTTAATTTTATTTTTAATTTAATTTATTTTTAAAATTTTTCTATTCTTAAAGATTTTATTTAATTTAATTTTATTTTTTAATTTTATTTTTAATTTAATTTATTTTTAAAATTTTTCTATTTTTAAAGATTTTATTTATTTTAATTTTATTTTTTAATTAATTTTTTTTAATTTTTCTATTTTTAAAGCTTTTAATTTTCTTTTTAATTTTATTTTTTATTTAATTTATTTTTTTAATTTTTCTATTTTTAAAGCTTTTAATTTTCTTTGTAATTTTCTTTTTTATTTATTTTTAATTTTTCTATTTTTAAAGCTTTTTATTTTTTTAATTTTTATTTTTATTTCATTTATTTTTAAAATTTTTCTATATTTAAAGCTTTTTATTTTTTTAATTTTATTTTTATGGAATTTATTTTTTAAATTTTTCGCTTTTTTAAGCTTTTTATTTTATTTTTTAAATTTTATTTTTCATTTAATTTATTTTTAAAATTTTTCTCTTTTTAAAGCTTTTTATTTTATTTTTTAATTTTATTTAATTTTTCTGTTTTTAAAGCTTTTTATTTTATTTTTTAATTTTATTTTTTATTTAATTTATTTTTTAAATTTTTCTATTTTTAAAGATTTTATTTATTTTAATTTTATTTTTTAATTAATTTTTTTTAATTTTTCTATTTTTAAAGCTTTTAATTTTCTTTTTAATTTTCTTTTTTATTTAATTTATTTTTTAAATTTTTCTATTTTTAAAGCTTTTAATTTTCTTTTTAATTTTCTTTTTTATTTATTTTTAATTTTTCTATATTTAAAGCTTTTTATTTTTTTAATTTTATTTTTATTGAATTTATTTTTTAAATTTTTCGCTTTTTTAAGCTTTTTATTTTATTTTTTAAATTTTATTTTTCATTTAATTTATTTTTAAAATTTTTCTCTTTTTAAAGCTTTTTATTTTATTTTTTAATTTTATTTTTCATTTAATTTATTTTTAAATTTTTTCTCTTTTTAAAGCTTTTTATTTTATTTTTTTAATTTTATTTAATTTTTCTGTTTTTAAAGCTTTTTATTTTATTTTTTAATTTTATTTTTTATTTTATTTATTTTTTAATTTTTCTCTTTTTAAATCTTTTTATTTTATTTTTTAAATTTTATTTTTAATTTAATTTATTTTTTAAATTTTTTATTTTTAAAGCTTTTTATTTTATTTTATTTGGTGCTGTCCAGACCAACTCAAGCTGGTGATTGTGGTGGTGTTTGAGGGTCTTGCACTACCTTTTATGGAACTTTTACGGCAGTTTACAGCACTTCACAGTTTTTATTTTGTTTTCCATTTATTTTAAATTAATTTTATTATTTTAATTTTAATTTTAAATTTTTCTATTTTTAAATCATTTTATTTTATTTGGTGCTGCCCAAACCTGCTGTAGTGCATTTTTATACTTTGTAATACTTTGAAGTAGTTTTGTTTTGTATCCCCATATTTTTCCCAAATGGTTTATCCCAAACTGTACCCCCCTCCCTTTACCTGTGTTATCCCTCTCCCGGGATGAGATCATCCCCAAACCCCCACCCTGGCTCTCTGTCAATCACTCAGCCTCCCATCCCTCCATCCAGAAGTTTCGGTCCAAGTGTCGAGTGATGAGCCAGAGGCCAGGGGTCAGCCCCCAAACCTTGCCCCATACGCTGTCCTAAATGTCTATCCCCCAGTACCCATCCCTTAGGGTCACTTAATGGTTGGTAGGATGTTATCTACTTTGGGTTTCCACCTCCCTTTAAATGTAACCTTGGCACATCTCCCTGGGACTCTCGGCAGGAGCCCCCTGAGGTGCAGGAGCTCCTTTGGGACACAGAGCCCGAGCCACAAACCTTTGTTATCATTCTTTCTTTGCCACAGCCTGGCTGTGTCACCCCTGGGGGGGCTGCACCACCCTCACGGGGCTCTGTGGCCTCACGGGAGGCTTCTGCCACCAACATTCCTCTGTCTCCAGGGCAGCTGCCCGTGTTCTGCGGGTGCCTGGGACGGTGAACCTACCTCGCCCAAAAGCTCTCTGCTCTAGGCAGCTCTGCACGGGTTACCCCCTTCATCTTTGTCTGCATCTAGGGGAAAGTGATGGGAAGGAGAACAGAAGCTCTCTGACTTGTAAAATGCATTTCAATCTCCCATTTCTAAAATGTTTCTATCAAAAGACATCCTGGGGGAAAGAAAAGATTTTCCTACATCATAATTAGCACTAGAGCACTGAAAAAATGCAGCATTTCCAAGCAATTTGTATCTAGGGGTGTAATAACATTTTATGTGTCATGAATTTTGGAGAAGGCAGAATGTAGAGCAGATTTGTGCAGACAGTGTTTACCAAACCAGACGATGCTGGGTTTTGCCTGATGCTTTTCTCTTCTCACAGGCTGCAAAACCCTTTTGTCCAGGGCATGGCTGTCACAAAATTCCCCCTGCAGGGACCCAGGAGTTCCAGGATTCCCTAAAAAGCAAAGGAGCTGTGCTCTGAAGACCAATTTGGGCTGGTGAAAGAATCCCAGACTGATTTGGATCAGAAGTGACCCTAAAGCCCACCCAGTGCCACCCCCTGCCATAGGCAGGGACATCATCCACTACCCCAGGGTGCTCCAAGCTCCATCCAACCTGCCCTGGACACTTCCAGGGATGGGGAAAAGGCTTTTCCTTCAGTTTATTTAAAGAACAAAGATTTTGATTTGGCTTTAGCACTAGATGGAGCTAAAGGACTGAGAAGAAGAGGAAGGGAAAAAACCCCAGGATGTGAAAAACCCAAGGAAATGAGGAGAGAAAAGGCAGTGGGGGCAAGGAATGCTGTTGGAGCCCCTTCACCAGCTCAGCTTTGTGACCATGACTCTGCAGGTGTGTCGCAGACATCTTTTATGGAAAATCCTTTCCTTGGGATTTTTTCCTCCTGAGAAGCCAAGAGGCCTCAGGAACAAAATGTAACCAATGGTTATCTGCTGCTGTGGAATGCAACAGGTGCATCTGGGATTGGGCTCATGTGGTTGTTTCTAATGAATGGCCAATCACAGTCCAGCTGGCTCGGACAGAGAGCCGAGCCACAAACCTTTGTTATCATTCTTTCCTATTCTATTCTTAGCCAGCCTTCTGATGAAACCCTTTTCTTCTATTCTTTTAGTACAGTTTTAATGTAATCTATATCATAAAATAATAAATCAGCCTTCTGAAACATGGAGTCAGATCCTCGTCTCTTCCCTCAACCTCAGACCCCTGTGAACACGGTCACACAGGTGTTGGGTTCTCAGCACTGGTGAGGGGTCACTGAGACGTTGTGGGGTGGGGTGAGGAGTAAACCATGAGTAGGATACTTTGGACAGCAAGCCTCAGCAGGTGGATCCTGGTTTTAGACAAATCTTTCCCTGCATGTTGTGAAGGGCCTTCAAAAAAAACAGCAGCTCCTCAGCTTTCAACCTGCAGCATCCAGGAATAATCCCAAGGGACACCACTGCAGGGGAAAAACACAATTTTTGTGTTTATGAGCTCATTTTTGCATGACTGGATTGAGTGGTTTACTGGGTGGCTTTTTATTTATCATTTCTGCTTTCAAAGTGCACAAGAAACCTCCTGTTCAGATTGGTACCCACTGGAATTTCCCCTCCTGTCCCATCCAGGTAAAAAACCTGTTAGTAATCAGGAAAAGCAAGGAAATAACACTTCATTTTCAAGCACAGTATCCCTGGGCTGTTACAGTTAAGAATTTTAACTCTCCTTATCCATCCTATTGCAAATTGTACTTATCAATCCTATTGCAAACTGTTGTTATCAATTCTACTGTAAGCCATCCTTATCAATCCCATGTTGCTGTTGCCCCAGATTTTGCCTGTATTAACCTGAGTATTTGTGTGTGTTCAAAGATTTCAGTAAAACTCAATAACCAGCTGTTTTCTCATTTGCCTCGCGAGTGTAGAAACATTTAATGAAATCGCTTATGGTTTAGTGATTTGTCTGACATAAACAATACTTCCCTTCTGCCAGACCTGGGCCAATCTTCAATTGCTTGAGGATGTAAACATGAGAAAACAAACCCAAACAATTTAAATTAAATGCCTAATGTACCTGGGTACAGATTATCTGCTCTGCTTCCATCCTTCCTCACAATCTCCTCACAGTGGGGGTTCCTATTTGTTGTTCAGTGTTTTATTGCACAAATACTTTTTTTTTTCTTTCAGTGCCAAGGAATAGCACAGGGGTGAGGGGATGGGCATTTTGGAAGGGAAGCACCAAAGAAATCCAGAGTCCTTTTTTTAAACCTGCAGTCTCATCGTGAAAGAATAAAACAGCAGCTGCCTCTCCTTCCCCTGGATCTTCAGAGGAAGAGACTCCACCCTTCTCCAGGATCCCTGCTCCAGCAGAACCAGCCCTGGCACTGCAGGAGGGCTGAGCCACAATTCCAATGGTTCTGCTGCCCACACCCTGACCCACAGAGTGTCAGGCTGGGTTCTGACTCTGGCACTGTTGGTTTAGTTCACTGCATTGTTTATTTTATCCTTTATTTTCTTCCCTATTAAAGAACTGTTATTTCCTGCTCCCATATTTTTGCCTGAGAGCCCCTTAATATAAAATTTACAGCAATTTGGAGGGGTGGGGAGGGTTTACATTCTCCATTTCAGGGGATGCTCCTGCCTTCCTCAGCACACACCTGGCTTTCCAAACCAAGACAGTAGCAAGGAGAGTCTTTGCATCCAGTAAAAAAAAAAAAAAAAAAAAAAAGGAAACTCAGGACTGATGGAATCCTAAACTCTGCTTCCCTGCAAATGAAGCACGTGGCACCAAGACCACAAACACACCTGACAGATTTCCAGCACCAGCAACATCCCGGCGATCACCAGAGTCGCAATCAATTCACTTCTTGGTGCGCCCAGCGCTGAGGAAGGTGGTCAATCACCAACCGGGCGATTTCAAAAATTGCTTTCAAACAGGAGGGCTGGGAAGGAAAGGAGCTGCTGCTGGAATATCACATTGACAGGAAGGAGCCACACATTAAAGAGAGCAGCAGAAAGTCTGATGTCAGCCATGCAAGTTTTAATTGCAGGTCTGGATGTGGCTGAGACACGCCGTTGAGCCCCATGTTCAGACAGCTTTCCCGTGAATAAAACTGGCTCCCAAGGAGGAGGATGTTGAAACCCAAATGCATTTCAGAGAAGTCATTCTGGGTAGAGCCCCAGAATGGGCCACAGAAGTTAAGCCAAATTGCAGTCTCATTTGATGTATTCCTTGGGTTTTTCCCAGTTTCTGGGGGAAGCAGATGGGAGGCAGCTCAGTTCAAGCAATGAACTCATGACTATGAGAGCTTTATGGTGTTTTTTGCCAAGAGACAGCTCCAGTTGATTTCCTTGCACTGGGAAAAAGTTATGTTTGAAAGGCAGGGTATTATCACTGATCTAAAAGGAATTTTCAGCTGGGGCCTTTGGCGTAGGTGGAAAGTTGTAATTTGAACAAGCAAAGGGTGAGACTTTGTAATCCTTCACCTGGATATTGCTGTACAGAGGCTCGCTTGGTCTTGAGGCATCGGCGTGGAAAAAAATGTGTAAGAATAAATTTTCTGTCTTTTTTAGGTGTGAAATTTGCCTTTGTCCTTCAGTTCTCTCCTGTCAAGTCACTGCATGAGCCCAGGGGATGTCAAGAGATGATGTGGGGAGCAACATCAGCTTGGAAATGGAGTCTGGAGAGTTGAAAATAGTCTGGCAGTCCCTATTAACTTATTTCTCTTTTTTTTTTCCTAAGCCTTATAAAGCATTTCACGGCTGAAGTCAAACTCTGTGGTAGGATTGAAATGCCATCAGCTGATTGACTCTGCCAGCATCACCCTTAATCCAAGAGTGATTGAATGAAGTCTTTTCAGTGTGTCCTTTGATAACCTCCTATTAAGGGATTCTCATATTTTCTTTTAAATTTGAACGTTTCTGCTAAATTTGTGATTGTTTTGTTTTAAAATTGAACTCTGGACTTAGAGGTGAGGTGAATTGCCCAAGGTGACAAAAATCTGGGGCAAAGAGGGAACTAAATACTGCTAGAGAAGGACTTCCAATAAATGAGAAACAAATGAGAATATTTTCATGAGAATATAATCATGGAATGGTTTGGGTTGAGAGGGATCCTCAAGACCACGTAGTTCCAACCCCCCTGCCACTAGACCTGGCTGTTTTTCCTCTGAAAACAAAAAGAAACCAAACATTTCTTGATAATTTACTGGTCCAGCCACCTGGATGCCATCAGGGTTGTTTGTTCCCGCTGTCAGTTCCTGTTGTGGGTATGGGAGGAGATGGAAGCGTGGCTGTCAAAGCAGGGTACATCTATTTGTGTATCTTTAATGCAAAAACCAGTTTTAAAAGACAGAGACTTCCTAAAAGAAATGAGTCTTGAAATCGAAGCCTTGCTGGGTAACTAACCCAAATAACACCGTCCATTATTTAGGTTGTGAGCAATAAGAAATATTCTTGCTGACAATAGAGAGTTTTCTCTGTATATATACTTGTTTCTGCTGTAAAGTTGACGAATCTGTAATGGACTGCTTAATTAAACATTGCAGGGAAATTGCTTTGGAGAGCAAACGAGTAATGAAGGGGATACAGTAAATTTTGGTGATTACAGATACAATTGTTCAGCCCAAGCATTGCTTGGTCTGCTTTGCAGGTTAAAAAAAATCCCAAAGAACACAATTTCGATTAAGCTCTACCTTGCACTGCTAGCAATGGATTAGGCTATTAAACTATATTTTTCCATTAATAAAACAAATGTTAATGCATTGTTTGATGCTAATAATGAAACCATTGTGGGAAGCACAGCTCCTTCCATTAACATTTATCACATCTTGTCAAGGCTGGGGATGTATTCAGGGCTTTTTTTTTCTTGGAGGTGAATTGAGAGAGCAGAGCAGGAACTTGCTGCCCTCAGTCTGCCTTGTGTTTGCCACGTTCTCATGGACAAGGCTGATCCAAGGGCTGCAGAGAGCTGAACTTTGAATACATTGAACTGTCTGCTCCAGCACATCACTGGCTTCATTGAATTTTAGTAATTCTTAGCAGAGCAAGTCTAGGGAGAAACCTCTGCTAAGCTCTGCCAGTTTAGAGAATCCATCAGGAGGCTGGAAATGCTCCACCAGCTCTTATGGTTCTGCACAGATAAAGATCAGCCCGTCCTAAGGCTTTTGCACTGCAGCTTGTCTTGGGCACATCCATCAAAACCTGGAGCTGGTTTTTATCCCTCTCCATCAAATCCAGCCTGGCTGGATCAGCCGCCCTGCTGGAGTAGGGGGGTGTGTGTGGTTATGAGGGCATGGGGATGGTTTAATGCCTTGTCCAGCTGCTAATGGCTTGATTTTTACCTTTTCCAGATACCTGGGAGAAAGTTCAGGGGTTCAGGAGGACAAATCTGGTGTCTTCAGGGGGCTTTAACTGGGTGCCTTACTGGGGTGCTGGTGTGTGCATTGATCAGGGCGCGGGGATGGTTTGAGGCCTCATTCAGCTTAATATTAATTAATTTTAATGAACATCAATGTTAATATCTTGATTTTTATCTTGTCCAGGGACTTGGTAGAAACCCTCTGGGCTCAGGAGAAAATATCTGATGCCTTCAGCTGGCTCAGACTGGGTGTTTGAGCAGGATAGGGTCTGGTTTTTCTCCCCCATCTCTTTGTCAGACGTGGTTGTGCATTAATTCTTTTATTCCTGGCGGTTCTGTCAGCTGGCTGGAGAGAGAGCAGGAGAGAAAGCACCTGCACAATGTTTATTCTCCTTATTGTAAAGCTTTGTAGAGACACTTAAATTGTGGATATTTTAATGCAAACAATAATAGCTGCAGATAAAAGCCAGGGTAAGGGGATGGCTGGCTCCCATCAGTGATCTGGGTGATGCTGCACAGACATTTCCTCCCACAAGGGAGAGCAGAGGGCACAGAGCTCTCTGAATGCCCAACAAAAGCTGTTTCCAAGGTCTGCTGGAGCTCTGGGAGCAGGGCCACGCTGCACACAGGTGTCTGTCACAAACAGGATGGCGCTGCCTTCAACCACAAATAAATCAAGTCGAAGGCAAAACGAGCTCCTGGCAGGTTGGGGCTGCAGCCACAGCTGTGCCCTCCTCATCCAGAGCAGCAATTTCTGTTAAAAGACTCTGAGGGAGCCACAGTTGGTGAGTCAAAGGCAAAAATGCCCATAACCAAGCAGGTTCAAAGAAATGCTGCTGTGCTATTAAGGAGGATATTTCTGAGTCCCCCAGCTGCGCGACTGTATCAATTCTAAAAGGCACCAATTTACAAGTGGGCCTCAAAAAGCCAGCCCAGCCATTTACTGGAATGCTTCTGACGTCTGTGCAGACCCTAATTTGCCTTATCCAAGGATAATCTGTTGTGTCAAGGCTGGGAAGAAAGCTTGATTAAAAAAGCAGTTGAGGTGTAAATGCTGATATCGCGGTGGTGCAGAAGTAGTATTTATTTAAATGTATTTAATGAGTGATTTTGGTGGTGTGGCCCTGTATTTAGAGTTGCATCAG
This sequence comes from Molothrus aeneus, assembly GCF_037042795.1. Taxonomy (NCBI): domain Eukaryota; kingdom Metazoa; phylum Chordata; class Aves; order Passeriformes; family Icteridae; genus Molothrus; species Molothrus aeneus. Next base: position 1,765,353 of record NC_089674.1, on the reverse strand, counting down.
TGACTCTTCCTTCAGCTGGAAAAACCCCTGGAAAAGCCCCTGAAAAAACCCTGGAAAAACCCTTTGAAAAACATAGGAAAACGCCTGGAAAAACCTTGGAAAAACCTCTGGGAAAAACCCAATAAACCCCTGGAAAAATCCTGAAAAACCTCTGGAAAATCCTGGAAAAACCTCTGGGAAAATCCCTGAGGAAAACCCTGGAAAACTACTCTAGGAAAATCCTGGAAAACCTCTGGAAGAATTGTGGAAAAACCTCTGAAAAAAAACTGGAAAAACCCTGGAAAAACCCTTCGAAAAACGCAGGAAAATTCCTGGGAAAACCCTGGAAAAACCCCTGGAAAAAACCCAATAAACCCCGGGAAAAAACTCTGGAAAAATCCTGGAAAAACCTCTGGGAAAATCCCTGAGGAAAATCCCTGAAAAATACGCTAGAAAAATCCTGGAAAACCTCTGGAAGAATCGTGGAAAAACCTCTGGGGAAAACCCTGGGAAAAACCCTGGAAAAAACCCAATAAACCTCAGAAAAAAACTCTGGAAAAATCCTGGAAAAACCTCTGGGAAAATCCCTGAGGAAAATCCCAGAAAAATACTCTAGAAAAATCCTGGAAAACCTCTGGAAGAATCGTGGAAAAACGTCTGGGAAAAACCCTGGAAAAACCTCTGGAAAACATGGGAAAAAAACCTGGAAAAGCCCCTGGAAAAACCTCTGGAAAAACCCTCAAAACCCCCTGGAAAAAGCCCTGGAAGGGCTTAGTTTGGTCTCACTGTTGTCCACCAACAGGGTTTAGGTAAAACCTCGCCTTGTGTGAGCTCCAGGGCACAGCCTGGGAGAGCTCAGCTTCAGTTCTGCCACTGTTAACAGTTTTTATAAGTATTTAAATTAAAACGAATGATCTTAAAGCTTTGCTTAAGCGACAAATTAAACCTCCTCCAACAGTTTTGGCATGAATAAAACCTTCCAGTAGGCTGCAAATCATTGCTCTGGGTACGACAAATAACAACTGGTTTTTATTTACGGCTTTGATGCCTTCAGCACTCAGCCCTGCCCTTCTGGGTGCAGGTGGAGTGGCTGCTCCGTGGAAATGTCCTTCATCCCTGCAGAATTATGGCAAAACCCCACTGTTGTTTGGAATAGAGCTGTAGCAGGGGACTCCTGGTCCCTTTTCTCCCAAAGACACTGTTTTGTGTGTTGGGTCACATTAATGTTCCATAGCATTAGCAAATACCCTTTATTTGAATCCCTGCCTGGTGATTACACATGACACAGTTCAGTAGCTGGAAATAAACTCAGTTTTGAATGAAATATGGTTGTTTCTGCTAACACTGTAATGCTTGGGCTTATAATTTCCCTCTTGAGCAGTCTTTATTTTTTTGTGAAGCACTTAAGTGATCGTGTTTAGGTTTTATTAGTCTTTTTTTGTTTGCCTACCTTCTCCAGCATATTCAAAATTTCCCCTATTCAACTCATGTAATTTTAATCAAATTCAATAGAACATTTCTCCTTTTTGTATTAATGTACCCGTGTTGGCTTTTATAACACAGGCTCAAATATTGTGAAATTTAAAACTCAGCTCTTTGATGAAAGAGAGTAACATAAAGAGAATGCAGCTGGTGAAAGCAACTGTTGGAGCAGCTGATGAATATAACCTCCTGCTCAGGTATAAAGTGCAAAATTCTGTTGTACAGACAATTTCCTCCAGATTGAATGAGACCTGAAATTTAATTCATGGCTGAAGAAGGTTTGTGTTTTTAAAAATGCTCTCTGGGGAAGTGCTGTGCCTTTCTGCATGGCACAGAGGTGAGCTCGGCATTACCTGTGTGACGCAGCTGATGGACAAGAGGGTGAGATTTGCCAAAAAATCACATTAAAGGCCTTGAGATATTTGGGATCCACCACCACTCAGACCTGCAGGAGCAGGTGGTGGCAGTGGCAGTGGCTTTCTCACCCCCACTGACACCAACTGCTTCAACCAAGCTCTGCCTTTCCTGATGAAGGTGTAAGGATCTCAGAGCCTGTGTGAAAAGCATCTCTCCTTTGGGGGTCTGGGCTGAATGCTGAGCTCTGGGTATCACTCTGGGAATGAGGACTGGGTGTGGTATTTATGGGGTTCCCCAGATGGAGGAGAAAATGAGAATCTGACTCCATGTTCTTAGAAAGCTAATTTATTATGATACTACATATTATATTATGTTATATTATATTATATTATATTATATTATATTATATTATATTATATTATATATTATATCATATCATATCATAATATAACATAACATAACATATCATATCATATCATATTATATTATATAATGCTATACTAAATTATACTAAAGAATAGAGAGAGGATACAGACAGAAGGCTAAAAGAAAAATAATGAAAAACTCGTGACTCCTTCCAGAGCCCCGACACAGCTGGACAGTGATTGGTCATTAACTAAAAACAATTCACACGTCGGATAAAAAAAAATCTCCAACCACATTCCAAACCAGCAAAACACAGGAGAAGCAAATCAGATAATTATTGTTTTCCTTTTTGTCTCTGAGGCTTCTCAGCTTCTCAGGAGGGAAAAAAAAATATCCTAAAGAAAGGATTTTACATGAAAAGATGTCTGCGACAACACAACTTTGAACATAAGATGCTCTTGCTCTGCAAGCTTCTCTTTGTGGTTGGTTTGTTGGTCCTGAGCTCCCCAGAACTCTGCTCCAGCCACTGCTTTCCATCTGCCCACTTGGCTTTGGGAAGGGCTCTCTGGGCAGCCACCCAAGAGGAGCCAGATCTTCCTCTGCAGATAATGTTGTCTCTCCTAACAGCAGAAAATAATGAAATATTAAACAGATTGGATAAAGGCCTTGAAAAGAGCAATTAATTTGATGGGCCGAAAGTTTGCAGATGGATTTTCTGCAGTGGGCAGCCTTACTTGAGAGGCCTAAAGGACATTGTCACACACAAAGGCACAGATTGGAATGTCTGTGTCATCTGCAGGTGGTTTCACTGCTCCTTGCTTGTTGCCCGTGCCCTGGTAGAGGAGACTTTTCCATCACTGTGCATCCAGGTGGCCTTTAGAACAACATGGATGGAAACCTTTCCCTCTGCAGTCACTTCCAGTGCTAAATGTGGATGGACCTAGGAATTTAGCAAAAAAAGACATTTGTAGCCCATTCTCTCATCAGTTATTTTTTTCCTAGCTCAGAAGCTGCACTAAACCTGTTCACATGAACCTCAAGGTATTTGCCTTCATTTTCTCTCTGTTCCTTCACTATCAGCTCCTCTGCCCTGTCCAGGAGGACAAACATCCTGATTTTACATTGGTTTTATGACTGAGAGAGAAAAATTCTCTCATATCCAGCACGAGCTCTACTTTTCTGTGAGAAACTCAATTTGAGCAGTTTCCACCCAACTGTGTGGTCACTCTCTTACAGCTTCTACCTGTTCCTGCAGAAACCTCTAGTGTGACTAGAACACCATGGGTTATTTCTGTTTTAGAACTGTCCATCTCTATATTAGCTGATGAATTATTTGCAGCTCAGCTGTTTCCATGTCATTGCCTTAAGTTTGTTCTTTAATAGAGAAGGAATCTGCAATGACTTTCCTCTGCCTTAAATCTGTATTCCACTGCTGTCTCATCTGTTTAATACATTTCCTTTACAAACCTAGACTTATGTTTTAGCCTAATGCCAGCAAGAGCTCTGGAAAGATTTATTCTTCTGGGCCCTAATGTGAAATGAGTAATGCTACAACTGGCTCCCTTGGTAGCAGCAACACGTTTTACTACTGATTGTCAGAAACAATAAAAAAGAGAATACATTGGTAGTTTCTGTGCTATTTGCTTCCTGGGATTTTTGTCCTGGATTAACCTCCACAAATATATTGCATGAGTAACTTTGGAGAAGTTCTCAGCATGCGTGGAGGAGAGAACAGGGGAAAAGAAATTGAGTTGTTGCTACAGCTTTTAATAATAAACATCAAGAGGATGAGGGGTTCATGGCAGGGCTGTGGTGACCCACTGGGCAGGGGTCCCACTGGGTTTTTTAGAGCACAGAAAGCATCTCTCAGCACGGCATTTGCATGTCCACAGCTGGAATAAGTTGTGTCTCAACTGGGCCAACACACAGCCTAAGTGTGTGCTGCAGGTAAGGCTCAATTCAAAGCTTTTTCAATTTGTCTTTTAAAAAAAGAGAAATAAAAAAAGTTAAAAAAGAAATTTAAAAAATTTTCTTTAAAAATTTTTCTTAAAGTTCTCTTAAAAAAACCCCTAAGATTTGTGAAATTCTGGCTCCTAGCACAGCCCAAGGGATGGGGGTGTTCTTTTAAAACAATGTTTGGACCACTTGGCTCAGCATCAGAGGCTGGACTCGTGTTATTAGTTTTCCTGGGAAATGCAAGTGCTTTCTGCTCTGGTCATTAAATAGATGGACATGGCCTTCTTTTATACATAAAAATACTGTGGAAATTATTCTGCTAACAGCCATCCAAGGTCTGAGTGAGTGGACAGAGAAATCTTCAGTGCTGAGTGCTGTTTGGCTTTTACACAGAGGAGTTATAGAGAGATAGAAAAGGAAAGGTAATGTCTGGATTTCAAATGGAAGGGAAACCAAGCCTGATATTTGAACGTTGACACAACCCCCTGCTAGAGCAGATCAGGAGTGCTTCAAACTGCCCCAGTTTCAGTAAAGTTCAGGGGTTCTTGTTGTTATTCAAAATACATCAATTATCTGTGAGTGTCACGAAAGGAGTGAACTGGAGTTGCTGTGAGAAAAAGGCTCTTTCCTTTTCTCTGTGGAGTTTGGGTGAGGGAAACATCACTTTTCTCCTTGGCCAAAAGAGATTTTCCAGGGCTGAAAGGCCAGGACCTGTGGCCACCTGATTGTGGCAGTGATGTTGATTTAATGCTGCTCCGCATTGTCCTTAATGCCTTAATAAGGTTTCTAATGCAGTCTGTGCCTTCCTTCCATCTCCAAGTCCCTGCTCCCCTTTGTTCTCCCACAGCAATAATCACTGATTTATCCTTTCCCGTGTCCTCTCCATGCTGTGCCGTTTTCTGATTTGTGTGTTGAGCTCCCCAAGGAAGTTTTTCAGAGCAGTTTATTTGGCTGTTTTGCATCAGTGATGGTGGCTGAGTTTTGGGAAGCACAACAGACCCAACTGTGATATAATTTCTGTGGGGTTTGGACAGAACTGTCCCATTCCAAGATTCCCTCTTGGCTCTACCTTGATGAAGCCACTCACTGCTCTGCAAAGGACACAGGGAGGATTTTACATTTGTTTAACATGTGTTGGACTAAACTTCCAGAGGCTTAAAATCCAATACCCCACCTGTCCTTTCTACCATTCACTTGAGAAGGACAAAAGGCAATTAAAATCACCAGCAATGACAGGAGCTGAGGGTTTTGGGTTGTGGAGCGTGGCTTGCCGTGAACGGCTCTGCAAAAATTGTCACATCTCATCTTTGTCTCCTGCCAGAGCTCCCTTTCCCAAAATGCTGCTGGGCTTTCCAAATTGCAATGATTTAGAAACAACTACCTTGTCTAAATTTTTTATTTTCACCCGAGCAAAGGCATGGGGAAGTGATGTTACAGAGAATTTGTGGCTGTGCCATCCCTGGAAATGTCCAAGGTTGGACAGGGTATGGAGCAACCTGGGATAGTGGGAGCTGTCCCTGCCCATGGCAGGAGGTGGCACTGGATGGGATTTAAGCCCCTTCCAACCCAAACAATTCTATGGTTCTGTGATTCTGTGACTTAACAAAGCCAGCAGTGCAATGCAGAGTTTGAGCTCAGAGTCGCTGCTGTCAGCAGTGATAAACAATTTATCCCAAAAACTGATAAACAGTTATAGCCCAAAACGAAAACCAAACATTTTCTGTTTGCTGGGAATGGGAAGCAAACTTTGCCTTGCAGCTGTGCTGAGAAGCTGGCTGTGATGAGACACCCAGGGTGAAATGTAAAATTTGTTTCCTACTATTAAACAATTTTACCCTGGTAGAATCCACGTGTTGGCCACATCTGGGCATGGCTGGATGAGTGACTGTAAAATGTGGGATGGATTTTGTCTTGGAGTTTATGGCCTAAATAAATAGTTCACAGCACGAGGGTTGATATGAATATCTGAGCACCAGCCAAGGAGCAGTGTGCAGAGACACCTGGGCAAGCTGGATCCCAAAATCAGCCCATTGATAGGTGGGAGTTCATGGCATGGAGAAAATATGAAGTGTGATTTGAATTAAATTCCTTACAATTCTCCCTGGCTCAAGTTCAATCCCAGTTTACCACTTAAAACATAATTTTGGAGGACCTTAATGAGGTCTTTAATAATTTGTAGCTGTTTGAGCTCTAAAAATAAAGGAAAAATCAAAATTGGCTTTGAACACCTGCGAGCTTGGGATTTGGCCGGGAGCTCTGTGCTGCTTCCCCATCAGGGAAGTGAAAGGGAAATCCATTTTTGTAACTAGAGCTTTTCGTTGGCAGAGAGATCTGAACTCTCTTTTACCCTCTGTACCAGCTCACATGAATCAGACACTGCCAAGGCTGAGTTTATTCTGCCTGTCACAGACATCTTTTTATGAAAAATCCTTTCCTTAGGAATTTTCCTCCTGAGAAGCTGAGAGGCCTCAGGAACAAAATGTAAACAATGGTTATCTGCTGCTGTGGGATGCAACAGGTGCATCTGGGATTGGTCTCATGTTGGATGTTTCTAATGAATGGCCAATCACAGTCCAGCTGGCTCGGACAGAGAGCCGAGCCACAAACCTTTGTTATTCTTTCTGATTCTATTCTTAGCTTAGTTTGCCTTCTGAGGAGAACCTTTTCTTCTATTCTTTTAGTATAGTTTTAATGTAATATATATCATAAAATAATAAATCAAGCCTTCTGAAACATGGAGTCAACATTCTCGCCTCTTCCCTCGTTTGAAAACCCCTGTGAACACGGTCACAGATGGTGACCCCGACGTGACACACCTCACACTGCCAAAGAGCACCAAGCGCCTGCCTGAAGGGCCATCAGGAGCTTCAGTGAATTCCTGCTGGAAGGCATGGCCATCATCCCCCTCCTGGCACTGTTCTGGTGCCTCAAGAATTCCGGGTGTTCCTTTCCGGATGGTGTCTGCCACCAGAGCTGGAAACACAGCAGAAGCTGTGGATGGTGCTGTGAAATAAGAAACTGGAGGTGAGAGGTGACCCAGCAGCCACAGATGCTCTTGTCCTCAGGATCCCCCACTCAGAGTTACATGTAGGACTTTCCTCCTTGTTATCTCCCCCACTTTCCACCCCCCTTGGGTCCAAGTGACACCAGCATGGTAAACTCCACCCCGTGCCACTTGCTGTGTGCTCCTGACACGCTCACTGCAAATGAACTGCTGTTAAATCCATTAATTTTGATTTTGTTAGCTCATTAATGGGCTTCCTTCATCTCCTCCCTTCGCTTTGCAAAGCAGCCTTATATTTAATTAGCACTGACTGACCTTTTTTATTTAGCTGGTAAAAAGGTTACTTAAGTCCTTAAGAAGAATTACTACAACTACAGTCGACCTGGTTAATTGGTGTATTTTTGTGAGGGCTAATTAGACTCATACTGGGGCTGGGGAAGGCTGTGTACATGTGGCCCAGGTATGTGGGCATAAATTAATGTTGTTCTTCAGCAAAGGTCAAGGTGCAGAGGAAGGAAAGAGCAAAAGCACTGGGAAACCACTTAATGGCAGGTGGGTGCTCATCAGGGGGATCAGCTCTTCCTCTGAAGCTTTCTCAGCAAATGTTAGTGTTTTTCTTCCAAACACAAATAAGATGAATATTTGGGGTTCCTTCTGATGATGCCTGGGCAGGAAATGGCGGGGATTAATGAAAGACATCAGCAAGCCTGAGTGTTCAAAGATGGGTGTCACATTGTGGGGATGAAACCAACAGCCCCTGCTGGAGTGAGCTGAGATGGTGACAGGCAATGGTGTCTCTGTACCTGTGTAAGTTTAATCAGGTGTATTCACCCTCACATGCCAACTCTGCTCTTTTTAAGAGGTGCAAACTGCAGATAATAAAACAAATCCCTGGTCACTGCCTGTAAATATTTGTAGGGAATTCCTTCCACGAGGTTTGTCACAGCTGGGGAAAATAAAGGGAGGGTTTAAATCCCTCAGTTTCATTTTCCCCCTCTCCTCCCACATCTTTCTATTGACTTCCCATTGATATTCCATCAGCCTATTGACTTCCTTTCCATACCAAAGTTGGCTTTGTTAACAAAACTACAAGTGTCACCAGACATTTTATAAATCCTTCCTTTAGCAATTTGAAGCAGAATTTCTGGAAGTGCAGGAAAACAAGGGAGTTTAGATAACTGATATTTTAAATGTAACCAAAACAACAAAATGCGGAGTTTCTTTAAATAGAGAACCAAAACCAAAATGTGAACAGAAGAATTAATGAGTTTGGTTGATGGCACACAGGTAATTTGGCTTCATGAGCAGATGTTTTTAACCACTGGGGTGGTTTGTAACATTTTAGGAAGTTTTGGGTTTGGTATTGGCCAGGTTGGATGGGGTTTGGAGCACCCTGGGATAGTGGAAGGTGTCCCTACCCATGGCAGGGGGTGGAAAAAGATCTTTGGGCTCCTTTCCAAGCCCAAATGCGCAGAGATTCTGCCATGGGGATCTTTTCCAGACAGAGTTTCCCAGTAAAATCGTTACTGGTGCAGGTGCCCAAATCTTGCCTCATGCCAGGTTTGTGTTTATTTGAATTGCAGAGGCACAGAGAGCAATAGGTGCTGTATTTGTGCTGCAGCCTGAGATGGGATCTTTAACAAGGGTACTCAGGAGAAAGCAAGCTGCTTTTTAGCATTTTACATAAAAAATCAAAATACTAGGCTGGCTGGAGCAGAGGCAAGCCAGGAAAATTACCAGCCCTCTTAACAGATGCTTTCTTTGAATGATTCAAGCATCCATAAATGATGAGTGTGCTGCTCACTCGGGGCACTGGCTTTTATTTTTATTTTGCCTGTTTATAGAGAAACAAAATCTATTCTCTGTAGAGAGCAAGGTAACAAAAATCAGAGACAGAGCTCCTATTGTTTGCCAGGGCACAGGCATGCTTGACATCCTTTCTGTCTGCAGGTTTAATTTTGAGAAAGAATCTTGCTCCAATAACAATCTAAAATCTCTACAAGGCAAAAAAATATTGCAATGGAAAAAACATTTTGCTGTCTTCAGTGTTTGGTTCAGCATAATTAACGTGACTAATGCAAGACAATTTTCTGATAGTTATTATATTAGAGAGCTTAGCTGACTCATAACTGCCCCCATGACAGAGCCAGAATGCAAATTACTTGGATAGAAATAGCACAGAGCTGGTTTGATTAAAATGTGATACATATTTTGAATTAAAAATATTCAAGGTCTTGCAAAATGACCTTAATGTCACGTCTCTCCTTGCCCCGAGGCCACTGGAGAAATTTGCATGATCATTTGGAGACAGCTTCTCCCTTCTCCCTCTGTGGATCCACAGTCTCCGCCATTCGTGGAAAATCAGGGTTGCAGATTCTGTTCCTTTTCGGAGCTATAGCACGATAACAATGGAGAATTTTGGCCTCTCTTTGTGAACTCGGCTGCCTTATCTTAGGAAGATAATTGAGCTAACAATAACCCACCAGACTCCATTCCTCTTTAAAAACCAGAGCCATCTCCAAGTCTCTTTCCCCTCAGCCCCTAAAATCTGTGTCCAGCCACCTCCAAACTCCTGAAACTCCTGAGAACAAAACGTCTGCTGAGATCGTTTTGAAGATTTTTGTGTGCTCTAAACTTTGTCTGAAGAGCCTGTAAACTTGGGTGTAGCCATGATATTTTCTGAAAAATCCTTTCCTTAGGATTTTTTCCTCCTGAGAAGCTGAGAGGCCTCAGGAACAAAATGTAACCAATGGTTATCTGCTGCTGTGGAATGCAACAGGTGGATCTGGGATTGGTCTCATGTGGTTGTTTCTAATCAATAGACAATCACAGCCCAGCTGGCTTGGACAGAGAGTTGAAGCCACAAGCCTTTGTTATCATCCCTTCTTTTTCTATTCTTAGCCAGCCTTCTGATGAAATACTTTCTTTTATTCTTTTAGTATAGTTTTAATGTAATATATACCCTAAAATATTAAATCAGCCTTCTGAAACATGGAGTCAGATCCTCGTCTCTTCCCTCATCCTCAAACCCCTGTGGACACGGTCACACTTGGGCACTTGAGTCTAAGAAAGGGCCAGAAAATCCTTTTCAGACTCTGCAAGATGTCTGAGAGTGTTCCAAAAGAACAGGCATTTTAAAATTCCCATTCTAAAAAGATCCATCTATGATTATGCACTTCCAAAAGTGGGATTTGTTCAGTTCTTTGTCTCACCTGGAGATGGCGACGTGGCAGTGTCGTTGTCACACTGTGGGTTTCTCTCAGGAATGCACACAAATTACACGAAGCCAATAATACAAAATAAACCTCGGTTCAAGCTGGCTTTGGTAATATATGGAATAAATGCCTTAGAAACATACAGATAATGGAGCTGAAACAGCTGATTTCACTAAATGAGAAGCTTGGTGAATGGTAAATTAATTTTTTTATTGCACATGAACACCCAGCACACTTTCAACGCTGTGTAACATCCATTGTAGTGAGTGACTTGCACAAAACATGAGCCCTGTTCTGCTTCTGGGCTGGCTTGAGTTCAGGTTGAGTTACCTGAGCTCTCAACATCCTCATCACCTCTATGCTCCTGTGCCTGAATCAAGCAACTGAAATTTCTTGTTTATCAACTCAGCCCTGGAAGCTTAAACAAGTTTTTCATAACATTTTGCTTGATGGTGGCTGAGAGAATTTCTTTTTTTTCAACAGTGAAATTAAAAGGTCTTGTGCTTAATTACAGCACTTTGGGAGTGGTGCCAGCTCTAGGAGAACATCCCAGAATGGTTTGGGTTGGAAGGGAACTTAAAGAGTTCAGGTTGAGTTACCTGAGCCTGAATCAAGCGACTGGAATTTCTTGTGTATCAACTCAGCCCTGGAAGCCTAAAGAAGTTTTTCATAACATTTTGCTTGCTTGTGGCTGAGAGAATTTCTTTTTTTTCAACAGTGAAGTTAAAAGGTCTTGTGCTTAATTAAAGCACTTTGGGAGTGGTGCCAGCTCTAGGAGAACATCCCAGAATGGTTTGGGTTGGAAGGGAACTCAAAGAGCTCCCAGTGCCACCCCTGCCACGGGCAGGGACCCCTCACACTGTCCCAGGGTGCTCCAAGCCCTGTCCAGCCTGGCCTTGGACCCTTGAAGGAATGGGGCAGACTCAGCTGCTCTGGGAGTTCCACCTCATTCCTCATTTATGTTTCATTTTCACTCGTTTCAAAGAGTTCTCTGGTGCTGAGTTATCAGCGTCATCCTCAATTCCCAGATGGAGTGGTTGATGTGGGGGGAGATGGACCTGGTCTCTTCCAGGACAGCCTGCAGGCAGAGCTGGGCAGATATCCCAGGTTTATTTTTGCTCAGTTCATTCATCTGCATTCACAGAAAAAGGAACTCAGGATCTTTTGCATTTGTACCCAAGCAGACTTAAATGCAGACAATCCCCTTGGGTTCTCTGGATCATTAAGAATACAAGGGAAGTGGTAGATGATATAATTTGGGAACCCACTTCTACAGGAAGCTCTGGGGATTTAAGAAATGCAATTGCAATTTTTTTTTTTTTTCTCACTGGAAACAATGTCTGCATACTGAGCACAAAGGGTTCGCTCACTAAAATGCTCTGGCTCCGAGCACTGCTTTAAATTCCCCTTTGGGATCAAGGCAGCTGAGTTTGGTAAAGTGCTTCCCCTGCTGCTCCAGCTTGGATCTCTCTTCCAGCTCCTTATTTCTGTCTCTCCAGTGCGCCCCGTTCTGTTCTGATACCTTTGCTGACAGGAAGGTAAATGCAGTATAAATTGTCACTTTAACGTGTTGCAGTGTGCTGAATAATGCATTGAACACGCTGTGGTGATGGCCCTGCCCTGTGCCAAATGTCTGCGGCCCTGACTGCTGGGCTGGTGCTCGTTGTTCACCCAGCACTGAGCGCTCCAAGAATTTTGTTCTGCGCAAATATTCAGGGAAAGGACAGAGGAAATGTAAGAGCCGAAATGAGGGATGCGGGACTCCAGACAGCTCTCCAAAATGCAATTTATTGTATCCAAAATGCAGTTTATTGTGTACAAAATGCAGTTTATTGTGTACAAAATGCAGTTTATTGTATCCAAAACGCAGTTTATTGTATACAAAATGCAGTTTATTGTATCTAAGATGTCACAGCAGTCCAGGGTGGTGGGTGACAGAGCTGTGCCCACAGCTGTCAGCTCCAGCTGCAGGCAGGCCTGGAGACCCTTTGGTTTTGGTTACATTGCATTATTTACTTTTCTTTTGGTTACAATGCATTATAGACTTTTCTTTGTTGAGCATCTTCATACAGTAGAACCAATCTATACCTGAACTATTATCTACAGCCTATCATAACTGCTATAATTTCCATATTCATGTTGGAATATTCTTTCACAATCACTTAAAGTCAGTACATTACAGTTTAAGCTGGAAGTTGTTTTTCAGTTTTCTTGCAGTGGAAAATTCTGAGACCTTTTTTCTACTTGCCACATTTGCTGCCTTGTTTGCCTGTGCTCTCTTTGTGCTTGGTACAAACATCTTCTTGTTTGGGGAGGGTTTATCCTTTGCTCTAAGCCATAAAACCCCTTCTAACTCACACACCCTTTGCCTCCTTGGTTATCCAGTGAGATTGGCTCAGCAATTCTTTTCTTCTATATCAAACCTTGCTTCCATCTCTATTCCTTCATCAGACTCTACATTCGAAAATCTTTCTGCCAAGCACACAAATCTGTGAGACTTTCCTGTCAAACTCTCATCCTTCCCAACAGGGAAACGTTCCACAAATAGGCTGAGTGACCCCAGCAAATGAGAGAGGATGGTTTTCCCCTCTCACATCGCTGCCTTGGTGTGTTGTTTTCCTACCTTGGGAGTTGTTTGGAGGAGAAGGGAAGATCAGCTCTGACGCTCACGGGGTCTGTGCTGTATTTTTAGCTCTGTCACAGCTGTTTATGTCACCCTGATGTGCCACCACATTACACTCGGCTCCCCAGCTCCTCAGATGGTCTCTTTTACACCTCAATCCACTCTCCAGGTGTGATTCACTGCGCTTTCCAAGGGCTACCTGTGATGTTTGAAAAGCTGGCTGCTCGTGTGGAACACACACACCCCCCCAGCATCATCTGCCTGCTGTGATTTCAGACACAATCCCAAAGAAGAGGCATTTATTGCACGGAACCGCTTTCAAAAGCCTTGAGCTCCCATAAAATGTGACCCCGGGTTCAGAGGCATCCTTTACCTTTCCCTTCCTAAACATAAACCGAGCATTTGGGGCTCACATTTATCCACGGGAAGGCAAAATCCCAGGTTCTTCCAGAGCTGGGAAAGGGAAAAGAGAGACCTGAAATATGCATGGGAAAGGGAGAGCTGGTATTCAGTTATCAAGTGTCTCATTTGGAAGGCAAAATCCCAGGTTCTTCCAGAGTTGGGACTGCATGGGAAAGGGAGAGCTGGTATTCAGTTATCAAGTGTCTCATTTGGACACATTTAGTTAATTTGAAAAGCAAATGAAGGAAGGGCCTAAGCCATCTGTCTACCACCGTGCTTCTATTCCTGACTTTTTTCTGATTATAATATCCTGGCAGCTCTGTGGCATCCAAGCTCCACTTCAGACTGAGGAAAGAATGGAGAAGGTGCAGGAGAAATTTATCTACAGGAGTACAGAAGCTGGATAAACCATTGTTGATTTTTTTACACTTGGTTAATTGCAGAAACTGTCATCTCCCGGTTGATTTCCAAGGTTTAGTCCAGGATGTGGCTTGGACAAATCCAAACTCTCTGTCCCATGCCTGGGGAAGTGCAGAAGCTGTGGTCCAACCACTCATGCCATGCTCTGCTTGGCATTCCTGAGCCCAGAAAAGCAGGAAAGGAGGATAAGAGGGTGACTGGAGGCACAGCTTTCAGTTCAGATTAAATGACAGAAATTAAAATGAAGATGGAAAAGGAGAAGACAAGCAAGGGAGTGACTACCATGGGATGCTGTTTTTCACACCACTTCAGGAATCAGAAATGGGCTTTAAAATAAAAGGGAAATAGTGTTTAAGAAAACCAGAGATTAAACTGTGGGGCCTTTGCAGTTGATGCTGCATCAATTTAAGACACAGATTAATTCCAGACAAGGTTAAGGGGTTTCCTGGAGGACACATTCCAGTGTTCCTCTTGCCATTTGCAGCTCTGACAAAATGCAGCCCTCTGGCTGTTTGGAGACCGGTGACAGATCACTGCACACTTGCCCTTGATCACATTTCTCTTTGAGCATCCAACACCAGACAGACAGGGTTAGGTGACCTCCAGCTGGATCTGCATTTTCGTGGGGAGAAGTTCTTGATAACTGGGTTGTTCCTGTTGTCTGGTGGAGCTGATGGCTCAATGGAGATGGAGAGTTTTTTTCATGTGGTCTTCCAAGTCTGAAAACCCTTTCAATCCTTGCACAGCATTTGGTACAAGAGGGCTTTTAAAATGCAGGTCATTATTGTCTGTGTTGAGCTCTGGGTATCGAATAGGGATGTATTTACTCTTCAGAAAATTCTATTTATACTGCAATGATGCTTCAGGCCAATTTCTGTATAATTTCTGTGCATTTATCTTTGTTGATGATGGATTATTTGAAGAAGTCTTTATATTGTCAGTGACTTAATGATGAGAATCAGAGCTTGAGGATTTGCAGAAGAAAGGAAGTGCTTGACAGGCACTACTGAAATTGTTTAGCCAATCTTTCATTTTAACAATAGGGAAATAAAATAACCCAAGTGCAGAAATAGATATTTCTGAAGCAGAACATAATGCTTATCAGCATAGATAAACAGGGAGAGGATTGATGAGTTCCAAAACTGTGTCAAAGACTCCTGTTCAAAAGCCACTTGTAAAAACAAGTGGAGCAGGCTCCTCCTGCATCTCTTCTGCTGCAGGGTGAATTAAAAGGGTTTTATTGGAAAAGGGGTTTTGCATCTCTTCTGCTGCAGGGTGAATTAAAAGGGCTTTATTGGAAAAGGGGTTTTGCCTGGAAATGGGAGTCTGAAGTGGCTTTTCCCTGCCTGTCCCCTGCTCTCCCAACCCTGTTCCCTTCGGTTCAGGCTGCTGAGAATGAAGACAATTTGCTGGGTGTGATGAATTTCGCTTCTAAGCCACGAAATGTGGGAGTCTCAGGAGACAGGAGATCAGAGCTCCCAGATGCTGGGATGGGGGACGTGGCACTGAACAGAGCCTCATTCCTCTGGGGTGAGCCACAGCTTCAGGGGAAACTCCTGGAGAGGATCCCAGAGGGGAGAAGCCCATCTGTGCCTCGGTGCTGCTGTCTGCTTGCAACAAATATTTTGCCTTCTGCAGGTATTTCACTGCAGGGCCCAATGCTGTGATCCAGAGCTCCTCTAGGAGCTCCAGCAAAAGCATAAACAGGTGTCACAATGGGACACGAAATAAAACAACCCTGACACTGGAACTGCAAGGTAAGAAGAAGGGAAGCTCATTTTCTGACTCCAACATTTATAGACTTTCAAAAGTGGCAGTGGATTGGAGGGTGACAGTGCCACCTCTCCAATGACACTGGGCAAAGCGACAGCCCATCAGATTTCTCCTCCTCCAGAAAAGAATGCAAAACAATGAGTTATTTACAGAAAGTGTGTGAGAAAGTTCACTACAAGAATGAGAACATCAGAAGGCTTGGAAGAACTTAGAAGAGCAGGGTGACAAATTGGTGTTTAATACTAACCCATTCACGTTGTCTTGGTTTGAAGGACAGGGATCTGCCAGGGAAGGCAAGAGCCACCCTTGCAATGGAGAATTTTGTTTTAAAACAAATAAAAACCCCGTCCTTTTCTTGGAGAAGGGGAAGTTCATTGTCTCTGTGCTCCACTCTTGGAACAGAAGGAGGAATAAATGCTGGTGCTGTTCATGCTCTTCTCAGCCAGCAAAGCCTCTGTTTTTAAAGGCAGAGCAAAGGAAAACCTTCACTGAATTTGCCCATCTTTCAAAAACTGCTACAGGTGATGTTTCATGATGTGGTAAACAGAAAGCTGGGTCCATAATAATATTAGTTAAAATTAAAGCTTTGAGGACCTGACTTTCTCCCAGTATAAAATAGTGTTGAGTGATAAAGTCCAGACACTTGCTCAGTCTCCCAATAGCTGTGGTAGGAGAAATCAGCCAAAACCTGAAATGTGATTACAATGAGCAGCAAAACATTCTGCAGCAAGAAAATTGGCATTTACGTCTCTGACTTGAAGGGAACTTGGAAGGCTCTGAAGGCCAGCTGAGATCCTGCAGATCTCCAGGATGAAACTCCTGATCTTCCACAACTTAGCTTAAGTTTGTCTGGCAACTTAAATTTAAATATTGCCCGCTTGAATCCTTATTGTCTGTATTCCAGATGCCATCCCAGTGCATCAGCCTGGCACAGGGAGTTTTGCCTGGCACAGAGAATTTTACCTGGCAGAATAAGTCAGGTCAGCTGTCAGTGGGAAGTGATTTTCCCAACCCAGTTACACACACAGCAGAAATGTACCCCTGGATTCTGGAAACGCCAGCACCAAATTGTAATAAAGATTTCCAAGGACTCCTGTTGACTTGTAGAGTCCTGACCAATGGATCCTGCGAAGGTACTGGCAGCTGGGTGCCCCCAGTCCCCCTTGGGGACACACAATTCTATCACTTCCTACAGCAATCCATCCTTACATAACATGTTGATGCTCACCAAGAAAGGCAGCTTTCAAAAAGCTTTCCTTGGTGTTTAAAAGCAAAAAATAACAGCTCTGCTAAGTTGCTGAAGGTCAGTGTACAACAGCATGACAGCAGATATGACACCACTGCTAATCTAATCAGAGGAAAACAGATGTGGGAAGCTCCCACAATTTCCTGCTTATTAGGATTAGATTTGTCCCGTGATTATGAGTTTCTTTTGCCATCTGGAGATATGGATGTTCACACAATACTCTTAAAGATGCATTTGAGAATTATTAAGAGCTGGATTGTCAGAGTGTCTTCCCTATCTGCTGTTGGCATAAATTTATTAATGAGATAAATGCTATCCCTTTCAGAAGTAATTAGGACAACTAAGATGATTAGGACCACAAGAAGTTTGATGTGTGTGTGTGTCCCAGACAAGTATGAAAATGCTGCAGATTCCATAATCTTTGCCATTTTTTTCTGAAAACAATTAACTGGGTTAAGCAAATTCTCCCTGTGAGGCCAGACCTTCAAACAGTGCCTGGTTTTATTATTTTTTATTTACTATTTTATTATTTATTTTTTGTTATTGATATTTTATTATTTATGATTTACTACTCAACATTAGCCACGTGTTTCTATTTCCAGCGTCTTCTTTTTCACGCTCGATCGGATTTTTGTTTGAACATTTTCCAGGATGTGAGAAACCACTCTCATAATGTTAAGAGGTTTATTAAACTTTATCAAAGATGCAACAAAAAACTGAATAAGGAAAAAATCACAGCGCTGCGAGTGTCTGTGACTGTCTGCCACGTGCTCATCTACAAAATGGATGTTCTGCCTTTTATACCCAAAGTTTTGTCAGTCCACTCCTTCTCTGCTGTCCATTGGTGGAGATCACTTTCTTACATCTTGATTGGAGGTCAGGTGTTGTTGCCTCTTGGTAGTAAGCCAGCCCTCTCCAAATGCCCTGAGCACTCCACAGGGGAGAGGGAAGAAGCACTCTAGGAGGACACATCACAATAACATCACTGCACACTTTAACATCCACATAACATCTATCTCTTAATTGTGAGAGCCAACTGTTGCATTATTAATCTATACCACAGGACTAAACTCCTCCTTTAGCCTCCCCACTTAGGAGAACTGATGTTTCTTGTGGTGCAGGTCTGCAGAGCTCAGTTTAATTAGTACTCATGGGGTGGTTACAAATTGTAAACCTCAGCTGCATCTTTGAACGGACTTAAAATCTATTTTTTCCTGTGAATTTATGCTGTGCAATCACACATTCCTTCCCTAAAGCTGCACCAGGCAGGGCATTTACCCTTCCTTGGTGTCTAGCCATTATCATCAACCTGTAAACAAGAAGTGCCAAAGGCTCGTTAATTTTAAAGCCCAAGTGCAGACGTGGTCGGGGGTGTAAAAGCTGCCAGAAGGAGTGGCCAGGTTAGCATGGAGGCACATCAGGGATTGTTATCAGAATCCCCAGGACTCCCATCTGGCCAGATGAGCTCTCCAGGAGCAGATGTTTGACTGCCTCCTCTCAGCGTGGCGCAGCTGCCGCTCCAGCCTCGGCGGTGCCGGCTCCTTGGATTAACAGGGGAATCCAAGGTTGGAGGCAATGATGTCTGAAAATAAACTCCAAACAGCCTGGTGAAAATTAGGCAGGGCTGATTAAAAAGAGCAGAATGATCTCTGGTAGTGCTTAAATGCAGCTGTGCTGCTGTGACACCACCCCAAACCCGTGTTCCCTTGATCCAACCTGCATGTGTCCCACGTCCTTCCCTGGGAACACAGGGGGGTGTGTTTGGGGTGGAGCTAGGAGGGATGAGTGATTTTAAGTTATTTCTGTAGCCTAAATCCCCCTTTTCTTTGTGATCCCCTGTGATGCTGCTCCAATATCCATCAAGCCTTCCCCTGAGGGAAGGCTGGAACCAAAAGATGGAGCTGCTTAAGGCTGGAGACCAAAAGGGTGGAGCTGTTAAGGGTCTACCAAGTTTGAAACCAAAAGGACGGGGCTGTTCCGGGTCTACCAAGTTTGAAACCAAAAGGATGGAGCTGTTCCAGGTCTAACAAGTTTGAAACCAAAAGGATGGAGCTGTTTAAGGTTGGAGCCCAAAAGGATGGAGCTGTCCAAGGTCTACCAAGTTTGAAACCAAAAGGATGGGGCTGTTCAAGGTCTACCAAGTTTGAAACCAAAAGGATGGAGCTGTTCAACACCTGCCAAGGTTGAGCCCAGCAGGACGGAGCTGCTCGAGGTCTGCCTGGATGATCACAAATCACAATTGAGTGCTGCTGTTGCCGACCCTGCTCTGGCCTCTGGCTGTAGCAGGGCCATGTTCACTGAAATGGCAGCACAAAGCACTTTGTCAGCCTCTGACTCTTTAATCTGATAAGGACAGGGCCCAGATGGCAAATTCTGCAGTCCCTTCTCGTTGCAGTTCTGGTTCTTATGGAAAACTCTGCAGGGTCAGAGCCACGCACTTTGCTAAGATTGAATCCTCAGCAGGAATTGCATCTGCTGCACTCCATTGGTTTTACTTTTGTTTAACAGACCATAAACAATTTGTTTATATAGACAGCTTTTCGTCTTCCACAGTGAGTCATCAGTGAGTTCTCCTGGGATCAGTCCCCACTCCAGTTGTTGCTTTTCGTTTATGTACCAGGCTTGGATGATTTAGATCATCAGCATTTCCATCTGAATTCTGAGGCAGCTGCTTTATGGCCTTTTCCTCGCACAAAGGATCTTACTAAAAATCTACATTATGGGTCTGGCAGATTAAGCTTCGCTTTGAAATACTTTGATGTAAAGTGGAAAAGAGATGTTACGACCTATTTGCCACAGAGGGGAGAACCCCAGTCCATCAGTCCTCAAAACACAGGTCCCTCTCTCTGAGCAGCCCTGCTTTAATGGGGATAAATAATGATGAACTCTCACTCTGTGTGTGCTGGAAGGAAGGAAAATGTGTGGCACAGGGCACTGTGTCCTGCACACAGACATGGGAAGTGACCACATGGGCTGAGGTGATGCCCTGAGGGTGACCAAGCGGGCATGAAAGCACAGCCAAGTGTTTTTTAGCTAAGAACTGGAATTTTGTGAGAGAGTCTGAGCATCTGGGACGAGGCACACCCCAGACCTCCTGAGAAGGGCAGCCTGGGCTTTAGGAATGGCTGGAACCAGAGAGAACTGAAGAAAAACCTTCTGTGACTTGCAGTTTCATTTTTAGTCCAGGTTCATATTATCCTACAGGGCAAGTGTGGCACAGGGTCTTCAGAATTGCAGGCTGTTTCAAAGAGTTTGTCTTTACTTTTAATTCTTAGATATATTTAATTAACATTTTAGTTTCACATCTTGAGTTCGATGCACTAAGTGTGGTTGCACCTCCTGTGGCTGAAAGACTCCAAAGTGGCCGCCTCTCTTCATATTTCCATCAGTTTTTTTTCTCCTCCTGGAGCCCAAATAATGTGTGAGTTTTGGTGAATAGCATTTCCCCTGAAGGTTCACCGAACTCTTGGGGTGATTTCCCTTGCTGAGCTGCAGAAATAACTCAGATTAACAGCCCCTTCTTAGAGGGAAGGAGATGCTGCTGCTGCCTTGTTGTGAAAAATCCTGGGAAAAAAAATGGTGAGATTACTCCTTGAAATTGCACCAAATGTGCTTAAATTAAGGCTTGGAAGGGACTGCTTTTTCCTGTTGAGGTGTTTATTTTAAAAAGTACTTTGGAGCAAATAATTCATTATCCTCTCACCTTGCACTTGGTGATTGCTTATACTAGGAGTCCACTTGGAGAAGCAGTTGGCTTTTTCCTTCATTATGTATACATAGACCCAAATAATTTTTTATACTCCAGTAAACATAATTTGTACTTCATGACGTGTTATGAGTTTCTCGTTGTATGAATGTCTTAAAATGAATTTATAAATAATTTTTATGGTTCAGTGAGAAAAGCCATTAAGGTGTTTTAAATGTTTGGAAGTGCAGGAGTTGAAAGAGTGGGTTGATATATGGGGTGCAACGGGAGTTGGGAGCTGTGCAGGAATGCTCTAGAGGAAATCTAGAGGGCTTCAACTAAAAATTATTAAAATTGCTGCTGGTAGATAGAGTACAGAAAAGAATTTAAAGGTGAAAGGAAATGAAAAACATTCAAGTAATAATATCACAGTGTTCACTCACTTATTGTGATCTATTTAGATCAAGGTAAATGTTAGATTCATTTTAAATGTTTAAATAAATCTGTGAAGGTCTGCAAATAATTTGTCTGCTAAGGCATTGACCCTTCCCCACGCCTTGGAACTGTTTAGTGTAACAAATGCCACTTGTGACCCTGCAAAAATATGGTGGTAGGGCTCCAGGCTTGTCCTGAATTTCTTAATTATTCTGGACAACAGAATGCATGAGAAAAAAACTGCATTGTGTGACTCCTGGAGATGAATTGCTGTCCATGAATTTCCCTTTTCCCCTCTAGCATGAAAAGCATAAATCCATGGGAATGAGGGCAAGTTGAGTGTGGCACCATCTCTGCTGGGCTATGGAAACTTTCTGCAATGCATTGCCCAATCACTTCACTTGGAAGAAGAACAAATCAGCTATCAGCTCTGAATGGCTCCCACATCCCAGGGTAAGGTCTCTTAACTATTTTTCTGTGTTATTTTTAATTAACTTGGAACGAGCGTTTGCGCATGGAAATCTCAGTGCAAACGTGTACACGTGTTTTTATACCTCCCTCCAGCTGCCGCGCTCTGCGGGCAGGGATTTTGTTCCATTCTGGCTGTTCTTGCCAAATTTCCTGGGAAATCTGCTGGGATCAGCCAAGGGAGCAGGTAAGGGATGAGGGCTGCAGCAAAAGGGACAAGCACCAGGTTCGGAACATCCCTGAATCCCACTGAATTCCACGAGAATCTGTATTTACAAGGGCATGGAGTGATAGGGGAATGGCTTCAAACTGCCAGAGGACAGGGCTGGATGGGACATTGGGAAAGAATTCTTCCCATGAGATTGGTGAGAGGCTGGGGTGGAATTCCCAGCCATGCAGCTCACCTGGAGGCAGTGAGGTGAAGTAAAGTGTTAGTGTTCAAAAGCACAGTAAATCATTGCAGATTTTGGGATTTAGCCTCCTCAGCCTTTGAATTTAACACAAAGCAGAGGCTAGAGAGGAATTCAGTGGGCTTTTAGCCATGGGTGTGAGCGCAGGCACAGCAAGATCCAGCATTAGGAACAGCTGCAGAGGCCAATTTGACAGAGTGACCCTATGAAATCACTTAACCCCCACTGGTTTTATACAAGAGCTGCTGTGTGGCTCTGGTTTTCTGCTCTGGGGAAGCCAGGGGGTGGTGGCTCTGCAGCTCAGAGGCACAGCAAGGCTTTAGGAGGTCATAACAAAAGGAGGGGAAGGAAGTTCTAGCTGCTTATCATTTATTCTAATCAGCCTTTCCTCTGATTTTCTGCATTACAGCACCACTGAGCGTGGTGTTGGCAGCAGAGAGGCTGAAACCTTCTCTCAACACAGGCAAATATTTCTGGGCATCAGCAGCTTCTGCAGCAAAGGTGAGGGCAGGAGCATCACGGCTGAGATGGATGGGGAGGCTGGGTTTGGGATCCTCACTACCAAGTCAGGGAAGTGAAAATGGTATTGAATTTGCCAGCAAAATCCTTAATCCTGGAGCACAGGAAGCTTTTCTGCATGCACCTCAGGTGTGTGGGATCCTTTGTGAAGAATCCCATACAGAAAAGGCAAAAAGTCTGTGATAAATATATCTCCTTTGATGTGATGAAAGTGAAGCTCTCAGAGCAAAAGAACTGCTGGTGCCTCTGTAAACATTTTGGTTTGGTCTTAGTCAAATAGACTGAAGTTAATCAAATAGACAAGAGTGTGAAAGTCAGAGGGAAAATAAAAACAGCAACTCTGAGTTCACCAGGATCAGCTCAGGGTAATTCAGTGCTGGAAGCTCCAGGCAGGATAAGCCTGGCTCATTATTCTTGCCTGTCTTGGTTTGGAAAGCCAGGTGTGTGCTGAGGAAGGCAGGAACCTCCCCTGAAATGGAGAATGTAAACCCCCTCCCTCCAAATTGTTATAAATTTTAAATTAAGGGTCTCTCAGGCAAAAAAATATGGGAGCAGGAAATAACAGTCCTTTAATAGGGAAGAAAATGAAAAGATAAAATAAACAATGCAGTGAACTAAACCAACACTGCCAGAGTCAGAACCCAGCCTGACACCCTGTGGGTCAGGCTGTGGGCAGCAGAACCATTGGAATTGTGGCTCAGCCCTCCTGCAGTGCCAGGGCTGGTTCTGCTGGAGCAGGGATCCTGGAGAAGGGTGGAGTCTCTTCCTCTGAAGATCCAGGGGAAGGAGAGGCAGCTGCTGCTCCTCTGGGAATCCAGTGGAGGAGCCGTGCTGGTGTCCCAGAATCTCCAGATTATATCCAGGCAGGAATGCTTGGCTGGTGTTCCAGAATCTCCAGATTCTATCCAGGTAGGAATGCTTGGCTGGTGTTCCAGAATCTCCAGATTATATCCAGGCAGGAATGCTTGGCTGGTGTTCCAGAATCTCCAGATTATATCCAGGTAGGAATGCTTGGCTGGTGTCCCAGAATCTCCAGATTATATCTGGGTAGGAATGCTTGGCTCCTCCCTCTGGGCTCACATCTCCCAATGGGATGCTGCAGTTCTTATCAGCCATGCAGGGACATTCAGTGGCCTCTTATCAGCAGATGTCTCCCCAGAGGGAGGAGTGGGTGTGTAAGAGATAAGGAAAACTGCCCACCTGATAAAAGACAGCTGCCATCCAGATGGCAATAAATACATCTTGCCTTGCAATCTGGGCCATTGCCTTTCTTTACTTTACTATTCACAGGTCAACAAGTGCCACTTAAGAGAGGGCTCCGTGCTCCTCTTGCTTTTCCTGCCTGTTTAAATCCCAGCAACTGCTGGGTGAGCAAACAGCTGAGCAGAGCCACTCCCGAGGTTAAATATTGAGTGGTTGTCTCCATTTCCATTTGTGCAGGGAGCTGCTTCAAGTGCAGCTCATGTCAAAAAATAATCGAGCTCCTGAAGTGGCTCTTGGGTTAATTCAGCTGGGCTGGGGCTGCTGCTGGTTCTGCCTGTTGTGTTTTGTGCTCACCTGGAGTCAAACATGCTGCAGCAATATTCGTTAAATGCCTGGCTTAATTTCACCTCCAATTTAAATTTTATGAGGCAGTTATGTGTTAGTTAAAGGCCCTTTTGAAATGACTGAAAAGATCAGGTGAATTTAAAAATACTGGATGTTTAAAGCCTCATTGCTATTTTAATTGAAGTGAATTTTAATATCTGAAAGACATCTTTGTTAATACATTAAAGAAGTTTAATGCTATTAATTGATATGGAACAGAGTAGCAGTGAATTTATTATGTGGTTTAAAATACCAACTGGTGTTAAAGCTATTTCTGCTTTGCATTTCTATTAAATGCCAACCATAACTTGCTGTAGAGGCTGCTGGAGACCTGACTATTGATTAAATTACCTTCCAATGAGGGCTCACTGTCAGGCAGGGAACAGTCCTTTTAAAAAGTGCAGGAAATCTCTGGTTTGGGAGCATCAGGGAAGGCTGAAATTCTGCTTTATCAGGTGGCAGTTCAAGAGATGGTTTGGCTGATAGATGGAATAATAAGGTTACTGATGAAGATTTAAAATAACGCTGTGGCAAGAAAGGGTTTTTAAAAAGTTTTTTTTATTTTTTCTGCCCACCATGAAGCATCCCAGCAGCTCTGTCTCCCCAGCTAAAAAAGGCTGGGACAGGAGATAAGGGGGGTACGTGGAAGAGATCAGGGTTAGATGAGGATCTCAGCTGTGGCCCCTTCTTTAAAACGAAAGGAACTTGCCTTCTGTTCTCTCTGCTTTTGCCTTCTTGCTCATTTAAATACAAGCTTTTCAAGGAAAGTTATATAAAAATCTTGACAGCTCCTTATGGCAGCTCCATGTGATGAGAGGATCAATCGTTCTTCAGTTTTTCCCATTTCCTGTGCTGGCTTCAGAGCCAGAGTTTGCTTTTTTCCCCCCAAGCAAATTGTTTCCTCCTCAGCTTCTGGAGGCAGCACAAGAAGATTGCATCTAAAATTTGAGGGCCCATTTTTGCACCAAATCCTGAGCAGCTTCCAAGGAAATGGTTTGTCCCATGATAATGAAGAATGAATTTAAGTCTTCAAGTTGATGTTCTCAAACATGGAAGGAATTAAAGAGCAGCTCCCCTGAGCTTCGTGGCTGTCACATTGCAGGCAAACTTCCCTAGACTTTTTAAAAAAAATGTGGAAAAGCAGAAATCTTTACTTTGGAACTTTTAATTAAAGCACATTTTAAATTCTCCTCCAGATTCAGAGTAGCCTTAGGTCAGCTTGACACCTTCCATTTCTGAAGGATATTAAAGTGCACTGAACAAACAGTCCTTCTGGAGATTTAATACAGTTTAATAAATCCATTTTAGGCCCCGATGCAGATTAGTTTTATTGTGTTCATTTGTAAAAACAAAGGTTCCTGAGAGTTGGGGGAGGAATTTTCAGCAAACTTGGTTTCAACAACACCAACAAAAAAGCCTCATTTTGTGTGTGCTCCAGGGGTGTCTGACAAACTGGGGAACAATACAATGCGCAAGCTTTAGCCAATTAATCCTCCCATTATTTGCCAGGCAGTGTGGCCAGGCTGAAATCCATTCTGCAGAGGATAACTTATTCAGCTGGGCTTAATCCTCCCCCATCCAGCACCAAATGACTTCAGAATTGCATAAATTTTGTCATTATTTGACCGGCTCTTCCAGGGCTTGGAGTGTAATTCTTGCTCTGCTAAGCCTCTTTTGTCCCATGCTGCTGGAAACCAACTTTGCTGCTTTGCATGTTTTTATTCCGAGAGACTAAAAATGTATTTCTATTTATAATAAATTTATATAAAAAATATTTCCATTTATTTCTATTTATTTCCAAGTACCACCAGCCTGCCTCTGCCTCATTGGTTTTTTTGTGATTTTTTTTTTTTTTTTGAGGTGCAACAGCATTTGTAGATGTTTGAGTAACTTTGTGGAGGGCTGGGATAGTTGCAGGAATGAGGGAAGAAGGTTTCTGTTAGGAAAATTAACCCACAAACACCAGAGGTTTATGTCCAAAAAGGAGACAGAGGAGTCCTTTGACTTTATTCAAATAAAGGGAGAGGCCGTGGGGCATCCAGCCTCCCTTTTAATCCCAATTTCCAGCCACATTTCCCTTCTCTCTTTCTCCATTTCTGAGAGGTTCAGACTCCCCAGAACACCTGATCCTAAAGATTGCCCTCTAATGTACAACCCTCCCTTTTCATTTTTAATTCTTACGGAATTTAGGGGTTTTTCTTCCCCATTGTTTCTTTCACCTTTCAATGTCTAATTTCATTTACCAGCAAACCTAAAGTTTATTTGTAAAAGCAAATCTCTTTTTCCATTCATCAATCCGTGCAATCCTTCCCATTGTTTCTTTCATCTCCCAGTGCTGGTTTTATTTCCCAGCAGCCCCACAGCTTGTTTGGAAACACAAATCCCCCGTTCCTCTCAGTTTCCAGATGAAGTTCAGGGTTAATAAAGTACAATGGCAGCATGCTTGGGGCTGAAGTGGGGACACAGAAGAGGTGTCACCCCTGCCGTTGTTCACATCCCATCAGCTGGCGGCTCTTTGCCAGCCCTGGACCAATCTGCGTCTTTTCTCCATCCCAAAAATCCTCTGCATGGAATTTACAGGTGCTTGCTGAGTTGAAGCTGAGGAAGGGGAGGAGGTGGCTTTGTCGTTTTACTGCTGCTCTGTGACTCTGCTTCAGGCCTGGAACGCACTTCACCGGAAGAAGGAAAGAATATTTAAAATATTACAGGCACATTCCTGCTTTTTTCCCCCTCCACTTCATCCTTTCATGAAGCTCAGATAATAGCTCAGGTGAGAGGTGGCTCCTTCCCCAGAGAACTCAGGAAAAAGATGATGCCTCTACCTGCACAAGCCCACTTTGAAATATTTAGGTTTTTAAGCAATTTCCATCTGCTGGAAATGGGGATCTTTGCTCTCTGGACCAGGAAAGCTCCAGTGCAAGACAAGATGATGCCATCCCTTATTTTATCACCTTCTGACAATGCTCCTCAGCCAGCAAAATGCTGCCTGAGGGCACGCAGGCTTCAGATACAGAAGCTCCTCATCCACCAGGGAATTACCCATCTCACTTTAATGGGGTCACATTAGGCTGAAAGGGAAATTGGGCTCGCTCAGCTCAGCCCTGAACAATTTCAGTTCAAGCTTTCCCACTGACTCCACAGGGAGCTGAGACTTTCGGGTGTTGCACTTGGTCTGGGATTGTTGTGAGTTTAATTGTGGTGCTGTTCACAGGGGTCCCAGGAAGAGGGAAGAGACGAGGATCTGACTCCATGTTCCAGAAGGCTTGATTTATTATTTTATGATATATATTACATTAAAACTATAGTAAAAGAAGAGAAGAAAGGATTTCATCAGGAGGCTTGCAAGCAATAGAAAAAGAAAGGAATAATAATAAAACTGAGTGAGCAGAGAGTCTGAGCCAGCTGGGCTGTGATTGGCTATTAATTAGAAACAACCCCATGAGACCAATCCCAGATCCACCTGTTGCATTCCACAGCAGCAGATAACCATTGTTTTTCTTTTCCTCTGAGGCTTCTCAGCTTCTCAGGAGAAAAATCCTGGCAAAGGGATTTTTCAGAAAACATCATGGCTGCATTTAATAATGTGAACACTCAAGGAAAGAACCTCACCTGGTCCCAAGTCTCCTTTCTCAGGACACCCGGCTGCTGCCTCCTCTTCTGCTCGGGTGGGCAGATTTTCAAATACGTTTGGAGCACCCAGGCACCTCTTCCCCAGAACTGATGGCTTGGGATGGTCAGCCAGGAATTTGTTTGCATTTATTGCTGCAGACCACAGTCGTGTGCCTTGATGTTGACAGGAGAGATTGAGTTCTTTTCCCTGTGAATGGATTTTGTTGACAGGATGGATTTGGGCTGTTGACAAAACACACACTGTGAGCGTGGTGGCCCAGAGCACTGACGGAATGTGTTTTATGGGCAGGACAGATTGAGATGGTGGTGACAGAAATGCAAACACCCCAATCCGTTGCACTGATAAAACACATTCATCCAACCATCAAATCCATCCAGCTGACAAACCCATTTTTTGTTTGAAACTGAAAAGCATCTTTCTGAGGGGAAGGAATAAATTCCTGCAGGCAAGCAGCTCAGCTCATTGAGGAGCTGGGCTAGAGCCTCTCTGGCTGTGGAAAACACAGATGTGGACCTTGCATTACAAACGACAGGGAAAACTATTTTAAATGGAATTAGCCACGTTTCCACAGCACGACACAGCCCTGCACTAAAATTTACCCAATTCAGGCTTTGTAAGTCCCCTGCACCTCAGAGCACCCAAACAGAGCTTCAAGGGACACCTAAAAGCTGCTTTTAATATTCACCCTGCAGATGAAAATTAATCTCTCAATTTAAAAAAAAGCATTTTGTCAACAGCTGTGGTGGGGTTCGGTACCTAAAAAACCACTTGGAGCAGAAATTGCTGCCTGCTCTTGGTATATCCCCATGTCCAAGGGCAATCAAGGCTTGGATCTCTTTCCTTTCTACCAATCCTGTCTTTTTGCAAGGATTAACTCTTCCTTTCCTAGCTGTCTCATTGGTTAGTGTAATTTAGCTCCAGCCTTGTCCATTCTCTGCCTCAATCTCAATTGCTTCCTCCCTGCTCCAACTTCAGCCACCCTGTTCTCACTAGAGTGAGCTACAAGTGAGAAATCTTTAAAAATCCTGCTAAGATACTTTGTAAAGTATTTGTAAGTAGTATTTGTATTTGTAAGTAGTATTTGTATTTGGAAGTAGTATTTGTACTTGTATTTGTAAATATTTTTTGTAAAAACTGCACCTTGAGTTCCCTCCAAGGGTTGAGGGAAGGTTTGGGACAAGCAGCTGCTTTGAAGAATTTGGAATGCTCTGATTTTGCTTTTCATGGCATTACAAAGAGCCACAGACCCTCTCTGCAGGCAGTTGTGGCTCTAATTATGCCCCTAATAGCCTTTCAGTGGTATTGATTTCCCTTCCTTTGCAATCACTCCTTGCCTGCTGCTCCAAAGGGTTGGATCCAAACGGGTTCATCCCTTCAGGGAAGGATGAAAACCTGTCCAGGTGGGAGCTGAGCAAGAGGGGAGGCTGCACTCTGAGACAGAGCTCCAGAGACAGGGACAGCACTGACCCCAGCCCGCCCTGGGCTGGCAAAGACGACTCAAAAGCAGCAAAATTGGCTGTCAAACTGATAAAGGGCTGGTAACGATTACAGTCCACGTTATTATTATGTTTCTTATTCTTGCTGTCCAAATAAGATGTTTTTTTCCCATTGCTTGACTGGGAGAGCACCCTGAGCCAGGCAGAAGAGGCGGCTCTGCAAGGAAGTTTTGAGTTCAATGAAGTTTTGAGTAAAAATCTATTGAACTTCAATGAAGTTTTGAGTAGAACTTCGATAAAGTTTTGAGTAACAATAAAGTTTTGAGTAAAACTGGCTTTTCAAAAATAAGCAGAAATGGAGAAGAGCACCCTGAGCCAGGCAGAAGAGGAGGCTCTGCAAGGAAGTTTTGAGTTCAATGAAGTTTTGAGTAAAACTTCAATAAAGTTTTGAGTAAAACTGACTTTTCACAAATGAGCAGAAATGGAGAAGAGCACCCTGAACCAGGCAGAAGAGGAGGCTCTGCAAGGAAGTTTTGAGTTCAATTTAATTTTTTTTTGTCTGTGACAGAATCACCGTAGAAACTTGGAAAACCAATTTCTTTCATCTCATCCCTTGCTCTGAAACGAAGTTGATTTTATTTTTCCAGAGTGGATAAGCTGCAAATCCAGTTTAAGTATCTTGTATTTCCCCCATGTGTTTGAATTACTCTGATAGTGGTGATTGCATTTGATTAACAAATATCCTCCCCCTTCCTTGGCAGCAGCCTGCATACAAAGCTTGGGCTTTGCCTTGAGCAGAACACGCAGCCCTGGCAATCCTGGCAGCAGGGAAGGTCTTCAGCAAAGTGTCTTCAGCATGAATAAAAATAAGAGTGGGACTGCGCCTGGAATCTTAACGAAATCCAATCATCTTGCAGTTTGCCTTCTCTTTATGCAGCTTGTGTTTAAGATTGATACACGTTTGGGTAGCATGAACCCGATTATTGGTATTTTTTAAAAACAGCAAGGTTCGCTTTCTCTCCAGGTGAGCCTTGTGGGGTTGTTTTCAGCTGCAGAGCCCTGGCACAGGCTGGAGCTGGAGAGAAACTAGAGCATAATGAACTCTTTTGAAGGCACAGGACAAGTGGTTCTGGTTTTGTGCAAGTTTCTGGTGGTAATTAGGCACCTTTAAAGATCTGCTCACAATTAAAGTGTCAGTGCTTTCCTGAATAGTCTTAATTTCAGCAAGCTTTTCATGCTGGATTCATGGGGAATATTAAAAGGCACTTCATCATCCCTGGCAATGTATGCAAGGGGGAGAAGGCCAGAATCAAAAGGGAAGATGGAATCAAAAATGGAACTGCAGTCGCAGGAGCCAGAAGAGGAGACTGCACAATTTCTCCAGAGTTACCTCAAAAATATGCAGATGTTAATAGGAGTTCAGATAATTATCTGCCATTAGCTAATCTGGGGCTCAGTAACTGCGTGGCTAAAAGTGCAAAAACTCTGTGTGTATTTTATGGGAGCCAAAGTGAGTGACAGAATGTTTTTAAATGGCTTTTCTTTGTGCCAAGTGTTCTCATTTTCCTTGGAGGTGCCTCAGTGCCTGCTTTGTGTGTTTTCTTTTTCCCCTAGGTGTGGGATTTGCTTTTTGTTTGGTGCTTTCCCTTTGTATTTTTAGTTCGCTTCCTCCCCAAATGTCAAACAGATGCTGGATGGGAATGGTAGCCTGGTATATTAATTACTGCACATAATGAATCTCAGAAAATGCAATAAAGGCCTAATTGGTGTCAATAAAAGCAACACTGACAAATGCCTGTGTGTGTAATGCAGGCAATGCTCAGCATCACACGAAGGGGAGAACAAGCAACCCCTTCTCCCCCGGGGAACCCCTGCCTTTGGATTTCCTGGGAATGCTCAACCAGGCAGGGATCAGCAGCACCTCAGGTGCTCCTCAGCCTGCTCACCTTGGATTTTTTATTGATTTTTTTATTGATTTTTTTTAATTGATTTTTTAATGATTTTTTATTGATTTCTACCCAGGTTGTTTGAAGCTCAGGAGGCTTTGAGCTGTGGCAGTGGGATATATGGAATCAGAGAGTGGTGGCACTTTGGCTGCTGTATTTTTGTCCAAAAAGGACCTGCCAGGGGTGGTGGATATTAGAAATCTTGGGATTTATAGTATTTCTATTGATATTATTTATATATATTTATATATATTTATATTTATGTTTATTTACACAATGCTCAGGGCATTCCCATGCACATCAAATCTGGAGGGTGTTGTGCACAGCAAATATTTCAGAAATATAATATTATATAAATATAAATATAAATATATACATTTAGATATATATATAAAAATAACTATATATTTATATCTATAGGTAAAAATATAACTATAACTATAAATATATATTCTATATTTCTAGCTATATTGTATATAACTATAAATACAAATATAAATATATATTACTATAGATATAACAATAATGATATAAATATAATAAATATAAATATAAATATAAATATAAATATAAATATAAATATAAATATAAATATAAATATAAATATAAATATAAATATAAATATAAATATAAATATAAATATATTTCCAGAGCCCAAAACTTCATTAAGGCTGCTAATCCAGGTCTTCATTCCACCTCTTTAATCTTGGGAACTATTCACCAGTCACACATTTCTTCATTTGTATTGCCTGGGCAGGGAAATTATGAAGAATTGATTTTGAAATCAGGAAAGGTGTAAGCACTTAATAAATAAATAAAAATGTATTGAACCATCTCATGCAGGTGAAACTTGTCAGGGATTAGCAATGGAACTGATTTGTGGCCTGGATTCTGGCACTCCCTTTCCAGAGCCAACCACTTGATGGAGAAAGTGATTGATTAATTATTTATTCAATTCTGCCTTGTACCAGTTAGGAGATTTTGTAGGTCTTTTTATCACCTATTGTTTCATTTCGCTTTTGTAGGTTTTTATTAGGTTTTTAATATACATTATCTCATCAAATATGGGGCTTGCATTTTAGAACAGAAATAGAACAATTGTGCCTATTTGATATAATAAATTACTAAATATATATATATATATATATAATTTGGTTTATTAAATTACAATACATATAATATGTGTACTGGTTGATATATTAAATTACTATATATAATATGTATATTATTAGATATTATTTGATATTATTTGATATTTTTTGACATTTTTATATATACACACACACACACACACACACACACACACATATATATATATATATAAATGTATAATATTTGATATATTAAATTACAGCTGCACTTTTTCCAGCTTTCCTTTTCTACTTCCCTGCAAGAGCCACGGGGTTGCTGTTCACAGGGTCAAACTCACCTGTCCTTACCCTTGCTAATGCATCTTTTAGACGGAGCGATTTAAAGCGTGGAGAGGTTTCTGGAGCTCAAATATTTGCCAGGTAGGGAGGGAAAAAAAAACCCCTTTATAATTTGTATTTGTGTTGCCGATCACGGCCCTGAATGGTTCATGAAACGAAGCCAAACAAGTGGCAATAAAAGTGTGACACACAGGAGGGCCTGAGTGACAGAGGGGAATAAAAGTGTGGCATGTCCTGTAAATTGGTGACACTGAGTCACAAAGCACCTGGGGCATGATAAAGTTTAACAGCACCATTTCAATTCCACCCATTTGCTCCAGGATGTTTTATTGCAGCGAGAGGTTTTTGAGCTCTGAATTAACAGTTTAAAGCACAGGGCTTCAGGAAGTATCAAGACTCCCTTAGATGTGAAAGGTAGATTTTATCTCCCTGTATTTATAATTTTCCAGGTTTTTTTGGCACAACTGCAATGGGTGCTGAAAGATTTCCAATGAATAGGTGTCCCCTGGGAGGGAAGGAAAAGTTGTAAAATCCATGGCCTGGTTGAGGCCTTCTGTGAAATACTGAGCTGTGTGAAATGGTGAGAAACAAAACAGGGCACCAAAAGATAAAACAGAAACAGAGAAATAAAACAGAAATAGAGAAATAAAACAGAAATAGGGAAACAAAATAGAAATAGAGACAAAAACCCCAAAGAGAGGGAGGTGTTTTGTTGCACTGCAGCAGATGCACGTTGGGTGAAACCGGTGATCTGTGCAATCTGAGGGTGAGTGGTGATCAGAGAAAGCAGCAATGGATCTGGGGATGATGGCCTGCCTGGAGAAAAGGCTCTGGAGCCCTGGTGGATGCAGCTCCTGTGGTTGTTTAGAGGAGGAGACAAAGAACTGGCTGTGATTAATCAGCTCCTTCCTCCCTGCAAATCTGCAATCAGCTCCTGCAGCCCAGGGATGCACGGGAGGCTCCAGCAGGAAAAGCAGGGATTAGAGAAAATAAAAACCCAAAGGAAGGAGCTGCTTTAATTTTGGTGAGTAGGAAGTTGATTGATGCTGAGGCAATAAAAGCACCCCTGCAGCCAGGGACTGAAATGCAGATATTGATGTGCTGCTCTGGAGATGAAACAGTTGCTGAGGGAGGGGGAAAGCGGAGGCTGAAGCAAATTTTATTGCTGTGCAAGGGCTGCTCTGCAACAAAGCTCCTGCTGGGTTTTGGAGGTCCACCAAACTGTAAGAAAATGCACCCTGTGTGTGTCCTCACACAATTTCAAACAGGTTCCACAGAGAAATGAGAGCTCTATTAATTCTGAATTGAGGCTGAACGCTGCTTCTCCCGTTGTTTTCTCAGCTCACCTGTACCTGCTGTGGAGCATCAACCCGCACTCCCTGCGCTCCTTGTTTATTCCAGGGGCTTGAAATAATGTTGAGCAGGACTGTTTCTCACGGGTATGGTGTTTTTTATCCCATTTCTGGAGTCCTGTTTCATCTGAAAATGCGTGTGAAGGCAGGCAGGAATCCCACAGAGAGACTTGAGCTGGAAGGGTCACAAATCTGAGCCAACACTTGTAGTGCTCTAGAGAGAGACTCTGCTCTGCTCCCTTGTAGCCACACACTCATTCTCCTCCTCATCTGGGGGGATTATTCACACAGTGTTCATAAAAATCTTCTTTAGATCAGCAGGGAAAATAAGCAGGATGGTGTCTGAACTGCCTGCATCACCAGGGTGGTGGAATATTAGAGACAGAATTTGGCTCAGTGCTGTTTGATCTGAAATCATGGAAGCTGGCTGGGCAATCCAGGCATGCAAATAAGGAAGAATTGATTTTGAAATCAGGGAAGGTGTAAGGTAGGTGTAGGTGCAACATTATATATATATATTTTTAATATATATATTTATATATTAAAATATATAATACTTTATATTTTAATTTAATATTTATTTTTAAAATTTTATTTTAATATAATTCTTTTATACATGTATCTCTTTATATATACATATATATATATATATACATGTATAAAAGTATTATATATTATCACATATTATTATACATTATAATACATTATATCTAATATATTATAATACATAGTATATTATAATATATCAATAATATATATTCTTATAATAATATACTATATTATACTCTATAATTATTAATAATATAATATAATTATAGATTATAAATTATAATTATATAATGTATTATATAATTTTAATTCTAATTATATATTATAATATATATATTTTATTACTTAATAAATAAACAAAAATGTATTGAACCATCTCATGCAGGTGAAACTTATCAGAGATTAGCAATGGAACTGATTTGTGGCCTGGATTCTGGCACTGCCATTCCAGAGCCAACCACTTGATGAAGAAAGTGATTGATTAATTATTTATTCAATTCTGCCTTGTACCAATTAGGGGGTTTTGTAGGTCTCTTTATCACCTATTTTTCCATTTCGCTTTTGTAGGTTTTTATTAGGTTTTTTAATATTCATTATTTCATCAAATATGGGGTTTGCCATTTAGGACAGAAATACAGAAATGGTGCCTGTGTGGATTTCAGCTGGGAGTCAGTGGCAGATTTGGTGCACTATGTCACCTCTTTATTATTTATAGTTGTCAGCAAGTGCTGCACAGGTACCTGCTAAGTGAAAGGATATTTAAGCAAATAAATGTCAGCCTTGTTTAGGAAGAGAAACAGCAGTGGAAAGATATTAGATTTGTACAAATTCATGGACAATATGCAGGGAATCCTCGTGTGCTTCTTTTTTTTTTTTTTTTTCTTCTTTTATGGAGCCTGCACACTTGGAACGCACCAAAACCAAGCAATCTATTCCTTGTAAAGAGTCTGTATTTCTAGGTCCTGGTGATTAAGTCGTGGATCATGTCACAGGTGGGGTTGTGCTGCATGTGAAGCCCTCACCAGTCATTGATTTCAAACAAGTGCCAGTCATTTATACCTGGGCATTGTGATGGGCAGGCAAACAGCTGCTGATCTGTTCCCAGGCAAATAACCAGCTCTGAAAAATTCCGTCCCCAAAGAGATTTAATCATTGGAGCTGATGTAATTTTCACCAGGGGGAGAGGCAGATCTGCAAGCTGTCAGCAGAGCTGAGCTGGTGCCTGTGAATGAGCTTCCCCAGGGACAGGATGTACAGGGAAGAGAAAAAGACAGCGGGAGCAGTTCCTCAGCACACAGCTGATCTGGGAGAGCAGCAACAAACCAGCTGCAGGAATTTCCAAAAGAAATGGAAATGAGGCAGTGGCAAAGGAAACAAGTGTGGTCAGATTTGTTTGTTTGTTTGTGGTTTTTGGGGTTTTTTTTTGGTTTTTTTTTTTGCTTTTTTGTTTGTTTTGGGTTTTTTTTTTTGTTTTGGTTTTATTTTTGGTTTTTTGGGGTATTATTACCATTTAATTATTGAGAGAATTCAAATACATCTGGACTGTGTAAGGGGGGAAGGAGGTGGGACAAGGGGTGGGAAGGAGATTGGGACACTGGGTGAGATCCCTGTGGAGATAAAGTAGAGAAGGGGAGGAACAGAAAAGCTTCAGGATGGGAGGAAAATCCAAGCAGGAAAAAGCAACACTTTTTTTTTTTTTGGGGGGGGGAAAAAAACCCTCAACCCAGATTTCTTGTAAAAGCAGGGGAAGGTTTGCAGAGCAGGAGCTGGGAAGGATCAGCTGCTCCTCAACTCACTGAGGAATTATTTACTGTGGGAAACAGAGAAGGTTAATGAGGAGCTGGGCTAATCCACTGCTGGAGATGCAACTGAACTTCAAACCAGCTCAGGAATCCAAATCTTGTTTTGCAAGAGGTCTCAAACCCCAAGTGCAGCTCTGCTGCTCCTTCCAGCTCTTTTCCGGCTCTGGTTTCCAATTCTTGGTTTTTTGGGCTGCTCCTTCATTGTGGGGGTACCAGCCACATTGGTGGTAGCCATTGGTTTTTTTGGGTCTGGATTGAAGGCACTGAGACAATAGTTCATGTTCAGACTCAGGTGTTTATTATTTCCTATCAGTAAAGCAGTCTCACTGCTGTGAGTTGGGCAGCTTTTCATTAGAACCACAAAATGGCCAACAGTCTCTTGTTCCAAGGTCTTTTAAGGCTAAACTGTCCAATTAACAGCTGACACCTGGATTATTTTCCCTTTTAACCCAATAACTGATCCCACAGAGCCCCCAATGAGGACTTTTCTGCCCAGTTACAAAATGCCACCCAAACCCATGGAGAAGAAGCATCACCAGCCAGGGGCTGTGTACAAATCACAAACAGGACAGGACTGCTGGGAACGTGCCTTGAGCTGTTTGATTTTCCAGCATCAGCCTCATTCCATGGTGATGACAATGGGAAGATGCCACCAGCTCACATCCCAGGCAGCAGACCCAGAACTCAATATTACAACTCACTTTATAAGTGTTTTGACCAATCCCACAAAGCAAAAGCACATTGACAGTAGTTCTATCCAACCACTGTAAGCACAGGTACCTGTGGTTAAACAATGCCTGCTTATTTCAAATACAATACCTGCTTGTGAGCCTTCAAACACAATGCACAGAGCTCCATTATTAAGCTTAGAACTCCCTAATATCTCACTAGATAAACTTTTCTGCAGCTTAGGGAGTTATTCTAGACAAGTGTTAATACACAGACCATTGTTCTATTTGTCCTTGCTTTTCTACTTTTTAAATAATTTTTCTGCTGCCCAATCTCATGGCTGCTGCTCAGCTCCAATCACAGTTCTGCTGTCTCTGGGGCCTGCATTTTGCAGCTTTCCCAAAACCCTCTGATTTTGTGGATTCCCACAAAGAAGGAAGAAGCAGCATGAAGAAGAAACCCAGGGTGACACCCTGTGCCCTCCATTTTGCTTCCATCCACAACACACCAAAAATCCCAAAACCTGAATTTCTCACCAAGTGATTCACCTACACTGCTCTCTATAATCTCTTTCACACTTTTGTGCATTCTGGTCTATCTTGAAGTCCGGGACACTTTCTCAAAGTCAGAGCCCACCTGGGGGTCAGGGCACCCCCGAGCAGACACAGAAATATTCCCTGTGGTGCCCTGGCTTTCCACACTTCGTCTTGTCCTGCCTTTAAGGCTGAGCACAATGAATACCTGGATTAACCGGGTGTTCCCAACCCCCAAATCCATCCTGCTGGCCAGGAATCCCCCAGGGAACGTGGAGTGGTGCAGTGCCTGGAGATGGGGATTGCCATGGCAACTTGCACCTTTCCAAAGGCAGCATCAGAGCCCGAGCACGAGGAGTTTTGCAGAAGGGAAGCGGAAAAAAAAAAAGATCTGAGAGTCTGACATTTAAACATCAAAAACCACTCCAGAATTTTCCTGGTCTGGGTTTCTCTTCCTTTGCTTTGAGATGGCTCCTTCAGATCTTGCTCTTCAGAGCGTGAAGCTCCATCCCTCCGGAATCATGAAAGGGATTTGGATGAAGCCCTCCAGGAGAGTTTGGCAGGCTCAGGGCTGTCCATGCCGACAGCAAAATGTCCCTTCCAATGTCCCACAGCCCCTTCTGGGGGCAGTTAATGGGTGGATAAATCACTGGGGCTTCCTGGGAGAAAAATGGGGACGGATTCCTCCAAGGCAAGGAGGGACCCTCTGGAAAGGGCCGTCCCCAAAGTGTCACCACAAAAATCGTGCTGAGCATTGAAAACAGCTCTGTTTTATTGGCTGCCTTGAATAAAAAATATTTTTTAAAAGTTTAAAAAATCAAAACACCTGTGAGGCATTTTAAGGACAATTTTAGAGAAAAATTGAATGAGAGCATTGAAAACAGCTCTGTTTCATTGGCTGCCTTTAATAAAAAATGTTTTTAAAAGTTTAAAAAACCAAAACACCTGTTAAGCATTTTAAAGACACTTGGAGAGAAAAATGGAAAGCGAGCATTGAAAACAGCTCTGTTTCATTGGCTGCCTTTAATAAAAAATACTTTTAAAAATTAAAAAAATCAAAACACCTGTAAGGCATTTTAAGGACAATTTTAGAGAAAAATTGCAGCTTGTCAGATCCTGAATTTTTGCCTCCAATCTGCCCGTGTAAACTGCAATCATAAAATCAGCTGGGCCACAAAGACAAATAAAATAAATGGATATTCTACAGTATGTAAACTATTATGGAATGACCTTTTGGCTTTTAATTTCTCTGCCTGCTCTGGAAAGTTGCCATGTGTGAGCAAACAAATTGATTAATTATTTTCAATGTTATAAGAAAAAGGGCTGAAGGGCCAAATTTCAGATAATGGCATCAACATTACCCTGGAATGATGGCAACTTCCTTGGCAGGTGGAAAAGTAAAATTAATCTCCTCTGCCAAGCTGGACTGTATAAAGAATGAATTTTTAAAAATGTATTGATTCCCTGTGGATTGCTTGTCAAGGAGATGCTCACATCAGCTTATCTGAATTAAAAGTGGACATCAAAGGAGGAAACCCACATCAATACTTCAGCTTGACGTGGGTACAACCACCTGGTCAGATTCATGGTTGTGTATTTTCCTTCCAGGGAGGTCCTTGCACCCACTGGACATTTCCTCTGAAGTATTTGAAGATCAGGTGTTTTGGGATGAGTTGTTTCTGGCGGTTCTTGTGTGGCCGTTGGCGCCACGATCAGTGGGTATTTATAAATAAATATGTAAACTATTATGGCAGAGTGTTGCAGGAGTGAAAGGGAATCCGCTGAAATCCCACCATCCTTTCGGTGCTGTGGGAACTGAAGGCAATGTTGTTCCTGTTGATGGAGCACAGGAAGGACCCTCGAGTGACTGAGATGGACCCGTAGGGGTTGAAACACTGGCATCATTTTTTAACTGCATAATCCTGGGGGGAAAAAACCCTTCAGAAACTCCTCCTCTGTCTGTGTTTTTGTGTTTTTATAGCTCCTGGTGCAATGCAGCCACCAACTGAAAAGGTTCCTGTGTCCAGGTGTAACAATTGAAAGGCAACACTATTAAATCATAAAATATTAACTGAAATATTCCAGCCGTGCAAACATTTTAATCTGAAGAGAGTAAATATTCCCATTTTCCCCCAGGAGGACTCATTCAAAGCCTGAATTTAAGGACAATTTTTTTTTTTTGCCCCTGAAAGTCTAGACAGTACCAGAATTAACTCCAAAAGATAAAGATCTGAAGATCAAGATAAATGTTTTATTTCATTTCAGCTGGTTGCTAATCAGGAACACGGAGCATTACCATCAGCAGGGCTTTGTTTTTAAATGAAAAGCCATCAGGAGGAACAGAGTTACAGGATGTTCCTCAGTGATCCTGCAAGAGTCACACAGATGCTGCCTCTGACTTCTTGCCTCATTTCCTTCTCCAGCGTGTGGTTTTTAAAGGAAAGCAAAGCAATTTGCCCTTTTTTTTTTTTTTTGGATCATCAGCAGTGAAGCAGGGAATTCTTTACCAGGAGTTAAGGCCAAGCTGCAGGAGTGCGGCTCGGAGTTGTAGCTGCTCACTGATGCCTGGGAAATTGGATAATGGTTTTTCAGCTCCCTTTCGTTGTTACAGCTGTTGGCTTCAATCTGGTTTGGTGGTTTGATTAAAATAACATTATTTCTCTGACTTGGCAGTTGCCTGGTGTAGGGTGACACAAACGAGCTCAGAGGAGAGTCAAGGATCTGCTCGAGAGGAAATCACCGACAGGCCCAGAAAACTGATACAGCAAAATCAAATATTGAAAAACTTCACGCAGGAAAAATCAGTGGAGAAGGAAACCTGCAGTGCTTTGTGCTTTTTTTAACCCCTTCACCCAAACTCACCCCTTTTCCATATTTAAGTCTCATCCCACCGGAAGGGAGGACAATTTGCCATCCAGTTTAGAAATGCCACATGCCTAAATCTCCTGGAATTATTTGAGAATTTTGGAAAATGCTCTAAAGGGTGTCATGGCAAGCTGAGATAAACTCCTGTGTGTTGATCCCTAGAAGAAACTAAAGAGCAATCCATAGAAGTGCAAATAAAGATGAAAAACTCTTCTCCAAAGACCAGGGGCCATTATTTTGTCTTTGTGGAAGACATGAGTTGCCTTTTCGGCAATGGAAATGGGCAGAGGAGGGGAAATTGGGCGAGGAAAGAAATATTCTTCCATTTTATGGCCAGGGAGTTTTAGCACAGGCACCTGACAGAGCTTCCCCAGCCTCATCTTGGAGCAGTCAGAATGGGAATTCAGATTTAGTTCCAATAAGCAGCTTTTATCACAAGACCGTTTTTCTTCCTTTTATAACTCGTAGCATCTACATAAATAA
Organism: Molothrus aeneus; assembly: GCF_037042795.1. Lineage (NCBI taxonomy): Eukaryota > Metazoa > Chordata > Aves > Passeriformes > Icteridae > Molothrus > Molothrus aeneus. Next base: position 1,724,730 of record NC_089674.1, on the reverse strand, counting down.
CCAATAAGCCTTTAAAAATGGGATCCCTCTTCTTCTTCTTCTTCTTCTGTTGCATTTCCAATTCTCAGCCTGGTTACATTGGCCAGTTTATTATTTCAGATGTTTACTTTACACCATAAATGGGATGACTTCTTTCCCTTCTTCTTCATGTTTCATGGTCATAATATCCTCCAGTGTTCCATTATCTCTGGGTACCCAGGATAGATCAAAATCTTATGGACTTGCTATTTTGTAATAACTTAAATTGGCTGTAATAGAAAACTTAAGTAGCTGTAATGGCTTTTTATAAGTAATGGGTAAACTGGATTTTCTGTAGTTGAAATGGATTTCTAAATAATTTATCATCCTATGTAAATTCATGCAAGAATGCAGGGAGTGAGAGTGGGAAAATCACAATCCAGTGTCATTCTGGAGAGATTGTGCGTTTATGGGGACATTGTTCATTAATTTTTGAGAACAGAGCTATTATTTATCAGGCACAATTCTTGATTCCATGCTGGTCACACTGCAGTCACTGAAGGCCTCTAAAATTATGCTGGAAAAGGGGAAAATGCCAGGGAAATTTGGATCAAATGATGCCTTAAGCATCGATAGAGATAAAAACCTCTTTTAAATTTATGCCAATTGTCAGGGAGACAATAGCTTTACCTATAGTGAGAATTTGAGGAGCATTCTAAAATATTCCAAGCGGAAAGGTTTTGTTGGAGCTCTCGTGTTTCAATTACAGTTTCAACATCAGTCTTTTGTTGCTCTCATATTTCACCACAGCAGAAGTATTGATCAGAGCACAGAAAGTATTGGTGATTCATCTCCAGCTGCACTTTTGTGCCTCTGGTTTGTGTTTGTTTGATGACAAACATTTTGACACCGAGCTCATGAGCTGGCTGATAAATACCTGCTCTTCTGCATGCTAAATGTCATAAACTCCGTGCACAGCAGAATTACCTGTTCCTTTGCTGCAAAAAGAGGGGAAATAAAATGGTTGTTTGCAGCTGGACTTGCTCTTTTCTTTGCTCTTGGACTTGCAGGAACGTGGCCTCTGATGGACAGCAGAATAATGGGATGGAAAGTGGGATTTGGGGCAAGAGACCTCAAATCTGAGTTCTGCTTCAGGCTTGGAATTGAGGTGAAAATCTGCTGTGGAGGTTTCCACCTGAGCTGCAGAATAGAAAACACACAGAGAGTTTTCCAGCCTAATATCCAACCAATCCCTTCCCTGTCGTAGCTTGAGGCTGTGCCCTCTGGTTCTGTCAGTGCTGCCCGGTGGAAGAGACCAATAGGTTGGATATTAGGAAGAAATTTTTCACCAAAAGAATAATAAAGAGCACTGAAATGCTCTTCCCAGGGAGGTGGTGGAATCACCATCTCTGGATGTGTTTAAAAAAGCCTGGACATGGCACTGGGTGCTAGAGTCTGGGTGAGGTGTGAGGGCACAGGTTGGACTGGATGATCTCAGAGGTCTCTGCCAACCTCATCATCCTGGGATTCTGGGATTCTGTGATTCTGGGATTCTGTGATTCTGTGATTCTGTGAATTATTCCAATGGTCAGTGCTGCCCATGGTGAGTGCCAGCCTTGACAGCAGTGACAGAGGCAGCTCAGATCCATCAGCGCCCTCAGCTCAGGGCCCTGCTCTTCTGGGAAATCCTTCAACCCACAGCATTGCTCTGGGATGGGTTTGTGCTCATCCCACACAGAGCAGAACCTTCACAGCGGGCTCAGGAACATCTGGGGATCTCAGAAATACACACCCAAGGGCAAAACACCAAGCCAGGAAACCTCTGGGTTTTATTTGTGTATCTTTGAATCAAGGCTGTTTTTTGGTGGCTTAACACAGACATCTTTCAATACCAAAACTAAGTAGTACAAAATGAAGGAAGTCATTAATGCACTGAAAATAATCAATATTGAAAACCTCACTGCATGTAAAAAGTAACACAGACTATGGAGGAGAGTGAATGAGCACTAAGTTTAAATGTGATTTTTTTTAAAACCCATTTAATTTACTTGCTGTGGTGTTGGTTGGTTCTGGGCTCATTAAGTTCTACACAAATCAGCTTTTTGCCTTGTATAGACTGTGTATGTAATGAATATCCTAAACTGGTGTTTTATTAATGCACTGCCTTAATTAGCGGGTAAAAAAGACTCCAAACACCTTTAAATTGTGTGATTTCCAGGGCAGCATGAGAGAAGCAGAAGGTAACAGTGAATTTCTAATTCCCTTCAGAAAATAAAAATCCAAAGTAATGGCTGCAGCTATTTGTGTCGGCCATAAAAATTGATATAACATGTGGTAAACCTCCTATTGGGTATTATTACAAATGATTGATTCCTCTCTCCTCCTCCAGTTTAGATGGTGCAGTTCTTACTGTACAAACAACTCATGAAAAGTCAACATGTTTTACAAGTAAATTATTTACAGCCACTCTGCAGAACATGGAATAATATTTTACGTTAAGTGACATTAATTAGGGTGGAAATATTCACATGGTGAAGGGCTGGGAGATGGCTGCTGCAAAGGAAATTCTTCTCCTTGCAGTCTAAATGCAAATCAGAAGCTTGGAGAGTCACGACCACATTGCTCTGGAGGGAGAAATAATTCCCATTAAGTGCCAGCTCTGAAATAACGCCAAGATTTGGGGAATGTGAGCCAAATTCAAGGCTGTAATGATCTCAGGCATTGCTGTCTTTGAAGGTTTTAGTTGTGCTTGAGATCTGTTTTAATTAGAGATGAGATTTATCTCATAGTTTTGGGTTTTCATCCCCTAGACCCAATGGTTGCCCTCAGCCTCAGCAGCAAACCAAGCGTCTGGTGATTGGTGTCACAGACCTGGGACTTTAGGGTCAGTTTGATAGTAAAAGTTTTAAAATCACAGAAAATTCGGGGAGCTAGAAAGAAAGTTAGGCTTAGTAGGCCCTGGGGAAATGTTAAAGGTAGGCCCTGGGAAATGCTGGGCCTTGTATTTGCTGGATCATGTGAAACTGCACCTGTGTAGTCAGTGTATGATAAATGATAGAATTGTTAGATGTGATCAGATATAATTATTGATTAAAGAATCATGAGAAACTGTTAAGGGTTTGAGGGGGATCAAGAGAAATCCATGCTTGGATGAAATCAATGTATACAAGAGAGCAGTGTAAGTTTAATAATTAATATGTAAGTTATATAACGATAGAACATAAAACACGTTCATCCCAAACCTACGTTGGAGTCAGATTTGGGTCTGTGTACCCCTGACACCCAGAGCTCTTAACAAAAGCACCTGCATGTAATCACTCTGTAATTACGTGCTCCTGAACACTACCAAGTGCAGATACTATGGTTTGAAAATGTGCACCAGAACCACTCAAGAATTCCTGAACCTCATTCTGCCCAAAACTCCTGCCTCAGGTGTGTTTCTTCAGCAGGAATTGGTGATGGGCTGTCCACCACCAGGTATCCAAAAGTGCAGTGTGAGGAATGGGACACTGGGGTCCCTCAGGTCTCTGTGCTATCCCTGGCTGTGGTGAAACCAGCCAGGCTTGGCTTGCCAGGCAAAGCTTTTGCCTGAACATTTGGTCAAGTCTGAGTTCTCCTTCCAGTGTCCTTTCCACTTTGCAAACAGAGCATCTCCCGTCCTGGACACTCCTTTTCTCCTTGTAGTGTTTTACTGTTGTAAAATCGCCATCACTTTTGGATCTTCCCTTGGTGTTTTGACAAAACCAATCAAAGCAGCATTTTATAGCATGGAAAAGAAACCAGGAGGGATGATGTCTCATTTCTCTCCTCTTTCTGCCAGCATGAAAATCCGTTCCTTATCTTTGTGTCTCCTTGCTCCCACTATTGACCTTCCTTTCACTGCTGGCTTCGGAATCTTGACAGCTCGTTAGAACCACGAGAGGCTTCACATGATCAGAGGGATAATTCCCAAACCTCTCCGTGGCTGAAAGTAACTTCAGGAGCATTATTTATTCAAATTACAGGCATGAGGGACCACATGGGAAATATGGAAGAGTGCCTCCTGTAAATGACAGCTTAGGGAGAATTTCCAATTGCACGAGACAGCTGTATCCTGAAACTTAATCTAATTACTGGAGTGTGGTGAGAAATGTCACCCTGAATCAAAGTGATCCCATCCTCCGTGCTCATGGTGAGCTCTGACTTGCATATGGCTGCTTTTGGGATAACCTTTGAATCCGAATTTCAGCTCGGGGCTGCTGTCAGGCCTTTGGAATCGGGGGAATTTGAGCATGAGGAGTTTCACCCTTTTGCTCCAAGCAGCTCAGCTGCACAAAGTTCAGAGCTGCCCTTGCCTGGGACGTGTGGGACACGCGCTCCCATCCCAGCACACAGAACCAGAGGAACCCTTGGTGTGTTTCCCTTTTTCAAACCCCACCTCTCAAAAAATGCTTTCCAGTTGTGCTTCAGGACTGTGGAGAGAGGGAAAGGACTCGCTGAGCTCTGCTCTGCCACCCCCATATGTTTCTTTCTGTTTTGCTGCACATGAACAGCCCTCTGATGGCTTGAAATGTTGAGTTTCTGGAAGGCCCCTCGTTTTCAGCTGCTGGTGTGTGCCAACAAATCTGAATATTCAATCAGATGGAAAGCAGCAGCTCGAAAACATGCAATCTGCTCCAGGCTGGGATGCACAGCTGCCTGGGCTGGGATGCACATCCTTGGCTGCCACTGAGGCTGTCTGGGAGAACAAAAGAGCACTTTTTGAAAGCTCAGAACACTTTCTGTTTGGGCTTTTTTTTCCTTCCCTCACTTGTAAAGTGCTGACTTGGCTCTGCTGAAGGCAGCAGGTCCTTGGTTTTCCATGAGAACAGATTTAACAAGATGTAGAGATGCTGGATTCACTCACCCTCTTCAGCTAACATGTTCCCAGCCCTCGGTACTGACAGCACCTTTCCTCCTGAGAAACACAAATATAATTGACTTTCTGTAGCTGCTGGTTTCCCAGCAAATGCAGGGAGTCAAGGACACGCTCAGCAGCTCAAGGGCTGATCTCAGAGACTCCAATCAAGCAGGAATTGTGTTAGTGCAGAACAGGGCTCCCATTTCTGCCAACGACAGGTAAAAGCTGCCAGGGGCTGTGGCTTGCTGGGACAACCCCTGGCCAGGTCTGTTGTATTTTCTGGGTGCCCTGTGGCAGGAAAGAAGGAATGAATCTGACTCCATGTCCTCAGAAGGCTGATTAAAAAAAAAATTATATATATTATATTATATTATATTATATTATATTATATTATATTATATTATATTATATTATATTATATTATATTATATTATATTATATTATATTATATTATATTAATATATAATATTTTTATATACTAAATATATTGATATATAATATTATTATATATTAATATTAGCATATTAATATATAATATATCTTTATATATATAGTATATAATATATTAATATATAATATTAATATATATACTAAAACTATACCAAAGAATACAGAAAGGATACTCACAGAAAACCAAAAAGATAATAATGAAAACTTGTGACTCTTTCCAGATTCCTGACACAGCTAATTTATTCCTTTATGATTCTACACTATATCAAAGCATACTAAACTAAACTATACTAAAGAATACAGAAAGGATAAGGACAGAATGCTAAAAAGATAATAATGAAAACTCGTGGCTCTTTCCATAGCCCTGACACAGCTTGGTTGTGATTGGCCAATAAGTCAAAATAATTCACAGAAACCCAGTGAAACAAATCTCCACACACATTCCACATGTGAGCACAATGCAAGAGAAGCAAACGAGATAAGAATTTGTTTTCCTTTTTTTTTTTTTTTTTCCTGAGGCATCTCACCTTCCCAGGAGAAAAGTCCTGGGCGAAGGGATTTTTCAGGGAATGTGAATGCAACGCAAAGGTCTTTGGTGAGAAACGGGTTTGAGAATAACATTTGTGTGCAGCAGGGGTGGCACACCTGCATTTCAAGCTGCTGAGGAAGCCTGCGTGCCAGCCTGGTGTTTTTTCATCAAAAACATGCTTGAAAAATGGAATAGGTGCAGATGTGCTCACACTGTGCACTGGGCTGGTGATTTCTGGGGCTTGGTGCTGCTCAAAGCTTCAGTGGCTGCTGCAGGTGCCTCTTGCATAACTAAATTGTTCACAAAATTTCTTCCAAAATTTCTTATTTGTAGGTGTAACCTCTGAAACGCTTCCTCTGTTCCTTTATTTCCAATTGCTGCTTGCTTCAATTGGTGAACTATTGATGGAGGTAGAGTTTGTTTGCCTCGGTTCCAGCAGGGAACTGATTCAGTTCTGCAGCCTCTGGAGCAGAGCTGGCACCGGTCTGACAAAGGGATTTGCAGTTCAAATGTCCCCGTGACTGGGATTTTTAACCTATTTTTTTAATTCAAGGTGGAGCACTTTGCCATTTCTCCATGTGCAGCAGCTTTACAGGCCTGTTTTTCCCAAACTATCTGTTTTGAATCATCTGTAATTATTAAAATGTTATGCTTTTTGATTGTTCATCTGCTTAGGGAGGCAAAGATGAAAGTCAACTGTGGCAACGTTTTCCTTTCAGTTTATTCAGAAGGCCTCAGGAAACTAATGAGATTTATTCTGTGAATTAGTTTATAATTGTGCTTTAACTGCACTGTGGCATTTAATAATGTCAGAAGGATTTTGCTTTAGGCAAAATGATTTCAGCCTCTGTAGAAAATTAATTACCACGTGTGTGTGTGTGCGAGCTAAGTGGTATTTTCAAGGTTAAGCTGCTCCCTCATATTTTGAGGAAAAAAATGCATTGAAGACATGGATGGAGCTTCCTGCTTCTCTAACAAGCAGTGCTAAGTCATCACAAATCAGATCCTGTTGTTTTCATGTGATTTAATTTTCCGAATGCAGCCTTGATTCTTGTGTTCTCCAGTGCCCAGCCCTCGTGTTCCTGGTTTGGGGAGCTCCAGAGGAGCTCAAATTCTTATGACTCTTTCTTTACCTGAAGGAGCTCCCCCAGCTGCAGCCCCACCAGTTGGCCTGCAGGAATTTCAGTGATTTTTCCCCAAAAAGCGCTTGGGTCAGAGCCCACCACCCTCCTCATTGTGAATATTTACAGTAAGTCAGCTCAAACCAATCTGCTAATCTGCGTGGCTGTGGCCACATTCCTCTTCACAGAGAAAAGCAAGGCACAGCTTCCCAAGAATATTCCTGGGTTTCACATTCTCCGCGCCTCAGAGAAAGAAAAACCAATTCTTATCTCGTTTGCTGTGCCTGTGTTTGTTCACGGGTGGGATGCATCGTGGAAGATTGTTTACCTGAAGAGAACTGGAGTGGAGCTTGGCAGATTCAGTTTAGATGTAATGTAATATCATGTAATATAATATAGAATAATATAGTGTAATAAAGTAATTAATTAGCCTTCTGATAAGATGGATCCTCCTCATCATTCCTCTCTGTCGGGGGCAAAAATACCTGCAACACATGACCTTAAGGGGCTGATCTCCAGAGGCTCCTTCCAGTTCCAGCCCTGCTGGGATTCTGTGTTGGATGGGTCAAACAGGGGATTCATCCCTTCTTGTCCTTCCATTTCACCACAAAAAGCCCCTGTGGGGGCGTTCACAGGGGTCCCAGGACCAGGGAAGAGATGAGAATCCTGACTCCGTGTCTCAGAAGGCTGATTTTATGATCTATGTTATATTAAAAGAAAATTATATACTAAAACCAAGCTAAAAGAATAGAAGAAAGGATTTCATCAGGAGGCTTGCACAGAATAGAAAAGAATTATAATAAAATCTTGTGACTGACCAGAGTCCTGACACAGCTGGGCTGTGATTGGCCATTAATTAAAAACAATTAACATGGACCAATCACAGATACACCTGTTGCATTCCACAGCAGCAGATAATCATTGTTTACATTTCATTTCTGAGGCCTCTCAGCTTCTCAGGGGAAAGAATCCTAAGGAAAGGATTTTTCATAAAAAATGAAAAATGTCTGTGAGAGGCTCCTACAATATCAGATGGGCTTGATGGTACTCAAGGGAGGAAAAAAGAAGGAGAGTTGGCTCATGAGTGGTTTTGTCTGCTGAGAACAAAAAAATTTAAAAAAAAATTGAGCTGTTCCATGTCAAACACTACCAAATATACCAAATATTGGTCTGGGAATGAGTCACATTTCCTTTGGTGCAGGAACTCCTCCAGTGGCGCTGCCCAAACCCCTCAGTTTCCAATTCCCCATTTCCTATTTCCCATTACCCATCCTCCTCTCCCCCCCACTTTAAAACAGATGATTTCTCCCCAGTCTTTAATCATCGGAATTTTCATTATAGTAACAACTTCAGGGTGCTTCCAATTAACTCAACAATAACTGTAGCTTGGCCTAATAAATGTTCAGCTGCGGGCCTGGGATTTATTAGCACAGGAAAATGGTTATTGCCTCATAAACAGGAAGCACCTCCAGGTGATTTAATGACTCGTGTTCCTCTCACCCTTCATAAATTGGATCCAATAAACAGCTGAGATGAGAGAGATATTAAAAGTGTAAACCCCCAACAAGAGCAAACTTTCCACTGGCAATTACTTAATGATGAAGCTGGGTTAATAAATCTTGGAAAAGTCAGTTCATGACATCACAGGATGGCCTGAAGTTGTCACTCAAGGAATTCCAACAATGTTGGATAATTTTCATTTTATTTTGTGAAAAGCTGAGTGAATAATTTGATGACGTGTCCTTGCCATGAACAGAACGTCCTGAATCTGTGTCCAAGGGCTGCACCTGCACTCATACAAATGAGTTGGGTGTTAATGAAGATAAAAACCTGCTCTTTTTTGGTGTGATGGTTATGGGCTCCTCATCTTTGTAATTTTTCAAGTGCTGGGTGGGGAGTTACAAAAAAAAAAAAAAAAAAAAAAGAAAAGAAAAAGGATCAAACCAATAAACCAAGTTTGCTGTGTTTTCTTCCAAACGTGTTCTGGTGAACTCCTCTGTGGTTGTGCCTGAAGCAGCACCTGGGGTGGCACAGTCTCAGCTTTGGGATTATTTCAGTGGGGTCCTGTTGTTCCACACCTGCAGCCTCTTTTCCCATTCCTTGTTTTCTCCTTTTCTGGGGCTTTCCTGCTGCAAAGCAGGACTTTGCAGTTTTGTAAATCACGTGCCAAGGAGTGCCATGGTATTGAAATCCAATCTTTTGCATGGCTTAACCTCTCCCTGTAAGGAAGTTCAGGACTATGAATCCCACAGATAACTCTGTGAGCAGTTCTGCGCTGGCTTTCAACATTAACCTGCACTTATTTCAGAATTATGAACATTTTTTACAATCTCATTTGAGAGTCTGTTTCCCTTCTCTGTTTCCCTGGGCATTTTAAGATTTTTCATGTTGTGTCCTATTGCAAACTCGGGACTTAAGGCCACGTTTGGAAGGGGTTTGGCCACCCACACTGTGGAAAAGTGTCTGAGATTCTTCAGAAAATTCAGTTTTGAAATGGAACTTTGTATTCCAGGAGGTTTAGGAGCCCCTGTGAATTCCTCCCTAATCATTTCTGTGCCTCAGCAAACCCAGACTTATTTCTGCCCATGAAGAATAGATGATACATTTCAGAAAGTATCATTAATATTGATGAGCTTTACATATGGCTAGTTAGTATTCAAAGTATTTCAATTTGTTAAACAGAAAGAGTTCCAGCCATTCATTATGTTCTGGCCATTCCATTTTCATCAAATTGAATAAATCAATGTGTTGGAACAGAATGATGTGTTTGGACCAAAAATATCTTCGCTGTTTCTAAGTGGAAGAAGGACAGAAATGTCTTGCTCAGCATTTTTCCCTACATTTGCATGGCCTCTATTTCGTACATTTATTTTGTTTTCCTGAGGTTATATACAAATATCTGTCCAAAAAGAATATGCATGGGCTTTTTGTGTTGGAAATATTTTTCTTGCTTGCTTAAAGATGTGGAACCGAGGCAGAGAGGGGCTCAGGTTTACAGAAGTATTTCACTAAGAGCCATCTGAGTAAATTAATACAGCCCAGACTTTCTATTTTAGCAATTCAAACATCAATAAATTAAGATTTTAATCAATCAGTTTAGCTGTTTTTCAGTTGTTAATGAGCTACTGGTTGAATAACAGGTTCATGTGGGTTGAAGTGAGAGGAATTTAAGAGATTGGGAGCCAGAGATGTTCTGGCTCCTGGATCAGTTAAGCCCTTCTAGAAAATTTACCCTAAATTAGCATTTTGTGATGCTTGTTGCAGCTGTGGAGAAAATGATCCTTTCATTTTTTCATTTCCCTGAGCAGATGTCACTTTGGAGACTCAGGAAATTCCTGCAATGTGTCTCCTCCAAGGAACAGCTTTCATTCTTTATGTGACACAGAAATTTGATGTTTCCTTTAACTTGGCTGAGAAAACCTCTGGTAGCTGAAGTTTTATTTTTTTTTTTAATTAAGTTTAAATGCATTAAAATAATTCCAAAATATAAAGCAATTTCTGGGTACTTTTCCATTATTATCAAGTACTTTTTCCTCCACCTTATTCACCATTAATTAGCCTTCAAATGGGGCTAATTAAGGGTTAACATCATCCCTTTCCTAAAGCCCTGGGAGGGCACTCACTGCTCCTGGAATAAAATATTACTGGGAATTTGTCAAGGTCTTTCCTACAAGCAGGAGCAATTAACATTAATTGTTTAAGATCATTCTCATTCAAGTTCACTCTGGTATTATTTTTCATTAATGAAAGGAGAAAGTTAATTTGTTCTTTCCGGGTAAACGTTTTAGACAGATATCCTTTGTCTCAGATGAGGGTGAGCATGTGGGGACAGGACCTCAAACCTCCAAAAAAGTTGTGTGACACAGTATTTATGAACTTGTGGTTTGGTGGGGGTTTTTTGTTTGGTTGGGTTTTTTGTTTGGTTGGGTTTTTTGTTTTTTTGTTTGTTTGGTTTTTTTTGTTTTGGTTTTTTTTGTGTGGTTTTTTTGTTTGTTTTTGGGGGTTTTTTTTGGTTTTGTTTGGTTTGGTTTTTGGTTTTTTTTTTTTTCCCTAAAAAGCCGTTATTTTAAATTTCCGTACATTTTTCTTTTACCTCAGCTCGTTTTGATCACTTGGGTGTAACTGATTGGTGTTTGTGCAGCAGGTTTTATAAAGATAGAAACTTTTGAGGAGAAATAATTTGAAATTACCCAACAGAGGAGCAGGAGTCGTCATCTGTGACATCCAAGGAGAGCAGGGCTGTGCCTTTGATCCCCAATCTGCGCCCCCCGTCCCACAGCTCTGACCCCTGCTCACCCACACTTTGTTTCCACCTTGTCTGAAGCTGAAAATAATCTCTTTGTGATGCAGAAGCGCCGTTCCACTGGGGTGTGCCATCACTTTGGGCTTTGAGCCTGCTCTGCTCTGCTTGGCTTTATCATTTTCAGCTGTTCCCTCGCTCCTCAGGTGTGCACTGACATGGAATTGGATATTCATCATCCATAAATAAAGCTGAATGGGACTGAGTGGAAGCTGCTTCTCCGAGGTGTTGAGGCACAAAGAGCAGCGTTTTTTATCATGCAGGTCACAATAGAAGCTCTTAATTTTCCATCTGAGACGCTCAGCTGCGTCTTGCTGTCTCAGTCATTAATGTAATAAATTAACTCCGGCTATAAATAAATCCCAAAATTTAGCTCTTAATGAGGTCGTGGAGATGGAAACAAAGGAGATGAAAGAGTCAGTGGGGCTGGGGGCACTGTGCAGTCACAGATGCATCAAGAGTGAGAAACATCTTCTGCCTCTGATCATTCAAGGACTGCACTGTCTGCTCCAATCTACTCACAGGGGAGCAGCTGTTAAGCACCTAATTGGTGTTAAAATTCCACAGATTGCCCAAAATGCGAGAGGAAAAAATGCATGTGAGAGTCCCCCGTGGCTGTGCTTGAGAGATGCCTGCAGAGGAAACAATTTTTGGGCGTTACTTTAACAGTGGCTTGCTTTAACAGTGAACCCACCCACCCCAAACAGAGGTTCCTCCTAAAAATCCCACCCTGGGCAGCCTTTGGCACCACTCTGTGAGGACAAAGCAGCCCATGGAAGATAAGGCTTGTGCTTTGTGGGGTGTTTGTCCTTTGGAATTGTCCACCCAACCAATGCAAAATATCTTTTCCCTGCCCAGGAGGTGCTCAAACACAGATAAGGAGATGATTTCCGCCATTGCTTGGCCCCATCGTTCTTCCTGCCTGGTGGTAATAAATTATTTTAATGATAACGTATATCAATAAATTCGTATTGAAATAATTTTATTGATAACAATTTATAGTAATAATAGTTTATATTAATAATAACTTACATTAATAAATTATTACCACTTGCAGCATCTGAGCCTCTGTCCTGCCTGATTTGCTCTGAGGAAGCCATGGCAGTCCCACCCTGAGCAGGGCTGCAGTGTGAGAGATTTGTTAATAGAGTCCCACTGACAAAATCTTCCATGATAGAATGGAATTGGAAAAGGACCAATGTTCCCAGTGTGGTCCAGCAGGTAAACACACAATAAATTAAAGGACAAAATGAGGGGAATGGTTGCCTGAAGGGTAATAAATGGAGGTGATGCACAAAGCACTCCAACCCAAGGGCTGCTGCAGCTGGAGCCATTCAAAAGGCACTTACCAAATTACAGAACCTCAACAGGATTTGGCTGCACGAGGCAGGAGAGCTCTGGGGAAAACCCAGGTGCTGCAGCTGCTTTGTTTCAGCAGGAACTCCTGACTTTCTAAACAGGTATTTAATCAGGGCCCCAGGAAGGGGAGCTGAGGGCTGCTGTGGAGGGTTTCTGATGCCCATCAGGCTGAAGGGAATGTATATTCACATTTCTTAATAATAATATAATAATAATAAAATAAATAATATTTATTTAATAATTCAGTGAGTTCTCTCTGCTGTGGCCTTGGAGATGTTGGTGCCTGGAGATCTTCAGTCTCCTCATTGAGAGCAGCCTGGCAAGGCCTGAAAATTTTGTTTGGTGTAGGAGAAAGCTTTTGGAAGTCTGGTGATGTTAGAAAATGAACATTCTGAGCCCTTTTTGATGCATCCATGATGGTTTTTGAGGAACTGCTGTAATAAAAGTGCCTGCCAGGAAGGGCTGGAAAGGAAGGGGAGCTGAGGGCTGCTGCTGCCTGCTGGCTTTGCAGGAGTAGCTGGGGAGTTTCTGATGCCCATCAGGCTGAAGGGAATGTATATTCATGTTTCTTAATAATATAATAATAATAAAATAAATGATAATAATAAAATAAATAATATTTATTTAATAATTCAGTGAGTTCTCTCTGCTGTGGCCTTGGAGATGTTGGTGCCTGGAGGCCTTCAGTCTCCTCATTGAGAGCAGCCTGGCAAGGCCTGAAAATTTTGTTTGGTGTAGGAGAAAGCTTTTGGAAGTCTGGTGATGGTAGAAAATGAACATTCTGAGCCCTTTTTGATGCATCCATGATGGTTTTTGAGGAACTGCTGTAATAAAAGTGCCTGCCAGGAAGGGCTGGAAAGGAAGGGAAGCTGAGGGCTGCTGCTGCCTGCTGGCTTTGCAGGAGTAGCTGGGGAGTTTCTGATGCCCATCAGGCTGAAGGGAATGTATATTCATGTTTCTTAATAATATAATAATAATAATAAAATAAATGATAATAATAAAATCAATAATATTTATTTAGTAATTCAGTGAGTTCTCTCTGCTGTGGCCTTGGAGATGTTGGTGCCTGGAGGCCTTCAGTCTCCTCATTGAGAGCAGCCTGGCAAGGCCTGAAAATTTTGTTTGGTGTGGGAGAAAGCTTTTGGAAGTCTGGAAAAACCTGGTGATGGTAGAAAATGAACATTCTGAGCCTTTTTTGATGCGTCCATGATGCTTTTTGAGGAACTGCTGTAAATAAAAGTGCCTGGTAATGGTGACCTGCAATGTGAGGCCGCCCCTGGATTTTGGTGCTGTAAACAACGAAATGTCTCAAGATCCTTTTTATCCTCCCTTGTTGTGCATAAAAATTCCAGGAGATGCCTTTTAAAAGAGCAGAAGTGTTCCAGGGCTGCTCCTGATTTATCTCCACCCCATTTTACACCACTTTTTGCAGTACTAAAAAGATGAGATGACTTTTAATGTGTCTATAATGGTACCAGAACAGACGAGAATAAAACCAGGTTCTTCAGATCACAAGGTTTATGTCCTGATCCAACCCTTTGGCTGCCAGGCAGACACCCAGGATTGCTCCCTGTGCTCTTTTTCATGTTTTAGGATCAGAGATAATGTCCTGCTGGCCAGGAGGTCAGGTAGCTGGGACATCTGCCATCCCACTTTCCTGTCAGCATCTCCTTTCTGTTGGAGAATGTGGCTCCTCGCTGAGGGTATTCCCATCAGTCAAGGGAGGAGGAACCACCCTTCCCTCCATTCCCAGCAGAATTTCAGGAGCATTTCTGGAACTGTTTTGCAATATTTTGCTGTGCAAAAGTGCTGCTGTCTCTATTTCTGAGCGTAACCCAACCTTTCTCCACTTCCACCCACCAATCCCCTGTCACTTGGTAAAATCTGCTCATGACAAATAGTGCTAATAAATTTCTTTTTGCCACCCAGACTGATTTGTGGTGGTGCTGGGCTTGGAGGTCAGACAGGGCTGTTATTTCAAAAACCTGTGGTGTGCTGAGTTAAAACTCCAATTCCTTCCCTCCATGAGATGGAAACTCTTTTTTAACCGACATTTCTGCCAGCCCTGGAGAGATTTTGTGCTCTGTTTTCCCTTGGTTTATAACTTGAATAGAGAGAGGGGTGAAAGAGAAGAAAAATCTTGCCCCAGGGGTAGAAGAAGATCCCTGTCTCCTAGAGATGGATGAAGAAAACTTTTGTCTCTATGCTAGAACAGCTCATCCTTAAAATTGCACCCCAATAAGCTGAGGTGACCCATGGTCAGCTGTGGAAAGGCCACCAAACATGGCAGGGACTTCACCATTGTAGATTTCTGGGTGGCTGCTATTTGTGAAGGTCAAAACCACAAAAGAAATGTTTCTTGTGGAAAAGTCTCCATGGCTGGCAAGAGAAATTCCTCTCCCTAAGTGAACGGAAGAAAGATAATTTTAGGGGTGGTAAACTGACTGGAAATCCCAGGTTTTGTCTCTTTACGTTGTCAGCGGAAAAAGAAAGAGGAGTTGGGGGGAGGAAAAGTGTTCTGAACGTTTATTCTGATTTCTTATTATTTTTCTTTTACTTCTGTTAACAAAGCTTTCTTTATGCCCTTTTAAGTTTTGAGCCTGTTTTTGCCTTTCTCCTAATCCTCATCTAACAAAAATTAATAAATAATTCTAGTGGGTGCAACCCACCACACTGGATGGGTGCATTGGCCAAGAAACCTGGAACTGGCAAACAAAACCCACTCCAGGACAGACTCAGGTTTGATTCTGCAGTCCCCTCCTGGGGGAGAAGCCATGGGATCTCCTGGGAATTGACTGCAGCAGTGGCATCAACCAAAAAACGCTGCAGGAGACAGAGACTGCCGCTCAGTTCAGAGGGAACAGAGTCCCTGGATTTCTGCTTGGGAATTATTGATGTTTGGTGCCATCACAGGGAAATCACTGTCCCTTTAAAATCCATCCTTTTAAAATCCATCCCCTTTTATTTCACCTGCACTCTGTATTTTAGTTCTGCTCCTTCCTGTGCATACCCAAGTGTCACATTCAGAGGGCTGTTCAGAGACCCCCTTGGGGCCATCTGGCTTTATGGAGACGGGACACCAAGTGTGTCCACCTGCTGTGGGGCAGGAATGGTGCTGCAGGAGGATGGATGTGACTCCATGTGCATAAATTACAGCCTGGGAGGAATGAGGAACAGCCAAAGCTCAGCTCCAGCCTGCCTGCGCCTCTATTCCCCCAGTCCTAATCTAAAACTATGTAAATAAGGATTTAAACAAGGAATTAAACCTGTCTGAGGTCAGGGTGAGAGTGGGGAGGGAGCAAGGTTGGAGTAGAAACAAAAAAAAAAATTGCAATAAAATCCGTAGAATTCCCTTTATTTGTGCCCTGCTGGATCTCAAACAGCTGGGTGCTTGTAACGTGGCAGGGTATTTTATGACAGTCCATTCCCACAAGGTGAATTAAAACAAAGATTAAAAAGCTCTTATAAATCAGCTTTTATAGCTGCCTAAACCACCTGCAAACTGTTGGGCCTTGTTTGCAAAATCTGCCATCATTCTGGTGTCAGGCTGATCCTGGTTTCATTAGCAGGGCTGGCATTGCCTGTGCTGGCAGGAGCCACCAACTGCATCAATTACCCCCGGTGTAATTGTGAGCAATGTCTTCATTCTGTCAACGGCGTTCCAGAGAGCCAAGGATGCCCTTTGTGCACCGTTTTTAATTGTCTCTGCTAGATGAGTTTTCAGCAGATTTCACCTCAATGAGGAGTGACAGAAAGACTGACGCGGGCCTGATGTGAAATCCAAGAAGAACATTTACCAAGGGGCTTGCTGATATTTCTGAACAGTTGATCAGTCAAAGGGGAGCTTGAAATAATGAGGATGAGTGAAGGAGGGTTTTGGTGGTCCAGTGTGGCACAGAGAAACCTCGCAAATTAAAATCTGAATTTTGCTCGTTGTGGGGGAGTTAAACTCTGGTTCACCAAGTTGTGCTGCAGGTGATGGGAACTCTGAATTTTGGAGGAAAATGTTGATTTCCCTCAGTGCAGTTGTTCCTCCATCTGAGGTTCTTAGGTTACAGCAGGGTTTTGGAACATGGCACAAAGTCTATAAAATCTGTGTGATCAAAATCAACATCTGGTGTGAGCAAAATCAACATCTGAGGTGTGCTTTACCCTTCTTCAAGGCTCCCCCAGTGCTGGATGCATTAAACACCTGGGAGAAGACAATGGGCTGCAAGTTCTGTGCCACAAATTCGGTGAATTCTCTCGAAATCCTTCTGGACAAACGAGGTGTCCATAAATGTGTAATTAATGAACGTGAGAGGAGCCAGCAATCACATCTGTACCCTAAATCCTGGGAGCCTGCGCTCAGAGAGTCACTCTGCACCACCAGTGAGTTTTTACAGCTCAACACTTCACATCAAAGGTGAATTTTTGGTCGTGAGTAAATCCTTTTAAAAAACAAACAAAAAGCCCCAAAGGGGAATTGTTAAAGCTCTGCAAGGCTCTGTGCTGTGCTCAGACCTCTCCATCATCTTTTCCTCTAAACCCTGGACTGAGGTGACCGTGGCAGGAAGAGCTTTTCCCATCAATCAGGGCCGGATTTTGGCTGCCAATGCACCCAGAGCCAATTTAGCATCTGCTCCAGTCTGGGATCTGAGTCACACTGAAGTTTAAACCTGCTCAAAATCCTATCAAAGCCAGTGCTAAGGCCCCATAAGCTGAGCTGGGTTCAGTGGAGATCTACTCTACAGATTTCTTCTGGTATCTCAGCACATTTGGAGATTTTTGGTCAGCCAGTACCTTTGGATGAGCTGCGGTTAAACTTGTCTGGGACAGCAGGGTGTGGGTTCTTATTCTTTGAAATTAGAGTGGAATGTGGAATGAATGCACCGTCCTGCTCCTATTTCCAGGTTTCAAAGGTATCAAAGAATTAACCCATGAAAATTCATGCATTTTTGGCATTTTTATATTACCTGCCTGAGCTGTTGCACTACAGAGTTTTGGCAAAGGTAAAGCTGAAATTCAACGTACAGAAAGGGCATTAACCTTGTTTATAGGGGTCAGATTTTCTATCATGCACCATCATAAGGTTAAACCAGATTTTCCATGAGGTTCCTGTACTTTCATTGACTTCAGTAGAATGAATTTAAATTCAGTAGAATTTAAAATTAAAATTCCTCCTCCAAAATTGGCTTGGATAAAGGTTCTATTTTCACCTTTTTTTTTTTCCTCTTCGCTTAAGTAGGTTTAAAGGCACAAACAGCATTTGTGCCTTGAGCAGAGAGCATCATCTGCACTCCAGGCAGTACCTGGTGGGAAATGTTCAGCTGGGACAGCAAGCCAAGCTCTGCCACCCCCTTCTTGGCACTGAGTAATTTAACGCAGTCATTAACCAAATTTGATACAAATAATCTTACAACAGAGTAAGATCGGAATTCTGGCGCCTCCAGTCCTGACCACTGGTGTGTCGCTGGAGAAGGAACCACCTGAGAAGTCCATCCGTGATAAACCGACAAAACTTCTGAGTTAAAAACTCATTACTTGCTGACCTGGGGCTGGGGTCGTGGTTCAGGGGGATTTCTGGAATATCAACACAGCAAGATAAATATTCCCTGGAAGTAAATATTGGATTTCCAGCTCTGGCATGATGTGTTTAACTCAGCAGGACGTTTTCTCTTGGCTTCCCTGCGCCCAGCCTCTTATGAACATGTTTTATTCATTAACTCCAAAACTTTGTGAAGGAATAAGTGACAGCAATTATTAAACATTTGCTGCCTTCAATTTATCCCCTTAAATTCTGCTGGGGCTTTAACAGCTCAGGAAAAAGTTTGCAAGGTGATGGAGCAGGACTCCATCTGTTCAGACAGATTAAAGGGAGCTGAGGACAATTTTGAAAGGATGAACACTTAAGGCATAGTTATTGCTCTTGCTGAGCTTAATTACAGAGAGTGGGGACCAATAAATCCATCTGCAGGACATCATGATTGCTCTGGGATTGCACACCTCGGCTCCAAGGCAAAGTCAAAGGTGCTGCAGCTGGATGTGACCTACCAGGCCAGGCAGAAAGCTGGGAAGGGAATACTGGCAAAGGGAATGGGTGGGTTCGTTTCACATCTGTAAGAGCTGAAATGAGGGATGCAGGACTCCAGGCAGCTCTTCAAAATGCAGTTTATTGTGTACAAAATGCAGTTTATTGTATCCAAAATGCAGTTTATTGTGTACAAAATGCAGTTTATTGTATCCAAAATGCAGTTTATTGTGTACAAAATGCAGTTTATTACATCCAAGAGGTTCCAGCAGTCCAGGGTCATGGGTGACAGAGCTGTGCCCACAGCTGTCAGCTCCAGCTGCAGGCAGGCCTGGGAACCCACATCCCTCATTCAGGGAATTAATGATGTTTGGTGCCATCACTGTCTCTTTAAAATCCATCCCTTTAAATCCATCTCTCATTCAGGCTCTCACCAATGGCACTCCACGTTGGGCGCCACTGTAAGAGCTGAAATGAGAGATGTAGGACGCCAGTGGCTCTTCAAAATGCAGTTTATTGTATACAAAATGCAGTTTATTGTATACAAAATGCAGTTCATTGTATACAAAATGCAGTTCATTGTATACAAAATGCAGTTCATTGTATACAAAATGCTATTTATTGTATACAAAATGCTATTTATTGTATCCAAGCTGTTGCAGCAGTCCAGGGTCATGGGTGGCTACACATGTTTTACTGGAGTAATTTCACCCTATCCATTAAAAAAAAAAAAAGGTTGCAAAATTGGGTTTTATTTCTCTCAAAGGTTTTCTGGGTTTGTCTTCCATGGAGGAGCAAAACGTCCTAAAGACAGCCTGGATTGCTTCTCCAATTATGGCTGCTTTCCTAACTAATAGTTTTTAGATATTCCCTTTTAATGCTTTTTATGCCTCTTGAAAATGCCAGCAAAATTGCTCATAAATCATTGTCCTTTCCTTCAGCTCTCCTGGATTAATATAAATTCACTTTAATTACGATTCTGTTTGGAGTAAGTGCCTCGGGTCCTGCCTGGGTTTGGGGTGGGGTAGCTCAGGGCAGCTCATTAAAGAGCTGGGGTTAAGGTTGGACTCATTGCATGGGGAAGGAGATCCTGGAAAAGGGATTTATCTGCTGGGGAAGAATTCCAGCTTCCCTTCAGGAGCTTCGTTTTTTTAACTGGATGCGTTTCTGAATGGTTTCTTCGGATATTTTATCCTTAGAAAAATTTAACATTATGCTTTGGATGTTTCCTCCTTCTCACTGCTGTTGGCTTGGTCCACGAAGCTTAGAAGAAAGTGGGTGTGAATTAATGGTGGTGGTAACTCCCCCAGGCACTCCTAGAGGTGTGGCAGTGACTGTGTTATTCCAAGCACATTATTGTCATGTGGAAATCAATATTTGGTGGTGGGAAGAGCTAGGGTTGCTCATAGGAGTCAGCAATGTTTGGTGTTACTGATCCTGCGGCTTTTCGGTTATTTATGGAAGGATTTCCCAAGCTCCATCCCTGCAGAAAGGGCTCCTCAGCCACCCTGGATATCCACTGGAGTACAAATGCCATCATTTTATATCCGTGCTGTGCCAGAACAAACACAATCAGCTGTGCTGAAATGACAAAAATCCTGATTTATGTCCCTGGGGAGTGGAGTCCAAAGGCAGCCCAGAGGTGAGAGCAGAGGTGTAACCTCGTGTTCAGCTCACTCCACCGCCTCTTTAAGGAAACATCCATTCCTCCTGCTAAATACCAAGGGGAAAAGGCCTCTGTGTGCTCCATTTTTCTCTGCTGACATTTTGATGTGATTAAATTCATGGTGCTGCAGAGAAATATTGCCCAGCAAAGCTCCCAGCCCAGGAAAGAGTGGGAAGTTCTCCCAAAGCCAGCGAGTGCCTCACAGCTCCACTTCAGCAGAATTAGTGAAACACCTTTCCCTCTCACCTGTAAATTGATTTTTCCTCTGCGTGGGGCGCTTCTGTTAAATGTTGAGTATCTTCTTTTTATTATTTGGCACAGCAATAAGCAAAAATATCAACCCTGGCACTTAGGACAGACCTGGAAGTCGGATGCAGGTGTCTCACAAGCTTAGAAACAGTAACTTGATTTCTGTAGCCAATTGTTTCTGGGCTATTGATGATAATTCACGATGCTAATTTGATATTTATAGTAATAATAATGATATTGATAATATTAGTGATATTTAATGTGATATTCAGGAGGCTAATGTGATATTTATAGTGATAATAATGATATTGATAATAATAGTGATATTTAATGTGATATTCAGGAGGCTAATGTGATATTTATAGTGATAATCATGATATTGATAATAATAGTGATATTTAATGATATTCAGGAGGCTTATGTGATATTTATAGTGATAGTAATGATATTGATAATATTATGATATTTAATGTGATATTCAGGAGGCTAATGTGATATTTATAGTGATAATCATGATATTGATAATAATAGTGATATTTAATGTGATATTCAGGGGGCTAATGTGATCTTTATAGTGATTTTTGGTTTTTTTAAGGAAAAATGTTGTGGTAGCCTGTGTCCTTTTGCATGTCTCAGTTTCCCTAGGAAGTGTTACTTCTGGCATTTGAGCAGGCACTAAACCACTTTCTTTTCAATTCTGTCACTGGAAAAACACCTCAGTGAAAAACCAGTGCTGAGAACTGGCCTGAGAACACGGGCAATGCCATGGCTGAAGCCCCTGGCTTTATTTTTTTTTTTTTTTTGAAGTATTTTTAAATTTTTCTGACATTCAGAATCACCAGAGGGAAGCTGTGATCTGAGGGGCAAAGAGCTGACTCACTCATTTTGTACTTGAGTCCATCTCAAGAAGAAAACCACCTTCCAGCTGACCTCAGTAATTAATCTTGGGCTGCCTGGTGATCTGGTTCTGCTCCGTTGTTCTCCCTTTTATTTTCCTTTCTTCGGAGGTGATGTGAATGATTCTGTGCTGGCACAGCTGTGGGTGGCCCCAGAGCTGCAAGGTTTGGTTTTCACAGCATTCCTTAATTCCCAGAAATATTTAAAATAGTGGCTAGGACTGGTTAGAGGATCTTGGAGTGGTGTGGGTTGGAAGGAAGCTTAAACCCATCTCGTTCCAGCCCCCTGCCACGGGCAGGGACACCTTCCACCAGCCCAGGACGTTACTTGTTATTGTATTAAAAGTCATTTTCAGGGTCACAAAGTGAGAAAATGAGCTGGAAACAAGATCCAAGAGGCTTTGTGCTCGTAAACACCCTGCCCTCCATGGTCACCTTGTGAAAGTTTAGTGGAGACGCACAGGGAGGTTCAACAGGACTCGTGAAAGGCAGGAACAAAACAATTTCTGTGTGTTGAGCTGGTCACTCTGAGGAACTCCGCATTCCCCTGAGCCAGTGCTGGGCAGAAATCTCCTGTCCCTTCACCTCTGCTCCTGGACAGCTCGAGGGAGGGTGTGTGGCCCAGGAGGGGTGAGACGCTCCGTGTTCCGAGCCCTCTCCTTTGGTGACATTGGCAGAAGTCACTAAGCCACTTAGTTTTTCAGTGCATCCCATAAAATGCAAAGTGTGTTTGATGAGAAACCACTCACCCCATTCTTTACAGCGTGCAGACAGAGTTATGAGCTTGGCCAGCAGCTTCCTTGATGAAAGAATAAAGTAGATTGTTTTTTTCCTCCTTCCACGCTCCAAAATGGGCAGAATAAAAATTTTAATTACTTGTTTGTCTATAAATAATTCAGAGGAGCTATAGGTCGTGCTCGTACACGTGCACACATGAGAGAGATGCAGATCTTGTGCCAGAAAATGCCTTCAGCCTCTCACAGGTAGTAAATTCTGCATGGATTTATGGCCAGGAGCAGCAGTGCCCAGGCACAGAGAAATTGTGTGTCAAGGTGATCAGCAAAGGGCAGCAAGAAGAGGCTTTTCCCTCCTGGGAAGGCACCTCTCTGTCTCTCTCTCTCTCTCTCTCTCTCTGAGGAGTTTTTCCTACAAAGAGGAAAAACTTTTGTCGGTGAAATCAGCTGATTATTGAATGCACAAATATTAACAGTTGTTAGGAAAATTAATTCACAAACCCCAGCGGTTTATGTCCGAAAAGGAGACAGAGGAGTCCTTTTTGGCTTTACTGGAATAAAGGGAGAGGCCATGGGGCATTCTCCTGGAGTCTCTCAGATTTTTGGAGGATGCAGCCTCCCTTTTTATCCCAATTTCCAGCCACATTTCCCTTCTCTCTTTCCCCATTTCTGAGGTACTTGAGAGGTTCAGACTTCCCAGAACACCTGATCCCAAAGATTCCCCTCTAATGTGTAACCCTCCCTTTTAATTTTTAATTCTTACAGAATTTAGGGGTTTTTGCCCCTTGGCTGAGGTACCTGAGACATTCAGACTTCCCAATGCGCCTGATCTGGAAGATTTCCCTCTAATGTGTAACCCTCCCTTTTAATTTCTAATTCTTATGGAATTTAGGGGTTTTTCCCCATTTCTGAGGTACTTGAGAGGTTCAGACTCCCCAGAACACCTGATCTGGAAGATTTCCCTCTAATGTAAACCCCTTCCTTTTAATTTCTAATTCTTATGGAATTTAGGAGGTTTTCCCCATTTCTGAGGTACTTGAGAGGTTCAGACTCCCCAGAACACCTGATCCCAAAGATTTCCCTCTAATGTACAACCCTCCCTTTTAATTTCTAATTCTTACAGAATTCAGGGGTTTTTCTTCCCCATTGTTTCTTTCATCTTTCAATGTCTAATTTCGCCTATCAGCAACCCTAAAGTTTATTTGTAAAAGCAAATCTCTTTTTCCATTCATCAGTCAGCGGAATCCTTCCCATTGTGATGGGATATTTGAAGGAGGAGGAATGGGAATGAGGACAGATGATTGGCCCTAGAAACCTACAAAGTGCATCCTCTGAAAATGTAAGTATACCTGGAGTCGGGTCCAGAAAAGAAAGGGGGCTCTGGGGTGTGGAAGACCCCATTTATGTCGGATTAAATGTTCAGTTAAAGTCACTTAATGCTGTAAAATATCTGAATTTCCACTGCAGCTGTGCCTTTGGAGCTCCTGCCCCAGCAAGGACTGACATCTGCCTGAGGGGCAGAGCCAGAGATGGGAGAGAGCTCAGGATGGATCATTACTGCCTAAGTAAGCATAAAATACCCATGCATTTTCCCACAGCTCTGCTTTGGGAAAATAAAAACTGCCTGTTTCCCCCTATTTACTGCCATGGGCTCGCGGTAATCACCGATTGCAAAGTCACTCATAAGAAAGTTAAAGCCTGAGTGGTGCTGTGGGATTCGAGCACATATGGAAATTATTCTACAAGGGACCATTTCTGCAGCCCTGGGACGGGTTTGCATCCCTTGGCTGACCAAACATCGCTGCTTTATGGCCCACCAAGATGGGAAATTGAAGATTTTTCCTTTCCAAAAAGCAGCTTTTTGTGGGGTGATAGCAAACAGCGGGCTGGGTGAGGGATGGACCTTCCCAGGGGCCTTTCCTGAGGGATGGAGGTGCTGCTCTTTCCATCCCAGGCCAAGAACAAGTTTCATTTTTTGAGTTTTTCCAACAGAAAGAGGGAGCTGGGTGTTGTATTTATGGGATGCCCCAATGAAGGAAGGAATGATGAATCTGACTTTATGTTTTCAGAAGGTTAATATATTATTTTATGATACTATATTATATTAAAGAATATTAAACTATACTATACCAAAGAATTATTATATTAAAGAACACTAATTATTATATATTATTAGATTAGATTATTATTTTAATTATATATCTTATATAAAGAATTTATATATATCTTATATAAAGAATACTAATTATTACATATTATTAGATTAGATTATTATTTTAATTATATATATATATCTTACATAAAGAATTTATATATATCTTATATAAAGAATACTAATTATTACATATTATTAGATTAGATTATTATTTTAATTATATATATCTTATATAAAGAATTTATATATATCTTATATAAAGAATACTAATTATTACATATTATTAGATTAGATTATTATTTTAATTATATATATATCTTATATAAAGAATACTAATTATTGTATTAAAGAAGACAATTATATTAAAGAATACTATACTATTCTTTAGTATACTATACTAAAGAATACAGAAAGGATACTTACAGAAAGCTAAAAAGATAATAATGAAAACTCCTGACTCTTTCCAGAATCCCGACCCAGCTTGGCCCCAATTGGCCAAAGAGTCAAAACAAATCACAGCAAAAACCAATAAAACAATCACTTGTTAGATAAACAATCTCCAAACACATTCCACGTGAGCAAAACAGAGAAGAAACAAATGAAATAATTATTGTTTTCAATTTTTCTCCGAGGCTCCTCAGCTTCCAAAGAGAAAATCCTGGGCAAAGGGATTTTTTTTCAAAAAATACAAATGTAACAGCTGGGAAGTGCTAAAAGTAGAGAGCTGGAAAGGTGAGCAACAGGAAAAGAGCTAATTCCCATTTTTCTTTTTTTAACAGCCATCCAGACCCAAATTCATTGGCAGTGCTGTGCCAAGAACTCACCTTGGCAATCACAGTGGCACTTTATCTGCACCCTGGGAATGCAGGGAACCAGGCAGCCCAGAGCCCTCCTGAGTAAATGCTGCACCAGACGAATTAAAGAATCACCAAAGAGTTCCTCAGCTGGTTTATGTGCTGGTAATTGTGCAAATGTCAGCAGATGAGGCTGGTTTTGTGGAACAACCCTCAGAAAACACCCATGGGGTCAGATTTTGTGTTTTGGTGACACTTGGGTGTGTTGAAACTTCTGCTTTAGGAAAGTTTGGGGCAGATTTTGAAATGTTTCAGTGGTAGCATCATCAGGCAGACAAAAACATTTAAAACTTTCCCTTTAACCTCTTTTCTGGGCTGGTTTTTTGAAAGAGCTGTGGTTGTGTTCGTGTTCTGGGTGTGAGGGGACACTGCAGAATCCAGCGCTAAGGGCTGCAGAGCTGCAGCTGTGCTGCCCTCAGCTCTTCCCAGGCTCCCCCAAGAAAATTCCAGCCTTGAGGAGGGTGGGAATGAGTCCCCTCTTCATTAAATCGTGGCTTCCAGGCAGCTTGTACCTGTGCTTGACCCAGAGATTGAAGGTTTTTTATTCCAAAAATCATCTTCACCGCTTAGATCTGAAGCAGCTTCCCCGATGGCCTTTGGAATACTTGGGAAAAACCATTTATTTGAAAGAAGGATGGCAATTATGCTCATGTGAGAGTAAAAGGGACTGTTTTGCTGCTTTGCTTTATTGGATGACTGAGCAATTCATTATTTGTGTGGGAATCTTATTTTCCATTGCTGGCTGATCAGCCCAGTCAAGACTGTAAATCTAATTAATTTGAATACATGAGATTGCAAGAAACAGTGCTCCTCTTTGGGTTCAGAAGTAAGAAATAATTATCCCACAAGAACTCCAGTGCTTTGGAACTCACTCCTTGGCAGCCCTGGAGCTCGAGCTCTAGGCAGGGTGGGAAGTCCAGGAAGAGATTGTGATGATTGATAATGAATTTCCTGCTTCTTGGACGGTGTCAGGAGCTCAGCTCAGTTTCTTAGGAGAGGGCATCTGTCTCCCTGCCTAATTAGATGAGTAAAAGGCAAATGTAAACAGGAGGAGGAGCCAATCCAGCTTCCTACAAGGCTCCCACTTTGCCAAAAGCTGCCGTTCCTCCTGTGCCACGGTGGCTGCAGCTGGGGGTGCTTCTGCTCCTGGGGGGACCCCTCTGGAATTGCAGCCTTCCAACACAAACACGGGCCAGGGACACCTTCCTGCAGGGTCTGATCCAGGTGAGGCTCCTCAAACACGGGGATGGACGGGCAGAGGTGCTGAACCTCAGTGGGGGGAAAAATAAATGGCTGAGAAAAGTGGAAAAAAGGAGCATCCTGGCAGGTTTTGATGTTGTCTGCAGATGAATGGATGTGATCATTTCACAGGTTCAGAATATGCTGAGTTAGGAGGGACCCATCAGGATCAAATCCCTCACAGGACACCCCCACAACCCCACCCTGTGCCTGAGACCATCGCCCTGGTTCGTGGTTGGCAGCAGATTTTCAGTTTTAACAAAAAATCATTCCAAAATTCCTTGGCTTGCCATCGTTTTAGACAGGGTTCTTGTTTTGAGATGTGCTGGGAGTTGTGACATTCCTCCAAAAGGGCTCACGTGCGGGGGAGTGTCAGGAATGCCAAGATTCAGATCCTGGCAGTGCTGCCAAGACACAGCAGAAGGACAAGGTCGATTTTCAGCGTGGTTCCAAGAGAAGGAGGGAAAACAATATGGGAAGGGCATGTCTGAGGCAGAAAACCTGGGCAGAGAGGAGAAAAATCTGTGTTTGGTATCTTCTGGCAGCAGGAGCTGCCTTGGATTGGAGTTTTGGGAGTGAATTCCTGCTGCGTCCTAAGACAAGGAAAACAGGCAGTGATCGGGAGAGTGGGCCCCAAATTCCTCCTCTGTGCTGTAGGAATCCTAAAAAATGCTGAGAACAGCCCAGGAGGGCCATTGCTGGAGTGCTAAACCACATAAATCCCTCCAGCAGACGTGGATTCCTGGGAAAATGGGAGCGTGGGCAGTGGGACTGCTGTGGCCATGGCTGATACGAATAAAAACTGTTCAACTCACCTTGTAAAAAATTTACTCCCATTGAGCAGAAATTGACTCCCTACAACACATTTCAACTCATGGAATGGCCCCACTGACGTTTCCTATAAACCCTAATGAAATTTGGGATGAACCACCAAGATTTTTTTCAGCATTTTTATGGCAGAAATCCTTCACAGGGACTTGTTTTCTTTTCGGGATCCCTGAGAGCTGGAAATTAATATTATTAGAGTTCTTGAAGAGAACAAGTGTGGGACAGCTACAGCTTCTGCTGCTGCTCAGCTTTGATTAAAACCTCTTCATGTTTATTTTGGAGAAAATCATGAGGCGTTTGGGTGTTGCTAAGTATAAGTGGGATGACTCAAAGGGAACGCTGAGGTCCAGATTTGGAGCAATGAATCAGGGAGATGTTTTGAGCACTATCAAACCCCACTTCAGATTCTCCACATTGCCAGCAAATGGAAACAACAAAGCCGAAGAAATTGTTTTGTTTGGGGCTGTATTTTTAGGTGAATGAGGCTTGGAGAGAACCTTGCAGGTATGGGAGGGTTTTAATGCTGCACTCCTTAATAATTCCTATATATGTGACATTTTTTCCCCCCAAAATTTGGGCATTTGCCTGGCTTCTAATGGACAGGGACTGATATTCAGGTGTTGAACTGAACATTGACCTTTTCCTCTGCCCCTCCTCAACTCTGGGCCTTTTTAAGGTATTTAAGCATCTAAAGAAACACATGGGACATAAGTTTATAAAATTACTTATTTAGAAATAAGTATATAAAATTTATTTCTAAAAATAAGGATGGTTTCTGTTGGAAGGACCTGGAATCTCCTCCCCATGGGCAGGGACGCCTTCCCCTGGACCAGGTGGCTCCAAGGCCCATCCAGCCTGGCCTAAAGTTGTCCAGTTTTGGTGGTTTTTTTTGTGTTGAAGGTAGTTGCACTCGTTGGTATAATCTGAGTGGTTTGGGAAATCCTGAAGAACGTTAATTCCCACATTTAGGCAGGTGGGCACCTCCAGAAAACTCATCCACGGAGAATCTACTACTTTGTGCAGCAGGAAGAAAGATTTTAAACCCCAGACCAATCCCATATCTGTTTCATTTGTGGTGTGATGTGTGTGATAATCACACAGATAATTTCCAAGAGTGTTTATTCTAAATCTGAATTTTAAGCCACGTTTTTCCCCACAGATTCCATTCCTTAGGCTAAAGCTACAATGTGATGGTGTTTGCAGGGGTCTTAGGGTGAGGGAAGAGACGAGGATCTGACTCCATGTTTCAGAAGGCTTGACTGATTATTTTATTATAAATATTATATTAAAACTATACTAAAAGAATAGAAGAAAGGATTTCATTTCACAGGCCAGATCTGTCCCAAGCCCAGATGAGATGAAGGAGCAGTGCAGGCATTGAGCCCCGCTACAAATCTCCCTCTCCTTTGGACCTGACAAAGAGCTGCTTGACTGAGCCTGAAATGCACCTTCTCAAGCTTTAAAATGTTATCATTTTTTCGTCTGGCATTTTGTGGGCACGGAAATATTGATGCAGTTGACCACAAGTGCTAAAGAGAGAAAAAAATCCATTTTGTAGTCAGAGCTGAGTGGGTGAATTCACAAGCTGAAGATGCCTCACTGGGGTGGATCCTTTTAAAAAGGAACAGATTTGTAAATGTTAATGTACGAATAACTTTGAAGGAGAGAAATTACATGTTGGTTTTGTTAAAAGTCTTTTTATTCATGGTGCTGCTTAATTAAGGTGAATTTTTTCATTACAAGGAAAAAAAAATCCCTTTACAAAGGGGCTGTAGAATATTAGATGAAGTTCATCCTGTACAGAGGGAAGGACTTAGGATATTGAAATAAGAAGAATCACTGAATTTCCCATTTCCTGCCTCTGTCCAGAGTGGCATTCTCATTTTCCTGTAGCCCTGACAGGCAGGAGGTGCCTTTCTGCTTAAAATACATTTCTTTAATTTCTCAAAAAAGGATTTCTTTAATTTTTGAAGTGCTGTGTTTCTGCTTTTCCTAATGCTGGGCCTAAGACAATTCCTGTCAAATTTCCAAAGGGAACAGAGTGAATCCAAGCGCTTTCCATCACATATGAAACCTGTATTGACTCTGAAGCTGGAAATCCTAATCAAGTAGAGTGCATTATCAAGTCTGATAAATCTTAACAGACCTTCTAATCAATAAAGCCTGCAGTGTGTGCCAGAGCACACAGCCAGGTCAGGAAATACGATTTTCGGGAAAGGCAGAGAATTCCTGCACGTTTATTTAGGATGAACATCTGAGCCATGGCATTACTGCTTTATGGAAGGGGTTTAAGGTGACTCTGAGCTGAACTTAGTGAGGTTTTAATCTCAATTCAGGGGGATTTTCATGATTTTTTTTTTTTAAATCTCACCTGAGTGAGGTTTTAATCCCAATTCAGGGTTTTTTCCAGCTGTCATAGACCAGGGATCCCACACAAGAGAGAAGCAGCTTTTTGGAGGGGCTGTGCTGCTTGGATCAGATGTGTGTGCAGAGAGGGGATATCCTTGTGCCCCATTCCTCACTTTTCCATGTATTTATCCCTTTGCCAAAATCCCAGAAGGAGCTGAACCTCAGAGACTCAAGGGCTGAGAAGCCACTGGTGTCACTTTGCAGCTCAGGGAGCTTTGGGCTAAGCTGAGCAGAGTTTTCCATGCTCTCAGCCCTGATTTTTTTTTTTTGGCAATCCCTTTATTCCTACTGCTGCTTACGCCTCCCAACAGATTGGCCACCAACCTCCAAGGAGCCTTGGAACTCCTGGAACTCCTTGGCTCTGGTTTTGGGACTTGGGGAGGGGGATGAGCTCCTGCTTTGGGGGCCAACAGCCTTTCCATGGAATGCTGATAATTCCAAAGTTGGGAATTTGATCCCCAGCTGGGCCATTTATTTCAGAGCTGATCCTGGTGAGTCCCTCCCAGCTCAGAATATTCCATGGAATTTGTGTTTGGGCTGCTTTGGGCACACACAGCCCCTGTTCCAAGGGGCTGTAGATGGTGTTTATTGTCCTTGCTGGCTCCATGTGGAAATATTCCTGAGGAGGGAAGGGTTCCTGTGGGTGCAGTGGGTGCTCTGCAGCCTTTGCTGGGTTCTGGGTGCAGCTCTCACCCCACATCTCCGGGGCAGCTGCAGGGAGAGTCATTCCCTGAACTCAGGACGCGGCAGGACAAACTATTGTTACTTCTCTCAACTGCACATTTATTACATTTCCAACCTGAAAAGCTGTCCCCCTGCCAGGATTTCTCTACAAAAGAAGGATAACCTTGGCAGGCTGCTGAAATCCTGCTTCCCTTGGCAGGGGGAGGCCAAGTGCTGCCTGTGCCCTGAAGGCAGACGCTGCAAATCCTCTTCCTGGGGCTGCTGCTTTATTCCCACAAGGGCTCAGGACTGAGCAGACACTGCAGACAAAGATATTTCAAGCCCCTCTTCTCCCTTCACTCGGGGAAATTACATTTTGCTGTGCAGTGTTTAATCTGTCGGTTGGGCCTGTGCAAAATGACAAGTGAGCGTGATTTAATTTTATGATAGTGCTGCATTAGATGACCACTTTATGTTGCTGTAAAAGAGGAATTTGGAGTGGTGGCGTGCTCTGCTTCTCCACATTTGATATCCTTGGTTCCTGGAGTCTGAGAATAAATTCTTAGGGATGTTAAGAGTGGCATTGGTGTTGAGGCCTGGTTGCCTGTGTGGATGTATTTGGGAAATTGGGTGTCACAGGAAGGTCTGAGGCTTTGGTATAATTTTATTGGGATTTGACAAAATATTCTTCTCTCCTGGAGCCTGGGATTTGACAAAATATTCTTCTCTCCTGGCTGGTTGCCCATTTTGGTGTATTTGGGAAATTGGGTGTCACTGGAAGCACTGAGGCTTTGGGATTTGGGATTTTATTGGGATTTAACAAAATGTTCTTCTCTCCTGGAGTCTGACAATAAAATCTTAGGGATGTTGAGAGTGGGATTTGACAAAATGTTCTTCTCTCCTGGAATCTGACTATAAAATCTTGGGGATGTTAAGAGCGGCATTGCTGTTGAGGCCTGGTTGCCCATGAGGATGTATTTAGGAAATTGGGCATCACTGGAAGCATTGAGGATTTGGGATTTTATTGGGATTTGACAAAATGTTCTTCTTTTCTATAGTCTGACAATAAAATCTTGGGGATGTTAAGAGCGGCATTGCTGTTGAGGCCTGGTTGCCCATGAGGGTGTATTTGGGAAATTGGGTGTCACAGGAAGCACTGAGGCTTTGGGATTTGGGATTTTATTGGGATTTGACAAAATGTTTTTCTCTCCTGGAGTCTGACAATAAAATCTTAGGGATGTTGAGAGTGGCATTGCTGTTGAGGCCTGGTTGCCCATGAGGGTGTATTTGGGAAATTGGGTGTCACAGGAAGCACTGAGGCTTTGGGATTTGGGATTTTATTGGGATTTGACAAAATGTTTTTCTCTCCTGGAGTCTGACAATAAAATCTTAGGGATGTTGAGAGTGGCATTGCTGTTGAGGCCTGGTTGCCCATGAGGGTGTATTTGGGAAATTGGGTGTCACAGGAAGCACTGAGGCTTTGGGATTTGGGATTTTATTGGGATTTGACAAAATGTTTTTCTCTCCTGGAGTCTGACAATAAAATCTTAGGGATGTTGAGAGTGGCATTGCTGTTGAGGCCTGGTTGCCCATGAGGGTGTATTTGGGAAATTGGGCGTCACTGGAAGCACTGAGGCTTTGGGATTTGTGTTTTTATTGGGATTTGACAAAATGTTTTTCTCTCTGACGACCATGACAGGACCTAGGGAAGGGCTGGAGCTGTGTCAGGAGAAGTTTAGGTTGGCTATGAGGGAAAAGTTCTTCCCCCAGAGGGTGCTGGGCTAAACTGAGAGCCCCTCTTTCAATATCAACTCCGTGTGCTAGGGAAATCAAGACACATGATTGTCTCTTTTTTTCAGCAAAGTGAAAAAGATTTCTTTTTAATGTCTGGGTGAGTGAAAATCTCTGCTATTTGCCATGATATTTCCTTTCAAAAGGCACTGCTTTGTTTTGGTGGATAACTATTGCTTTTCCCTTTGCTTGTCTGCCTTAAAAATTTCTGTGAGTACACACAGCTGTGATGAAGCTCCTTTCCTTCCACTGTCACTCACAGCCTTTTCAGCAAGAGCTTTGTTTAGAGCTGAAAAACCACGATGCTGAGAAGTTGCCTGAAGAAAAAAAAAATGGAAAGTAACATGTTGTAGAGAGCAGGAGCCTTTTTTTTTTAAATTTTGTTTTTATCATTATGAATTAAGTTGGCAGCAAAACAAGAGGATGAGTGAGCTGGACAAACTGAGGCTGAAGGAAAAAGAGGAGGTGGGAGGTGATATTTTCATTACACTCACCCATTTTAGTTGTCCAGTCAGTGACTGAGGGGCTCTTTAAGGCCTCTCACCAGCAGTTTTGTGTCTCTTGCTTGGCTCAAACCACTGGGAAGTGGTGTCAGGCAAATAAACATTGAAATTCCAACCTGAGATCAGGACAAATTTCCAAAATTCTCCATCCTCTCAGGACAATGCATGCTGAAATTGGGTATCCTGATCCAGGTGTCTTTTCCACCTGGCTGGGGGGAACACTCAGCTCTAGCAGGGTTTGCATTTTCAAATGGCATCTCCTTAAAAGCAGATTGGAGTTTTTTCCAGTGGTGTGGTGAAGCTGGTGGAGATAATTCCCTTCCTTAGGCTGCTCCATGTGTAAAATTAGATCAGGAACCTGGGGTGATTCAGTCAGACTGGACATCTGCCTTAAGAACCTGTGTCTGCCTGAACCTTGGGGTGATTTACAAGCTCAGGCCAAATCTCTTCTCCTTCAATATCCCAATGAAGTCACAGAAGAATGACCTGAACAATTTGGCAAGGCTCACCATATGCATTTCACCTGCATGAGGAAGGATATTCTAAAGGAAATTTTGAAAGGCTCTCTAATTCCCAAGCAAATCACAGAGTACAACAGAGATAAATATTTGTGTCCCTGAATTTTAAAAAATGTGCTGTAATACCTACATACCACAGGATGGAGTTACAGACTTAACTTTAGATTTGCCTGCCTTTTAGCCCAATGTTTGTGTTAATATGTTTTGGTGGTTTGCTGTTGTTTTTTTTTTTAAACACAGCTTACTTGCAACAGATGTGACCAAGCATATTGGAGAGGATTCTTCCACCTTACAAAGGGCAGAACAAGGTTATAGCAGGCACAAATCCTGCCTGTGGGAACAGGTTGGACATGGAGCTTGTGCCATGGCTCTGAGTGCTTTAATCTTCTGTTATCTCCTGGGATTCAGTGCCCAGCAAAGATCCCCCTTTTCCAGAAGCCACAAAACCATTCAGGTTGGAAATGACCTCTGAGATCATCCAGTCCAACTCCCAGCCAAGCCCTGGGTGCCTGTAAATCACATCCAAAGGGGCCACCTCTGCCTGAGTTCTGAACCCCACCAGGAATGGGGACTCCAAACCTCCCTGGGACTGTAACAACTCTTCCAGTGGGGAAATTCTCCCTGATACCCAACCTCAGCCTCCCCTGGCATAACGTGAGCCTGGTTTCTCTGCAGTCCTGCAAGAGGCTGTGCTCTAGAATGAAATATTCTCCTTCTACACTAATTCTATACTCTAGAATAAAATCCACCTGATGCCCTGGAGCTGGGCATGCACTGGGTGCTGGCACTGCAAAACATGCAGGGATTGCAGCTGGGATGGGGAGAGGCTTCCCCAGGGATTCATTTCCAAGCTCCCCCTCAGCAGGATTTGGTATTTCTCACCTTCTCTGGCTGCGGAAAGGTGAGAGGATTTGATTACAGACTAAAAACAATTGTGAAACTGAACCTACTCGTGTTTGCAAAACACTTGGAAATCTCCAGATTGTGGAATTGGCAGAATTAATAATTACCATCTCCACCAGCCTGGCACTCCCCTACCTGTCAATCCTCACACAGGAGCACTTTTTCTTGGGGAAGTTTTGGAGCAGAGCTGCTCCAGGAGAGGTGGGTGTTGGATATTTCCATCCCCAGGGAGGAGCCAATTTTCCCATGGAAAAATAGATCTGACTCTAGTTTGGATTTTTCTAACTCCATGGAAAGAGCCTTTTGCCCTGCCTTTAGGATATCTGTGAGAAAAATCTCTTTCTTCCCCAGGTACTTTTAGATCATCATCTGCTAATAATGGGCTTTATCCCCTTGCTGTGGCAGGTGACTGTAAAGCTGTCACCAATCATTTGGCTTTACAGCCATAGCAATTATACCAGGGCTTTTTTATTATATTTGGAATGCCGTGTTAGTAGTGTAGAATAAATTAAGCTTAGCCAGAATTACGCTGGCTCTATATCCCATTAATATTTGGGATCAGGCAGCATTTACAACAGAATAGCACCTGCAGAGGTTATTGTGGACAGACAGAAGAGGTGTCTGTCCTGGCCTTGGACACTCACAGGGATGCAGCAACCACAGCTTCATGCCAGGGCCTTCATCCCCAGTAAAGAATTCCCAATTTTACACTGATTTGTCTCTGTCACATGATTAAGAAGTATCTAAGGGTAATTCTTTATATAAAATGTTTAAAACACATCCTGGGTTTTGGGAAATATTGAGAATTTGCATTATTTCATGGTAGTTTTGGCACCTGATCTGTTGCTGTCGGTCTGAGGATGATTCCAAAAGAAAAAAAAAAAAAAAAAAAAAAAAAAGAGAGAAATTGCAACATTTAGTTTTGTTGATCAGTGTTAAATCAGAATCAAGATAATCAAAGGATATAATTGGGAGTAGAATGTGCTCAGGTTTAAGCAGGTTTCCAAGAAATTTCAACCCAGGCTTGCCTTGAATTTTATACTGAAAGCTGTTGGTGAATGGGAAAATTCCCAGGCAGGAGCTGAAAAGCTCTTTGAAGCATGGGGAAGTAGCAGCACCAAATAAAATAAAGGAATGCAGTGATATTTCCAGGGGGTTGGACTGGGTGATCCCTTCCACCCCATTCTGGGGTTCTGTAAGGATCTGGCTCTCCACAGCAGCTGGGGAGCCAAACCCCAACCTCTCCTCTTGTGAATCTCTCTCACAACCCAGCCTGGCACTGAAAACGTGGGAATGTGAATGGATGGGACCCCCAAACCAAGCTGGGGTCGTTAACAAGGGGCAGTTTCTCAGTTTCGTTTCAGTGATGCTCCCCTGTAATGAGTTCAATACTCATTAATCAACTCTAAAATTCCTATAAGGCCAGTTATGGGATGGCAGCGATGTGTGATCCCTTCCACCCCATTCTGGGGTTCTGTAAGGATCTGGCTCTCCACAGCAGCTGGGGAGCCAAACCCAAACCTCTTCTCTTGTGAATCCATTTCTCACAATCCAGCCTGGCACTGAAAACGTGGAATGTGAATGGATGGGACCCCCAAACCTGGCTCTCCACAGCAGCTGGGGAGCCAAACCCAAACCTCTTCTCTTGTGAATCCATCTCTCACAATCCAGCCTGGCACTGAAAACGTGGAATAACCCCAAACCAAGCTGGGGTTATTAACAAGGGGCAGTTTCTCAGCTTCATTTCAGTGATGCTCCCCTGTAATGAGTTCAATACTTATTAATCAACTCTGTAATGCTCCTATAAAGCCAGATATGAGATGGCAGCAATATATGGTGTGATGTTACAAGCTTTTCATAACATTCCAGAGTAATTAGGACATAAAATTGAACTGAAACTTTAAAAGACCTTTCAGCTCTGTTCTCTCTCTAGATATACCGCACTTCAG
Organism: Molothrus aeneus; assembly: GCF_037042795.1. NCBI lineage: Eukaryota > Metazoa > Chordata > Aves > Passeriformes > Icteridae > Molothrus > Molothrus aeneus. Next base: position 1,688,767 of record NC_089674.1, on the reverse strand, counting down.
CAGGCAAAGGCAGTAATTTAATATTGACTTCTGTCTGCAAGATTACCATATAATCTAAATGCTAATAACAATTAAAGCACAGCATGGTGATTAAAGTGTCTCTTGAATATTGAAAATACAGGTAATAAATGGGGCAAGGATGTGAGGCAGAGTTGGAGTTGAAGGATCTGTTCTGAGGGGCTGTGCTGCAAAAAAAATGAGTTGGGCTGGAGAAGTTTTGTGCACAGTCTGTGCTTCTTTCACGCTCAGCCCTCAAACACAGTCTTGTTTGATATATTTTCATTCCAGGCTCTGTCATATGGAAAGCAGGCTTGTGAAGCCAACATCTGAACTCTTTTTATTTCCTTCTCCCATCTCTATAAACAATAGTTTGTCTCGGGAGAGGTTCAAGGGATGGTTTCCCTCACAAATTGAGAGGAGTATTTCCTTTTGGAAGTTAGTTCTTGTTAGCCAAGTACACACTTCAGAGTTTTCTAGGAGGCAGAAGAACCCTGAGAGGCAGCTAAAACAAGAAAGGAAGGACATGAAATGCAGAAACCCTTTAAAAAAACCTACAGTCATGTTTGAAAGAGTGTGAGATCCATTAAACTCGGGGAACACCGGGGTAAATGTGCAGCACAAAAGGTCCCTGAGCTCAGCTGTTGGTTCTTCCAAGGCTCTGTTTGTGTTTCCCTCTGCTTGTAGCCCAAAGCAGGAGCTCAAACCCTGAATTTCATGGATTTTTAATGGATTTATCCACAGTAGTTTTAATGGAGATGAAAGGTAAGTGTTGGAGCAACAACGTCCCCAACTTTGTGTGAAGAGTTACAAGCCACAAGAGTTTGAATAGATTGATAGTGAATTTATCACCGGGTGAAAAAGAAGAATTTTGGGTATTTAGAATGGGGGTTCAGGAGGCAAGATGGAGGAATCTGGGTGTGTCCTGTCCTCGTCCTCCTTGTCCTCCTCGTCCTCCTTGTCCTCGTCCTCATCCTCCTCCTTCTTCTTCTTCGTCTTCTTCTTCTTCTTCATCTTCTTCTTCTTCTTCATCTTCTTCTTCTTCTTCTTCTTCTTCTTCTTCTTCTTCTTGGCCTCCATCTTCTGCCGTGTTGGTGACACTTTTGGACTGGTTTAGAGCAGAGACAGACTGTCTAACACAGGTGATGGGTATTGGGAAGTTCTTGCAAATAAAGCACAGGCAGTTTTTAGTATAAAAAGCCAACACCACCCCAAGGGCAGGGACTGTGCCCCAACCCGACCTGCTGGACAGATCTCAGCAGGTCAGAGGAAGAATAGAAGAGATGAGAGAAAATAAACAGCCTTGAGAACCAAAGCCAAAGAGTCCCATCTTCTTCTTCAGTCTCGAAGCTGAGAAAAAGAGACTTTCCAACACCTCAAAGTCATCTCAACCCCAGAGACCTCGTCAGCACAGCAGCACCAAGAGGAGCAGCAGAAAAGCTCCTGTGCTGGCAGAGAGGAGCAGGGAGAAGCCCATGGGCCATTCTGATCCCCAGCTCTCGTTGTAGCTGATGGAACAGGGACAAAGCTCCCTGTGTGGCTGAGGCTCAGCAATGAAAGGCCCCATTGCCCTGATTTTTTATGATTTTTTTAAGCCTCCTGATGTTGACATTCTTGTAACGAACTTTCTCACACACTTTCTGTAAATAACTTATCGCTTTCCATTACTTTCTAGAGGAGGAGAAATCTGATGGGCTGTTGGTTTGCCCAGTGTCATTGGAGAGGTGGCACTGTCACCCTCCAATCCCCTGTCACTTTTGGAAATCTATAAATGTTGGAGTCAGAAAATGAACTTCCCTTTTTCTTCACCTTGAGAGCAGCAATGTTGTTTCGTGTCCTACAGTGACAGCCCTGAGCTGTCTGTGTGAGATGGTGTTCAAAGGGAAGAAAGGGGAGGAAAATTAACTCAACATTCTTGTAACCACTTGAACAAGATGCAAATAAAATGGAGAAAGGCTTTTGTGTGTGTGTGTGTTGGGGTGTTTGTGAGCTGGGATTTGCAGAGCAGATCCATTATCCTTGATGAAAACATTTTGACTGCTTTTTGTCAGAGCCCTTCTGTGCTGTAAGTGCTTCTCTTCATCATAATGGGCTTCCCTGATAGATATCCCTGCCACTGCCACCAATCCGGCTCCAAGCTTTATTCCTTTAGAATTTAAGAATGTGGGTTTTATGATAATGCTTTTCCTGTGGCTGGTGAGCAGTGCCCAGGGGTTTGAAGCATTTGTTATTGTTAATAATCCATGTTTAATAGAACCGCTTTCTTCTGGAGATGGCAAAGAACTTGATCAATTTTGCAGAGGGGAATTATTTCACCTGGTAATGAAATACCCTCATCTCCTTGGCCAGAAGAGGAATAAGATGGGACAGAGCAGCTCAGCAGAAGAAATGCTGGGTGGTTCATCAGCTGTAATAAGAATATCCTTTGCTATTTTGGGCACCTCTCTTCATTCCAAGCAAGCAAAAAATAAAAAAAATAAAGAAATGTGATGGAGATGAAGGACCTGGGGAGATGAAGAAAGGTCATTTTCCTGACACAACTGGACACATGCAAGGAGGAGGAGGAGGAGGATCTCTGTTTTGGAGCTGTCTGTTAGGAATAGATTGGACAGGGCATCTTGGCCCCACGGGAGGGAATCAGTCAGGACTCGCTGCGAAGGCATCGCTCGCATGAGCCGGGTTTGATTTCTCCCTGAGCTGCTGGGGAGCAGCTCCTGACAGTGCCCAGCCCAGGGGTAGGACAGGGAGTTCGTGGAGAGCCTCAGGACACTGAATTTGATGGGGCACTCACTGCCTGTCTCTGTGAACAAGGCAGAATTACAATATTCGAATCTCCTGGCAAGGGGGGGGTTGTAAGGCGTGCTGGCAAATTTGGCTGGTTTGCATTCCTGTGAATTACAGATTGAACCTCCAATTTTTAACCTGCACTTTCCTTGTGCGGGTCTGTTCAAAGGGAAAAACACTTGCCTGAACGACCTGGATAATTTCTGAGGTCTGAGGCAAAATAAGGGATTGTCTTCCCTCAGCACTGCTGGCAGGTGTCTGTGGTCCCCAAAGAAGGGCTGGGAGCTGTGCAAATCCCTTTTCCTTGCTCATGTAAACACTTAGAATCCTTAATTTTTCTTTTAAATTAATTTCCAGTCCAGTAGGTTTTGAGCTTTGCCTCTGCAGCTCCATTTATTCCCCTTGTGGGGATTTTATCCGTCTGACCTTGTGAGTGGTGAATTCTTCTGGAAAGGGGTTGTGAACTTAGGAATTTGTTTTGGTGGTTTGCTAGACATGCTGCAGTAAAGGAACTGATGGCCTGTGTCAATCCTCACCTTACCAGCAAAATTACCTCAGAATAAAGAAATGTTAAGGGCGAGAAATGTTCACCTCATCTCTCAAATGCCATTGCTGTTTAACTGTTGCATCAGCTAATTAAAATGGAATTTTTGCTCAATTTAAGGTTAACAGCCCTGAATTTCCTTAAGTCAACTGGGAGCTAATTTGGGCTCACGTGACAATTGGATCCATTTATCTCATTATGCCCATTAATTTGCCTTGCATTATGTTTCTTTTCAAGGGCTGAACCTGGCTGGCTTGACATTACTTTCCACTTTAAAGCATGTGTTTAGTATTTTATTTTCTAACTAGTATTTCATTTGTCATCCTCCCCAGCCTTGTGCCATAATGATATCCTCAGGAGGAGCAGCAGGATGGACTTTTCAGGCACTTAAGTTTGGAAAACTCCCGAGTTTAGAGCACTAGCAGCTGTAGCTGCTCTTCAATGATTGGTTTTAATCGATTTTAAGAGCATCCCCACCTCTTGCCGTACCTTTAGGACTCATCTCAGAAAAGGAAGCTTGGGAGTGCATTTATTTGTGCCCAGAGCTGGCCGTGAGACACCACGGGGGGATCCAGGACCAGCAAAGGTGGCCCTGACCCCCGCTGAGAACACTTGATTTCAGCCTCCAACAATTCAATATTGAAAGCAAAGCAATATTCTAAACCACTCTGAAGAGCAGCAGAGACTTTGTGCTAAAAATACCAAAGGCTTTCCATTGAGCTGCTCCAGCTGAGGAGCCTTGTTTGTTCCGAGGTAATTAGCAGAGTCCTCAGAGCTTTCTCAATGGCTTTTGCACGTCCTGACAGCCAAAAAAACACAGAAGGAATTCAGCAAGGCTACTCAGAACATCATCTAAATGCTGGATTAATGACTCATCTCCCTAGGATGGGGGAAGAGGCAGAGAGGGCTGGAATGAAAAAGCAAAAGCTCTCATTGTGTGTGTTCTCCTCAGGAGCTTCCCTGGCATTGCCAGGCAGAGGTTGGAGCTTTTTGGTTGGAGCTTTTGGGTTGGAGCTTTTTGGATGGAGCCAAACACTTGCCACCAGTTGGGACCTGCTGGTTTGGGAGCAGAATAGAGATTTGCCTAAATTTGTCTAAACTTACTGTCCTTAACCCTCCACCAACCATCTGTAACCCAGCCAAGTGTTAAACACCATTCTCAAAATTTACAACAAGGAAGAGTTACAAAAAGAAGCTTTTGGGGTTTTTCTTTGTTGCTCAGAGTTCTGTTGGGTGGAAAGAGATGTTTTAAGGTCCCTTCCAACCCAAACCATTGCAGGATTTTATGATTTTCTGCCCCGTTTCCACCATGAGATTGGAGCTGGAGATTGGGCTCTAGACAAGAAAGTGGCTTTGTCAGATCAGAATTGCTGTGAACCCTGAGCGAGGCTTTGATCATCAAAGGGATGCACAAATTAAGTACCTGCAGCTTTGATTTCTCTCATTCACTGCTCCTTTTTTTTTTTTTTATTTCTTTTTAAAATAAAAGCAGCCAGGCCCATCCTTGGAAGGGACCTGCAAACACCTGTGGATGTGCAGAAGTGATGGAATTATTTCCTTGCCCAGGTTTGGCCCATCAGCTGCTTGTAAAGGGGATTTTTTTTCTCTGTTGAAAGTGCTTTTCTGACACTCACTCAGTATTTAATATGATTCCAGCCTCTGATTTTGGCATCTGAATATGAAATGCAGAATCTCTCAGCAGCACAGGTTGATGTGACCTCGGGATGCGCTGCGTGATTGCAAATGATGGGAAATAATAAATAAATAAACGGAACAAACCTTTATGACATCCTCTAAGGTCAATTTAAAAGCAGCCATGCTGTACTTGGGATTATTTGGAACTTTCCTGGGAGGGAAAAAACAAAATGTCCCACAAGGGAAACACTAAGTTCATTTCTGGTTTTCTGTTTAATTTGTGGCAACCAAAGTAATTTCTAGCACTGTCAGGGCAATAATAATTCTAATCTTACTTTGATTGTGTTTCTAATTAGTGTTTTAATATTGAAGAGATCAAAGGTGCCTCCATGCAGGTTTACTTGAGGATATGGTAAGATTTTTAAGCTTAAAAAAAGCCCTATAGAATGCAGATACTGCAGACTTAGTTCTTAAAATTATTAACAACCAAACAGTCAAATTATATAAAAATAAAAGTGATGCTCCTTAACTGAAATAATTTTAATTATTGTCATTTTAAATCATAATGTGAAAGAAAATCACCTTGTTAGGCTTTGCTGGCTGACACTGAATCCTCCCTTGGTGCAAGGTCTGGGGAGGATTTTGCGCTAAATCACATTTGGGATTTGCTCTGTGGTTTTGTGTTGTTCTCCTCCACAAGGTTAAAGACTCCCAGCAATAATTATGTTTATAATCATGTGAGTTTTCAGTAGTCTCAGAAAAAAACCCCGTATTTTAATGCCTTTGCTTTGTGACAGGATTTCAGCATTCTTTTGGATACAGAAAGAATTCAAAAGAATTCTGTGTATTTAACAATATGAAATTGTTATATTTTATATTGTTAAATACACAGAACTTAACAATATAATTATTCCTGTGTTTTTAACAATATAATTGTTAAAAACTTCCTGTGTTTTTAACAATATAATTTTGATCTTCCAGAGTCTAATCTGAATTTCTGCCCATGCTCAGCATTGTCCAAGACCAGTAAATGTGGTACAAACCTCAGCCCTTTGCTCAGCTGTTATCACTCCTCTGTTATTCCCATTGCTTCTTTTGGGGCTAATTCCCAGTATTTGGCACAATCCAAATCAGAATTTCTGCCCCAAAGAAAATTTCTGTGTTTGGAAATGGAACTCCCAGTTTATTCCAGTTTTCCTGGGTTCCAGAGCCCCAGAACTGGAAATTAGGAGGGGACTGTGTTTGCTGGTGCTGCCTGACCATGAAGCACTGTTGATTTTTCAATTTTTCCTGGCAGAAAGTGCCATAGGAAGTTTCCATTATTCCATCTGTGATGTGGTGCCATCCTTTAAATAACCCAATAATGGCAAGGAAATCACTCAGCAGTGCCCACCACGAGCCTCCACGGCTCCTCCTGGGGCACCCAAAAATGTCCACTCTTATTCTAATTATTTTTTACTATTTCTGCCTCAAAAATTTTGGGACATGGAGCAGTTTAAGTTGACCTTTTTCCATATAGTTCTCCAATCTGTGTGTGGAGTAATGCAGATTTCTGGTGACTCTGTTTTCTCTATGGATCCCTGGCAGTGCAGTGAGCAGAGCAGAGCTCCCAAACCAGCCCACTTTGTGTCAAAATTATTTCCTCATTCATGATTTTGCTGCACTAAAACTCCCTGCCCTTTGTCTTGTTGCTCGAATAAAATGAGAATCTTCACTCGCATAAGACCTCGGTGCCTCGGAAACTGAAGTCGCAATGTTTGGAATCCAGAATCAGGATCAAACTGGCTGTTCAAGTGCAGAAAAATGGGATTTTTTGTTTTTCCCTTCCTAGAGAGGCAGGAATGGCTGCAGAGGGTAGATTTCATTTAAAAGGGAGGCTGGGGAGAAGCCTTCCTCACCAGAGTCTGCATTTCTGGCAAACATGTCATTCCTCTGCTTATTTATCATCTCCCCTTCATAAATGTCAAGTGTAACAACAAAAGGCTTTAATAAACTTGTCAGAATTGTTTCATGCCAGATTGTGTGAAAAGGTTATGGATAATAATAAAAACAAGACCTGAAACAAGCCTGAATTCAGCTCCAGGAGGAGCCTTGGTCTCTGTGTCTCTCCTGAGAACTTTGTGTTTCACTGCTGCACTTAGAAAAAGAATTTTTTTTTTTTTTGTGCCATGCATTAAGCCCTACATCAGAACCACATACGTGCACATGCTACTGAGCAGGAAAAGGAGTATTTTAAGCCAAGCATTTCAGGCCTGATGACTCAATTTGAGGAGCTGGTGACAAGCTCCCTTTCTGAGATGTCAGATAACAAGAAATAACCTGGCACCTTCCTGCTCACTGAAATTTTTATTTGTGGGTTTTTTGGGTTTTTTTTGTGGTTTTTATTTTTTTTTTTTTTTAAAGCCAGCAAGGATCAGAATAGGTTTTTTGGACCCAGTTCAGCAAAGCACTCGCCTCAGCACTCAGCTTTAACTGGTTCTGTGCAATTTGTTGCTATTTATTAAAAGCACAGAGTACATCTCATCGCTGAGTGAGCTGCTGTCCTCCCACGCTGCCTCCACTGTGTTTAATTCCCCCCTCTCCATCCCCTTGCATAATCATTCCATCAGGGTGGCTTGGGAGAGGAGGAATTGCTTTCAGATCTTCCTGCTTGACCAGTTTCTGTCTGAATACTCGGCTGGGGACCTGTGGGAACCCAGGACCTCCCTCTGGCAGTCCAGGATGGCCAGGACCCCTGCCAGAGACCCTGGCACGGAGCCCAAAACACCTGTGTGGGTTTGGTTATGACCCATGGAGCAAATCACCAACCTTACATGAAGATCAGCAAGCCACGACAGTTTAAGTAGAATATTAGTGAAGTTATCATGGGGTGGAAAAGAAGATTTTGGGGTTTTTGGTATGGGGGTTCAGGGGGCAAGATGGAGGGAACTGGGCGTGTCCAGCCTTTCTCCTTCTTCTTCTTGGCCTCCATCTTCTGCTGTGATGGTGGCACTTTGGGATTGGTTTAGAGTAGAAGCTCACTGTCTAACACAGGTGATGGGTATTGGGAAGGAATTGTAAACATCGTACAGGTAGTTTTTAGTATAAAGACATAACCCTGCCCTGGGGGCAGGCAGAGTGCCTGGAACTGTCCTGCTGGACGGACCTCGGCAGGGCAGGAGTGAGAATTTTATAGATAAGATACAATAAACAACCTTGAGACCGAGAAATGAAGAGCCCTGACTCCTTCTTCAAGCGCTGGGCTGGGAAAAGAGACTTTGGAACTTTCCTTGGGGTCACTGTGAGCAGCAGAGATCCCGACAGGGACCCTGTGCTCTGCACAGAGTGTTCGGTGTTTGCCTGGGCTGCTGATGGTTCCCTCAGTGCTCATCTGAAAGATTTTTTCCTCGGGGAACCATCAGCAACCCAGAGATCTCTGCTGCTCACAGTGACCCCAAGATGTGTTGGAAAATCTCTTTTCCCAGCCCAGCAGTCGAAGAAGGAGTCAGAGCTCTTCATTTCTCATTCTCAAGGTTGTTTATTGTTTCTTATCTATAAAATTCTTTCTCCTGACCTGCCAAGGTCTGATCAGCAGGACAGACAGAGGCACTCTGCCTGCCCCCAGGGTGGTGTTATCTTTTTATATATAAATTTATTTTTTTATTATTTATTTATTTATTTATTTATTTATTTATTTATTTATTTATTTATTTATTATATTTATATTATTTATATTATTTAACTTGATTTTTTAAAAAATCTTTTAATATATCTTTTTACACTGAAAAGATAACACCGCCGCGGGTGTTAAACAGTTAAACAGCCAAACAGTTAAATGATATAAAATTTAAATGAAATTACATGTAAATACGTGTGCGATATTTACAATTGCTTTCCAATACCAAACATCCCATCACAATGGGAAGGATTCCACTGATTGGTGAATGGAAAAAGAGATTTGCTTTGACAAATAAACTTTGGGTTTGCTGATAAATGACATTAGACATCGAGAGATGAAAGAAACAATAGGGAAGAAAAACCCCTAAATTCTGTAAGAATTAAAAATGAAAAGGGAGAGTTGTGCATTAAAGGGGAATCTTTGGGATCAGGTGTTCTGGGAAGTCTGAACCTCTCAAGTACCTCAGAAATGGGGAAAAACCCCTACATTCCATAAGAATTAAAAATTAAAAGGAGGGTTATGCATTAGAGGGGAATCTTCAGTATCAGGTGCTCTGGGAAGTCTGAACCTCTCAGGTACCTCAGCCAAGGGGCAAAACCCCCTAAATTCTGTAAGAATTAAAAATTAAAAGGGAGGGTTACACATTAGAGGGGAATCTCTGGGATCAGGTGTTCTGGGGAGTCTGAACCTCTCAAGTACCTCAGAAATGGGGAAAGAGAGAAGGGAAATGTGGCTGGAAATTGGGATAAAAAGGGAGGCTGCATCCTCCAAAAATCTGAGAGATCCCAGGGGATGCCCCATGGCCTCTGCCTTGATTGAATAAAGCCAGAAAGGCCTTAGTACCAATTCCCCTCATTTGTGAACTCCGGTGGAGGTCAGAGCAGTGAATCCTCTGCAGCCTGACCTTCACCTTGAGCCTCTGAAATCAAATGTGGTTACTCAGGAGTTCCTTGCCTGAGTTGGGACTCCAGGGTACAGGTGACAAGCTGGGAGTAAGAAAAAAAAAACCCAAACAATTTTATTATATCCAAAATATGACCAACGGGTTAAACTGTGAGGTGTAAAACTCGCATAGAAGGCTGGGATCTGGTTCTGGAACAGATGCAGCCCAACAGCAAAATAAGAGGCTTTAATAATGACATGAGTTTGAAATGAAAAGGATTAGTTTGGTTTGCAATAAAAGCTAAGGGAAAGAAGGAGCATGAAAAAAACAAAATAATTTTGGCAATGGGGGAATAAAACCCCATAAAGCTGTTTGGAGAAGGGAAATTGAAATTAGCAAAGGCTGTGAAAATCACAATGAAATCTCAAATACTGTGAGGAATAATGAGGGAGAGAGAACTGATTCTGTGCTGTTTGCTTGCATTGCCTTCCATTTCTAAATGTGCTGGATGAAAGGCATGAAAAAGGACAAGTGTGAAAATCAAAACTAATCAGGGAAATTAGGGGGAATTAATGAGGAACATTTCAGAAATTCTTTCGCTGCCCTTGTTTATTGATGAGCATTTAGGAGCTCCCGTGGCAGCTCAAGGTTTAGATCCTGACAAACTGGAAATGTTTTATTTCCTGAAAGGAGGAGTTTTCCTGGGGGGGTTTGTCCTTCTGCTGAGGCTGTTCCTTAGGGAATCCTGGAATGGTTTGGGTGGGATGGGACCTCAAATCCCACCCAGTGCCACCCCAGCCATGGCAGGGACACCTCCCACTGTCCCAGGGTGATCCAAGCCCTGTCCAGCCTGGCCTTGGGCACTGCCAGGGATCCAGGGGCAGCCACAGCAAATCTGGGAATTCCATCCCAGCCCCTCTCCCAATATTTCTTCCCAAAATCCCATCCCAAACCTGCCCATGGAATCCTGGATTGATTTGGGTTGGAGGAGACCCCAAAGCCCATCCAGCCCCACCATGGGTCCCACAGCTCCCACTGTCCCAGGGGGCTCCAGCCTGGCCTTGGGCACTGCCAGGGATCCAGGGGCAGCCACAGCTGCTCTGGGAATTCCATCCCAGTCCCTCACCACCCACACAGGGAAGAATTTCTTCCTAAATGGCAGAGATGTATTAGTATAGGAATGTGTCCCCTCTTGATGGAATGACAAAACTCTCCTTTGTTCCCTTAAAAAGGAAATGAGCCCAGAAGTTTCTCTCCTTAATGAGGTGAAAAGACATCTAACAGGACCTGGGGGACTTCACCTCAAACTCAAGGACACCCAATTGCACAGGAGCCAAAAAGTCCCACCTGAGCAATTTGCTAGAAAAAGAAGAGAACAAAGAAACAAATTGCTTTTGTGAGGTGTTTTACCAAGGGCAAGAACCTCTTGCTCCTGGCTCGATTTTTCTCTGTAAAGAGTTTTGTTATTTTGCCTTTTATTAAAACCTTTTTGTTTCCAACACTGCCACAGAAGCCATCCTTCTGGTTTTATGCCTTCTGAGGTAGCTGAGTGTGGTGGTGCTCACAGGGGTCCCAGGATGAGGGAAGAGACGAGGATCTGACTCCATGTTTCAGAAGGCTGATTTATTATTTTATGATATATATGACATTAAAACTATACTAAAAGAATAGAAGAAAGGATTTCATCGGGAGGCTGGCTAAGAATAGAAAAGGAATGACAACAAAATCCTGTGACTGACCAGGGAGTCTGAGACAGTCGGACTGTGATTGGCCATTAATTAGAAACAACCACATGAGCCCAATCCCAGATGCACCTGTTGCATTCCACAGCAGCAGATAACCATTGGTTACATTTTGTTCCTGAGGTCTCTCAGCTTCTCAGGAGGAAAAAATCCCAAGGAAAGGATTTTCCATAAAAGATGTGTGTGACAGCTGAGCTACCTTGGGTGTGAAATTGATCTCCAAGAGCTCATGAGACCTGGCTCGAGGAGGCCAATATTTCATAATAATATTGGTATTAGTATTAATGTAAAGTGTGTGTGTGTGTCTATATATATATATATATGTGTGTGTGTGTATATATATATATACATACTTTATATATATAGATATATTATATATATATATATGTACTTTATATATATATATATACATACTTTATATATACTTTATATATACTTGCTATATACTTTATATACTTTATATATATATATAAAGTATTAATTAATTACTATCCAATTAGTATTAATGCTGGGGCTGTTTTCACCATCACTCATCACTTGCTGAGGGACTCATCCAGGTTAAATCCTGGCTCTGTGCTGTTCCTCGCCTCAGTTGTGGTCCCTGTTTATCCATCAGAGCCACAGTGGAGGCTCTGATTCCACAGAACTCAGATTCTGAACTTCCTCTCTGCCTGAGCAGAGATGGTTGCGGAGTTTCTCAGTGATTTATGCCCGGGGGATTTTCCATCAGGAAACGCTGGAGAATTGTTTTAGCCCTCTCACACCTCTCTGATTCATTTTTCATTTCTGGGAGGCCAAATTGCAGAGAGATACCGGGAGGAGGGGGTGTTTGTGATGGAGGAACGGGAACGTTCCCTGGTACAGATAATGCTGCAGCTGTAATTCTTGGTGATAGAACAATTCCAGATTCTGGTATCTCCTCTTTCAACAGGGAATGAAGGTTCCGCTTCTGTAAAACATAACAAATCTCTGATGTCTTGATTGGGGATAATTTAAAGGTTTTTGCCTCTTCTAAGGCTTGAGAGAACTGAGATTTTCAGTTTTCCAGGCAGGTTTGTATCTGCTCTGTGCTACATAAGAACATGACAGAGAAGATGCATCCGTGTGCCAAAAAAATTCGTTGTGGTTTGGACACAGAACAGGAATTTTATCGCTGAAATTTCTTTTTCTGGGCTCCAAGTCCAGGAAAGGATTTGGATAAATTTTGTAGAGTTCTTTTTATTAGTAATAAAAATTATACATAAGCAGCGATTGAGTTGGAAACTGGAAGGAGAGATTTTAAACACAATTATCTCACTGCTAATTGTAAACACTCGGGGTGCAACAACCCTGTGTGGGCTTTTTTATGAGTTGAAATGAATCCCTTAATTTAAGTATTATAAGTAATCTGAAGCACTGGTAAATTGTACACAGTAAAAGTTAATGATTCTTAAATATTAAAATATGGGTTATAAGGAGATTTTCATGCTCTGGTTTAAATTGTAGAACATGTCCTGGCCATTATTGACCTGGAGAGTGACACTGTCATTAGTGACTTAATTGGCACAGCTCGGGCAGTTTGTCCTGGTGCCATTTCTTTTGAAGATGTGGCTGCTCAGTGTCCCCCTTCAAAAGAAAACCCACAAAATCTGGTTTTGTCATTAACAGAAACGGCCAAGTTAAAAACACGCTGTTAAATATCCAATAAATCTTTAGTCTCTTTCTTTTGACCCGATCAAAGCTCTGTAGTGATACAACTGCAGCTGATAATTTAAGAAAATGTCTTTTATTTTCTGCTGCCAGTCCTGGGGACAATGGCCCTGTGCTTCAGATCAATAGATATTTTCTTCCATGGCTGATTTAGCTTTGACTGGAAAGGAAAGCAATTAAGTCAGGCAAGGAAGGTTTGGAAATGTGGAGATGTATTCGTAGGGGTGGCAGCTTAATGACCTACTTTTGGTGATAGTATTGAAATTATAGCATCTTTCAAGTAAATATCAAATGCCAGCCAAACAGTTACCATAGTAATGATAAAGGAAATGGAATTGCAGTCAATCAAATGAATATTCAGTTGATGCAGTTCATTTGCACAAAGGTGCACTCGTTTCCAACCTGTGTTTTACCGTGGCCAAGCAGGGATTTTTCCTGCAGTTGGCAAAGCATTTCTCACCCTTCAGAACTTTTGCTGCGAAAATTCCATTGAAGGGCACTGGGCAACTGCACCGGTGCTTTGAGTGCTCAGGATTTATTTATTTTCCAAGTCTTTATGAAGGTGGAAATTCCAGCCAGTGGGAGAAGTCTGGCCTCCTTTCTTTGGAGGAAAGCTGAGCGTCTCCTGTTTCCTGGTGCTCCTGTCAGGTGCAGATAAAAGGTTTTATTTATTCCAATTGGTTTGTTCAAGATTTCCCTGGAAATTTCCTGCATAATCCTGGTCAGGATTCTATTCTTAAGCTTGCATATTCATATTTTTGGGGAAATGTGTATCTGGACCTAAATATCCTCTGTTTAGGATAAAAACCACTTGGAGGGGTCCTTGAAGACACAAGAAGGGACAGAGAGGTGCTGGTAAAAACATCACAGTGTGTTACCATGGTCCTTAAAAACAGTGGATTTTCTCAATGATTTCTACTAATGAGAAATATTTATTTCCATTCCAAAAGGAATGCCATGGCTGCTGCCTTCAGAATGTCCTTGAGTACGTTTTCAGTGTGACTTTAATCAAATGCCATTTTAACTCCAGTCCTATGCTGCAAATCTCTGGTGAAATTCTATTAATTTTCAATTAAACTTCAAGTAAACCAATTAGCATTCTCATTTCTACAGAGCAACAAAGGCAGAATCTGTAATGAGCCTTTCCAGTTGCTCACAGAGGAATAAATGGTCTGGATGGATTTCTCCAGTGTGTATCTCTGGGAAACTTTGTCAAGAATATTACCTTTATCACCTCCTGCTCTGCTTCCGGCTCTAAATTGGTTTTCTTGTGGTGTACAAAACCATCTTCAGCCCCTTCTCTCACTGAGCTGCGTCCCAGAATTCTTTGTCTCCGCTGGAAATCTTTAACCTTGCACAAAAGTGTGGTTTCATCAAAGTCAGAGCTGAGGAACCCTCCTTGTCCTGAGCAGCTTCAGGACCTCAATTTGATGCAGGAGGAATTTCCCTTTTTCATTCTAAACACACAAATGGGAGTGTCTGGCTTATCCCAGCTCCAGCCCAGCTTGTTTGTGCCTCTCAACACCACAGCCCATCATTACGGGTTGATGCTAACTGGCACCAAATCAAGTGAAATTCCCTGATTTGAGATTTAGATCCAAAGATTAGGGAAAGAAAATTTAAAAAAAAATTTAAAAAAAGAAAAGAAAAGGAGATTTCACTCTTTACGGGTTCAAAGAAGTTTACAGGGCTCCTAAACAAGTCTCAGTGGGATGTGCAGCTTCTTATGGCACTTGGTTCTTTAAAGTTCTATTTCTCTAACCTAAAACCTCCTGAACAGTGTGTAAATATGTCTGTAATTCCATTTAGCACATGTGAATGCAGTAAATGAGATAAATACAGGAGTGGCTTCCCCTGTACAAGTATCCCAGCCTCCTGACTGGGATGGAAAAGATGGAATTTTCACTCTTCCACGTTTGTGCTCTATTCTACAAGAGCCCATTTCCACAATAAATTGAATTACTGCTTTAAGTACAAGTGAAAAATGAAGGATTTAGGGCTTTTAGGGAAGGAAGACCTGCAATGTGAACAGAAATGGTGCTGCCAATGATGCTCCACCTGGCAAAAAGCTGATGGTACAAACTGAAAAGAAGTGGAAAAAAGAGTTGTTGGGGTTTGTTCAGGTTCCCACCAGCCTGGATTTTTATTCTCTTTCCAGCACAAACCAAGCCAGTATCAAAGACAAAGCCAAGGCACCACCAGAATTGATTTACACTTTTATTTTCCCCCTTGAAAAGCAGCAGAAAAGAGAGATTGGGAACTTCAGAGAGCTGCCTTGGAGAGTGGGACATTTACCCAGGGAAGCCCAGATAAACTGAGGAGCTTCATTCCCTTCCTGCTCTTTAAAGTTCCATTTCTCTGTTCCCTCAGGAACCCCAAACCTCCTAAACAGGGAGCTGGTGGTGCAGCAGGTGGAGTCCTGGCTGTGTTTTGCTGGGCTGGAAGCAGAGGATTTTACTGCCGTGGCACTTGGCCCCTTCCTGTTCCAGCCCTCACAAACAACCCGGGAGTTAAGTGGCCGGAACTTGTAGGAACAGGAGAAATCGTGTTAAATTAAATAGAGCAAAAAATGGGGGTGTTTGGGCAACAAGGAGCCTTTTACAATGTTGTTTGGCTGTTTCAGGAGAGAGCAGCAGGGAGGAGGAAAAAAACCCAGAGCTCCTGCTGCTGTTCCTGACAAACCAGGGCAGGGTAACACGCGGGGAGGAGGGGATCCAGCAGGAGCTGTAAAAGCAAACAAAGAGCAATGAAAACACCCAATTAAATCTTCCTGAAACCCCAGGGAAAAAGCTGCACCAAAACCTCAATCTGACGTGTGGCCTGCTCATGGAGATGGGGTGATTAGGAGCCAAGAGGAGCTGCCTTCATCGCCCTGGGGTTGATGAGGAGGCAACAGGAGCTGCCTTCATCCCCCTGCTCCAAGAGAAAACCCTGCTGTGCCCCATTGTATTTGTGGGGTTCCCAGAGGAAGGGAGGAATGATGAATCTGACCTCATGTTCTCAGAAGGCTGATTTATTATTATATTGTATTGTATTATATTGTATTATATTGTATTATATTATATTATATTATATTATATTATATTATATTATATTATATTATATTATATTATATTATATTATATTATATTATATTATATTATATTATATTATATTATATTATATTATATTGTATTGTATTGTATTATATTATATTATATTATATTACATTACATTACATTACATTACATTACATTATATTATATTACATTATATTATATTATATTATATATTATATTATATTATATTATATTATAATGTTACATTACGTTACATTACATTACCTTATGTTATAACACGTTATGGTTTGTTATGTTATATTAATTATATTATATTATATTATATTGTATATTATATTATACTAAACTATACTAAAGAATACAGAAAGGATACAGACAGAAGGTTGGAAAGATAACAATGAAAACTCGTGACTCTTTCCAGAGTCCTGGCACTGATTGGTCAAAAAGTCAAAACAATTCACATTAAACCAATGAAACAATCACCTGTTGGATAAACAATCTCCAACCACATTCCAAAGCAGCAGAACACAGGGGAAGCAAATGAGATAATTATTGTTTTCCTTTTTCTCTGAGGTTTCTCAGTTTCCCAGGAGCAAAATCCTGGGCAAAGAGGATTTTTCCAGAAAATGTGACAGTGACACCTCCATACCCTCCCTGCAGTGCCTGACCCATAACCCCCTCTGCAGGTTCACTTCCCAGGAAATGAGGAATTTATTTACCTTTTTTTTCCTAAAGGAATGGATGCCTCCAACACACACTGGGAGCCCATCACCTCAAAAGCAGCAAAACACAGGAGAAGCAAATCAGATCATTATTGTTTTCATTTTTCTCTGAGGCGTCTCAGCTTCCCAGGAGAGAAATCCTGGCCAAAGGGGATTTTTCCAGAAAATGTGACAGTGGCAGTGCCCTGGGCCAGGCTCCCCATGGCATTCCAGGGGCAATCCCAAAATCCCATCCAGCTCTTGGAGCCCACACACTCACCACACTCATGGGGCTGCATTTCAGTTTTAAGGCATTGATGAACTAATTAAAACATTTATTTTGCTCTTCTCAGAGCTGTTCAGTTGGTGGGACAGAAGCAGAGCAGGTTGAGCTAAAGGTTGAGGGTATAAATGCACATTTCTCTTGCATTTCATGTAATTTTTGCTCACGTAACTCTGAGTTCAGTCCAGTGAAGTGAAACACCCTGAAGTTACATCCTTGGACTGAGAACAGCCTCCTTCCTTAAGGAAGAAATTAAATGCAAATCCTTCTTCATTTTCCTTTCACGCTTGGTTTTTTTTGCAGCAGAAAAAACAGTGCAGGGTTATTAATGCTGCAGGTTGCAGGATTGACCTTGGCTTTGACAAAAAGCCATTTTCAATTTTTCACCCTGAAGGACTTTGGAAAATCTCTGTATGAATAAGTTTATTATTTTAACAGTAATAATATGGGATACTGTGCTGCGTGATATGAAAATTGGGGTATCCTGTGAATTTTAGCAGCTGAGCCAGCCCACCTTGGGTTTGAAATTCCCTTTATAGCCAAAGCATTCTCAAATGCTGGCCTTGAGCAGACTGAAGGCCTTGCTGTGACCTCTGGTGTTGGGGACTACTGGTAATGACAATAATTTGGGAATCTTTTCGTGGTCCCCTGATGAAAGCGAATGTGTGATTACAGATTTGAATTAATTATGTTGCCCTGGAGTTAAGTGAGATGCCAAAGGCTGAGTCCCCCAGGGGTGGTGACAGAGCTGAAAATAAACAAAATAAACCACAACAAATTTCACCTCTGTGCCTTCCCCTCAGGGTTGTTGTGTCTGGACCCCCGAGCCTGAGGGAAGAGGCTTTTCCATGGGAAATGTGCGGCCAGTGGAGAGCTCCAGAGTCCTCAGGGAAGTTTTATGAACACACTCCTGTAAATCCACCCTTTTTATGCACTTGGGGTGACCAATTAGAGCAAACAACCCGGTGATGAACTGCTGTAATTAGAGAAAATCAGCCAATCCACTAATTGGAGTCACAATCCATCCAGAGAATTTATATCTTCAACCACCCAAGGACTTGCAGGAATTTCAAGGGGGCAGCCAAGGAATTGTTTTCTTTCCCTTTACATGGAGAAGAAGGATGTGGAAGCCTAAGGGTCTGGAATTGGTGTAAAGGTGAATTTTGGACACACTTTTCTTCCTTCTTAAAGCAGCTACAGCTCTTGGGATGGCACCTCAGAACTTCCTGGAAAAGAATTTTTGTTTGGTTTGCGACCCAGTGGAATTCCTGGCGTGAGCTTAAACAGGTTGTGACAAATACCAGGTGTTGATGTTCAATGTTTTTCCCCCAGATATACTTGAAACATTATTTTCCCAGCAGCAATGATAATAGTTAATTATTATTTAACTTGGTTCCGTATTAGTTATTACTGTAATTGATCATTTGGCATAAATAAGCTCTTCATTTGCATTCCTGCAAAATTTTTGTGCCTATCCTTAACAGGAGTAAAAAAAAATGCAGGGAAGCAGAGGTGGTTGTGCTTAGCTGCAGTTATTTTTGACACAGTGTATAATTATGTCTGTAATTCCATTTAGCACATGTGAATGCAGTAAATGAGATAAATACAGGAGTGGCTTCCCCTGTACAAGTATCCCAGCCTCCTGACTGGGATGGAAAAAATGGAATTTTCACTCTTCCACGTTTGTGCTCTACCCTACAAGAGCCCATTGCCACAATAAATTGAATTACTGCTTTAAGTACAAGTGAAAAGTGGCCTGATGGATGGTGCTGGAATGGGGCAGTTTGGGGAAGGTTCTTTCTGTAATTCTTCAAACATTTGTGCAAAGCAAAACTTCTCAAAGTGGGAAAAACCTGAGGAGCTGAAGCCTCAAGTAGCACAGGGCGTTTTTGTGTTATTTTCCAATGGAAGCAGAATTAGGAAACTGCCCAGCACTGGCCCAGGGTTTATTTGAGGCTTGTGAGCTAATCTGACTGACCTTATTCAGTGTCTCATCCCACACCCAGCTCCATTTAAATCAGAAGCAGAGCAGGGGCATTTAAAGCTTTTTTTTTTCCTGATATATTTATTAGTGCTGAAACACTTACATCATAATTCTCTTTGTCCTTACTTCGAGCCCATGCAAAGTTCCCCATGAAAACACACAAAGTTTTGGAGAGATTCGTGCTCTTCCATATTTCTCTCATTCCCTGGGCAATATTTTGTGTTTATTTTGCCCTTCCTATTTCTGATGTGCATCTGCAGAGAGCAGTGAGCAGCCATCCAGTGGGGGCTGGATCTGATTTTAGGAAGAGTTATGCAAACACATTTTTTCCCTGTTTACCCAGCAAGGTTTGAGTTGCACTGACTTCCCCTACAAAGCAAAGAGGAAAGCAGCACGGGGATAAAAAGAGGAGGGATGATAAAAGTGCCATTTTTCCTCTTAAGAACAAAGCTGTTTTACACTTTGCCACAAACCCCTGCTTGGTAATAAATTTAGGATGATTTAGGAGCGCTTTAGATTTTTTTTAGGGGTGGATTGCAGGATTTCTGCAGCTGTGCAGTTTCTGTAGAGCTTTGAATAAATGAAATATTATCTCAGCTATTGTCCTCCATTACTGAACTATCAGAGCCACTCTTAACCTTTAATGTTCTTACTCTGACAACAGCCCTGGGACTCAGGCAAGTTCTATTATTCCTTTCACACATGAAGAACTGAGGAACAAAGAGGCTCAGAGTGAGATTTTCTTCTCAGGCTGCTTGCCTTGGTTTGAGTGAGAGCTCTCATCTCAGTCTTTTTCTGCACAGAAGTTTATTGGTGGTGCACTATTAATTGGGGCAACACCTGAAGCCCTTTTAAAAAATAATTAGGAAGGCCAGGATGCAAGTCTGAAGCCAGAGGAAGTGAAATTATTTTGTTCTGTGTGGAATGTTTTGGTTGAAGTCACTGAAATTAAAATTATTTCTTTTTAATGCATTGTATGGATTCTCTTTGCAGAAAGTAAATAGAGTCTGAACTGCTTTTTAGAGGAACTAATTTGGATTTGGGGGATTATGTGACGTGATGTGATGTGATGACTGGAATAACAACTTGGTGCCTTTTCCTTTGAAATATGAAATAATCCAAAGTGATTTTTCAAAATATAGGAAGGGGGAATCGAGAAAGTTTAAAAGCAGAGGTGATTACCCCATTGTACCACCAGGACTGCAGGGGAAAAACCCTCACACTGCCCCAGTTCCCAGATGTCCCAAACCCTTCTGGGCTGGGCCCAGACTGCCTGAACTCCCCTGAGATCGGCTGGGCTGAATTAATCCAAATTCCCAATTCTGCCAGGTTTGGGCTCCTGTCCTACAAAAAGGACTTGGGGAGCTGCCCCCAGCCCAGAGCCTTCCCCAGCTCCCTCAAACCCCATCACAAATACAGGAATCCTCCCTCTGTGCCCCAAAATCTGACTGGATTCCCCGTGGGGCCCCCATTCCAAGTGGGATTTCTCTTAACTGATAAACTCCATACCCAGCTGAAGGATTTCATGGTATGGCTTGAATTTCGTGCCTGGTTTTGACCCAGAGACCAGAAAGCTCTGGTGTGGAGCTGGGAATGGAGTTTATTAGTTAGGAGAAATCCCACTTGGAATCAGGGCTCCACTGGGAATCCACTCAGATTTTGTGGGTGACTCCAAACTTGGATTTCTGCTCCAACCCATGCTGGAGCTCTGCTGATCAAGTCACTAATTTGCCTTTACCTTCCTATTTATCCACAGGAAAAAAAAAAGAAAAAAAAAAGATTAAGATTGGGAATTGATTCCTTTATTTGCTTTGAGATCCACTGATAAATGTTGTAACCATTGCCTATTTATATTTTACCTATATATATATATATGTAGACATATATATACACCTACACACACACACACACACACAAACACATATATATATATATATATATATATATATATGGGTGTGTATATATATATGTATGTATATATATTATATATATATAGGCAAAATATAAATAGTATAGGTAAAATAGAAATAATTATCTATATTACCTATATATAATTATATATAGGTATAATATAGAATTATTTCTATTTTAATATATATTTATATTATTATATGTTAATATATTATTATATTCTTGTTTTATCATTATATATTATTGTATATTTATATTTATATATAATTTATATTTTGAATATATTTACACTGAATAATTACACAAGCAGGTGTTAAATTATATTATTATATTATTATTAAATATTATGTATATTATTATATATAATTATATCATTATATTATTGTTTTATTATCATATATTTATGCTTATATATTTATATTTTGAATATATATTTACACTGAATAATCACACAAGCAGGTGTTAAATTATATTATTGCATTACTATTTTATTATATTTTTGTTATTATATTATTATATTATTGTTTTATCATTATATATTTACATTTATGTTTTTATATTTTGGATATATATTTACATTTATTATATTATTATATTATTGTTTTATCATTATATATTTACATTTATATATTTATATTTCGGACATATATTTACACTGAATAATCACACAAGCAGACGTTAAATAATCAATTCCACAATCATTAATTCTTATGGCTGAGGGTTTGGTTTTTTTTTAAGGGATTCTAAGACCAAGTCTTGGATTGCTAAATTTCCTGCTCTTTCTGTAAATTTGCAGATTGCTGTAAATGTTCTGTTCTTTGCGATGGTTTTACCTTCACGAACCCGAGCGTTTCCAGGCACAAAGCTTCATTTTCTTGGCAGGAATGAGGGAAATGTCAGGGAAATGCGTCCTGCAGGTCACTCAGGGATGACTTCACCCCTGCTGCCGCCGCCGTGACTCCGGTGCAGATGAGCCCCTGGATGGGAAGCAGGTGATGGAATGTCCTGGTGAGAAAGATTTTCGGTTTGTTTCATGGGGCTTTCCTTGAATTTTAGATCAATCTGACGGTGGAGGGGAGGCAAGGCCAAGCTGCTTTTGCCTGGGAGAAGTTAAAATGCTGATAATCTCGGCTGGTTTTTATCAGTGGAGATAAGAGGATTGTCTTCATTAACGTTTGTTCATTTTGAGACGCTGAAACCCAAGTTTCTCCTTACAGCCTATGCAAATAACCCGCAAACAGATCTTTTTCTGTGGGAACTCAGCACATCGCTCCCGATGTCCAGAGTTGCCAGGAGAACCCTTGGGGGTCTCGGAAACCCTGGAATGTTGCCAAGAGTGCTTGGTGGCTTGATTTTGATCCATCCACAGAAGTGACAGCAGTTTGAGGACTTGAGAATCACTTTAGAGTGAAGGGTGTAAAAGGGACACATTTATAGGGTGAAATATAAACTTTAAGGATTTTGGTACAGGGGGTTATGGAGACAAGATGGAGGGATCAGGGCGTGTCTCGTCCTTCTTTCTTCTTCTTGTCTTCCATCTCCTGTGGTGATGTTGGCACTTGGGGATTGGTTTATGGTGAAGGTGCACTTGCCAACATGGGTGAAAAGTGTTGGAAAATAAAGGTAAATATCATGTACGTAGATTTTAGTATAAAAAGACATGACCGCCCCGTGAGTGGTCACGAGTGCCCTTGGCTGCCTTGCAGATCAGACCTCTGTTGGGCAGACAGAAAATTTTGTAGATAAGAAACAATAAACAATCTGAAGATCGAAAAGCTGAAGAGTCCAGACTCGTCCTTTGAAACGCGGGCCACCCAAGAACCACCCTACCCGTGTCGGGGCAGAGACAGACAGACGGACCCGACAGTTTTCCATTCAGGTTCTATTCCTTGCTCTTTCTTCTGCACTTCCCAGCTGCTGTGTAACTTGAATTACACCACAGAAATGACGGAAATTTTATCGTTTATTTTTCAGAAAACTAACTCTCCTTAAGTTATATGTTACATTTCATCCAGGCCCATGGCAGGGGGTTGGAACAAAATGATATTTAAGGTTCCTTTCCAACCCCAAACCAGTCTGTGATTTATGGTTCCGTGGGTAAATGCAGCAAAATTTCACTTGAACGCTTTTGTTAGCACAGCCAGAGCCCAGCAAAGGTTGGATGTGCAGCCTGCACGCTGTGTCAGATTTGTTTCCTTGGGTGGCAAGGTCATCAAACATCATCTGTTGGCTCCAGGTGAGGTGGAAGATGCTGTGAAGGTAAATAAAACCAAACCCCCTCCCTGCTCCCCACAGAAAGCACCCAGAGCCTCCTGCCTGACAAACTGCAGAAACGCAATCAGGCTGGCTCAGCCCTCGGAGAAGAATGGGGTTATTAAATCCCAGATTAAAGATAGGCAATTGGTGATTTTATCTCTCTCACAGACAAGATCCAATTTAGCTGATAGGGAGCTGAACCTGGAGAGAATTCTGTGAGTTGCTTTATTTCCCCCAGAAATGCGTCACTGATGTTTAATTTGCAAAACGTGTCCTTGCCGCGTTCCTTTTCAACCCTTTTACCTGTCAGGAAAATCATGGGGAAAATGAGGAAATAACCTGTTGTGTTTTATTCACCTCCTGTGAGCAACCTGGCCTTGGGAAAGGTCAGCTCCAGCCACAGGTGCCTAATTCCAGAAACTTCCAATGGGCTTAAACCCTGCTGGATTTGCTGGAGGTTCTGCACCACGTGGATGATTTTCCTGGTTTTTTTAAATATCTCCTGCAAAATGGAGCTTCCAAAGGACACCTGTAACCTGCAAACTCACCAGGCTTCCCTAGAGCTCCCTCTGTTCTCTGGTTTTGCAGCAGAGCTGGGCAGGAAGAGGAAAATAAAATGGTTTCTGTAGAGCACGAGAGCCTGGGAAATGTAGTAGAAATCGTACAAATAAAAGGATTAATTTTAATTTTTTTTTTTTTTTGGTCTCAGCAGTGAGAAATGGGATTTGCCAGTGCAGTTTTCCTGCTTGTCAAGATTTGAGTGATATTTTAATGTATTTGAGCTTTCTCTGAAGGGCTGAAGCCTCACAGGAGCCACGCCATTGTTTTCCAGTTGTTCAGTAACTGAGGGATCTCAAATCTTGCTTTCATTTCAATCTCAATTACAGTTTCCATATTCTCAGAATCTTTTGCCAGGCAATCCCATTGATAAGGCTTTCCTGTTCCATCTTCCCCAACAGCTGCCCCATCTCTGGACGTGTCCAAGGCCAGGTTGGATCAGTGTGGCCCAGAGCAGGGTTGGAATAAGAGGAGTTTTCAGGTCCCCATGCATGCCAGGACATCCTTCCACTGGGACCTTTGGGACAACAAAGCTGTTGGAGAGCTGGATGCTGGTAACCAAATCCTGCCAGGTAAAAAAATCCCAGGTTTGGGTCTTTGTGCTACTGAGATTTGAATCTGAGATTTGAATTTGAGATTTGAATCTGAGATTTGAATCTGAGATTTGAATCTGAGATTTGAATTTGAGATTTGAATCTGTGATTTGAATTCGAGATTTGAATCTGAGATTTGAATTCGAGATTTGAATCTGAGATTTGAATCTGAGATTTGAATCTGAGATTTGAATCTGAGATTTGAATCTGAGATTTGATTTGCAAACCCCTCACAGCCCAGGCACATCCAAGTCCATGTCCAGATCCTGGCTGGATTTGTACCTCCTTCACAAAATAAATAATCCCCTCTTTCTGACCACCTTTTTTAGGTACATTCATGCAGCACCTCACATTTTCTTTGTCTCTTGAAAGAGGAATTTTCAGAGCCTGGGGAATGAGGGCTCTGGCCTGGCTTTGATGGATGGTCCCTTTATCCAGGGCTGTGCTGGTACTCGTGCACACAACATCCAAAGTATCACACACATTTTCCAATTGAATGGCTCTCCTCAATGAAGAAAATCCATATTCTCTGCTCAACAATGTGGACCAAAAGTCGAATAAACAGTAAAAAAATAAATGGAGTAACCAGGGATTAGCAGACAGTGCATTATGTTGATTACCCACATTGTCTTCAGCTTAATAAATTCTATTTTGCTGTAAGTCAGCTCAATTGTGTGTGAAAATAGAGAAGGTGGAAAATGAGACTGAACAAGAGGGTTAAATGACAGTGTGCAGTTCCAGAGGCAATTAAAAACCAAAAACTCCAGCCCTTGAGGAACAGAAAAAGAGGAGGTTTTGAAGTGTAAAATAAAAGACACAGTTCTGTGTTAATGTGGGAAGTTAAAATTGTGTGTCCAAGGCTCTTCATTAAACCTACACCAAGGCAGAACTTTTTACTTGCAAGCCTAAAGATGGGCAAAGAGGATGGAGCAGGGATTTCAAGCCATGATTTTGGAATCCCACTCACTGCACCCAGATTAAAATCCCTTGGATTTGCCATCAGTGCTCTGTCCTCAGTGAGACCCTCCTGGGTCTAAGAAAAACCTTGCAATAAAGTTTCTCGTGCTTTTTTATGTAGATAATTCTTGTTTTGCATTCTTTTATGGAGGAGGAGGAGGAATTTGATGAACTCTTGGTTTGCCCAGTGTCATTGGAGAGGTGGCGCTGTCACCCTCCAGTCCACTGTCACTTTTGGAAATCTATAAATGTTGGAATCAGAAATTAAAATTAAAATTAAAATCAAAATTAAAATTGAAATTGAAATTAAAATTAAAATTAAAATTAAAATTAAAATTAAAATTAAAATTAAAATTAAAAGTGCTTTTTCCCCTTGAGAGAGCTGCGTGTGTGCATTGTGTTATTTCGTGTCCTATAGCAACACCTGACCAGGCATTTTCTACCAAAAATGGCCGGAACAGTTTTTATTCTGCTAAAATCTCTCCAAAAGTGAGTGATAGAAACATGAATTTGCTTCTGCTGCGAGTTCCAGCTTCCCAGGAGACAAAAGTGTTCCCCATGTGGAGATGCTCAAGTGTTGCTCTTTCTTCTAAGTTTTTCTGAGCCTTCCAATGTTCACATTCCTGTAATTGAGTTTCTCACGCATTTTTATGCAAATAATTCTTGTTTTGCATTCTTTTCTGGAGGAGGAGGAATTTGATGGGCTGTTGGTTTGTCCAGTGTCATTGAGAGGTGGCACTGTCACCCCCCAATCCACTGTCACTCTTGGAAATCTATAAATGTTGGAGTCAGAAATTAAAATCAAAATTAAAATTAAAATTAAAATTAAAATTAAAATTAAAATTAAAATTAAAATTAAAATTAAAGCTAAAAGTGCTTTTTTCCCTTGAGAGAGCTGCGTGTGCATTGTTTTATTTTGTGTCCTACAGCAACACCTGACCAGGCGTTTTCTGTGTACGGGACACGGGATATTCCCGAATGTGGGAATATTTGGGATAAAAAAGAAACAGAAAATGACCAGTAATGGCCAGAACAGTTTTTATTCTGCCAAAATCTCTCCAAAAGGGAGTGATAGAAACATGAATTTGCTTCTGCTGCGAGTTCCAGCTTCCCAGGAGACAAAAGTGTTCCCATGTGGAGATGCTCAAGTGTCGCCCTGCTCCTCCAAGTTCTTCCCAGCCTCCTGATGTGGGATTTTTCCTGGGGGTGCAGAATTGAGAAGGTGGAAACAGCTGAGGAGGGGATAATTCCCTGCCCTGGGCAGGGGAAGGGGTGGTGGCTGAGGCAGGGGGTGACACCAGCGATGGCTCAGGGAGCCAGAGCTCTGTGAGGAGCTGCTGGACTGTGGAGCTCTGCGGGCAGACACAGGCAGAAAAGTCCCTTCAGATCTTCCTGTGCCTCCTGCAGGCCTTTGTCTCTCCCTTTTTCCTTCAAAGCAGCAATTTTCCTTTGTGCTTTTCTTTTTTTTTTTTCTCCTCCTTTTTTTCCCCCTTCCCAGTCCTGCTCAGCAAAGGCTCTCCTGGGAGCCAGGGCTGAACTTGGCAGGCTCAGCCAGGCTGGAGCTCAGTGCCTGCACAAGTGGCCAGGATAAACTGCTGGATTCCTATTCCAAATGACTTCCCAGCGCAGCCAGCAGCGTGGCAGGGATCCAGGGAGCAGGGCTCTGAAATCTGCCCGCTCCTCCTCTTAACACACAGCTAGAAACTGTTTGTTTTTAAAGCTGCCCCGTGGAAAGAGCGAGGTTTTTGCTAATGGCAAATTCCGTCACCTTTCCTTTGGCCTCCCACCAATTTTATTTCTGAATTCTGTGGATGGTGCTGACTCTTTTTGGGCTGGAAGGCTGGAGCATTGAGCTGTGTTGGTTTGCAACTCTATTGCTGTGAATCTCTCTGGAGTTAGAATATCTTTATTAGAACTTTGTTATGCTGAGCTCTCCTATCAGACAGCTGTAATTTAAATCCACAAAGCTTTGGTTGTGTTACCATAACTTTTATCACATTTCCAGTCAGTTTAACAAAGGACAGCATTTTTTTCACTGCTGTAGGAAGTGTCCATAATTTGATTTATCAGGGGCTGATAAATATATTATAATATATATAACTTATAATCACTGTGATTATCTCTGTCAGAGCACAGAAAGCAGAAGCTGGGAACATCAGGGGGTTCCCTGTGGTGCCTCTCAATCCTCCAGGATCCCCATCTCCTCAGAGGGAAGCACTTCCAGGCTGATCACACCAGCAGATCCCTGGCATAAGGCAAAAAGGGCTCTGTTTTTATTATTTACACAACGAGCAGCACGGAGAGGCTGAGTGGCTCTGATTGGAATTAATGCCTCATTAGCTGGGCTGTCGTCACCTCCCACCAGCGCTGATCCAGACAGGGAAGGTGATGAATTGCTCTGCTTGGAAGAATCGTGGGGCATTCAGAGCTCTGGAGTCAGAGCAGAGCTGGGGAAGAGCCCAAAATTCTGATTCTGGACTTTTGCTCCTTGCTCCTCACGTCCAGCTGTGCCCCCGCCAGATGTTGCTGCTGTTACTGACAGGCTCCAACATCAAATGCTCCTCACAGCTGCCCTGGCAGAGCTCCCAGAGCCCAGATCTGCTGCAGGGCTCCTTCAGGGATATTTATCCCCATCAAAAAGGGAGCAAAGTTAACAGAAACTCCGTTTTTACCCCCCTCAGGAATGTGGGCAGTGCTTGGCCACTGTAGTGGAAGAATTTCGGGAGATGGAAACTCCTCTTTCCAGCACATCTGGATCTGGAAGGTTTCCCTCTTGAAAACAGGGGACAGAGATGCATTTTGTCAATATTCTCCCATCTCCTACAATGAATTTCTCTGTCACTGTCACATTTCCTGGGAAAAATCCCCTTTGCCCAGGATTCTCCTCCTGGGAAGCTGAGAAGGAAAAGGAAAACAATATTATCCCATTTGCTTCTCCTGTGTTTTGCTGCTTTTGAATGTGGTTGGACATTGTTTACCAACAGGTGATTGTTTCATTGGTTTCATGTGAATTATTTTGATTTATTGGCCAATCAGGGCCAAGCTGTGTTAAAGCTCTGGAAGGAGTCACAAGTTTCATTATTATCTTTTTAACCTTCTGCCTGTATCCTTTCTCTATTCATTAGTATAGTTTAGTAAAGCATTCTTTATTATAATATAGTATCATAAAATAATAAATTGGCCTTTTAAGAACATGGAGTCAGACTCATCATTCCTTCCATTGTCTGGGAACCCCACAAACACAAAAATTCTCATTCAGCACCTCAGAGTTTGAACACTGACCATGAGGGCTCTGACTGTGGGGCTCCATTCCCATTTCCACAGGGATTTTTGCCTCTCCCATGCTCCCCCCATTGCTGTCGGATGCTCTTGAACCTCACAATTTTCCACATTTCGAAGGGATTTGGGGAGTTTATTTTACCCAGCTGCTTTTTGTGCATCTGGAGATCTGTCCTGATTCTTTTCCTGTTTGGAAGCAGGAATTGTGATTCCTTCCAGAGGAACAGATTTCTTTTTAATTTCAGATTACACTGAACAGAATTTTAATTTCAGATTACACTGAACAGATTTTTAAATTTCAGATTACATTGAACAGATTTTTTTTTTTAATTTCAGATCACAGTGAACAGAATTTTAATTTCAGATTACACTGAAGAGAATTTTAATTTCAGATTACACTGAACAGATATTTTCATTTCGGATTACACTGACCAGATTTTTTAATTTCAGATTACACTTCCCCTGTCCTCCCACAGAACAGGGAGAGGGGTGGCAGGGCAAGAGTAATCTGAAATTAAAAAAAATCCCCACAATTCAGGTTGTTCTAAGGCCAGGCTCAGCTTTCCCTGGGAAATGGCAGGGATGGAAAACCTGGAATTTTCCAGGGTGGAGAACTGAGAGTCCTCTTGGAGCAGGGATGGGGAGAGGGGCAGAGTTAATACAAGCCCCAGCACGTGGGAATATCCTCATTAATGCTTTCATTTCCCCTGGAATATCACAAATATTCCGAGTGTGAACAGCAAAGACCCCAACACACCCAAAGTGATCCATCACTTTTGGGGAAATTGCCTGGATAGACAGGAAAAAAACCACAAACAAAAACCCCACTGCTCCCTGTGCTGCTTTTCTTAGTCCTGTTTTATTGTTTCTACTTAATGAACTGGCAAATAAATTATAAAAATATGGTGTACAAGCCCATTCCTTATTAATTCCATATTTGCTGCAAGGGGGTTGCATTTTGAACATTAATGAATCAAGGAGATGGAATAGCCTGGTGATTTAATTGCACAATTACCATTGCTGTAACATTTGTTTTAAGGATGTGACAAAGTTAATGGAAGTTTTATTTATTTATTTCAAGTGATCTTCAAGTAATATTTGGATTTTTTTTTAAATGTTTGTTTTATTTTGTTTTATTTCCTGTCTCTGGCTCCTTTTTTTTTATTAAT
Source organism: Molothrus aeneus (assembly GCF_037042795.1). Lineage (NCBI taxonomy): Eukaryota > Metazoa > Chordata > Aves > Passeriformes > Icteridae > Molothrus > Molothrus aeneus. The sequence goes on along the minus strand of NC_089674.1, from coordinate 1,659,085 downwards.
TATTATTCATCTGAACCAAAAAGGAGATAATTATTTCTGCATATCTCTATATTCTAATTATTTCTGTAGATTTCTATATCCATCAGTTTCTGTATAAACTTTTAACACTTCATCCATTTTGATGTTTGAAGCTTCCCCAGTGAAACAAATTCTTAAAATGGGGTTTGAGTAAAATTCCCTGCTGAAAAAAATAAAGGATTCACCAAGGAAGGAAACATCTCCCATTAATCCTGGGAGTGGAGGAGACATTATTGTTATTAATTCCAGTAATTAGCAGGAAAACATAACAAATTACTCCTAATAAGCCTTTCAGACAGGATTTTCTTTTAATCACCAGGCTCATTTATATTTATTTTTATATTTTCACCAGCTGAACTTGGCATTATCTGCACACTCTGCAATGACCTTTATTTGTTTGCTGACAGAAACAGCCCAGAGGTTGAAATCAAAGTGATTTGGGGTTAATTTATTTTAATTTAACAGTCAGGACAAAATAGGAGATAAAGGTACTTTTGTTTTTTTCAGTTTGTGGATGGATTTCCACTCTCTCCATGCATTTCTTCCTTAATTCTTCTAAAGATGGGAATATTTAAATATATAAATATATATTTATAGACTTGTGACTTTTGACTTTCTGACTATTTATATTGTATTTATTATATATTTAAATATATATAAATATAAATATTTATAAATACGTAAAAAACAAAAAAACCCCTTCTTTTTTCAAGGAAAGGTAAATCCACACCAGCCCTTTTTAGTAACTTTGGCACCTCAAAATGGTCTCTAAATGTGACATTTTTAGGGGTTTCCTCCTCCAGGGGCATTTTGGATGGTGGAGAATCCTTCAGAATTCTGAGGCAGACACTGCACGTGTGCTTTCAGCCCACCTGAAAGTTTTATTTAATTCATTCTTGTGGGAGCTGCAGCTCTTCCAACCTGCAGGATCTTCCTCCCAGAGAGGATCTTCACATCCGAATCTTCGTCAAAACTCAGCTGGGATTGAATTATTTTTGTCTTTTTTAATAAAATTTATAATTTTATTATACGATATGATATAAAAAAATAGTGGGAGAGAAGGGGAAACTTGGGACAATTGCAGAAGATATTGGAAAGAAAATTCTTTCCAATTTTCTTTTGCAAAAAGAAAATTTTCCAAAATTTTCCAAAAAGAAAATTTTCCAAAATTTTCCAAAACTTGGATCTCCAAGTAGGGAATTTTCATAAGTGCTGTGGCTTTTTCTCTTGTGGGTTTAGGGTTAAAAAATTCCATTTTTGGAAATGGGGTTTGATTCCTTCCCTTGCTCTTTTGGCAGTTTCCATTCAGTTTAAGGCTCCTAAGTACAAACATAACAAGGAATTGTTTTCTTATTTTGATTTCAATCCTTTTTGGAATAAATAGTTGGCTGAAAAATCTTTTTTGGAACTTGAAACCAGTGCAGGGAAAGGAACCTTGAGCTGCTGCTTTCCAGCTCTTGCCTTAACCAGCAATCACTTATTTTAATTCCATTTTCTCACATGTAATGAGAGTATTTTTAAGTATCTTTAAATTTTTTTTTGCAAGAGCAGAGCTGCAAAAATTTCTTGCAGGGCTCATTAATAAAATTTCTGCCCGTGTGTGTCTTCACAACCCAATGCTAACCAGTTGCTGCTGCTAATTCAGATTTTCCATGGGTTCTAATTCAGATTTTCCATGGGTTCTAATTCAGATTTCCCATGGGTTCTAATTCAGATTTTCCACGGGCTGAGTTCTTTTCTTTTGGGTTGCTTTTTTTTTTGTTTGTTTGTTTGTTTTTTCTGTTGTTTTGGGTCAGTTTTAGGTCACGATCTGACCAAAAATTTTTGCTGTGCATTACAGAAAAAAAGAGAACATTTTCATCCAGGAGGTTCAAGAGCTGACCTGGAATATTTAAAAAATCAACTTCGCCTTGAACTCCACAGTTTGAGCTGCTCCTGCTGTTCCTTACAATGGGAATTTTGTCTCCTACTCCCTCTTACATTTTTTCCTGTGATTTATTTATAAGGCAGAATTCGATATTTTCTCTTCTTCCACTCGCTTAAATCTCTTCCCTTTCCTTCCCACGTTCCACCAAAACTCCTCTAAATTCAGAGCTTTTGTTTCCAAACCTGCAGCTGCCTCTTCCTTCTATTCCAGGCATCACCTGAGCACCCCAAATTTTATATTTATTTTTTCAGCACGGAGAGAACCAGTTCTGCAAAGGGTTGGTGTGTTTAGAAAACCTCTGAGGTATTTGGGCCGACCTGGAAAGAGTTAATGTGTGGTCACAGCTGCCAAAGCTGAGCCATCTGCTGGGTTCAAAGTTGATTAAGTATCACTGCTTTTAAATTAATAAAGGCTCTGTTAGAAGAGTAATTGGAAGTTGCATAAAATATGGATTTAAGACTTGGGTATGGAGCATATATTTGATAAGAGCTTTAGACTATTTCTATAAAAAGTTCCACTTTTGTGATTACTGCGGCTTTGAATTCTGTAACGTTTGTCGCCTAATCCCATCTAAAGATTAGGATTAGTAGCACAGCATTATTCCCTAAACCCCCAGGCCCGAGCTCCCCGTTATTAAACACTGCCAGGGGAGATTTGCCCTTCAGGGGAGGAGCTCCGAGCCCTGGGAAATGCAGGCTCCCTTTGTTTCCCGGATTTAGGGGCGGATTGCCCTGATTCCATCAGGACCATGGACAGCAGGAGGGAATGGAACGGGAACGGGAGCTGCCCAGCAAGGCTGGAAACACAGCTCAGTTCCACCTCAGCTGGGAGTGGGGTGGTGTTTGAGGGACCACAGGACGAGGGAAGAGATGAGAATTTGACTCCACGTTGCAGAAGGCTGATTTATTATTTTATTACATTATTATATCAAAAGAAAACGATATATTAAAACTATACTAAAGAAAGAGAGACATTGATCATATGCTGAGCACAAGAACCCTGAGTGTCTGATTTCTTGTGAGAAATGTCAGAATTCTGGAGTGGTTTGGGTGGGAAGGGACCTTAAATCATGATTAAAATCTCTACGTCACAGACACATTTTATGGAAAATCCTTTCCTTGGGATTTTCCTCCTGAGAAGCTGAGAGGCCTCAGGAACAAAATGTAACCAATGGTTATCTGCTGCTGTGGAATGCAACAGGTGCATCTGGGATTGGGCTCATGTTGGTTGTTTCTAATTAATGGCCAATCACAGCCCAGCTGGCTCGGACAGAGAGCCCGAGCCACAAACCTTTGTTATTATTCTATTCTATTCTATTCTATTCTATTCTATTCTATTCTATTCTATTCTATTCTATCCTTAGCCAGCCTTCTGAGGAAATCCTTTTTTCTATTCTTTTAGTACAGTTTTAATGTAATATATATCATAAAATAATAAATCAGCCTTCTGAAACACGGAGTCAGATCCTCGTCTCTTCCCTCATCCTCAGACCCCTGTGAACACGGTCACATCTCTACATTTTTACATTTTTACATTTTTACATTTTTACATTTTTACATTTTTACTGCTGCTCTGTGTTTAATAATCTTTGCTCTGAGGCAGTGAGTCCTCAAGATTGGCAACACACGCTTGCAAAATTGATCTCTGTTCTCCTGGTGGACAAAATCCCACCAGCTCTGAGACACAAAAGTCATGGAATAGGGTTGGAAGGGACCTTAAAAATCATCCAGGGCCACCCCTGCCATGGCAGGGGCACCTCCCATTGTCCCAGGGTGCCCCAAGCCCCATCCAGCCCAGCTTTGGACACTTCCTCCAGGGTCATTAAAAATCTCCAGGGTCATTAAAAATCCTTCCAGTAGAAGTCGTCCCTTATTCCACTTTTTATTTTCAGGTGTGTGGAAGAGCTTCAGTAAATGATTTTGGGGCCTGAATATGAGATCCACATCCATGAGAGCTCTCCCAGGACTAGGAATGCTCATCCTGCAATGCTCTGACAGGCAGGAGAAAGTCACCTCTCATTTTGTTGTTGTGTAGCAGCACTGGTCAAACATTTTATAACTTATTTTAGGTGATTTAATCCCATTAACATGCAGCTAATTTAGCATGACACGAGCTGTAGCTGTGCAGCTCCAGCTTTGTTCATTAAATCCAACATTAAGTCATTGTTCTGACACCCCAAAGAGGTATAATCAGCCAGTGATTAATTAGCACCGGGATGTCAGGCTCTAATAATTGACCAAAGTTTATCTTGTCAGAAATGGCCTTTTGGTGAATTTTATGCACTCAGTGAAACGGAAAACACAGCCCTAGAAGGCAAGGGCAGATCTCAGGGGGCACCTGCAGGGTTTGTGTGCCAGGGACATCCTCCAGGGCTTCCTGCAGCTGCCACAGCTCCAGCAGCACCTTCCCACTGCTCCCTTAGGAAAGATGAGTTTGGTTTTGTGAGGAAAAACTGTTTGCTGTGATCTCGTCTTCTTCTGTGTTTCCTGATCTCCTCCTGTGTTTCCTGATCTCCTCCTCTGCTTCCTGACCTTCTATTTCTGTGCTTCTCGATCTCCTCCTGTGTTTCCTGATCTCCTCCTGTGCTTCCTGATCTTCTCCTGAGCTTCTTGATCTCCTATTTCTGTGTTTCCTGATCTCCTCCTTTGTTTCCTGATCTCCTCCTGTGTTTCCTGATCTCCTTCTGTGCTTCTTGATCTCCTCCTCCTGTATTTCCTGCTCTCCTCCTGTGCTTCCTGATCTCCTCCTGTGCTTTATTGATCTCCTCCTGTACTTCCTGACCTCTTTCTCTGCTTCCTGCTCTCTTCCTGTATTTCCTGCTCTCCTCCTGTATTTCCTCATCTCCTCCTGTGCTTCCTGCTCTCCTCCCATGTTTCCTGTTCTCCTCCTGTGTTTCCTGATCCCCTGCTGTACTTCCTGACCTCTTTCTCTGCTTCCTGATCCCCTCCTGTGTTTCCTGACCTCCTCTTTCTGTGCTTCTTGATCTCCTCCTCCTCTGCTTCCTCTATTTTTCCTGAAAGATCCATTAAGAGTTTAAGCAGAGGAACACGAGGCAGCATTTGTTGGGTCACAGCTCAAGTGGCCTTTTCATTATGGGCTTCATCTGCCACCACTGACAGAAATAAGGGCCAGGACTGAGCTGAATTGGCTCTTATTGACCAAACACCAGCCTGGCAGGGCTGCAACAACAAAAAAAATTACTGATTTTTTATTAAAAAATAAAAATATGAGGTCTGCTGAGGACAAGATAATACCTAAGAACCTTCATCCCTGAAAGATCAATGTTTTTCCATTGGTTATAGGTGTAGAAAGTTCCCATATTTATGCACATTGCCAGGTCTCCAAATGCAGAAAATGCATTCCAGGGAAGGAATTCCAAGGAATCCTGTCCCTCCTGGAAACGCTGCCAGGGCCCCAGTCCCTCACCTTGCAGAGCTCAGAGAGGCAGCAGCTCCAGGTCTGTCCCCAGGCTGTGAAATCTTGATTTGTTCGTGGCTACAAACCCTTGAAAGAAACATCATTACCACTGGAGTTTGCTTTATGAGCCTTGAGTCAAGTTTGGATTGTTAGAGGGGTTTTATGGATGTCTCCAGCACGAGCAGCAAGCCTGGGGTTGGGATTGCAGTGCCACTCGTAAAAGGCAGGTATTTACTGCTCTCCCTGCTCCCATCACCTCATAAACTGGGCTCCCCTGACCCGAGGTGTATTTAAGATTTAAAGGTGACAAATCCCAGGAGCAGGAGGCTCAGAGCAGTTCCCAGCCTGGCAAAGGCACCCGGGAAACACAGAAAGAGACCAAGAAGCACAGGGGGAGATCAGGAAACACAGGAGGGGACCAGGAAGAGCAGAAAGAGGAGGTCAGGAAGCTCAAAGCTCAATAATGGAGCTCTGTGTGTTGTGTTTTGAGGCTCACAAGCAGGGATTGTATTTGAAATAAGCAAGCATTGTTTAACCAAAGGTACCTGTGCTTGTAGTGGTTGGATGGAACCCCTGTCAATATAGAATATATATTATTCAGATATAAATACTGTCAGTGTGTTTTTGCTTTGTGGGATTGGTCAAAAATCTTTTAAAGTGAGTTGTGACATTAAATTCTTGGTCTGCTGCCTGGGATGTGAGCTGGTGGCATCTTCCCATTGTCATAACCATGGAATAGTTATAAAATAAATAAAATAAAACAGCCCAAGGCACATTCCCAGCAGCCCTGTCCTGTTGGTGGCCAGTGATACTTCTGAGCCTTCTGCTGTTCACATTCTTGTCATGAAGTTTCTCACACACTTTTATGTAAATAATTATCATTTTGCATTCTTTTCTGGAAGAAAAGAAATTCGATGGGCTGTTGGTTTGCCCAGTGTCATTGGAGAGGTGGCGCTGTCACCCCCCAATCCACTGTCACTTTTGAAAGTCTATAAATGTTTGAGTCGAAAATTAAATTTCCCTTCCTTTTTACCTTAGAAGTTCCAGCGTTGTGTGGTTTTATTTCTTGTCCTATTGCAGTAAAGAGGAATATTGTTCACAGGGAGGAATATTGTTCACACAGAGGAATATTGTTCACACAGATGCCTCAAAGGTGTTTCTCTTGGGTCAGCTGGAGCTGTTTGATAACTCCACAAGGTCTCTGCCGGCCCAGGAATTCAGCTCAGGCAGGGCAGGCACAGGGAGTGAAAAGGAAGCCTCTAAAATTTCCTTGAGCGAAGCAGGGCTCATCTGACCGGAGGGAAACGCTCCTCTGGCATCACCTTCCCGCCGTGGTGCTAATAAACCATAATTCCAAGTGGTTTGTGAGCTGTGTAAATAATGAGTGACCTCCCATTAAGGGCCGCTCCGCGGGTGAGCCTGGCTGCAGTTTGGGCTGCAGGACCAGGGGCTGATCGTGGTCTGTTCCCAGGGTGATTTACATCATCCTGGCACTCCAAAGGGGAATTAAGGGAACATAAATGTGATCTATGCCCACTTTGAGAATCCCTTTCCTGCCTGGGTGTTGAATAAAGGGAGCTTACTGTAAATAAGGCTGAGAAAAATGACATTCAGTGGCTGTTTTGGCAAGAGAATGAAGCTCAGTAATCCTCGGGGGGGGCGGGGGGGGGAGGGCTGGAGCAGAGAAATTTCAGCTCATGAGAAAGGGAACAGGATCCTCACAAGGTATTGAGAGAATAAATTCAACTCTCTTTAGCCAGGTGACCGAAAAGCAGCTCCTGGTGCCTTTCCTGCTCAGGAACAGGAAACGTGGGAATGGGGACCCTACGCTGGGAAGGATTTCTGGTAGCGCTGAACTGAATATCACGGCCAGAGAGTCACATCTGTGCCATGACAACAACAAAGCTCCCCGTGGTAAAAGCTAAGAAATAAAAGAAAGCAAAAATTCCCCACAGTGAAAATGAAGAAATGAAAGAAACCCAAAAATGCCAAATTCCTGACTGATAAAGAACAAAGCAGGACGCAGCACATTGCGAGATGGTTTTATGTCACTGAAATATTTTATGAAAAATCCCTTGGCAAGATTTCTTCTCCTGGGAAGCTGGGAAGCTTCAGCTTCTCCATGTTTTGCTCCTCTGGAATGGGATTTGGAGAATTGTTTACCCGGCACGTGAATTGTTTTTACTTAATGGCCAATCCCAGTCCAGCTGTGTCAGACTCTGGTCAGTCACGAGTTTTTATTGTTCATTCTTTTCTAGATCTCTGATGTCTCCTTTCTCTTTCTTTAGTGTAGTTTTAGAATATACTATAGTATAATATAATATACTATAGTATAATATAATAAATATAATATAATATAATATACTATAGTATAATATAGTATACTATAATATAATGTAATATAATATAATATAATATAATATAATGTAATGTAATATAAGGCAATGTAATGTAATGCAATATAATGCAATATAATGTAATGTAATATAGTATAATAATATAATATAATATAATATAATATAATATAATATAATATAATATAATATAATATAATATAATATAATATAATATAATATAATATAATATAATATAATATAATATAATATAATATAATATAATATATCAGCCTTCTGAGAACTTGGAGTCAGATTCTCATCTCTCACTTCGTCCTGGCACCTGCAACAGTTTTAACCAATGAAGACCCAGCAGATCCCAAGCTCTGCTTCTCAGCCATTCCCAGTAAAAACCAGGCCCAAACTGGGGCTGCAGGGAAGGAGGGATGGAGCAGGCCCACCCCAGCCCCTGCACCCGCTGGTTTTTGCCAAGGCAGCTTCCCCCGAGTCCCAGCTGCACCACAAATTCACCTCCAAGATGCAGAAGAGAGCAGAAGAGAAGGGGGCCACACGCTCAGCAGTGACAGGAATTCCCTGCAGGTGACAAAAAGCAGCCTGTCTATCAGCAGACTCCTTTTGTGCCTGACTTTGAGGCGCATTATCCTTGCAGAAAGTGAAACGTGGGGAACCAAAGAGGGGAAAACAAAGCCTGTAAACAGCACGGAGCAAATCTCCCAGGCTGCCGAACTTCACTGGAGTGGAAGGAGCTGAGTGTGCTGTGGGCTCCGTGCTCTGCCAGGGCAGCAGCTCCCGGCCCAGGAGAGGCACAGAGAGCTCACACAAGCTGCACTTGTCCTAAAATGCTCTTAAATCTTCTCCCATTCCCTTCTCCCAGCTCCCTTCCCTCCCACACAGATCCCAGCTGCAGATCCAGGAGCTTGGCAGCAACCCACCTGAGCGAGGGCTCTGTTTGATGCCTCCCATCCTCCCCGTGTGACGCGGCTCAATCCCACAGCTGCTGCTCCCACACTTGGAAATCTGCACTGAGGTAATCGGGACTGGAGTGCAGGCAGAACCCTCGGGGCTGGACAGAGCAGAGCACAGGGTGTGCTTCCTCCAAAGGTGTAAGAGCCGAAGTGAGGGATGCAGGACTCCAGGAAGCTCTTCAAAATGCAGTTTATTGCATACAAAGTGCAGTTTATTGTGTACAAAATGCAGTTTATTGTGTACAAAGTGCAGTTTATTGTGTACAAAGTGCAGTTTTTGTATACAAAATGCAGTTTATTCCATCCAAGGTGTCACAGCAGTCCAGGGTGGTGGGTGACAGAGCTGTGCCCACAGCTGTCAGCTCCAGCTGCAGGCAGGCCTGGAGACCCTTTGGTTTTGGATACAATGCATTATTTACTTTTCTTTTGGATACAATGCATTATTTACTTTTCTTTTGGTTACAATGCATTATTTACTTTCCTTTGCTAAGCATCTTCATACAGTAGAACCAATCTACACCTTAACTATTATCTACAGCCTATCATAACTGCTATAATTACCATATTCATGTTACTGTTCTCCACTCACTCACAGTCAGTACATTACAGTTTAAGCTGGAAGTTGTTTTTCAGTTTTCTTGCAGAGGAAAATTCTGAGACCTTTTTTCTGCTTGCCACATTTGCTGCCTTGTTTGCCTGTGCTCTCTCCCTGCTTGGTAAAAACATCTTCTTGTTTGGGGTGGGTTTATCCTTTGCTCTAAGCCATAAAACCCCTTCTAACTCACACACCCTTTGCTCCTTGGTTATCCAGTGAGACTGGCTCAGCAATTCTTTTCTTCCATATCAAAACCTGCTTCCATCTCTATTCCTTCACCAGACTCCACATTCAAAAATCTTTCTGCCAAGCACACAAATCTGTGAGACTTTCTTGTCAAACACAGAGGTTATGAAATGATTGAGACTCATTTGATATTTTACAGCTTTGTTTTACATTTAATATCCCTGGCAGTGCCCAAGGCCAGGTTGGAGCACCTGGGACAGTGGGAGATGCCCCTGACCTGACAGGGGTGGGCCTGGATGATTTTTAAGGTCCCTTCCAACCCAAAACCATTCCATGGCTTTTGTGTCTCAGAGCTGGTGGGATTTTGTGCACCAGAAGAACAAAGATCAATTTTGCAAGCGCATGTTGCCAATATTAAGGACTCCCTGCCTCAGAGCAAAGATTATTAAATACAGAGCAGTAGTTAAAACGTAGAAATGTAGAGATTTTAATCAATTGTCTCTCGTGCCTGTTTTAGGGAGAAAAGCCACTTGAATGAGGATGAACAGATGGATATTGGGCAGCACTGAAAGGCAGTAATGAATAACCTCAAAATTAAGAGCCGGAGAAAATAGAAAAATCTTTTCTGTTGTTTGCACCACTACATAAGAGTAGAAGAGTTTTGTATTTTATGAGAAGAAAACGGCCTACAAGTGATTGTAACCCAAACCTCACCAGAAAATCTCTGGTGTCAGCAAGGTGAGGTCAAATCTCAGAAGCTGCTGGTGATTCCTTCCCTAAGGAGAGCGCATTCAGCACTGCAAGAATCCACCTGCATTCCAAAAATACACCTGGGTTCTAAAAATACACCTGGATTCCAAAAATACACCTGGGTTCTAAAAATACACCTGGATTCCAAAAATACACCTGGGTTCTAAAAATACACCTGGATTCTGAAGGTAACATGGATTCCAAAAATACACCTGGATTCTGAAGATAACATGGATTCCAAAAATACACCTGCATTCCAAAAATACACCTGAACTCCAGAAATACACCTGGATTCTGAAAATACACCTGAATTCCAGAAATACACCTGAATTCCAGAAATACACCTGGATTCTGAAAATAACATGGATTCCAAAAATACATCTGCATTCTAAAAATACACCTGGATTCCAAAAATACACCTGGATTCCGAAAATACACCTGGACTCCAAAAATACATCTGCATTCTAAAAATACACCTGGATTCCGAAAATACACCTGGATTCTGAAAATGCCCCTGCATTCCAAAACCACACCAGGATTCCCAAACCTGTCCTGCATTCCTGCTCTGCACAGCTCCGTGTGGCTGTTGCTCTGTGCCTGAGCAAAAAGAGAGAAAACTTCTGCTGCTGCTGCTGCTGCCAATGAAATTTGGATGAAATCCCCACCAACAACAAGAACAAGAAGTTAATTTGAAGCCTTCCCTGTCAGTTCTGTTCCAGCCTCTGTTCAGTCACTCCAGGCTGCACCAGCTTGGTTCTGTTGGAACTGAGCCTCAGGAAAGGAGACAATTTACCTTAAATTTACCTTAAATTTACTTTAAATCCACCAAATTATTCCCCTCCACTGAAACAACTTCATGGCTGTGGAACAGCTGTCCCACACAGCGGCCCAGGCGCCTCTGCCACATTCCATGGCCACCATTATTTATAAATATATTCAATAATTAAGATTCAGTTTGGATGACCTTGACCAGCCCCTGGCGCTCACTTTTCCCTTCTTGGGCAGCTTGAAATGCACTTTGGGTATCTCGAATCACACTTTAGGGAGTGTGAGGAGGATGATGACATTGGCCAGGAAAAATCCTGCATTTGATGCAAATTCCCACGTGAGATTAGGACGCAGAAATGGTTGAGACTCGTTTGATATTTAACAGCATTGTTCTACATTTAATATTTGAAAGCAATCACCACCAATAAAACTTAAAAAGCCCAAATCAGGAGAATCAACCCCCCCCAGCCTTCCCTCCTAACTGCACACAATAAATCAGGGTGGTTAAGGAGTTTTAAGCCATAAAACTGCAAATCAGGCATTTTGTGCTGCAAATCGATTTCTATTGAGAGCTCTCCCTCGTGCAGCCTCATTTGGAGCTGCCAGGGGTTGCTAACAGAGTTTGCAGCAGCAAACCCAGATGACAGGAACCCATCTGCCTCTGTGGGGGCAGCCCTTGCATCTGCAAGAGAAATGGGAATTTTTGGGTGGTTTTTTGGTTTTTTTCTCCCTCCTAAATGCAAAGCAGGTAAAATTGAAAGCAATTTGTGCAAAATTGAAGTGCAAGTTAAAGTGCTGCTGCAATCCATCTCCAAGAGTTCAGCTCTGCTATGCTTGAATTTTTCTTTTTCATTTGTTTTTTAGCATTTATTACAGCAGGGAATGATGATGCCTTAGGAAGGGGAGATTTAGTGCTCTACAGGAACAGGAGCAGACCAGAACTAGGAGCACTTTGTGCTGTCTGATGCCAAATAATATCTTTGCCTGATTCTAAAATGCACTACAAATAAAAGCCCTGCATTCATGCACCACATTAGCACTGAAAAGGAGCCCCAGAGAACATCTCATTTCTGCAGCGTGGATTATCAAGCTGCCAAGAAAGAACTACTGCAAACTGATTTTATGATGCTTGTTACTGGCTGATAAAATTAATGTTGTCACGCAGCAAACACAGATTCTTAATACTTGGATAAAATAGCAGTTGTCATAATGAAATCAGGCTGCCTGGGAGCCAAAATAAAACAAAAACCAAAGGGAGACGGTGCTTTAGACAATTTTGGGAGTTCAGTGGAGACAGAAAATATTAAGACAGAGCTGAGCTTGTTCCCCTTCTCGTCACAGGCAAATTGGATTAGTGGGCACCTGGTTGTTGGCTCCTTTGTTTGGGTCCTGTCTGCAGTGGAGGCACTGGGTGAGGAATCGGGGATTGGGTGATTCCCATCCTGCATCCTCAGGGAAGGGACGCCAGCCACGAGAGGATGTGTGGCTTCTCTGGGTGAGCTCAATCGCAACACTCACACAGCTGAAGTTAATCACCCGACCCAAATCCTTTTCTGGGTTGGGAATGCACTGCTGGGGCTTTTCCAAGGGAAAAATGCCACACAGATATTCCCAGTGAAGGCATTGCAGGCACTGAACTTTTGTCCGGAATTTCGTCAGAGTCAGGCACTGAAATTGCTCTGAAAATTTTATGGTTTCTATGAAATCTTGGCCCCGTAGGAAAATTGCATCACCAGCTTAGTGGGGGACGTGATTTCCCCAAAGTTCATTGTTTATAATGCAGGATGTGCCCAATTAAAATCCATATAGAAGTTGTTTTCCCGGAGGTGTAACTTAGGTGCAAAGCTGTTTTAAGACAAATACACAAAAGGATGCCCAGACACCCCTCACCATCCTCCCTGCTCATGTGGGAGCCTCACATGCACATGAAGACATTTACTCACTCCATAAAGTTTATAAAGCCATCACTGAATATAATTAAAGGTATATTTTCTTCTAGCTGATCTTTTTAAAGTGGGTCATCATGTTGATTTAAGTAACTGCAGTGGTGCCTGTGAATGTTTAATGAAAATAAAGGCCAGCGAGGAACAAGCACAGACAATTTATTGTCCCATTCCCATTTCACTGAGGTTCTTACTCTCAGCTACAAAGCCACTTTCAGAAGTAGTAATAAGATCATTTCCTCTCCTCCCCCCCTTCCCCGTCCCTTTTATTCCGGGAAGATTAAAAAGAATAAAAGGATGTGGTCATAAAACCTGAAAGGGACAAGATTCAAAATGGCTCTGATCCCTGTTCAGCCTGCGGAGCGTGGCTCAAAGGGGCTCTGCCCCTGGCATTGTGACATCCCCAAGCAGGTCACTGTGGTGTGGTGGCGTTCTCAGGGGTCCCAGGAGCAGGGAAGAGATGAGAAACTTGACTCCATGTTTCAGAAGGCTGATTTATTATTTTATTTTTTATTACTTTATATATATATATATATAGATATATATATAGATAGATATATATATATATATATATATATATACACACATATACATATACATATATATACAATATATATATACATATATATACATATATTATATTAAAACTATACTACAAGAATGGAAGAAAGGATTTCATCAGAAGGCTTGAAAGGAATAGAAAGGAATGGAATGATAACAAAACTCGTGACTCTCAGAGAGTCTGACACAGCTGGGCTGTGATTGGCCATTCATTAGAAACAATCAACATGGACCAATCACAGATGCACCTGTTGCATTCCACAGCAGCAGGTAATTATTGCTTTTCTTTTCCTCTGAGGCTTGTCAGGAGAAAAAATCCTAGCAAAAGGATTTTTCATAAAATATCGTGGCTACGGGTCACAATTCCTGAAGCACAACCGTGTCACCATCACATTTTCTGGAAAAATCCCTTTGTCAGGATTTCTTCTCCTGGGAAGCTGAGAAGCCTCAGAGAAAAATGAAAACAATAATGATCTGATTTGCTTCTCCTGTGTTTTGCTGCTTTGGAATGTGGTTGGACATTGTTTATCCACCAGGCGATTGTTTCATTGGTTTCACCAATCATGGCCAAGCTGTGTTGAGGCTCTGGAAAGAGTCACGAGTTTTCATTGTTATCTTTGTAGCCTTCTGTCTGCATCCTTTCTGTATTCTTTAGCATAGTTTTAGTACAGCATTTCTTTAAAATAATATCCAAAAATAATAAATCGGCCTTCTAAGACCATGGAGTCAGATTCTCAATTCCTTCCAGCCAGGGGGACCCCAGAAAACCCCACACAACCCCATCAGCACCTTGCAGAAAGCAGCCTTCAACCACAGCAGCGCTGCAGCAGAGGACGAGTTTGGGTCCCAAGCCCTCTTTCTGAGCTCTGTGCCCCACTCCCATCACTCTGGGCACGTCTCCCACGCTCCAGGGTGGGAAAAGAGTGGGAAAAGGAGGAGAGACGAGCTCCCAGCCGGCTGTGCACTGCACCTTTGCCGGTACCTCAGCTCTGAGAAGGGATCATCCACCAGAATTCCTCTCCAAGCCTTGTGCTGTTACCAATCCTATAAATATCCAGCGCTCTCCTATTAAGCAATCACCCCAATTATTAATCCATTAGCAATTCCATTGCAGAAAAATTCACTGTAAAGTCTGCTCAGAATGTCTGTTCTTGACTGGCTGGGTTTTTTTTTGGGGGGAGGCATTGTTTAATTATGATTTAAAAGCTTGGCTTCCTGAACTTCACAAAGAATTAAAACCTTGAGTTGCTTCATCTGACTCTGGCAAAAACTGCTCCCAAATTAACTGTATACCCCCTGTTCTCTGCCTTGAGAACTTCTCAGGGCATGCTGAAGCTCCTTTCCTCTCCTTTTGTGTGAGGAGGAGCAGGATTATGTAAGAAAATGGCAGCAATTATGATATTAACATAATGGGAACAATTAGTGCAGCAAAATCCGCGAGTTAATTGAAGTGCACTCACGTCTTTTGAGGAAGGGCTTTGTCATATCTTGATTTACCTTCTGGGGGTTACAATGCTCTGCTTTCTCTGAGTGGGGGTGAAAGACAAGTGAAAATGTTCAGGAATTGGAGGGGAAAACAGAGAAAAAAAAATGGAAAAAGCTGCTTTGTAGCTCTGACACCTGACAGGGATCAGATCAGAAAATCATTGATGATTTTCCCTTGAATCCTTTCAGGGAGAAGGACGAGGCATCCAAAATAAAACACCGCAAAATGTGGGGTTTGTCCTGGGAAGAAACTCTTAGGAAAGCAAAATAAAACATCACAAAACGTGGATTTTGTCCCGGGAAGAAACTCTTAGAAAAGCAAAATAAACATCACAAAATGTGGATTTTGTCCTGGCAAGAAACTCTTAGAAAAGCAAAATAAAACATCACAAAACGTGGGGTTTGTCCTGGGAAGAAACTCTTAGAAAAGCAAAAATTCACCTGTTGAAACTTGGAGAGGGTGGAATTTCCAGGGTCAAATATAAACCCAAAACCCAACAGCTGAGCTGAGAGAAAACCAGCTCCGGCTCCCCACTCTCTGTTTGCTCTTTGTACCTTCAAAGCAGGCAATTGATTTAAAGTTTTTATTCTTTTATTTTCCCCTCATAAAAATCCTCTGCAAAAGGGGTGGGAGAGGAGATTGTCCTGTGGGAATGAGCTGGGCAGCAAAGCAGAAAAGGACGAGGACACCTTTGGGTGTTTGTCCCAGTTTTGCCTAACTTGGCGTGTAGGGCAACTTGATGAGCTTAATTAGCAAATTATAGTCAGTCCATTATCCAACTTGTAAAGGTAGAATTGTTTTTCCACTTTCTGCAGTGTAAAGAAACCCAGCCATGTGGCAGCAACAAACTCTGTTTGCTCTCCCCGCTGAAAATCAGCTTTTATAATTTAATTTTAATATTCGGAAGTGACTCTTGCTGCCTCCCCTCCCTCCACTGCAGCAGCCTGGGAGCAGCATATGGTTTCCTAAAGGCTTGGAAGGAGAAATTCCATTTGTGTGTGTGTGTGTGCGATTCCAGGCACAGTTCCTCTGCCTGAAACCCCCGAGGATGTGTAAAATGTAAAACTGCTAAAAAAAGGAAAACTGCTACGACCTCCTTTGATTAATGGATGGCTGAAGGAAAAGGTTTCTGCAGGAAATTTCCAAATTGAGGAGTGTTTGCTTCAGAATATCGTCAGCAAATCAAAAGTGCGGCACAGCAGCATCATGGGTTGATATGTTCCAGTAGTCTTGCCCTTTCTGGACAGAAAAATGAAATAAAAAAGCCATTTCTTCAATCACAAATGGGCAGAATAATGAGTTTATTTTGTTGGTAGGATGGATGGCTCCTGACTTTTGAAAGGTGCAGTGTCATGTAGAAATTGTAGCTGGTATGGGAGCTGTGATTTGACACCTGCTGACTCCAGATATTTAATTAAAACTCAGGGCAGGAAAGTAATAATTTACCAGCATTATAAAAGGCTTTGGCTCGCAGTGAGAGCCATTGGGGGGATCAAAGATCACAACCTTGCTGAATAAAAAGGGGCTCGGTTTAATGATCACTGATCCAACATCATTTAAATGTGCAGCTGAAAAAAAAAAACCCACCCCACAAACCCATAATGGGATGTAACGGAACATAAATTCTCCAAGGAGGAGATAAAACCTCTGTGTGTGTCCATATTTTATATCCCAAAGGTTTGGCAAGGACGTGGGTGCAGTTCCCTGGTGCTGATGGAGAGCGCAGGAGTTTGGGGCTTGGCTGGTGCCCCCAAACCCCCGGAGCCCAGTGGTCCCACGGGGATGTGCTGCTGCCTCTGGGAGCTCCAGGGAGGGGATTTGTGCCCCTCACCTCCCCTTGCATCTCCTCCAGTCATTCCCTGCCAAAGCAGAGCTGGAGTAGGGCTTTTTATTCTATTTTTAAAATTTTTTTAAATTTCTAATTACATTTTTATTCTATTTTAAAATTTTTTAAATTTAATTCCTATTTCGTAATTTAATTTTAATTTTAATTTAATTAATTTTAAATTTAATTTAATTTTTAAATTAATTTTATTGTTTTTTAATTTTAATTTAATTAATTTTGAATTTAATTTAATTTTAATTAATTTTATTAATTTTTTAATTTTAATTTAATTAATTTTAAATTAAATTTAATTTTTAAATTAATTTTATTATTTTTAAATTTTAATTTAATTAATTTAAAATTTAATTCAATTTTTAGTTAATTTTATTCATTTTTAAATTTTAATTTAATCAATTTAAAATTCAACTCAATTTTTAATTAATTTTATTCCTTTTTAATTTTAATTTAATCAAATTTAAATTTAATTTTTGAATTAATTTTATTCATTTTTAAAATTTTAAAAATTTTTAATTCTATTTTTTTAAATTTATTTTAAATTTTTTTTTAGTTTTAATTTTAATTCTATTGTTATAGACTAAAATCAATAAAATAAAATGTTTCTTTCATTCTGTTGTCTATTGGTGTTACAGATGTACAGGCTGACAATATTTCTTCTGGCTCTCAGTTGAACGAAGCAGTTTTGGAAGGTTGGAATTGGGGAGGGACGGCAGGACAAGGAGTCTTGGCACTGTTTTGGCAATAATTCCGTGGTGACTTTGCGAAGTTGTTTATCCCCAGTGGAAACACCCCAAAGCTTCCAGCTCTGCTGTCAGAAATAAACTCCACTGGGCTTTTATTTCATGTATCTGCACTCAAAACTTGTCCGGTGGTTTTGGTGTGGCAGGGATGGTCCCAGCATTCCCAACAGCAGGGAAATAATTCCTGGTGCATTGAGTAGAGCATCCCCAAAATTGGATTTTCTTCCAGAAAAATAATCACCTCCTGGACCAAGAAATGGAAATGGGGGGACGATGAGTGTGGTGCTGTTCAGAGGGGTCCCAGGACCAGGGAGGAGATGAGAATCCTGACTCCATGTTTCAGAAGGCTGATTTATTGTTTGATGATCTATATTATATTAAAAGAAAATGATATATTAAAATTATACTAAAAGAATAGAAGAAAGGATTTCATCAGAAGGCTTGAAAGGAATAGAAAAGAATGATAACAAAATCTTGTGACTGAGCAGAGAGTCTGAGCCAGCTGGGCTGTGATTGGCCATTAATGAGAAACAACCACATGAGCCCAATCCCAGATGCACCTGTTGCATTCCACAGCAGCAGATAATCATTGTTTGCATTTCATTTCTGAGGCCTCTCAGGAGAAAAACTCCCATTAAAAAAAGGATTTTCCATAAAATATCGGGGCGACAGGTGAGGAGGAGGAGGAGGAAGCAGCATTTTCAGGGACTTACTGAGGAATAAATTCAGTCACAACCAAATCCCTGCCTTCTGAGTCCTACTCCTGAGCCAAATTCCAAATTTCAAGGGACCAGAATTCTGCATGAGGAATTAATAGCGAGCGTTAGCATGAACTGCCCCAAGGAGCTCACAGCACAGAACATTTTTATTTTCTGTTATTAATTCCAGACTTGCTGCTGTTCCCAGTCTCGGCTGCAGGATCACGACTCAGGCAACACATTGCTCGCTGTCCCTGCTGCAATTAGTGGTGACAACAAATAATTATGAGCAATTGGTAATCAGAGATCTGTGTGGTAAATCACACTGAGCCATTCTGGATCAGAGAAAATGCTTAAATAGGGAATATTTATATGGACAATTTATTAATAGACGGCAGAATTAGAAATTATAGGCTGGAATTTGGGAGGCTGAGTTGGTTTCAAGTCCCACTAAATACGAGATCAAGGCTTTTCCCTTCACTGTCCTTTTACTTTCAGATCCCATTGTCCAAGTTTGTGCTATTTCAGCTTGGTCTGTCTCTGCTTTTAGTGCCAATCCCATAAATAAAGCCTTGGCTACCAGAAATTACACTTCCAAATGCTGGAATTCTCAGAACCCATCAGTCAGGCACCTCAGCAGACACAGGGAGACTTTGGTGCACTCACACCAGGATCTCCCACATGAATTATGGAGCTGAACCTCCTTGGAGACCTTGGATATCTCCAGCAAAAGCCCACACGCGCAAAACCAGAAAATTATTTTTAATATCGCACATCTGTCGTGTTCAGGAGCTGCTGAGCTGCTTTAGCACCAATTAAAGCTGTGTTTTTCTGTAGCTCCTGTAGTCCCTTGATCTGCTGCCACGGGCAGGAGTTTTCTATTGATTCCTCCTCCTCACAGTGAGGGATTTTCAGGCCGACCTCCGAACACCTGAGAGCGTTGTGACAATTTCCTTCACTCTAAATCACCTCATGCTCCTTCCTGCTCACTGGGCCAGCACCAGGAGCTTTTTTCCTCGCTGGGATTTTTTTCCTCTGCCTCTAAAAATGGTGCAGGATCAGGCCAGGGGAGGAAGGAGCTCTTAAAGTTAAGCACGTGCTTAAGTGCTTTCCTGGATCAGTGCCCTGCTCCATCGATGTTCCCAGTGCCATTTGCAGGAGCTGTAATTGCCTGCCCACGTCTGCAGTGGCTGCTCAGCACTAAATCTCCGCGTCCTCTCCTCCTCCAGAGGCTCTCAAGGTCACTGGACAGCCACGGGCCCGCTTGGGTGAGGAATCCAAGCCTTGGGAGCGTCGCTGTGGCTGCTGACGGCAAAGGGGAAACGTTTGTGGGTGGGCGGTGTCAGCGTTTTTGGGATTTAATTGTCACAGCCTTGGGAGGGAAGATGCTCATTGAATGGTGGAGTGGGTTGGGTGAGAAGAACCTAAAAGGTGATCCAGTTTCAACCCTTGCACCTCCCACTGTCCCTGGTTGTTCCAGCCTGGCCTTGGGCACTGCCAGGGATCCAGGGGCAGCCCCGGCTGCTCTGGGAATTCCATCCCACCCCTGCCCACCCTCATTCCTTCCCAATATCCCACCCAGCCCTGCCCTCTGCTACTCTGGAGCCATTCCCTGTGTCCTGTCCCTCCATCTCCTGCCCCCAGTCCCTCTCCAGCTCTCCTGGAGCCCCTCTTCCGAGATCTTGGAAATTTTAAATCTGTCCAGGGAATGGTTTGGGTTGAAGGAGCCTCAAATCCCACCCAGTGCCACCCCAGCCATGGCAGGGACACTTCCCACTGTCCCAGGGGGCTCCAGCCTGGCCTTGGGCACTGCCAGGGATCCAGGGGCAGCCACAGCAAATCTGGGAATTCCATCCCAGCCCCTCTCCCAATATTTCTTCCCAAAATCCCATCCAAACCTGCCCATGGAATCCTGGAATGGTTTGGGTTGGAGGAGACCCCAAAGCCCATCCAGTCCCACCATGGGTCCCACACCTCCCACTGTCCCCACTGTCCCAGGCTGCTTCCCCCTGGGCAAAGGACGAACAAAACCCTGGCTAAAGTTGCACAGAACCGTTTTAAACCTGCATAATTTCCAACAATTTGACCACCACGTTTTTATTTTTGTGTCCAGCTGAAAAGCAAGGTGGCAGCAGCAGCTTAAAATGTTCCTCCCTTGGCACATAAAGGTTGGGATTTTTCCTCTCTCCTGAGCCTGCAGGACTTTGCAACCAACCACAAAAAGCTCAGGGGTGTCAGAGGGAAGATCTATGCTCTAATCAGGAGGGATGTCTCCTCAGGGCCCTATCAGTTGCCAAGAAACTACTTTTGCAAAAGTGGAAGTCTCAGAGAGCTCCTCAAAGAATTGGCTGGAGGGACGTGGAGTGACCTGGCTGAGCTTGGAGAGGTTTCCTGGAACAGGGGCTGAGGTGCCACGACCAGGAGAGTGCTGGAAATGCACAGGCACTGCCAGCAGAATGGGCACTTTAATTGGATTTAAATCCTTCTCGTGCAGCAGGAGCAGCACAGATTGCTGGCTGGCTGACCAGACTCAGCCCAGCACCTCCAGCTCTGACAGCAGCAGTTGGTGCTCACTGTTAGAGGGATTGAACACGGAATCCTGGAATGGTCTGGGTTGAAAAGGACCTTGAATCCCACCCAGTGCCATCCCTGTCATGGGCAGGGACACCTCCCACTGTCCCAGGCGGCTCCAACCTGGCCTTGGGCACTTCCAGGGATCCAGGGGCAGCCACAGCTGCTCTGGGAATTCCATCCCAGCCCCTCTCCCAAGATTTCTTCCCAAAATCCCATCCAAACCTGCCCATGGAATCCTGGAATGGTTTGGGTTGGAGGAGACCCCAAAGCCCATCCAGTCCCACCATGGGTCCCACAGCTCCCACAGTCCCAGGCTGCTCCAGCCTGGCCTTGGGCACTTCCAGGGATCCAGGGGCAGCCCCAGCTGCTCTGGGCATCCGGAGCCAAACAATCTGAATGTTTAGGAATGTGGAGCTTGGAGAGTTAATAGTTTTTCCCTCGAGTCATCCCTCAGCTGCTGCTGCTGCCATGCTGAGCCCTTGCCCTCGAATTTGTGGTGGATGAGGCCCCATTTTTTAAAAAGCAAAACCAATTCTACTGTAGTGGCTGTGATTTAGAGCTTTGTTCCATGCTAAAACCCCAAAAAAATGGGAAGATTTAGGTGCTGCACCAGCTTTTACAACAAGGAGGATTTAGGCTTGTGTTTCCCACCAACTTTTGGTGCTGTTGTTGTTGTTGACTGAAGTTTTCTTCAGGGAAGTTCTTGGCTTGGCTGGGAATGAGCAGAACTTTCCCTGGGTGAAACCACAGAGGGTCGGGAGCAGCACAAAACATAAAATTCCCAGAGCAGCTGTGGCTGCCCCTGGATCCCTGGAAGTGCCCAAGGCCAGGCTGGAGCCACCTCGGATGGTGGAAGGTGCCCCTGCCCATGGAGGGGTGTCCCAGGTTGCAAGGCAAGATGCATTTATTGCCATCTGGATGGCAGCTGGCTTTTATCAGGTGGGCAGTTTGCCTTATCTCTCTCTGAGTGATCACAATCACTCCTCCCTCCAGGGGGACATCTGCTGATAAGAGGCCATTGAATGTCCCTGCATGGCTGATAAGAACTGCAGCATCCCATTGGCAGATGTGAGCCCAGAGGGAGGAGCCAAGCATTCCTACCCGGATATAATATGGAGATTCTGGGACACCAGCCAAGCATTCCTGCCTGGATATAATCTGGAGATTCTGGGACACCAGCCAAGCATTCCTACCCGGATATAATATGGAGATTCTGGAACACCAGCCAAGCATTCCTACCCGGATATAATCTGGAGATTCTGGAACACCAGCCAAGCATTCCTACCTGGATATAATCTGGAGATTCTGGAACACCAGCCAAGCATTCCTACCTGGATATAATCTGGAGATTCTGGAACACCAGCCAAGCATTCCTACCTGGATAGAATCTGGAGATTCTGGAACACCAGCCAAGCATTCCTGCCTGGATATAATCTGGAGATTCTGGAACACCAGCACGGCTTCTCCAATGGATTCCCCAGAGGAGCAGCAGCTGCCTCTCCTTCCCCTGGATCTTCAGAGGAAGAGACTCCACCCTTCTCCAGGATCCCTGCTCCAGCAGAACCAGCCCTGGCACTGCAGGAGGGCTGAGCCACAATTCCAATGGTTCTGCTGCCCACACCCTGACCCACAGGGTGTCAGGCTGGGTTCTGACTCTGGCACTGTTGGTTTAGTTCACTGCATTGTTTATTTTATCCTTTATTTTTCTCCCCTATTAAAGAACTGTTACTTCCTACTCCCATATTTTTGCCTGAGAGCCCCTTAATTTAAAATTTATAGCAATTTGGAGGGGTGGGGAGGGTTTACATTCTCCATTTCAGGGGAGGTTCCTGCCTTCCTTAGCAGACCCATGGCTTTCCAAACTGAGACAAGGGGGCAGCACTGGACGGCCTTTGAGGTCCTTTTCAGCACAAAATATTCCAGAATTCCACGATAAATCCTCCCTCCAAATGTCTGCACAAGAAGTCAAATCCACTTCTCTGCTGCGTTCCAGTGTCTCAGACAGAGCATCCAGAAATTCCATCATCCCAAAGGCGAGCACCAAATTCTACCCCTCCACTCTCGAAAGTTTTTGCCTAGTTATAAAAATTAGCTCAGGAGAATTGCTAAGTAATTTCAAGTACCATAAAGTAGCTGCTGGGAATAAAAAGTGTCGTAACTGCGAAAGCATCAGCCCAGTTTCTGCAGGAGTGAGTTATTATCATTAATTATCACTCTATTTTATAGTTATTGCCTGTAATTTCAGACTTTAAATACTCCAAAGCATAAACAATGCTAATTTAATTACAGTGGGAAAGTCATAAAAATTTGCATGCAGAGGAAGAAATAATTAATAAAGTTTATTGCAAGAGAAACTTAAAATAATAATTAGCATTTGTTGGCATTTTTAGTGTCATGGAATTAAGTATAATTTCTTAGCTTGGGCCCCAGGTATTATTTATATTTGTTTGAGATGGAGGATTGTGGAGAGAGTTGCATGACCTGTGAGTGCTGAGCAGCACAAAAATAATTCCTTGGTGTAAATCCTTTCCACCAGGTTCAGCACTGGAAAAACCATTCCTGGGAATGGGAAAATCCAGATCCTGATCCTGCTGCTGAAAATATTTCCACAGAAAGGTGAAATGTGCCTCCAGGCAGGGGATGGAAATTGCATTTCCTCTGATTTATGCCTTTGTTTTCTGTAATTTCATAATGATCTCCTGTCCTCTGTCAGGAACCACTCCTGTAAGTTGTGCTTCATCTTTGTCAGTGGGATGGTCACTTACATCAATTCTAGGCATTAATGAAGTGGTTAATTAGTGCAGAGCACCACAGCATCCTGCTGGAAACAGAGTTGACATGGAGTTATTTTTCTTCCCATTCGTGCTACACTTGGAGGCCTGTTTATGTACAAAGATATCTGCTTATTATAATTATATTATTAATACTATTATAATATTATAATTATGATTTAATATATATTATTTTTGTATATTAAATATAATATTATTATTATATCTGTTTAATGTGGATCTTTGTACATTTAACATTAATTTATGGACTGCCTGTATCCTTTTTTTCTTTTTTTTTTTTTTCTCTTCTTTTTCTTTTTCTTTCAAAGCACTTCAGGTCACAGCCCACAGAGAAGTAAAATTCCTGGGATTGGAGACCCCAGCTCTGAAATTTGATAGAAAGAGTTTATTAAAGAAACCTTTCTGCCATGTCTGAGGGGCAGAAAAGACAAATTTGTGTATTTAAACTCCTTCACAGAAAGGGGTTTAAATAGAGGGAAAGAATTCCTTAACCTCAGATTTTGGCAAAAGATTAAATTTAAGGAATTTGTTCCTCAGGTTCCAGTGATAGCAAATCAGATCTGTTTGTAAAAATGGATTCTTTATCAAGCAGAAATAGATAACAGGCAGAAGATCTCAATCAGAATAAAACTAAAGAACTACCAGGAGATTACAGCAGAACATAAACCAACCAGTCCTTGTATTAAAGCTGGCAAAATAAACAGTATTGATTAGGAATTGAATGTAATTTACCACCAAAACAAGGATAATGTGCACAGATTCCTTGGAAGTAACTGAAATCCGTGCCCCCACTCGGGGCAGAAACCCCACGCATTTCCAGGAATTAATTTTCATTTCTTTTCATCTCCATAATCTGAATAGGTCTTCACCATTTTAAACCATTATCAGTTTTGATGCTTACTTTCTCTGCATCAAAACTGATAATGGTTTAAATTCTTTTCGTGATTCAAGCCAAAAAAAACCACTGAATGTGTATATCCAGAAGGGAGTAAAAATGGATTTTACTTCTCACAAAAGACCGAACTCTCAAAAATTGCATTGTGATGCCAGCAAAACAGAAAGTCCAAGAACTAAAAATGGTGTCAACTTCAAAGCTGAAGAGATAATAGTTAATTAGAGCTGAAATCACTGCTGCAAAGGAATTCAGGTCCTAAGTCCTGTGCATCCTGGTGCCACGAGCAAAAAAAACTCACCCATAAAGCGAATCAAAGGACTCCCACCCTCGGCGGAGATGACAAACTGAATTACCCACTTAGGGACAATGTAGTGCCACCGTGATTCCTGTAGGTATTTCCGAGGTAATTTTCACCTCTGCCACTAATTCCGTGTCCCAGCTTGTCCCTGCCTGCCGTTCCTAATGGCTTTGCAATGGAAATGAGCTTTAAGTGGCTGTTAACAGAAATTGGCTTTGAACCCATCCGCTGCAGATCAGGGACCCCTGAGCTCTCCGGGTCTTACAAGCAGGGGTTTTTTTTTGGTTTGTTTTTTTTTTTTTATATAGATATGGATAATTATAAACTGTAAAATGGAATTATTAGCTTTATTTGTCTTTTATTCTTGTTTATACCCAATTTTTTTAATCCCGATTTCCCAGCTTCTCTCTTTCTCCGTTTCTGAGGTACTTGAGAGGTTCAGACTCCCCAGAACACCTGATACTGAATATTTCTCTCTAATGTATAAATCTCCCTTTTAATTTTTAAATTCTTATGGAATCTGGGAGGTTTTCCCCATTTCTGAGGTACTTGAGAGGTTCAGACTCCCCAACACACCTGATCCCAAAAATTCCCCTCTAATGTATAACCCTCCCTTTTAATTTTTAATTCTTACTGAATTTAGGGGTTTCCCCCATTGTTTCTTTCACCTTTTAATATCCAATTTCATTTACCATTAAACCTAAAGTTTATTTGTAAAGGCAAATCTCTTTTTCCATTCATCAATCAATGGAATAATTCCCATTGTTTCTTTCATCTCCCAGTGCTGGTTTTATCCCCCAGCAGCCCCACAGCTGGTTTGCAAACACAAATCCCCCGTTCCTCTCCCTCCTCAGGAAAAATGCACATTCCTGAATTCCCTGCGTTGGAGGGGACCCGCAGGTGGCCTTTTCTGCAGGGCAATATTGATTTCTGTTCATCACAGGTGGCTCTGGGGGTGCTGACACAGCCCCAGGAGTGACAAACGAGGGAAGGTGGCTGTGTCACACCCCTGACAAGATCTGCTGTCATTTCACTGCTAAATAGGGACATTTTTTTTTAGCTCCAATTTGTTTTTTTGGGGTTTTTTTTGAGGAGGCAGGAGATTGCAGAGGCAGATCAAGCAGCCTGTGTTTATTATTTACATGCTCCGTGGAAAAGCTGAGCTGCCAAATTCAAATGAGGGACAGGATTCTATTGAAAATTAATACAGAGATTGTTTGGGGTTTTTTGTTGTTTTTTTTTCCTGGCTGTCAGGTCTGTCTGGTTTCCTGTCAATTTTTGCATTATTCAGAGCATCAGATTGAGTTTGGGGAATGGTGGGAGGGAGAGTGGTGGCGTTCTCAGGGGTTCCAGGACCAGGGAAGAGATGAGAACCTTGACTCCATGTTTCAGAAGGCTGGTTTATTATTTTATGATATATGAAAAGAAAATGATATATTAAAATTATACTAAAAGAAGAGAAGAAAGGATTTCATCAGAAGGGAAGGGAAGGGAAGGGAAGGGAAGGGAAGGGAAGGGAAGGGAAGGGAAGGGAAGGGAAGGGAAGGGAAGGGAAGGGAAGGGAAGGGAAGGGAAGGGAAGGGAAGGGAAGGGAAGGGAAGGGAAGGGAAGGGAAGGGAAGGGAAGGGAAGGGAAGGGAAGGGAAGGGAAGGGAAGGGAAGGGAAGGGAAGGGAAGGGAAGGGAAGGGAAGGAAAGGAAAGGAAAGGAAAGGAAAGGAAAGGAAAGGAAAGGGAAGGAAAGGAAAGGGAAGGAAAGGAAAGGAAAGGAAAGGAAAGGAAAGGAAAGGAAAGGAAAGGAAAGGAAAGGAAAGGAAAGGAAAGGAAAGGAAAGGAAAGGAAAGGAAAGGAAAGGAAAGGAAAGGATGATAATAAAATCTTGTGACTGCTCACAGCCTTGACACGGCTGGACTGTGATTGGTCATCAAGTAGAAACAATTCACATTCACAATTCCCCAAATCACATTCCAAAGCAGCAAAACATGGAGAAGCTGAAACTCCCCAGCTTCTCAGGAGAAAAGATCCTAACAAAAGGATTTTTCATAAAATATGTCCGTGACAAGGGAGCACTGCTGGAGCTGAGGGTGGGTTTTGCTCCCCCATGTGGGAGGGACCAATATTGGCATTTTGGCGTTCAATATTTTAAAAATTATTTATTTTAAATGATATAATTTTATATAAAGTTTATTATGTAATTTATAGAAAAATATTCAAATATTTTAAAATATTTTAATAATTTCAATAATTTAAATAATTTAAATATTTTAATAATTTCAATAATTAAATTATTTAAATTATTAAAATATTAAAATTATTTAAATTATTTAAATTATTAAAATATTTTTAACTATTTAAATTTTTTTAAATAAAAAAATTTTAAATATTTAACATATTTTAAAATATTTAAAATATTTTTTCACCTGGGATTCTTCGTTAATCTGCTTTCATTTCCCCTCTTTTTGACACAAGTGCCTTGCTCTGATGAGGCGCAATCTCTGTCCCCGCTGCTTTGCTGGCGTGACAGAAATGAGATTTATCCACCCTGAGACTTCCAGAAGTATCCAGGTCAAACGATGTTAAAATTGCCAGGAGGAGAAGAAACAACCACAGCTCATTAATACTTTAATTTGGAGGTGAGAGGTGGAGGTGTGATAATGTTTAATTTTCATCACTCCGAGTAAAACAGAGGAGGAATTGCTCAGGAGTGGGAACAAGTGCTCTGGGATGTGAATTCATTAACAAGTGTTTCATTATGATTTGTTTATGCTTCCTGCTTTCCTTTGGTAAATTATTGAAGTGATTTGAACTCGGCTCTTAGCACATTCACTTCTTGTCACTGTTAATAGAGGATGTCACCCCTCGGGTTTATTTAACAACAAACAAAAGGTAGGAAATGGAATAGAAATGTTTTGATGCCAAACGATGCCAAATCCAAGAAAGATTTTTGTTCTGTGTTTTTTAAGGAAAAATGCTCTATGTTTTTTGAGGAAAAATCAGTATTTCAAGAAGAAAAAGCTGCATGCGGCCACAGGAATTTGAAAATGCTTTTCAAACACTCTGGTGTTTGAAATTTGGTAATTTTTGGTGAATTATTGAAGTGATTTGAACTCGGCTCTTGGCACATTCACTTCTTGTCATTGTTAACAGAGGATGTCACCCCTCGGGTTTATTTAACAACAAACAAAAGGTAGGAAATGGAATAGAAATGTTTTGATGCCAAATCCAAGAAAGATTTTTGTTATTTTTTTATTATCTTCTGTATTTTTTTAAGGAAAAAAAAAATCAGTATTTCAAGAAGAAAAAGCTGCACGCGGCCACAGGAAAAATGAATTTGAAAATGCTTTTCAAACACTCTGGAGCAGGAATTGGGCTTTAAGAGGAGTCTGTGTGTGAGGGGGATTGAGGATCAACCCTGAGCCTGATGGGATGGGGAGAAAATGGGAGAAAATGGGAAAAAGTGGGATCACTGAGATGGCTGAGGAGCAAAATCCTGTGGTCACTTGCACCAGATGGACAAAATCAGGTGGAGGGAGCAAAATTCCATCTGAATTTCGAATCACCAGGTGGGCCTGAAGCAGAAATGAGCATTTTTAGATTGGAATACTACGAAAAAACCACACCTTTAATCCCTGGGGTGAATATCCAGGGAATCCAGGTGCCCTGGATTGTGGCTGTGCACGTTCCCTGATCCTGATTTTCTAGGGAATTGCAGCTGTCCAGGCGCTGGATAAATGCTTCTCTTTGATTTTCAAATATTCTTAAATAGCCCCCTAATTTTTCTCCTTAAAAATATTGTCCAAGTCCAGCCTTGTCCCCAAAGCACGGCCTGGGTTTATGGCATTTTAAATGCAATATTTCATGCTGGTTTCCCAAAAATTATGGTGTTTTTAATGCAATATTTCATGCTGGTTTCCCAAAAATTAATGGGCTTATGGTGCTTTTAATGCAATATTTCATGCTGGTTTCCCAAAACTGATGTTTTTCGCCCTCACCAAAACCAGAAAAATCAATGCAAGAGCCCACAGCGGACAAACCACTGGCAATAAAGCAGAATGTCCACACTGGGGAGAAAGAAAACTGTCAATAAGGAAATAGATTTTTCTTTCAGGTTGCTAACAACCACAACAAATTGCAAAGTTATGAGCAGCCATTGGATTTTTATTTTTTTTTCCCCCCTCTTTCTTTTTTCATGGCATCCCCAGACTCAAATTAATGACGGGGAAAAGGTGTAACAGGAGCACTGAAACTGGAAAAATGTCGATGCAAACATGATCATGCTTAAATTTGAGCTTTAAAATTTTTAAAAAGGAGGCACTTTGGTTCAAAATTTCCAAATACCTGCACTTTTTGGGTTGATTTATTTGGTAAATAAAACATGGTTGCATTATTTTTTTTCAACCTTGACAGTGAATATGAAACGAAGTTGCATACATATATATAATATATAATATATAATATATAATATATAATATATAATATATAATATATAATATATAATATATAATATATAATATATAATATATAATATATAGTATATAGTATATAGTATATAGTATATAGTATATAGTATATAGTATATAGTATATAGAATATAGAATATTGTATATAATATGTTATATGTAATATTTAATATATTTATATTTTATATATAGATCTATATTACATACACATGATTTTTTTTTTTTTTTTTCTTCATTTCCTTTCAGTTCTCTAGGATTCTGCCAGGAGGGTTCCCTTCCTCACTCCCTCATCAATCAAACAATAAAAATAAAATCCAATTAATATCTCCCATTTCCTTTTCTTTTTTTCCCAGTCACAACCAGGATCCTTGGGAATAACTCCTGGCCCTTGGTTTTAGGATCCTGTTTAAGATTGGGCAGTAATTCACTGGTTTTACCCCAAAATCGGGATAGAAAATCACAATTTCCTATCACAATAAGGTTTGGAGCTGGGTTTGGAGCAAAACTCCATTTTTGGGCATTTTTAAAACCATAAAATTTCTCTCCCCATGGGTGAGAAGCCCAAATATATTTATAATTAAATTAAATTAAATTAAATTAAATTAAATTAAATTAAATTAAGTTAACTATATAATCATCCTTTCCCCAGAGTTATTTTCCCTCAGAATTAAAGATTTTGCCTCACAGGGATTTTTTTTTTCCAGGTTTTTAGCCCCTGTTCCTGTTTTTTCCCTGGGTGCTGCTACCACATCCCAACCTTTCTTTGTGCAGCACCAATCCTGGGAAGAGTGGAAAGGAAATTCCCCAAATTTCAGTTTTCAAGCTGGAAAAGGGCACCAGATTTTAGGGAAGGACTCTGCGGAGCGGAGCCCAGCACGAGGAATAATCCACAATATTGCTTGCCCTGCCTGTTTACAGTCCCACCGTAAAATCAAAAATTATCCTCCATAAAAAGATCTCCTGGAGCAACATTTGGAAAAGAGGAGGGAGGAAAAGATTGTTTATTAAACAGATGCTGTGAATTTAATACGGGAACATCGTTGCCACCCAGGGTTTTTATTAAGGATATCTCCTTATCTAGAAATTTATTGTGCCTGTATCCACTTTTATTTAACCCTGATTTCCAGACAGAAACAATTAATGAGTAATTATCTGGGAGGTGAAGGGAGATGTGATTTAAATCAAAGCATCAAAGGCAAGCACAGATCAGGAGATCTGTGGCTTTTTCTGTCTTTTATTTTTAATATTCAAACAAACAAAAATGTAGAGAGGAGCCAGCTGAAGGGACCGAACTCTGCTGGGGCTCTGACCACCAATGATTTCGGTTTGCAAAGCGACAGAGGGGAAGCTGAGGGGAGAATTTGGGAAGGAATTCCTGGCTGGGAGGGCGGGCAGGGGCTGGGATGGAATTCCCAGAGCAGCTGTGGATCCCTGGAAGTGCCCAGGGCCAGGCTGGAGCCCCCTGGATCTGTGGAAAGTGTGGGACCATGGTGGGGCTGGATGGGCTTTGAGGCCCCTCCAACCCAAACCATTCCAGGATTCCATGGGCAGGTTTGGATGGGATTTTGGGAAGAAATATTGGGAGAGGGGCTGGGATGGAATTCCCAGAGCAGCTGGGGCTGCCCCTGGATCTGTGGGGAGAAGAGGAGGCTCCAGGGAGAGCTCAGAGGCCCTGAAGGGGCTCCAGTAGAGCTGGAGATGGACCGGGGACAAGGGATGGAGGGACAGGACACAGGGAATGGCTTCAAACTGGGAAAGGGGAGATTTGGATGGGATTTTGGGAAGGAATTCCTGGCTGGGAGGGTGGGCAGGGGCTGGGATGGAATTCCCAGAGCAGCTGTGGATCCCTGGCGGTGCCCAAGGCCAGGCTGGAGCAGCCTGGATCTGTGGAAAGTGTGGGACCCATGGTGGGGCTGGATGGGCTTTGGGGTCTCCTCCAACCCAAACCATTCCAGGATTCCATGGGCAGATGGGATTTTGGGAAGAAATTCTCACCTCAGGGTGTGCAGGGGCTGGGATGGAATTCCCAGATTTGCTGTGGCTGCCCCTGGATCCCTGGCAGTGCCCAAGGCCAGGCTGGAGCAGCCTGGGACAGTGGGAGGTGTGGGACCCATGGTGGGGCTGGATGGGCTTTGGGGTCTCCTCCAACCCAAACCATTCCAGGATTCCATGGGCAGGTTGGGATGGGATTTTGGGAAGAAATCTTGGGAGAGGGGCTGGGATGGAATTCCCAGATTTGCTGTGGCTGCCCCTGGATCCCTGGCAGTGCCCAAGGCCAGGCTGGAGCAGCCTGGGGGTAGTGGGAGGCATCTCTGCCCATGTGAACGGGATTTCAGGTCCCTTCCAACCCAAACCATTCCATAATTCCACCATTCTTTGCTCCAGACCTGCTCCAGCACCTCAGCAAGGACGGGAGGGTGGAAATCAAGGATTTGAACCCTTTCCCCTCACAACACCTCCGAAGGATTTCCGCCTTTACCGCTTGCCATGCTGAACATCCCCCTCCTCCCCTCTGCAGGGAAGGTAACAAGATTCTTCCCATTTCATTTTCCAAGCAGCAGAAGTATTTAAAAAACCCTAAATGGAGTCAGACTTAATTTACTCTTTTCCCTTTTTTTTTTTTCCCCTGACTTGCAATCATTTCCCCCCCTCCTCATGCTTGTTAGCTATTATTTTGTAAATGAATGACTTCATTTCATTTAGTCCCAGATTTAATTGTTCCTCATTGGAAATGTCAGCTTTCACAGTTCATTAATAAGGCACTGGTGGAAGAAAAAAAAAAACAAAACCAAAAAACAGGGAAGAAATGAGGATGGGGAGACATAAACCTGCCTGGAAAGGAACAAGGAGCTTTAGTTACTGCTGGGTCCACAGACAGGTTGGGAAATCCAAAGGATTCCTGCATGGAACCGCCTCATTTAATTAATAATTACTGCTTTTAATCATTCCTGCGCCTCAGATGCTTGGAGAAAACATGAACAAAAACAATTCCCACTCTGTCGGTGCTGTTTTGTATTACTGCATTTTATTTTTGATTTTTATCTTTATCTTTACCTTTATTTTTACTTTTTACCTTTATTTTTACCTTTGTTTTTATTTTTTTACCTTTATTTTTATTTTTTTACCTTTATTTTTATTTTTTCACCTTTATTTTCATTTCTTAAATTTTCCTAATACAGAAACGTTATTCCTACCCCCATATCTTTGCCTGAGACCCCCTTTGCTTTCAAAATTATAAAAATTCAGAGGGAGAGGGTTTCCATTTCCCATTTTCCTGCCTTCCTTAGCAGACACCTGTCTTGTCAAACCAAGACACACAATCAAATCTAAACTTATTTATAAATTCAACAATGTTCCAACACTGTATAAATCCATCACCAAAGGGATATATCCTGCAAGCTGTCCTGTAATTGGGATATTTCCTCCTCAAAATGCTTTTTAAGCCCAGTTTGGCTCATTTAGGATTTTTAAACCCCTTGCTATGAAATGGTTTTGCCTCCGCGTTTTTGGGCTGCCTTCTGCTTCTCCCACATGTTTAAATTAAAAGTTCCCAACAGATTTGGGGCGGGGGGGAGGGTGGGAGGGAAAGAGCAATTTTATTTTTTAAAAAATGAGTAAATAGTGCGAAGAGAATTGCAGAAGAAAAAAAGAAATAGAAATAAACTTTTGCATATTTATGCAGAACCTCCAAAAAAGACAAAAGCTGAAAGGAAACAGCTTTGGTCTGGGGAATTTATTACTCATCAAAAGAGGCCAAATTGGCTCAATTTGCCATTACAGAAAGAAAAGGAAGATCTGCTGTGTTTTCCATAGACAAAGATATTAAAAGCTGGACTGAAACCATGGAAAATATCCCCGCTCTGAGGTTTGCAGATGGAGAACTCCCTTTGAAGAGAAAATATTTGATTTTTAAGGTCCCAGCTGAGCTGGACCAACAGATTTGATGGCAGTAATGGGTCCCCCATTCCCGGAGATGCAAATCAGTCACTGCCTCCTTCAAAAAGGAAACAAAACCAGACCCAGAGCAGCCCCAGGAGGTTTTTCCCTCAGTTTCCCCAAGGACACAGCACTGGGATAATCTCCCCTAAGAGGAGATTGATAGCTTCAAAGTAGGGTTTTAAAACCACATTCAGATTTTAAGGAAACTACAATATAAATGCAAAATATTTCTATAATAAACACTCAACTGTACAAACTATAATAATCTTCTTTTTTTTTTCCCTTTCGGAAGCAGCAAAGGCAAACATAATGCACACACTTATCAAGGTGAAATTATCCCATCTTGGAGAGGCTGTGAAGGGAAAATTCTAAGGTGGTATTTTCTTGGATGAAAGCTCCCATGCAAGTGTAAATTATTATCATTAAAATAATGAATTCTTTGCCCGGTTTAAGCTTTGCAGCTCACTCTGGAATTGAAAAATGCTCTGTGCTCAATGAAACTCTGGGGTGTAATGTAAATTTTCCGCAGCGTTTGCTTTTCAGCTGAATTGTACCCAGACTAAACTCCACTCCAAGGGGTTTGGGGGGAGCACCAGGAGCGGCTGCATCTCCATCCCAAATCCTGGAAAACGGGAGCTCGGTCACCTCAGGGTGTGTGGGGTGGATTCTCGGGGTTTGTGGGACAGATACTCGGGGTTTGTGTGGGGCAGGTGCTCAGGGTGCGTGTGGAGCGGATGCTCAGGGTCTGCGGAGCGGATACTCAGGATTTGTGTGGAGCGGATGCTCAGGGTTTGTGGGGCAGATACTCAGGGTTTGTGCGGAGTGGTTACTCAGGGTTTGTGGGGCTGATACTCAGGGGTTTGAGGGAGGATGTTCAGGGTTTGCAGGGCAGATACTCAGGGTTTGTGTGGAGTGGATGCTCAGGGTTTATGGGGCAGATACTCAGGATTTGTGTGGAGTGGATTCTCAGGTTTTGTGGGGCAGATACTCAGGGTTTATGGAGCAGATGCTCAAGGTTTGCAGGGCAGATACTCAGGGTTTGTGTGGAGTGGATGCTCAGGGTTTGTGTGGGGGAGATGCTCAAAGTTTGTGGGGGAGATGCTCAAAATTTGTGGAGCAGATACTCAGGGTTTGTGGAGTGGATGCTCAGGGTTTATGGCGCAGATGCTCAGGGTTTGTGGGGCAGATACTCAGGGTTTATGAAGCAGATACTCAGGGTTTATGAAGCAGATACTCAGGGTTTGCAGGGCAGATACTCAGGGTCTGTGGGGCAGATGCTCAGGGTCTGTGGGGCAGATGCTCAGGGTTCATGAAGCAGATACTCAGGGTTTGCAGGGCAGATACTCAGGGTCTGTGGGGCAGATACTCAGGGTTTGCAGGGCAGATACTCAGGGTCTGTGGGGCAGATACTCAGGGTCTGTGGGGCAGATACTCAGGGTTTATGAAGCAGATACTCAGGGTTTGCAGGGCAGGTACTCAGGGTCTGTGGGGCAGATACTCAGGGTTTGTGGAGTGGATACTCAGGGTTTAAGAAGCAGATACTCAGGGTCTGTGGGGCAGATGCTCAGGGTTTATGAAGCAGATACTCAGGGTCTGCGGGGCAGATACTCAGGGTTTGTGGAGTGGATACTCAGGGTTTAAGAAGCAGATACTCAGGGTTTATGAAGCAGATACTCAGGGTCTGTGGGGCAGAGGGGCGAGGCCGGCGCTGCCCTCAGAGCCATGCGTGGATCTGCCCCCAGTGCTGCATTCCAGGGTTTCAGGAACATCCCGAACTCGTCTGCACAGCACGGCAGAGCTGCCTGCGGGCCAAAAGCCCTTATCGCCTCTTCCTTATCGGCTGCAAAGCGTTACAAAAACAAAAACAATCATCTCGGGGAGGAGCGGGGCGCTGGAGTCCCGGAGGGTGCTCGTCAAGGAGAAAAATAATTGTTCGCCAGAGCTGATTAAACAGCAGCATTTTCTCGGGCTGGGAAGTCACGCAGGAGATGCTCGTCCCGGAATCCTGGACCTGTCAGGAATGGTTAATTTGCTCAGGAACCCGTTCTGAAGGAGCCGGTGCCGCTCCCTCCCCAGCCGCACTAATTGTTTATTAACATACAAAAGAACCGGCGACCTTTAAATGCAAGCTTTTTGTCCCTGCCAGGCAGAGGAAATGAGCCCCGGCACAGCCAACGTGCCTGGGCTCCTCTGTATTTTTAGGAAAGTAACCTTTTGAGCAAGGAACTCTTCATCAATGGCGTTTTCACACTCTATATTTAATAATCATGGGATTAAGCAGGAACGTGTTATTTGCTGCTTCATTTAGGATTCAAAATTCACCCCGAAGAATTGAGGCTGTCTTGAGTGTTAAGTCATAGCTGTAAAAATGGAAGAATTTGGGGAATTTAAAAGCACATATTAAAAAAAAAGGTTTGAGGTGTTCCATATCAAGCACCAGAACCACACATTGGTGTGTAAACTTTTTGAAGGGAGAATGGAACAAAACCACAATTTTTCCCCCTGGGTTTCACATCACTCCCACTCTCAGAACTGGAACTGGTTTGGGAGCTTGGCTCTCCCTTTTCAAAGCCATTTCAAAGTTTGGGACATTTATTGCCTTTCCCCAATGGATTTGGTTGTTAAATCTCAGAGCGGTTGTGGGTAGGAAGTGGAATCCAAATCCTCCTCTGGAAATCCTCCACCCAAAGCCCAGCTGGGACAGGAAATGTTGTGTATCCCCATGGATGGAGAGCCCACAGCCTCTCTGGGAAAGGTTCAGCCTCTCTCAGAGCAGAGAACTTTTGATTATGTTAAATGGAATTTCCTTTATTTTGTTAGGAAAATCAACCCACAAACACCAGAGGTTTGTGTCCAAAAAGGAGACAGAGGAGTCATTTTTGACTTTATTCCAATCAAGGCAGAGCCATGGGGCATCCCCTGGGGTCTCTCCAAGTTTTGGAGGATGCAGCCTCCCTTTTTATCCCAATTCCCAGCCACATTTCCCTTCTCTCTTCCCCCATTTCTGAGGTACTTGAGAGGTTCAGACTCCCCAGCACACCTGATCCCAAAGATTCCCCTCTAATGTGTATGTCATAAATTCTATTTTTATATAACATAAAAATATAAAATATATATATATTTATAAATATAAAATGATGTATATATCATTATATATATAAAATATATATTATATATATAATATATAATGATACATCATACTTATGTCATAAATTCTATTTTTATATAATATAAAAATATAAAAAATATATATATAGAGGTCCAGTCCGCAGGTTTGGTTTGAGACATCAAAATCTGGGACCTCTGTAAGACCCTGAACCTCCTGCTCTGGCTGTAACCATGGCAGGATCAAAGTTTGCACAGAAACTCTTGGTTGCACCTCAGCTAAGAGAAGAGCGAAGGTGCTGATGTGGATTTATTCCATTTATCCTCTAAGAGGAGGCCTGGCTAAAGGTGCCCACCAGAGGCACAATTTTCAGGACCTCTCTGAGCCTGGGCAATCTGTTAGTGGGGAGAGTTTTAGTCCATTAAGCTGCTGAGCCAATTCATGAGGATGTTATTTAGTGTAAAATTTCATTTGGACGAAGAGCAGGGAGCTTGATCTCTCACATCTCTAATTGAGTTAGCAAACCTCTTTGTTTCCCCATTCTCTTCCAGGGACGCATTTTGTGAGCATCCACAATTACAGCAGCCGAGCCATTACTTGGGAAAAGTGCCACATAATGCCCTTCTGGAAGTGGATTTTTATTTCACTTAACTCTGTTCCCTTCCCAGGGAAGCAATGTTTTGCCTTTCGCTGCTGTTATCCACCGGCTCCTCTTTAAAGCTGTTTTTTTCCCCCCTCCCAAATTTGATTAGATCCCATAGATCTTCTTTGCATGGCTGGTACAGTTTGACCCCAACCAGCCTGGAGCCAGAACTTCAGGATTCATTTGTTTTCCCATTATTCTCCTGCACAGGAATAGTAATGGGAGATTAGGAAAGAAAAATATAAGAGACTAATTTAACAAGGGATTTTAACACCTGCTTAATTACATCTCTGCTGAGGGCAGCACTGATTCAAGTGCTTAATTGGGTGTTGTTATTTGAAAATATGGAAGAATTGCATGGCAAGAGGTTTGTAAAAGTGCTGGAATGTGGAACAACATCCCCCATTTATTATAATGCTCAGCATTAAACCAGAATGCTGTGTTTTGAGTTTAACCAGTCGAGCCTCAAGCTGGGTTAAGGCTCACTGAGGAAAATGGGTGAGTGCAGAGGATTTTCTGCTTTTAACAACATAAAGATGCTCCTCTAGAGCCTCATTTCAATCTTTAAACATAACTTGAGCATTAAAAAGCCTGAATTCCCCTGAGGTTTGTGTCCATTGAAAGCCCTTCCACAGCTGTGCAGAGGAGAGGCTCTGAAATGTCACCACCCTTGGACAAATTGGGGGGGAAAAAGTGAGATTCAGCCAAAGCTTCAACTTGATCTCGGAGGTCTTTTTCCAACCCTAAAGATTCAGAAGAGTTTAAATTCGAGAAAGGGAATGAAATTGCTGAAATATACTTACATTTAGCCCAAAATAGTCAAGGGTTGTCCTCTGTCCCTAAAATCCGTGAGCTCCTTGGTTCCTTTGACCCCACGTGGAGCATCCAGCCCTGGGCGGCAGCAGCAGCACAAAACAGAGACCTCTGCTCTTCCACTGCTGAGGGCTTGGGACAGATTTCCCTGCAGAATTTCCAGCTGAGTCCGAACCCAGTAAAGCCCAAAGCCCCAAATGTGTCGGATTTGTGGGGTTCCCAGAGGAAGGGAGGAATGATCCCAGAGGAAGGAAGGAATGATGAATCTGACCCCATGTTCTCAGGAGGCTGATTTATTGTTATGTTATGTTTGTTATGTTATGTTATGTTATGCTATGTTATATTACATTGTATTACATTATATTATATTACATTACATTACATTATATTATATTATATTATATTATATTATATTATATTATATTATATTATATTATATTATATTATATTATATTATATTATATTATATTATATTATATTATATTATATTATATTATATTATATTATATTATATTATAATTATTATGTTATGTTATATTATGTTATATTATTATACTAAACCATACCAAAGAATACCGAAAGGATACTTACAAAAGGTTAAAAGATAACAATGAAAACTCGTGACTCTTTCCAGAGTCCTGACACAGCTTGGCCCCAGTTGGCCAATAAGTCAAAACAATTCCCATTAAACCAATCAAACAATCACCTGTTGGATAAACAATGTCCAACCACATTCCAAAGCAGCAAAACACAGGAGAAGCAAATCAGATAATTATTGTTTTCCTTTTTCTCTGAGGCTTCTCATCTTCCCAGGAGAAGAATCCTGGGCGAAGGGATTTTTCCAGAAAATGTGACAGTGACACCCCTGGACCTACAGGTGTTCACAAGGCCACGTAATTCTGCACATGAAAACAGAGCAAAATGAGTTGTAAATGTTGAAAAGCAAATGAGTGACAGGTGCCCAGTGCTGGACAATAAAATCCTGGCGGGGAATTCCTGCTCCTAGAGGGAATTTACAAAAATATCTGGATTTTTTTTCCCCCACAGGGATATTCCTGCTGAACTCTGCATGATCTGAGTCCCCCTCTCCTCCTCCTCCTCCTCTTTTGGGGTGTTCTTGGGTTGCTGTTGTTAATTGCTGCCCCCAGATGTGCAGGGTCTCTGCTCCGGCCCACACAACTGAAGAACGAGTCTGGACTCTTCACTTTTCACTCTTGAAGTTGTTTATTAATTCTCATCTATGAAATTTTCTTTCTGCCCAGCCGAGGTCTGCTCAGCAGGGCAGCCACAGGCACTGTGACCGCCCCTGGGGTGGTGTTGTCCTTTTATACTACAAACTACATAGAACATATTTACACTGAATTCCCAACACCTATCACCCGTGTTAGACAGTGCACTTCTACTCTAAACCAATCCCAAAGTGCCAACAGCACTGCAGAAAATGGAGAACAAGAACAAGAAGAAGAAAGGCTGGACATGCCCAAGTTCCTCCATCTTGTCCCCACAACCCCCATACCAAAAATCCTAAAATCTACATTTTCACCCCGTGATCATTTTGTTATTACACCATTCAAACCTGTGTGACTTTCAGGTCCTCATACAAAGCTGGCAACTCGCTCCAGGGGTCACAATCAAACCCCCAGGACCCCCAGGTGCTCTGGGCTGCCTGCCAGGGTCTCCAAGCTCCCCGGCAGGGTCCTGGCAGCTCCGGATGCCCGGAGGGATGCGCTGAGTTCCATCAGGGTGTCACTGCTCAGGGCTCCTGCCAAGATCCACGGCTGGGAGGCAGCTGGAGAACCCAGCCAAGCTCTGAGCGCTGGCCAAGAGAGCAGCTCCACGGCCAATCCCTCAGGGGCACAATTATTTGCCGCAGAACTGAAGGACGGGGATACGTTTCCGACTTCGTGCACTCCCCAGCCCACTTCATTTGTTCTCCCTCATTTCACAGTGTCAGAAATTGAGGGGGGGAAAAAAAAGCGCAGTTTGCCAAAAAAAATTTAAAAAAAAATGCAGTGGAAGAGCCTTTCCTGAAGTTGAGGGTTTAATATTCATGTAGAAAACACTGGATATTCATGTAATCATCCTGATTATCCTCAATATGATGTTGCTAAAAGCTAATCTCTGCTGGGCAGAATTGTTTAAAGTAACAGCAATGTCTTTGCAAGCCACAATAATTTCTTAAACTCGTAAACATTGGAGTTGCATGGGCTGTTTGGGGACGGAGGGGGGTGGAATCTGAGATTTGGGGATTTAATGTTCTCAGTGGGAATTAAAAGCAATACAAACAAGAACCAAGCGACTGGGCTGTTGCTACAGAGGGAAAAAAATGGACTTTTATTCAGCAAAGTTTAATACAATGCAGTTTAATACAGCAAAAAAAGGATTGAACAAATGACAGCAAACTGCACGGATATTGGGGCATAGGCAGAGGAGATGAAATCAGGCTGTGGAAATAACTCACCACACTGGGTTATTATAGCACAGGTGGACTCCAAAAAATTCCTGGAAATGGTGCTGAATGAAAAAAATGCACGTTTTGCCAGTGGTGTGTGGTGTGGAACGCTGGCCACGACCATAATTACGGGTTTGATGTCTTTGAATGTGTCCCCATGCCTCTGCAGGGACTCTGCTTGTAATCAGCTGTGGTGGAAAGCATCCACTCAGGGCTTTAAATAAAGGACTCAAGGTGACAACAGGCAGGTTATCCCCCGAGGGAAAATGCTGCAGGGCAGGGCTGAGCTCTGTGGTGTGAAATCCCGTGCTGGGAGAAGGAACCGGAACCGCAGCAAGGAATCATCAAAGCAAAGGAGTGCAAAGGGTGAATTTGATGGGCACTTGAGCTTCCAGAGCTGAAAGGATGGCCAGGAAAGGAGGGCAGTGGCTGCATTTCCATGGAGAGGATCGTGGGATGGTTTGGGTTGGAAAGGACCGGGAAGGCCATGGAATTCCAGCCCCCAGGCCATGGGCAGGGACATCTTCCACTACCCCAGGCTGCTCCAAGCCCCATCCAGCCTGGCCTGGGACCCTTCCAGGGATCCAGGGGCAGCCACAGCTGCTCTGGGAATCCCATCCCAGCCCCTCATCACCCTCACAGGGACAAACTTCTCCCCAGTATCTCACCTGAACCTCCCCACCTTCAGCTCAAGACCATTCCCACCTATGTCCTTGTGAAAAGTCCTTCTCCAGCCCCCTGTCACCCCCTTGAGGTGCTGGAAGTGTATCCCACTCTTCCTTGGGTACACTGGGAAGCACTGGCAGATTATCCACTCTCTGTGCCTTCATTCCTTTTTTTTTTTCCCCCCTCTCTTTTTCCAGTCAATTCCTTTGGAGAAGGAACAGCCCCAGTGGTGAAAGCCCTGCAGAAGGAAAAATTGGTGCCTCTCGGGCCAATGCCCCCAAATTTGCCCCCAGTCCCTGCAGAACCCCCCGGAAGCTCCTCCGTTGACCCAGGTTTCATCTTTCATGAAAAATCCTTTCTTAGGATTTTTCCTTGTGAGAAGCTGCAGTTTCAGCAACCAGAAGTAACCAATGGTGTTATCTGCTGCTGTGGAATGCAACAGGCAGAGCCGTGATTGGTCTCCTGTGGGTGTTTGGATTTCCTGAGCACTCATGGCAGAGCTGGCTCTTGCTCTGGCTGAGACACAGATCCTTGTTATTCATTCTTGTCTATTCTTAGCTTAGCTGGCTTCTGAAGAAACCTTTTCCTTTCTATTTCTTTCTAGTACAGTCCTAATGTAACATATATCATAAAATAATAAATCAAGCCTTCTGATCATGGAGTCAACCTTCTCGTCTCTTCTTCATCCTGAAAACCCCTGTGACCACGGTCACACTCAGGTCGTGCTAAAGACAACTCACAGAGGACGACGACAACGAAAATCCAGGGCTGGAAAAAGCCAATCTGAGCAGCAGGTGGCTCCTGGCTGCCTTGGGGCCAGGGCAGGCAGTTTGAATTCCAGTGGAAGTGACTGAGGAGGGCTCAGCTGTCGCATCCCACCAGCTGCACGCCCTGCCCGCGGCCCCGGCCTCCGTTCGCTGCTGTTGATTGCTTGATTCGCGTTAATTCATTCCACTGCACCAGAGCCTTGCCGGGGCTCATCTGTTGTTATTAATATTAACGAGCCCCAGCACTTTCATCCAAAGAGCTCCTGGGGATTTACAAACGTTAATTAAGCTTCACAACACCCACGGGGCGGGGAGGAAACTTTGGAGATCTCTTGGAAAGGTCACGGAGGGTTTGGTTTAAAGAGGGAGATTTTGGGGGGGTTCAGAGGAACTGAGTTCTTCTAAGTTCCAAGTTCTTCTAAGCCTTCTGGTGTTCACATTCTTGCAATGGAGTTCCTCACACGCTTTTATGTAAATAATTGTTGTTTTTGCATTCTTTTCTGGAGGAGGAGAAATTTGATGGACTCTTGGTTTGCCCAGTGTCATTGGAGAGGTGGCGCTGTCACCCTCCAACCCACTATCTATATTTATAAACTATATATAGTTTATAAATGACTTTAAAAGTCATTTATAGACTTTTGAAAGCCTATAAATGTTGGAGTCAGAAATTAAACTTCCCTTCTTGGGGAAGGGTCCATGGAGACCCCTGATCACACCCAGACCCAAACTCAGATACAGGAATGTGCTCCCTGTTGAGGGAGTGACAAAACTCTGCTCTGTTCCCTTAAAAAGGAAATGAGCCCAGAAATTTCTCTCCTCAGCTGGGTAAAAAGACATCTCACAGCACCTGGGGGACTTCACCTCAAACTTAAGGACAGGAGCCAAAAAGCCCCACCTGAGCAGTTCACTAGAAAAAGAAGAGAACAAAGAAACAAATCGCTTTTGTGAGGTGTTTTACCAGGGGCAGGAGCACCTCTTGCACCTGGCTGGGTTTTTCTCTGTAAAGAGTTTTGTTATTTTGCCTTTTATTAAAACCTTTTTGTTTCCAACACTGCCACAGGAGCCATCCTGCTGATTTTATGCCTTCTGAGGCAGCTGAGCTATCCTGGGTGGGAAATAAATCTCCAAGAGCTTGTGCGACCCGGCTGGAGGAGAATTCTATTCCACACAGACCCTCAGCGTGGCCTGGGGGCTCTGAGTCTCCAAGATGCAGTGGCTGCTCCTCGTTAGGCTTTGTCCTTCTGGGTTCATTTCCTAAAGCAAACAGCCCCTCCATTCTCCCAGCAGCATTTCAGGGAAGGAGATTTTGCTGTGATGGGAAAAAACTCCAGTGCCAGGGTGATGGGCAGAGATAAAAGTGAGGTAAGTGCACACTGAGTGCCACAGAATCCATTAGGGGAGGGAACACTGAATGGCTGCAAATAACTTGTTAATATTTCCTTATTCCAGGAAAAACTCTCTGATGTCTAAAATGTGAGACATCACATGGGCCGGTGAATTAAGAGACAAATCTGGGAAAGATGCAGCACTGAGCTATAGATTTCTGAAACCAGCATTATCTGTAAGAATAAAACCCCTAAATGAGATTATTTTTCAGTGATCCAGCAGAACCTGCCTGAAAATCAGGCTGCACTGCCTCCAGTGAAATCCTTATTTATCTGCTCGAGAATCCTGCGTTTGACCACCTGTAATTTTTATATTCTTGGGATGTTTCCTGAACAGGTGGAGGGCTCAGCTGAATTTAGGTTGGATTTTAGGGAAAGGTTCTTTCTTCCCCCAGAGGGTGCTGGGCACTGTCCAGGGAATGGGCACAGCCCCAAAACCGCCAGAGCTCCAGGAGTGTTCAGGATTTTGGGATATCCGTGCAGGGCCAGGGTTGGGTGGGTGATCCCCGCGCGTCCCGTCCATTCCAGCATAATTCCGTGATGATGTGAATCTACTACTAAAGACTCCAAGAGTTTTATGGACTCGCAAAACGTTTTTCTTAACCTGTAAGATGGAAAATTTCTCATTCATCTGAAGGACACAACCCTCATTCTCATTGTGGAGAGAGGAACCAGAAAACCTGAAGGGCTCTGTGCGAGCACCCAGGGTGGGAGTTCAGGGCAGGAAGGATGGGTTTAACACTCAAATTCCGAGTTCAGGGCAGGAAGGATGGGTTTAACACCCAAATTCCAAGTTCGGGGCAGGAAGGATGGGTTTAACACCCAAATTCCGAGTTCAGGGCAGGAAGGATGGGTTTAACACCCAAATTCCAAGCTTTAGGTCCTTGGTTGTGGTACCAGGATCTGGGGCTCGTTCCCTGCACTCCCCTGGCCACTGCGAGGAGAACTTTCTGGGATGAGTTAAATCCATGGAATGGTTTCAGTCGGAAGGGACCTTCCTGTATTTTTATTCTTTTGAAAATCATATTTCACAGGATGATGAGGTTGGCAGAGACCTCTGAGATCATCCAGTCCAACCTGTGTCCTCACACCTCACCCAGACTATAGCACCCAGTGCCATGTCCAGGCTTTTTTGAAACACACCCAGAGATGGTGATTCCACCACCTCCCTGGGAAGAGCATTCCAGTGCTCTTTATTATTCTTTAGGTGAAAAATTTCTTCCTAATATCCATATATATATTTCTTTAGAGATATATACAGTATTTCGTTATATATATATATAGTATTTCTTCAAATATATTGCAGAAGTGGTCATGCAGGAGCGGTTTGGTCTCTCTTTAGTGGCTGGTTTATGGTTTTGAGCTCTGGGACTTGGGTATGAGAGTGGGGACCACCCCAAATCTCCATAAAAATACCCCAAAGCAGCCCACGCCTCTGAATGAACACAAATGTTCTCTTTCCCAGTGTGGGACTGAGCCTGGCGGCTCCAGTCACAGAACTGGACACAGAACGCTCCAGAAGAGCAGCAGCCCCAGAAATCAGAGGTTCCTGCAGGATCAGAGGTTTTGAAAATCGTATGACTTGAAATATATCGCAGAAATAGTCATGCAGGAGTGGCTGGTTTATGGTGGTCTTTAGTGGCTGGTTTATGGTTTTGAGCTCTGGGGACCGCCCCAAATCTCCATAAAAACACCCCAAATCAGCCCACGCCTCTGAATGAGCACAAATGTTCTCTGCCCCAGTGTGGGACTGAGCCTGGCAGCTCCAGTCACAGAACTGGACACAGAGCACTCCAAAAGAGCAGCAGCCCCGGAAATCAAAGGTTTACACTGAGAAACACGGACCATTTCCATGGATTTCAAATGGAGACCTGGTCCCAGCCCTCCAACAATTCATTACCAGGGGCCAGGTGAGCCCTGCAGAGCCACTCAGCCAGTTAATCA
This sequence comes from Molothrus aeneus, assembly GCF_037042795.1. Classification (NCBI taxonomy): domain Eukaryota; kingdom Metazoa; phylum Chordata; class Aves; order Passeriformes; family Icteridae; genus Molothrus; species Molothrus aeneus. The sequence goes on along the minus strand of NC_089674.1, from coordinate 1,614,103 downwards.
CTGCAATTACCCCCTGTGTGTAATTAACCCCCTCCAGGAGGTTTTTATTCTCTCCCTGCACAACTCCCCTGCTCCAGGATAAACTGCAACATAGTGAAGACAACAAAACCCCTGCAAATAGATGGGTCCTAAATCTCCCCACTGGGTTTATACACAGATTTTCTGCATCCCCCAAAACGCAGAATAATGGAAGTGATGGGGGAAAAAAAAAACCCACAAGATGTTTAGGATCTGCCAGACAAGGAGCAGAACTGAGTCCAAACCACAGGTTAAGTGAGTGCCCAACCCTTCCTTCAGCACAGGTTGATTTTTGAGGAGCTAAAATTGTCCTCTGCTGACCCCTCAGGTTTCTCCTCCCTCCCTTTGAGCTTGGCTGTCAATTTTCTGATCCTTCCATTTGGAGGGGTGAGAAAGAGCAGGGCTCTGCTCAGTGGTTCTGGGACTGATGTGGGTATTTCTCCTTTCAAAGGACACTCTGGGAAATGAAGGAAAAATTTGAGTAATTTTCTTAACCTCCCGCCTCCCAGGAGGCAGAAATGGAAGTCCCATATTTTTGTCATCAGGATGATAGCAGCAATCTGCAGATGTGTGAGGCCACAAACATTTACCTGGCAGGTTTTCGCTAAGTCACAGTGAAAGCAAGATAAGCCCAGAGCAAAATCCATTTCCCTGATAGTGTTTGTGTTCAGGGGCATTGCAGAGAAAACATAAACAGGAGCTGGCTGTTCAAACCCATCTCAAAAAGGGGCGAAAACTGAGCCTCTGTTGTGCTCTCAGAAACCACAGCGGAGGGTGAGCACAGCCAAGGTGATGGAACATTTTACTGACGCTTCTGAGTTTCTTTTCACAAGGTTTGAGGTGAATTTTGGGTTTTCAGCAAGACCCTGCAGGTTTCGAGGTGCAGGCTCAAGTCTTTGAGAGGTTTGTTTCACATTTCTAAGCTCCACATCCAGCACCATTTAAGCTGCACCTTACACAGCAGCCAACGTGGACAAAGTGCCAACGCCTTACTGGGATGCTCCAAGTGTTGGAAAACATACCAGTTTAAATATTTTTGCATAACTTAAGTCAAGGGGTTTTGTTTGCCTTTGCCCTGGAAAAAGAATTCTGAGTTTCTTTCCAGGGCATTTTTCTGCCGGGTGGGGTCTGATGAACTCAAGGTGTCACATTCACGTTTTCTGGAAAAATCCCCTTTGCTCAGGATTTCTCTCCTGGGAAGCTGAGAAGCCTCAGAGAAAAAGGAAAACAATAATTCTCTGATTTGCTTCTCCAGTGTTTTGCTGCTTTGGAATGTGGTTTGGAGATTGTTTATCCAACAGGTGGTTGTTTGATTGGTTTCATGTGAATTGTTTTGATTTAGTGGCCAATCAGGGTCAATGGAGATTGTTTATCCAACAGGTGATTGTTTCATTGGTTTAATGGGAATTATTTTGATTTAGTGGCCAATCAGGGTCAATCTGTTTCGAGGCTCTGGAAAGAGTCAGGAGTTTTCATTGTTATCTTTTTAGCTTTTTGTCTGTATCCTTTCTGCATTCTTTAATATAGTTTAGTACAGCATTCTTTAATATAATTTAGATCATAAAATAATAAATCAGCCTCCCGAGAACACGGAGTCAGATTTCACCATCCCTGCCTCCGTCTGGGAACCCCACAAACGCAACACTCAAAATTTCAACAGACTGGGCATAACCCAAAAAAAAAAATAAAGGAGCAAAACTGGCCATTAACAGAGCACCAGTGGCCATGTAGAGCATCAGCCCCAGCCTCTGCTTTGGCAGGGTCAGAGACACCTCCTCAGGGAATGACTGATAAGAAAATCAAGGAACGAAGATCTAATTAACATCAGGAGCGTGCCCTTCTTCTGACCAAGTCCTGGTGGCTGCTCCAGGATTTACTCCTGGTGACAATCCTGAGCTGCTTCTCTCAGCCTTCTTCCCTCCTTTGAAGAAGGGAATAAAGGAGTCAGATGATCAATTTTGCAATTTGCAGTTGCCAAGCAGCTTTGAAGCAATTTAGTGATTTGGGTACTTATTTCTTGCCTGTCCTGATGGCAGGAGATGATATCAGGATATTGAGCCTTAATACTCTATTCATTCCCCTGATAAAACTGAGGGAATCAAAAGTTTTTCTGGTTTGTTTTTTTTGTTGTTGTTTTTTTTTCCATGTTAATTTTGGCTTTACAAGAGCTTGCTGTGCATTGTCTTTGAATTAATTTAGGAAAGCTCTGAAAAATAAAAGCACAATTTGCAAAGTATCAGACACCTTCCACCACGCAGGCCTGAGCACCCATTCAGCTGGACTGTTCAGGGGATCTGAGAGGCATTAATTAAAAGGGTGGTGTTAATGAACACAAAAGGAGTGTGAGCATCACCACTCAGCAGCCCAGAGGCTCCTGTTCACTGCAGTCTAATCCTCCTCCAGGGATTAATGTCAACAATAGAATTTAAATTCACTAAACACCTTATCAGATTGGCATTTACACCCCGCTATTAAATGTTTATCAGGACAGCAAAAGCCTGGATTTCATTCCTCTCATCCTCACATCTCCAATTATTTGGGGGAAGAGCTCCAACAGATCATTCCCTTCCTGGCTGGATGCCCAGGATGGGTCCAGGAGAGCTCCAGGGAAGGGATTTGGGTGCAGCCCCCGAGCCACAGCCCCCTCCTGCTGGGACTCAGCACCCTGGCTCCTCTTTGCTGCTCCTTTGGAGGTGTTGAGGATCCAACCCCAGCCTGGCATCCCTGGCTCCTCTTTGCTGCTGCTTTGAAGGTGTTGAGGATCCAACCCCAGCCCGGCATCCCTGGCTCCTCTTTGGATTTTTCCAGAAAACATGAATGTGACAGATCACCTTTAAAAAATTAGAACCCGTTCTGCCATGGCTATGAGTGGAAACAGATCTGCTTCCATGAGCCAGGTGCCAAATCCAACATGGATTCCACGGAGAGAATCCAACCCCAGCCTGGCATCCCTGGCTCCTCTTTGCTGCTCCTTTGGAGGTGTTGAGGATCCAACCCCAGCCTGGCATCCCTGGCTCCTCTTTGCTGCTCCTCTGGAGGTGTTGAGGATCCAACCCCAGCCTGGCATCCCTGGCTCCTCTTTGCTGCTCCTCTGGAGGTGTTTCAGCCCCTCAGCCCCACAGCCAGCCCAGCACCCTCCTCCCTGCAGCTCCTGCTGGGCTGGCAGAGCTGATGGTGCAGGAGCAGATGGCGAGCAGGCGTTAATTGATCTGCTGGGGCAGCTCGAGGTGGCCTTGCTGGAGCAGAATATGCAAAGATCCATAATGAACTTTCATTAGCAGCAGAGGAAAAAAAAAATAATCCTGTGACAGAGACTTGTCTGATGAAAATCCAAATTTCAGATTCTTTCCTGCTTGTAGCCAGGCCAGGAAACTTCACTCCCTGGGATGACTGTGGAAAAAAAGTGGAAAAAAGTGGTTTAAAGTTTTGGTGGTTTTTTTAGTCTTTTTCCCAAAGTGAAATTTCTTCTGGGGCCATAATTTTACACTGAGGAACAAAACAACTCCCCTTTGCCCTTTCTGGGTTTTCAAGTCTTTTTTAGCAGGAAAGCATTTCTGCATTTTCTTACAATGTGTCTCTGCCAGGAGGGAAAGAAACCTCGAGGAGGGGATGCTAAAAAAATGAGAAAATCAGAGCATTTCCAGCATCAGGGTTTACCCAGGAAAACACCACAGGCATGACCACGCTGGAAATGACAGCACAAAATGAGAGCACGAAATTACAGCACGAAATTACAGCACGAAATTACAGCGCATTACCAGATCACAGAACGGTTTGGGTTGGAATGGACCTTAAAGATCTTCGTGTCCCAACCCCCTGCCATGGACAGGAACATCTTCACCAGGTCAGAGCCCAGAATAATTCACCAATTGCTGGCAATCACTAAAGAAAAAGTTGCTCAGATGTTTCGAATAATATTCAATTCCGGGTGGGTTTTTCTTTCTCCTCAGAGCAGCGAATTAAAGAACAGCAAGAATTGAAAGAGAATTTGGGAAATCGGAAGCAACAAAAAGAAATTATATTCCTGTCAATGTTATCACAATTTTGAGGAATTACACTTAAAACCTTGCCCTGTTTCACGTCAGGAAGTAAAACCCTGTGTCAGAAAATGCAGAATCTTTGGAAGAGTCCCTGCAGGAGCCCTGAGCCACTCCTGGGACTCCTCTCCTGCTCCTCAGAGCAGGCCCTGAGCACTTGAGCTGTTCCAAAGTCAAGGAACGAGCAATGAAAGTTTGGTTGTTTCCCGTATTTTTTAAAAAAAAAATTTTGGAGCTAGTTGCAGATTTCTGTAACTCTGGATGTATTAATTAAAATTATTGTGCTCAAAATATCAAGACATCCTCAGCCTGCAGCGGGGGCTGCAAACCCTGCTCTCAGTACATAGATTTAAAAGATCACAAACCATGCAGATGTGTGTTTCATGAGAAGGAAATCTGGGTCCATTCTGAGGATATTTGGGTCCATTCTGAGGATCTCGGGTCCATTCTGAGCATATTCGGGCCCATTCTGAGGATATTTGGGTTCATTCTGAGAATCTCTGGTCCATTCTGAGGATATTTAGGGCGACTCTGAGGATCTCAGGTCCATTCTGATATATTTGGGTCATTCTGAGGACCTCACGTCTATTCTGAGCATATTTGGGTCCATTCTGAGCATATTTGGGTCCATTCTGAGGATGTTTGGGTCATTCTGAGGATCTCTGGTCCATTCTGAGGCTATTGAGTCATTCTGAGGATATTTGGGTCCATTCTGAGCATATTTGGGTCCATTCTGAGGCTATTGAGTCATTCTGAGGATATTGAGTCATTCTGAGCATATTTGGGTCCATTCTGAGGACGTTTGGGTCCATTCTGAGGATCTCAGGTGCATTCTGAGGATATTTGTGAATTCCACCAGGGTGCATAAACCCCTCAAACCAAGGCAAGGGCAGGAGCCCCCCTCAGAGCAGAGGAATTCGGGGATTTCTGTGTCCCTCTGGCTGCCGTGACCCAACAGCACAATTCACTTTTCCCCCACAGATCTGCAGCAGGAGGCCAGTGATGCCAAGCTCTTCTTCAAAATCCACCCATGAGAAGGACCCTGAGAGGAATTTTGAGCTTTGTGAGGAACAGGAAGCTTCTTTTCCAGTCATCCACAAGGGTCAAGGCCAGGCTGGACAGGGACAGAGGAAGGGGTGGCATTGGGTGGGATTTGAGGTCCTGCCCAACCCAAATCATCCTGGGACTCTCTGACTCTGCCTATCAGAGGCTTTTGTTCCCAATTTTACACCAGTGAAGCAGCGTTACAACATCTCCCAGCCTCCTGCATAATGCAAGCGACATGATTCCATCGGGTGGTTGCAGCACTGAACTGGATTTATTTTTTAATAACGCCATATATATTTTATCCAGACTGTCGTTCAGGCCTTCAGAGCTGGGAAAACTAAGACAAACATTACAGAAAAGTTTATGATTCCCTCACTCGGAGGATTTCCACTCCGCTCTCATTATTTCTGGCAGATTCGCTGTGGGGAGTTTTGCTTCTTCTCCTCGGTTATAAATATTCCATGCAGATTTTTAATTAGAGCAGCACGGGTTTTTTTGGTTTTTTTTTGGCTGAGACAAAAGAAATTGGATTTTCCCCCCTCCCCTTCACCATTTGGGCTTCATTCATGTGGATGGACTTCCAGTAATGTGCCCACATCAAATCTCTGCATAAACAAACCAGAGGCTGTTTTATTGAACTAAAACTCTAATTGCTTTTACCAACAGGTGTCTCCGAGTTGGAAAGCAAAACAAATGTTTGATCTGGTCCTTCCTCTAATTAGCAACAGATGAATTAGCAGCTGAAGGGAAAGATGCACTTTGGAGCCCATTGTCTGGGTTTAAACTGCTCCTGTGGAATGTTTCATTCAACAGGAATTTGCTTATGAAGGAGTCAGAATTTGTTGCAGGGAGCACTGAACCATGAGGAAGAGCAAAAAAAAAAAAAAAGGAACTCTAGGGGGGGAAGGATAAAGCAGAAGGAGTAAACAGCAGAGTTCTGATTTCTGCCTTTCAGATCTCCTTCAGAGAACTTTTGCTGCGCTCTTCTTCATCTGCTCCTGGATCCTGATTGAGGATTTTACTGGGATTTTTCCAACGAGCTGCCTCGTTTGAAACCAGAGTCCCAGACTGGACTGGGTTGGGAGGAACATTAAATCCCATCCAACGCCACGGGCAGGGAACCCTCCACTAATCCAGGATGCTCCAAGGCAGGTCCTGGAATCCGTGTGGGGCTCCTCAGACAGATTCAACCAAAGGGAGCTTCCAGGTGCTGCTGTCTCCTCCTCCATCCCTTGTGTTCCAACCCCAGAGCAGCTCCCAGGATTTGCCAGTGGTGTTGGCAAATCTGCGTCTCTGCCCAGAAAAAAGGAACAACGAAACCCCCAGCTCGGCCCTGCTGCCAGTTCAGCTCTTTATCTCCTGATTTAATTGATTTACAAACTGCAGCCATCAAAGGGATGATTCCATCAGGCCACTGAACGCTGCCCTGCACAGGGGGCTTGGGGATGGCAACCAGGCCGAGGAAGGACTGGAAGTGGCTCTGAATTCCACATTTTCTCCTCCTCCTCCTCCAGAAAAGAATGCAATCAGTATTTACGTGAAAGTGTGTGTGAGAGACTCCATTACAAAAATGTAAACGTCAGAAGGTTTTAGAAGAACTTAGAACAGCGCAAAAGGGAACTATGGGGAGAGCAGAGGATCTCTAAACGATAATAACATAACTAAAAATCACTAAAGCTTTTCTTAATATTCACACAATAGCTATCCCTTAATTGGGAGAGCCAATTATCTCATTATCCATCTACAACAGGTCCATCAGCCAAACAGATTCCAGTTTCCACCAGAAATGGAGTTAGGAGTTGAATTAATGTCTGTTTTTTTCCATTTTACTCCTCAGGGACCACAGACAGAATAAGGACAGATGGACAATGGAAGATTTGGTGTTGCCATGGATTTTTGTGTTCTGCATTGGACAAGATCCCTCAAAAGGACATCCCTGAGACTCCTCCCAACAGCCAAACAACCAAACAGATTCCACCAGAAACTGATTCCACTAAATTCCAGTTTCCATCAGAAATGGAGCAAGGTGTTGAGTTAATGTCTGGGTTTTTCCGTTTTACTCCTTGGGATAGATGGACAATGAAAGATTTGGTGTTGCCATGGATTTTTGTGGTCTGCATTGGACAAGATCCCCCAAAAGGACATCCCTGAGCTTCCTCCCAACAGTGAAACAAATTCCAGTTTCCACCAGAAATGGAGTTAGGTGTTGAATTAATGTCAGTTTTTTCCATTTCACTCCTCAGGGATCACAGACAGAATAAGGACAGATGGACAACGAAAGATTTGCTATTGCCATGGATTTTTGTACTCTGCAAGCAAACAAAATAGGGGAAAAGGGGAAAAAAATAGAAAAAGAGGATGCTGGGAGAGAGGAGTCTGAGCAACACCCCCAGGAACAGCCCTGTCCCCTTTCAGAGCTGCCCAGAGCTGCTCCCACCCGCTCAGGCTCCAAACTCTGTTTATTCCTGGGCTTGCAGCCTCTTCACTTTAATTGTTTCCACGACATAACAAGCATTTCACAGGGAAAAAAAGAAAAAAAGCCAAACCAAAAAACCCAAAAAAAAAAAGGCACGCTGAAAAGCGTAAAAACTCCTCATGTCCTTGTTCTCATATTTTTCCTCTCAGTGTTGCACCCCGGGCAAAGAAATTCATTTGGCTTTACAAGGAATTCTGCTGTAAGTCAAGTGTTGTTAAGGGCTTCTTCCTGTTGTTTATCACGGGAATCGGAGCTGATGCCTGGCTGAGCACTCCCGGGGACGCTTGTTTATTAAAAGGTACAAGTGTTCCTGCAGCCCTACAAGCACGGCCCTGACAAGCTCTCCCTCCCTTTTCGCGCAGCTCCGGAATAAACAGCTCCAGAGCTGAGGAGGAGCTCGGGCTCTGCCCTGGCTCCTGCCCCCCGCGCTGAGCAAATTCAGGGAGCGGGAAAAACTCCAAAAACGCTTGGGTTTTTTTAAAAAAAAAAAATTTGTTTAAATTTAATAGTAATAAAATGGCAATGATATCAGAGTAATAATGATAAACATTTTATAAAAATAGCAATAATATCAGAGTAATAATGATTTGGATAGCATTAGAATAATAAAAATTTATATATGTAATTAGAATAATAAAAATGTGGACAATTATATTAGGACAATACGAGACAATAGAAACAGTTACAGACAGCCCAGGTACCTCTTTTCACTTGTTTTTAAATTTTTAAAAGTTTAATAGTAATAAAATGGTTATAAATAGTAATTAAATGGTTATAAAATAGTAATATAATTAGAGTAATAATAACTTAGACAATTAGGATTAGGACAATACGAGACAATACAAACAAGGAGTTACAGACAGCCCAGGTGCCTCTTTTCATTTCTTTTTAAAATTTTTAAAGGTTAATAGTAATAAAATGGTTATAAATGGTAATTAAATGGTTATAAAATAGCAATATAATTAGAGTGATAAAAATTTTGGACAATTAGGATTAGGACAATATGAGACAACAAAAACAAGGAGTTATGGACAGCCCAGGTACCTCTTTTCACTTGGTTTTAAAATTTTAAAAGTTTAATAGTAATAAAATGGTTATAAAAATATCAATATAATAAGAGTAATAATAATTTGGACAATTTGGATTAGGACAATATGAGACAATAAAAACAAAGAGTTATGGACAGTCCTGGTACCTCTTTCTGGACAAAATAAGCCCAAAAAAGGACCCAGGTGAACAGAGGATTAACCCTTAAAAGCAACAGCCTGTTGCATATTCATACACCTCATCCATGATGCATAAATTCCATTCCAACACAGGATTCTGGCTGGGCAGTGTCAGCTTCTTCCTCTGAATCCCGACAGCATCTTCAGGGCTGAGCAAGGAGGGAAGGAGTTCATTTCCTCTGATAAGGGAGCCATAAATTCTCTTTCTCTCTGCACAGGAAAATACATCACAAGTGTAGGAATTGACTTTGTGCTGGGAGAAAAATAAATAAATAAAAGGGGGAGACACAAGCAAAAATAATAAACCCAAAAGAAAATAAACCCAGTGCATAAATCACTACAGAGCCAGGGTGGAAGAGGCTGCGCTTCATAAAATCTGACACTGTCATCTCTGGTCTGCAAAAAGGAGATAAAAAAACCCCAAACCCTGGATGCTAAATTCGCCCTTTACATCGAATTTAAAAATTACAACATCATAAAATCAGAATAAATCAGTCAACTTCAGTGCCCGGGACTGTGTTAGGGATTGTCCATTAGATACCCAGGATTTGGAGCTGAATTTCTCCTGAATTTAGAGCCTGGGCATTTTAACTTCCCCCGTCAGAAATGAATCAGACTCCTCTGGTCCCTCACACCACAGAATTCCTGTTCTGTAGATCCCACATCAGAGTCTAACCCCGACACAAGATTTATTCCCCCAGAGCAGGGGTTTGTGTGCTCTTCGTTATTTTGCACAGGGAGCTTGGAAAAGGCAGCAGGACCAGGCTTTGTCCCTGGGATTTCCACCTCCAGCCACAGCAACAAAAAGGAAAGGGAAAAAAGAAATCCAGCCATTGACCCTCAGTCAACTTGGGGAATTATTTTTAGGAAATCCTGCAAAGTGCAGAAGGCAGCAGGGGGAGGGAGGGGATGAGCACCCAGCCAGGTTTCAGAGGTGCCTGAAGGGTGTGGCAAATACCCAGGGGGAAATGCAATCATTTGCATAAATTATGGCGATTTCTGTTTGAAGAAGTTTCTTCCTTTTTCTGCCTCTGTGGGGGGTTTGTTCGGGTTTTCTTCATCTAAGCAAAGAGAAAAAAAAAAAGAATAAAAAGTTAAATATTGGAAAGAGGAGGGGATCCAGCACCTGGGCAAGAAATGAAGTTGTTAATGAAGTTGTTAATGAAGTTATTAATGAAGTTATTAATGAAGTTGTTTCAGTTTTCATTTCAGCCACCAACCCACAGCAGCCCCATTTTACCCTCAGCTGCCCCTTAATTTCCAGTGAGCCACAGCTGCATCACCCCATTGATGAAAACCCATAGAGGGGGAGTTATAACTGAAAACTTTTAACATTAAAAGCCCCCCTCAGGAAGGCAACAAAGCATGGGGAGAAGATTTGAGGTGCACTTCACGTTTTGTGCACTGACCTTCCAGAATCAGGGAAAAATTAATTAGGGGCCACAAGGAAAAATATCCCACAGGAACTCCCGAAAACCCTGAATTTGGACAGGCTGCCCAAGCAGCATCGGGGGATTCGCAGGATTTTTGGATGTGTGTAAACTCCTCTTTGTGCTCTCGAAAATCTGCTTAAAAAGGGACCTAAGTAACTGTGCAGGACTCTAAAACTTCTGCACAGATAAAGCTGGGAAATAATACCAAGGAAATAATTAACTGTGTGGAAAAAGCTTTTAAAGAGTGGAAAAACGACAGAACTGTTAGAGGATACAGAAGACAGGCAGGTGCTCAGTTTAAGTAATCTGGAAGAGGATTCAGCCCCAAAAATCCCCTCTCAAATCCCCAGAAGCTTGAGGCACTAATCCCACACCTTCAAGCCCCCAATTAAGCACTCCTTGAGGATCAGATGCTAAAAAGCACGAAACAAAACGCGCTCGCGTTTTCTTGCAAACCGTTTCCACCCAAATGTTCCATTTTTCCTGCCCTGGCAGCAGATAACGGCGGGGAAATGCTCTCTGAGTTTGCAAAGCAGGTGACTGTAATGTGGCATCAACGCGTTCATTATGCAAATCTGATCGCTTAAATCTTCAGCTGGAGCTCAGTTTGTTTGGATGGGGCAGAGGATGCTCAGCTCTTGGAGTTGCCTTGGTTTGTTCACCGGCAGATTTGCTGAGATAATTGTGGATATTCCCCCCCAAAGGCATTCGGAGCCCAGGGAGAGCTCAGCTCTGATAAGGGAAGGAAATTTTAACCTGGGCTTTGAGCTGGAATTCCACTGCCCGATTCAGAGGGAGGGGCTGCAGTGATAAGGCTGAGATATTCCGAGATATTTTCGCTTAATTCTTTCGATTCCATTGGCCTCGTGTAGGGAGGAACTGATTGTTCTTAAATTGGAAATTGGAAATTGGAGGGTGGATGTGAAATAACTGCAGGGTCCTTTAGGAGCTGCCACATTTGGAGACATGGATATGGATTTGTAGAATCATTTCCATGGGTCTGTGTATAACACCAATATTTATATTAATATTAATATTTATTAACTATCAATAATAATTAATAAGTATCAACTATGAATAATATTATTAATAATAATTAGTCTTTATTATCAACAATTATATAATAATTATTATTAATAAAATAATATAGAATAACATTATTATTATATAATAATAACAACGATAATAATAACAATATAATGTTAATAATAATGTTAATGATAATGATAATGATAATGATAATGATAATAATAATAATAATAATAATAATAATAATAATAATAATAATAATAATAATAGTAATGCCACCCCTTCAGATAATAATAATCATCATCATCATCATCATCATCTTTACTCCAGCCCTTCAGAAACACCTCCAGATCTTGGCATTTTCTTCTGCTTTTCCATTTACAAGTCTGTAAATCTGTATTTATAATTCTGTAGCTTGAAAGTTGCTCTTGCAGCAGTGAGGGAGTTTGTTCGCATGCAATTCCACATTCTTGGGCAGGTTTGTGTGGAAATTTGGGATTGATGAGCATGGACTCTGGCAGACCAGGGCCTGAGAATTCCGCTCTTTATTCCCAGGTGATTTCCAGCAAGATTTTCACAAAATCCGTTCCAAATTCCTGATTTTTCTCCAATTCACCAAGAACTAAAACCACACCAGATTTTGACAGGGTTTTTGGTTTTTTTTTTTCCACTCATCTCTGAGTGAGCTGCTTCTCTTATTGCAGATCCTTCATTAAATTAAACCTCAGCTCAAATGGCTTAAAAACGTGCCGTAAAATTTGTGGTTGAGTTAAAAAAGGCAGCAAAAAGGGGTCCAGAGGCAGGAGAAGCCTCATCCTATGCTGAAGGAGCTCCTCAGAGATGCAGAACCACAGGATTGTGGTGGGAAATGAAATGAACCAAGGCCTCTTACTGATCGAACCCCTCATTGGAACGGAAGCATTTGGAGATTACTTTCAGTTTCTGGAAATTACTGACAATAAACAAAGATCCAAACAGAGCCTCTGAAACCATCACAGAGCTGCTCACGGGGGTTTCTATGCATCGAGGCAGGAGAGAGGAATAAATTTTTTTAAAAAAGGCTAAAAAAGGGGTGAATTATTACTGCCAGGTCCTTGGAGGAATTTCAGCCCACGGGATGCTCCGGCTGCCGCGAATAAAGGAGGAGACAAGGCCTGAGACGAGGTTTCAAAAGCAGGAGGAAGAGAAAGCGGAAAAGCCAAGATTTATTTGATTCATCCCAACAGCAAGAGGGGCTCTGCTTGCCAAGGTTAGCTGACAGCAGCACAAAAATGGAAGAGCCATAAATTTGTCCCCAACGAGATCTATTGGCACTTGGAGATGATGGAACCTGGTTTATCATCCGGCTTTTAAAATATGTACACGCAGAGCAGGACGTGCTGAATATAGAATTATTCTATATTCAGATAGAATAATGCTGTCTCTGAAATTTTAAGAGGATGCGTGTTGCCCTGAATTTTTAAAGATTTTTTAAGCCTCCTGTGTTTGCATTCTTGTAACAAACTTTCTCACGCACTTTATAAATAAATTATTGTTGTGCGTCCTTTTATAAAATAAAAGAAATTTGGTGGACGCTTGGTTTGTCCAGTGTCATTGGAGAGGTGGCGCTGTCACCCTCCAATCCACTGCCACTTTTAGAAATCAGGAGCTGAACTTCCCTTTTTTACCTTAAACACAGCAACGCGTGCACCTCGTGTTATTTCGTGTCCTGCAATGACGGACGCACAAAGCTGGCGTGGATGAAAGTGGAAATAAAGGAGTGTGTGGTCATCGTTTCCCCAAATAATCTCCTTTCCTAAAAAGATGTGCGTGAAGCCTGCAGGCCATCCTATCCCATGCCAACAATCCCACGTGAATTTGCTGATTTGGTGCCAGTGAAACGAAGGATGGGGGGCACCATTTCCCAGATCCCTGCCATGGCCCTGTGGGAAGAGGCATTTCAGGAACAGGCTCCCTGATTTTTTTGTGAATATTTTCCTAATGTTCACGTGCCAGGATAAATCTTTGTGTGGCATTGGGTCTGAGCTCTCTCTGTGTTCCTGTCAGGTTGGATGTGACACACACACACACACACACACGTGAGCAGGGGCTAAGAAGATAAAAGTTTTTTATTCTGCATGTTCTCCAGCCTCACTGCTGGTGATTTTACAGGGAATTGGGGCCCTCGTTAGCAGAGGAAATGGGTGAATACCCCAGAAACAGGCCTTGGAATGAAATCCTGATGGGCAGGGAGCAGGAATTTGAGCTGACACAAAGTTTGGGAGCTGCCAGCCCCATCCCATCCCATGGATCCCATCCCATGGATCCCATCCCATGGATCCCATCCCATCCCACCCCATCCCATGGATCCCATGGATCCCATCCCATGGATCCCATCCCATCCCACCCCATCCCATGGATCCCATGGATCCCATCCCATGGATCCCATTCCATCCCATGGATCCCATCCCATGGATCCCATCCCATGGATCCCATGGATCCCATCCCATCCCATTGATCCCATCCCATGGATCCCATCCCATCCCATGGATCCCATCCCATGGATCCCATCCCATGGATCCCATCCCATCCCATCCCATCCCATCCCATCCCATCCCATCCCATGGATCCCATCCCATCCCATCCCATGGATCCCATGGATCCCATCCCATTGTTCCCATCCCATCCCATCCCATCCCATGGATCCCATGGATCCCATGGATCCCATCCCATGGACCCCATCCCATGGATCCCATGGATCCCATGGATCCCATCCCATTGTTCCCATCCCATCCCATCCCATCCCATGGATCCCATGGATCCCATGGATCCCATCCCATGGATCCCATGGATCCCATGGATCCCATCCCATGGATCCCATGGATCCCGTCCCATCCCAGCTCAGCCAGGATCCCTCAGGAAGCCACAGCCAGATCATCTTCCAGGAGGAAAGATTCCAATCCTGACTTCTTGGCGTTTAGGAATTTCTTTTTCCTGACTTGGCCCCACACGGGACTCCTGCAGTTGGGGCAAACCCCTTGCCCTGCTCAGGGATCAGGGTTTCACATCCCAGTTTTTAATATTCCTCTAAACAAGAACTTCCTAAAACGCTGTTTCAAAAAACTTCCCTAAAACCCCTGTTTCAAAAAACTCCTAAAACCCTGTTTAGGGAAGGTCTAATCCCAGTTTTGAGCCTGGATTCGCTTTCCAGTCTTGGACATGTCAATTCTCTGATGCCCAACACTGGCCACTGCTCCATCCCAAATATTACTGGAGTGAAAAATGGACGGGAGCAACCCAGGAGGTGCTTTCATTGTCCTGAATGAAACCATTCCTCTGCTAGGTCAGGGTGAACCTACCTAAAAAAATCATCTCAATTTTCCTCTAAAAAAATCTAATTTTCCTAAAAAAAAAAAGATCTCCATTTTCCTCTAATTTCAGCTGAATGAAGGGAGGAGGGATTAATCACCCAGGTTATTCCTTGAGTGGGCTCTGGACAATTGGTTTGAAAAAGGAAAGAAAGGAAAAGAAATGGGCCCTTCTCGGGCTGATTCATCCCACTCCAAGGCAGGGCAGATAAATTGCTTTTATTCCTTCAAATCAAAGGAGCCATAAGAACACTCCCAGAGCAAGACTTTGAATGTGCCTGCCCACTGACAGAGATGAATTTCATTCTAACTGAAAATCCATACAAACTTTAATTTTGAATGAACCTTTGATTCCCAATTAATTTTTTTTTTTTTCCTCTCCCCGAGTCCTCAATTTCACTTGGAGATATCAGGGAATTCCCACAGAATAATTCCCAGCCAGCTCTAATGACGGGGCATAAATTGCAGATTTGTTTTATTTTATTTTATAAAGCAAATTTCCAATTAAAGGCAGATCCTGTTGCAGGCAGCGTCCCAAAACCACAGTGTGCCTCAGGCTTTGGGAAGAAACCAAAGAAACAGCAACACAACCAACAGATACCTCCAAAAATATAATTTATGTTGTTCCTGCTGTTCTGCTTTGGTTGGCAGAGAACTTTTGCCCTAATGAATAATTTGAAGCGTTAAAAGAAATGCCAGGAGCAGCTCGGAGGTGCTGAGTGACCCTGGATTTCCTGCTGGCCGTCCAAAAAAATGGAAATATCTGCGCCCAGAGGGGCTGGGAGGGCTGAGTTTTAGTAAAAATCTAATGATCAAAAAAACTAAAACTAAAACTAAAACTAAAACTAAAACTAAAACTAAAAATAAAAATAAAAATAAAAATAAAAATAAAAATAAAAATAAAAACAAAAATATCCTGGTGGCACCAAGCTTTGTGGGCCATAATAATAATAACAATAATAGTAATAATAGCAATAATAATAGCAATAATAGCAATAATAGTAATAGTAATAGTAATAGTAATAGTAATAGTAATAGTAATAATATCCTGATGGCACCAAGCTTTGTGGGCCATAATAATAATAACAACAACAATAATAGTAATAATAGCAATAATAATAGCAATAATAGCAATAATAGTAATAGTAATAGTAATAGTAATAATATCCTGATGGCACCAAGCTTTGTGGGCCATAATAATAACAATAATAATAGTAATAATAATAGCAATAATAGCAATAATAATAATAATAATAATAATAATAATAATAATAATAATAATAATAATAATAATAATAATAATAATAATATTGATATCCTGATGGCACCAAGCTTTGCAGGCCCCAGCCAGGCTTTAAACGTTAAAAATGGGGCTTTTTTGCCCAGGTAAATCATAAAAACCCACCACAAAAACCGGGCACAGAAGGAACTGGAGAACACAGGGACGTGACACTTGTAAAAATGGACATTTTAATGGGGAGTGACACAAAGACACGAGGACAGACAGACATTAAAGCCCTGTGTGATTAGCAGGGCCTCTCTGGAGCCTCTCCCTGCAGCAGGAATGGCCCCACACTCATTTCCTTCAGCAAAAAATCTGAAATAACCCCAGCTGGACACCTTTCCCTGCCCCTTTCTCAGGGCAAGCTTCCCAACCAAAGGGAAAAATCACTTTTTAAGGATGTTTGTGGAGGGATTGCAACGTTCGGGACTGGTTTAGTCGTTGTGAGCGCCTTGCACACGACAGCCCGAGGAGCAGCAGAGATAATTCCCCTCCCTTTGGAGCTGGGCTGGTCCCCATCAGCAGCGAACAAATGAAACCTGATTGCAAATTTGGGATCCCTTTTATCTCCTTCTCATCTCTTTGAAGGGTGGCACATGAATGGCACCAGCCTGTGGATTAATGAGCCCTGGGAAATATTCTTACATTCTTACATTCTTACATTCTTACATTCTTACATTCTTACATTCTTACATTCTTACATTCTTACACGGGCTGAGAGCTTCAGCAGAGCTGAAAACAGAACGGGAATTAAACAGGGAGGAAAAGGGGAGTCCTGGTTTCATTTGCAGCCCTAAACTGGGAGGCTCAGAGGGTGAGACAGACCAGAAATATTTTTTAAGCCAGGACTTGTGGTGTGGTCTCTCCAAGCCAGGACTTGTGGCACAGCAGCTCATCGAGGGCCGCAGGAGAAGAGAATGTCAGGGAAATTCATCCACAAACACCAGAGGTTTGTGTCCAAAAAGGAGACACAGGAGTCATTTTTGACTTTATTCCAATCAAGGCAGAGGCCATGGGGCATCCCCTGGGGTCTCTCAAGTTTTGGAGGATGCAGCCTCCCTTTTTATCCCAATTTCCAGCCACATTTCCCTTCTCTCTTTCCCCATTTCTGAGGTACTTGAGAGGTTCAGACTTCCCAGAACACCTGATCCCAAAGATTCCCCTCTAATGTATAAAACCCTCTTTTTAATTTTTAATTCTTACTGAATTTAAGGGTTTTTCCTCATTTCTGAGGTACTTGAGAGGTTCAGACTTCCCAGTACACCTGATACCAAAGATTCCCCTCTAATGTGTAACCCTCCCTTTTCATTTTTAATTCTTACAGAATTTAAGGGTTTTTCCTCATTTCTGGGGTACTTGAGAGGTTCAGACTCCCCAGAACACCTGATCCCAAAGATTCCCCTCTAATATATAAAACCTTCTTTTTAATTTTTAATTTTTACGGAATTTAGGGGGTTTTCCCTCATTGTTTCTTTCATCTTTCAATGTCCAATTTCATTTATCAACAACCCTGAAGTTTATTTCTAAAAGCAAATCTCTTTTTCCATTCATCAACCAGTGCAATCCTTCCCGTTGCTTCTTTTCTCTCCCAGTGCTGGTTTCATCCCCCAGCAGCCCCACAGCTGGTTTGCAAGCACAAATCCCCCGTTCCTCCCTAGAAGACGCTCAAACCCCTCTCACTCCACACAAGGCACAGTCAGTCAATAACGCCAACAACGCAGTGAAATCCCTCACATGAACCTGAATTACCCCTCTCTGAATTTTCTTTTTGCTGTTTTTAAAGCCCCGCTGAAATTCCCGCCCCCTTTGGACTCCCTCTCTCTCCCTGGGGGCTCAGGTGCCTTTTCCCTGCCCTCAGACAACTTCTACAGCCCAGCTCCAAATCTGCTCAGCCAAACCATTCATCCTTTGTCACTTTAATCTCTCCTCGGAAATCAAACCCTCAATCTTCATCATCTTCCCTGTCCTTCCACAGCAATCCAGCCCTGAGCTTCTGTTCCCTCTGGCGAGTTGATAAAAGACAATTGCAAATATTTGGACGCCGTCCTGCGGTTTGCAAATTGGAGCAGCGGCTTGGCTGGGGTCTGTTCTGCTGTTTGCTCTGCCTTGTCCCCTGCACGCCGGTGCTGAAAGCCCTCCCCAGGCTTCCAGCAGGGAAAAGATCAGCAGATAATCAAAATACCGAATGCTGAAAAGGTCAACATAATCCTGAGCAGAACCTGTTCTGCTACTCCAATGTATTGGGTATTAAAATCACTGCGTCCTGCACCTGTGAGAAAGAGCAGGGGGGGAAAAGAGCAAAGGCTGGAGCATTAATCCACGAAGGCAGCAGTGAAAAGGAGAAGGAAACATTCTGAACCATTGATTTCATCTGAGTTCCCTTCCTAAAAAAGGGATTTCCCCTTTTCCATTCCGAGGTGAACACTCAGAATGAAGCAGCCTCACAAAACATCTCCACTAGGCACGGAATTGAATGGGGTTTTCTGGGAGTGTTTCAAGGAATTCTGGGCTGGAATTGAATGAGTTGGAAGATTCTGCTGCAACAAGCTGAAATATTTACCCCAGTGTTTACACCCTTAAGATGCTGCTGGTGCCTTACCCTAAAACGAGACATGGCAAGAAATGACTTTTCTCGCTGAGGTGTCCACCAGGCAGAGCAGTGGGGACGGTTTTGTCATTCATGCTGAGGAAACAAGGGCTGCGGATTTGCTGAAATTCCCCCAGAGAGCTCCAGCAACACGGACACAGGAGCTGCATTTGCATTGAACACCGAATAAATAAATAAATCAGCAGGGAGGCAGCGCTGGGGTGTTGCCTGTTGCTGGAAATGTTACACCCTGTCTTAGGGCAGAGCTGAAGTTCTCCCTGAAAACTCCAGGCAAAGTTCCTTTGCTATTTTTTTAAACAAAAGGGAATAAATGTTACCACACTCTCAAAGTAAAAAAAGAAAATCTTTTTGCCACTTCAGACTGTTACAAAAGAGTTGAGGTGTGTAAACATCAAAAAGGAAAATCTCAAAGCGTCTCAGTGGTGGGATTCCAGCTCTTTGTTGCTCATATTTTTCTTCCAGAGAACAGAAACTAATTTTTTTTTTTTTAACTGTTGAAACTCACAAAAAAAAAAAAAAAGTCAATTTTTAAGGTGTTTACGGAGGAGAATTTATCCACAGCTTTTTGGAGGGCCACAAGTTCTAAGTGAAATAAAAATGAATGATTCACCCACCAGAAGAGCCGCAGGTTTTCCCACCCTGCAGCAAGGGAGGTGTGATCACAAATGTGTTCTACACCTGTTCCTTCTGCCAGCCCTGCCCCTTGTCTGCAGGGCGGGCAAGGTCAGAAAACGCCATAAACCCAGAATTAACACGGTTTGGGGGGTGGCAATGATGAAGGGAATTGTGGCAGGGTGGATTCAGCCCCTGGGCCCCACCTCTGTGACACCCTGAGGGCTCTGCCAGGGAGAGGAAAGGCAGCAAACCAGGGCTTCATTCACCAATTAATTTAATTTTTCATCATGAACATCTCAGGGAGGGTTTAGTGCCAGGCACAGGATTTACAGAGGGATAAAATTCCACCTGAGACTGAGTCTGGGGGAGCTTTGCAAGCTGCAGGGCGGTGCTCCCTCACACAAAAATCCACCCCTAACCCGAGGCTGGGGCTGGTTTGGGGGTCACAAAGTGACAGGATCAGCAAAGATCAGGCTGCTCTGAAGTTTGGCTCCTCAATATTCCCCCTGGATTTTATCGGTAAAAGCTGATGGAGCTGCTCCTTCTCCTTCTCCTTCTCCTTCTCCTTCTCCTTCTCCTTCTCCTTCTCCTTCTCCTTCGTCGTCTTCTTCGTCATCTTCTTCGTCGTCGTCTTCTTCTTCTTCTTCTTCTTCTTCTTCTTCTTCTTCTTCTTCGTCTTCTTCCTCTTCTTCTTCTTCTTCGTCTTCTTCGTCTTCTCCTTCATCTTCTCCTTCATCTTCTCCTTCTCCTTCTCCTTCTCCTTCTTCTTCTTCTTCTTCTTCTTCTTCTTCTCCTTCTCCTTCTCCTTCTCCTTCTCCTTCTCCTTCTCCTTCTCCTTCTTCTCCTTCTCCCTCTGAGCTGCTCAATCCACAGCCTGTTCCAGATTATTCCCTGGCTCATTCCAGACTCATCCTCTGCTGGGTTTTCCAGGCTCTAAACCCAAACCCAAACAAGGAGTGCAAACCCTGCAGGAGCCAATGGGAAATATCCCAGGCACTGCTGGCATTTCAGGGAATTTCACCTCATTTTCTGTGCCCAGCTCCAGGTTTGCCTTGCTGCTTTAATTCATTTTGATTTAAAACCTCTGAGGGATCAAGTTAATGTTTTGCAATCCATTCTTCTTAGGGGAATTTGGAGAATTCACCATTCTTCCTAAAGAATTTGAGTTTTACTTGAATTAATCTAAGAATCTCCACCCTTTTCTCAAACATTCCCCTTTTCTCAAACATTCCCACTTGAATTAATCTAAAAATCTCCACCCTTTTCTCAAACTTTCCCCACAACCCTGTGGGTTTTCTTGCCCTCAGACTGAGGAATATTTGACAAGGAAAATTAGAAAGAGATTCAGATCCAGGTTGGAAAAAAAAAAAATCAAAAACCCAAAGCATTGATTTCCTCAGTTATACTTAAGGCCCTTTCCTTTTGTAAAATAAATAACCTGAATAAACACGTCAGGGAAGATTAAAACCTCATTAAAAAGTGTAAACAGAGTACAAAGGAGATAAAAAAAAGGAAGCTTGGCTGAATTGAATAATGGCAATAATAAAATCACTACCCAATAATGCCAGTTAAAAGTCCCTGCTAAGGGGGGAGATGGGAAGCAGAGCTGCTGTTATCTCACACTCAGGATGGAGATTTCTTCTCAATAATTAGATAACATTTTAATGAATAAATTAATTCCATTATCCAGGAAATGGGGATGGTTGATAAAGCTGATTCCAAGCCAGTTCCCAAATCTAATCAGGGATATTCTGCTCGGGAGGACGGGCAGGAGCTGCAATATTTCTCTCTGCCCACCTAAAGGAGGCACAAATGCTGAGGCCACCACTCCAACCCTGCCTGCACAAGAGCTCTGAAATCCCAATATTAATGCAAATTAGGGCTTTCAGGCTAGCAATTATGCATTTTTATTTCACTGAGGTGAGCAGGATTCTTGCATATATCAAATGCTAAAGAAAACAACTTTATCTTCCTTTGAGGTGACATCCTTTTAAAGACGAATTCACAGAAAAGTTGAAATATTGCCTGGTGCAGAGCAGAACTTTGAGAGCGGGATGAAGTTGTGTTAATGCAGTGGCAGCGCTCAAAATTTTTAATTTAAAGGGTAAGGGAAGGGAAAAGAAGCAGAGGGAAGGATTGAGCCAAGGAAAGGGCAAAATGAGTGCACAGAGGGAAGGTTTCCATAGGCAATGACAGGAGCGAGGGAAGGAATTATAATTTTGAATTGAAGGTGAAATGTGATGCAGGAGGAGGAGGGGGGAATGTGCCTGGGCACAGGCACCTGGCGATTCTCGTCCCTGCTCTGCCTGCCAGGGGACGGCGAGGCCGGGGCTGCTCTGATTGCGCTCCCGGCCTTGCAGGCAGGGCCCAGCGGCGGAACCTCAACGATGGGAGCGCAGAGATCTCGGCCTCCAGCTCAGAACCCGCCATTCTGAGCCTCCTCCCCTGGCGGTTCCCTCCCAGGTGTGCCAGCCCCCATCCCGAACCATCCCAGTGCCCTCTGGCACTCCTGGAATCCCAGAAAGGCCCCAAGGGATTGGGCAGACTCAAAGGGTGCCCGGTACCCCTGGTGTAACCCTGTTCGGTTACACTCTGAGCCCACTCTTAGGATGAGCTTATCTCACAATTAGGATTTACTTTATGTGGGTGAAAGAGGAGAAACAACCCGTCCTGGAGCTCTGGACCCCAGTCAGAAGATGGGGAATAAAACAAATACAGAATAAATACAGCATCATTTGGGGTCATTTAACTCATTGTTATCTTCTCTTACTGACCCTGCGCAGTACCCCTGGTGTGGTGCTGGCCACAGGGGCCTCAGGATGAGGGAAGAGAATCTTTGCTCCCTGTTTCAGAAGGCTGATTTATTGTTTGGTGATATTATTTTCGATGATCAAAAAGTAAGAAATGTTTCAAGAAAATATATTTTATAATATAAAAATAATAAATATATATATATATATATTTATTTATATATAATATATATATATATTTATTTTATAAAATATATATTTTGTGATATAAAAAAATAAATACAGACTAAATACAGCATCATTTGGGGTCATTTAACTCATAGTTAACTTTGTTTACTGACTGTAAAAAAATTGATTTATAAAAAATAAAGATTTTTTAAATGTTATTTGATGATATTTTATAATATCATAAAATAATAAATATTTTTAAAATATATTTTATATATATAAAAATAAATAAAATGTATGTTTAAAATATATATTTATTTATTTTATAAAATATATAGTTTATGATATAAAAAGTAAATACAGACTAAATACAGCATCATTTGGGGTCGTTTAACTCATTGTTAACTTCATTGACTGACTCTATAAAAGAAATTGATTTATTAAAAATTTTTTTTAAATGTTATTTTATGATATTATTTTATAATATCATAAAATAATATTTTTAAAATATATTTTATAATATAAAAATAAATAAAATGTAAGTTTAAAATATATATTTATTTATTTTATAAAATATATATTTTGTGATATAAAAAAATAAATACAGACTAAATACAGCATCATTTGGGGTAATTTAACTCATTGTTAACTTCGTGGACTGACTCTATAAAAGAAATTTATTTATAAAAAATAAATATTTTTAAAATGTTATTTAATGATATTATTGTATAATATAATAAAATAATAAATATTTTAAAATATATTTTATAATATAAAAATAAATAAAATAGATGCTTTAAATATATATATTTATTTATTTTATAAAATACACATTTTATTATATAAGAAAATAAATACAGACTAAATACAGCATCATTTGGGGTCATTTGACTCGTTAACTTCGTGAACTGACTCTGTAAAAAAAATTTATAAAAAATAAATATTTTTTAAATGTTATTTTATGATATTATTTTATAATATAATAAAATAAATATTTTTAAATATATTTCATAATATAAAAATTTTATAAAATAAAACTATTTATTAAAAATAAATATTTTCTAAAATATTATTTTGTATTATTTTATAATATCTAAAATAATAAATAGTTTAAATCCATTTCAGAATATAAAATTATTTCTATAGAAGAGTTTTATTTATAAAAATAAATATTTTTAAATATTACTTTATTATATTATTTTATATAGATTCAGTTTGGGAAATCATGGTCAGATATGGATATGAATTCAATTTGAGAAATCATGGTCAGTTACAGATATAAATTCAATTTGGGAAATCATGGTCAGATATAAATTCAGTTTTGGAAATCATGGTCAGGTATAGATATAAATTCAATTTGGGAAATCAGGGTTAGATATAAATTCAGTTTTGGAAATCATGGTCAGTTACAGATATAAATTTAATTTGGGAAATCATGGTCAGATATAAATTCAGTTTGGGAAATCATGGTCAGATATAAATTCAGTTTGGGAAATCATGGTCAGGATTAAGATATAAATTAAATTTGAGAAACCATGGTCAGGATTAGATATAAATTAAATTTGGGACCAAGATTTTAATGAGCAGCTGCTCCTGATAGCTCAGGGTACCCAGGCTGACAGAGGAGTTTCCCAGATTTTGGGTTGGGCCCTGTTGGTGTTAATTTTGACAGATGTAAAGGACAAATCCTTTCCTGAGGTTCCTCTCTGAAAAGTTCAGGTTTGATGTTTGTACTAATTTCTGTATATTAACATCAGGCTCTGGCAAGCACAAATATTTCTCCCATAAAAAATTCAGCATTCTCTGTTAAATATTTCACAGCAACCATAAACCTTTATCAGTCACTTTAATTGACAGGCTCCTTTAGGTCTGTTTTGTGCTGAATAATTAAATCTTTCTGTCTCCATCAAAAACCCCCAAACCTGTGAATATTCTGGGTCTGTCCCTTGGCAGCTGTGGGCTCTGAATTTCTTGTTTTTCTCATTGCCTCAAGAAAAAAAAAATGTCACTGAGCACTTCCCTGAAGATTTAGGGCTTCAAGGGCTCAGGATTCAGAGGAAGAAGCTGAAACTGCCCGGCCAGAATCCTGTGGTGGAATGGAATTTATGCATCATGGATGAGGTGGATGAATATGCAACAGGTTATTGTTTTTAAGGGTTAATCCTCTGTTAACGTGGGTCCTTTTTTGGGTTTATTTTGCCCAGAAAGAGGTACCTGGACTGTCCTTAACTCTTTGTTTTTATTGTCTCATATTGTCCTAATCCAAACTGTCCACATCTTTATTACTCTAATTATATTACTATGATATTATTAATTATTTTATTCTTATTAAACTTTTAAATTTTTAAGAACAAGTGATTGGCGTTTTTCACAAATATTTCTGTAAGGCTTGGATTTCCTTCTTCCCTCCCTTCCCTCCCTTCCCTTCCTTCCCTTCCCTTCCCTTCCCTTCCCTTCCCTTCCCTTCCCTTCCCTTCCCTTCCCTTCCCTTCCCTTCCCTTCCCTTCCCTTCCCTTCCCTTCCCTTCCCTTCCCTTCCCTTCCCTCCCTTCCCTTCCTTCCCTTCCTTCCTTATTGTTTTTCAGGGTTAATCCTCTGTTCACCTGGGTTCTTTTTTGGGCTTATTTTGCCCAGAAAGAGGCACCTGGACTGTCCTTAACTCTTTGTTTCTATTGTCTCGTATTGTCCTAATCCAAATTGTCCAAATGATTATTACTCTGATTTTATTACTATTTTTATAACCATTTTATTACTATTAAAATTTTAAAAATTTTAAGAACAAGTGATTGGTGTTTTTTACAAATATTTCTGAAAGGCTTGGATTTCCTTCTTCCCTTCCTTCTCTTCCTTCCCTCTCTTCCTTCTCTTCCTTCTCTTCCTTCCCTTCCTTCCCTTCCTTCCCTTCCTTCTCTTCCTTCTCTTCCTTCCCTTCCTTCCCTTCCTTCTCTTCCTTCCCTTCCTTCCCTTCCTTCCCTTCCTTCTCTTCCTTCTCTTCCTTCCCTTCCTTCCCTTCCTTCTTTTCCTTCTCTTCCTTCTCTTCTTTTCCTTCTCTTCCTTCTCTTCCTTCCCTTCCTTCTCTTCCTTCTCTTCCTTCCCTTCCTTCCCTTCCTTCCCTTCCTTCTCTTCCTTCTCTTCCTTCTCTTCCTTCCCTTCCTTCCCTTCCTTCTCTTCCTTCTCTTCCTTCCCTTCCTTCTCTTCCTTCTCTTCCTTCTCTTCCTTCCCTTCCTTCCCTTCCTTCTCTTCCTTCTCTTCCTTCCCTTCCTTCCCTTCCTTCTCTTCCTTCTCTTCCTTCCCTTCCTTCTCTTCCTTCTCTTCCTTCTCTTCCTTCCCTTCCTTCCCTTCCTTCTCTTCCTTCTCTTCCTTCCCTTCCTTCCCTTCCTTCTCTTCCTTCCCTTCCTTCCCTTCCTTCCCTTCCTTCTCTTCCTTCTCTTCCTTCTCTTCCTTCCCTTCCCTCCCTTCCTTCCCTTCCCTCCCTTCCTGCTCCAGCTCTTGTGCTGATTCTGTTCCTCTGAGTGGAGCTCGGAGTAAAACCCTGACTCAAGGAGATTCTCGTCATTGAATGAAGGAAAAAATAAACAGAATTTAACACACAGCAATCATTAGAGCACCAGCCTGCGCTCCTGGAGAGATGAGAGCTCCTCATCCCCGCTGGTTCTGATGTCAGTGACCTTCCTCCTCCTCCTCCTCCTCCTCCTCCTCCTCCTCCAAAGTGCCATCAGCCCCAAGGCCGAGGACAGAAATTCAGGAGTGGGGGATTGAGCACATCCTGCAGCGGATCCGAGGTGTTTGTGCTCCCTCATCAGCCCCAGGGACAGAGCAGAGGTGGCAGATGATGCCAGGGCCCCCCCACTCTGCCACAGAGGTGAAGGGTGCACATTTTATTTTGGAAAATAACGATGCAGCTAATTACGGCTCTCGACTCTCCTTGCCCTGCCTGTGTTCTGGGGGAGGCTGCTCTGCTCAGCGTGCACAAGGCAGTGCCACTGATTCTAAAGGTCAAAAGAGTCTCTTGTTAGCATTTGTAATTGCTGGTGATGGGGAATGAAATAAATACAGCATAAATACGGCATCATTCGGGGTCGTTTAACTCATTGCTAACTTCTCTTACTGACTCTGTTCTGTTACACACCAAGCCCACTCTTAGGATGAGCTTAGCTGACAATTAGGATTTATTTCGTGTGGCTGAAAGGGGAGAAATAACCAAAGAGTGGAGTTCTGGAGCTCTGGACTCCAGTCAGAAAATGGGGAATAAAATAAATACAGAATAAATACAGCAGCATCTGGGGTCATTTGTTAACCTGTGTGACTGACCCTGTTCCGTTCTGCCACCACTCTTAGGATGAGCTTAGTTGACAATTAGGATTTATATTATGTGAGTGAAAGAGGAGAAATAACCCAAACCTGGAGCTCTGGAGCTCTGGAGCTCTGGACCCCAGTCAGAGGATGGGGAATAAAATAAATACAGAATAAATACAGCATCATTTGGGGTCATTTAACTCATTGTTATCTTCTCTTACTGACCCTGTTCGGTTACACTCTGAGCCCACTCTTAGGATGAGCTTATCTCACAATTAGGATTTACTTTATGTGGGTGAAAGAGGAGAAACAACCCATCCTGGAGCTCTGGACCCCAGTCAGAAAATGGGGAATAAAACAAAGAATAAATACAGCATCATTTGGGGTCATTTGTTAACCTGTGTGACCGACCCTGTTCCGTTCTGTCACCACTCTTAGGATGAGCTTATCTCACAATTAGGATTTACTTTATGTGGGTGAAAGAGGAGAAACAACCCATCCTGGAGCTCTGGACTCCAGTCAGAAGATGGGGAATAAAACAAATACAGAATAAATACAGCATCATTTGGGGTCATTTGTTAACCTGTGTGACTGACCCTATTCTGCTCTGTCACCACTCAATTTTGTCCAGCTGGGGCTTTATTCTTTTATTTCATTTACAATCACCTGGTGCAAGTCTGCACAAACACCCCACCTAGACTCTATTTAATATGCACCAGAATTATTGTATTTGATATATATCAATTTTAAATCTGTTTCCACACAACCTTGACTGCCTTTCTGGCTGTATATCACTTCATCAGGCCAGCTTAACTAGAGCTTCTTTTTCATTTTTTATTACCCCCATAAAATCCAGGAATGGAACATTTCGATTTTTCTAGCAGTAATTTTTATTACTTTTTGCCTCTTTTTTTTTAAGTACTTGTCACTGAGATGCACTGCTTTGCACAGAGTATATTTTCCAGCTCTGCATTATATTTTTATTTCGATTTATTTTAGCCAGAACATCCAGCATACATCTAAATAATACCTCTGGTGGTTCAAATGAGTGGATTATGAATGCAATTAGGGGGGATATAAAGTGGGTTCACTCCCAGGATTGGTGGATTTCAGTTCCCTGCTCCAGACCCAGATATTTTCAAGTAACTCCTGCAAGGATAACTCAACGTTGCAGTTTTAATGTTGCCCATAAAACCCTATTGCAACGCAGGAGGGGAAAATGAATTTATTGCCATTTTTTATGGGTTTACTTTAATTCTTAGATTTTTCTAGATCTTTCCCCTGGGTGTTTATTGCACTGCATTTTAGGTTTTTTTTTTTTCCCCCCCAAGAACACAGAAATTGTCATATTAGCCCTGATCTGCCCAGCCAGAGAATCTTCCCCAGCAGGAACGGAGAGGCCTGAGATAGAATATGGACTTTTTTTCTCTTTTACAATTTTTCCTTTAAATTTAAATTTAAAAAAAAAAAAATTAAACAATAAAAAAAAATCCTTTAAAATTTTCTCTATAAATTTCTCGACCTAGACATACAGATTTAACCGATCCCAGCGCTTTTAATTGGAGGAAAAAGCAGGTGGAGGAAGGGGAGCTCTCCAAAACTCCCAGGCAAGCTGAGAATTAATTCCTTCACAGAGAGGAGTGGGTAGGGAAGTCTGCAGGCACAATAAAGCCTGAACCCCTCAGGTTTTAATAAAATACTGGTTTTTAATAAAGAATTGAAGAATAAAGTCCTGTGGGGAGGTGCCTGGGAGCTGCTCCCGGCTCAGGAGCCGCGCTTTGATTGAAACATCAGAATTGAGATGTTCCTCAGTGCTTGCTCAGCCTCATTCCAAGTATCAAAAGAGGCTGTTCACACAAGGATTTGTTTGTTTACAAGGATAATTCGCGTTAACTGACAGTTTAAAAAGAATTACTGAGGCCTCCAGCAGTGCTAGGCTGGCATCAAGGAGAGCATTAAATGCTGGCCTTGGATTCAGTAAAGGCCTGATTCAGTTTTCACCCCTGCCTTCCATCCAGCACTCTGCAGGAGGGGTGGAAATCGAATAATCCAGATTATTAGAGAAATTTCAATCCAGATTATTATTATTATTGTTGTTATTACAATTGGATGGGTGATGGAAATAAAATTTCCACTGAAAAGGAGAGGTTGGGGGAACGACTGCGGAACCCAGGGAGATTTCCTAGGGATCTTCCCAGCAGTGCTGCCAGGAGTCTCTGGATTTTTCAGCGCCCAAAATCATTTACAGAAGCTCTTCCACAACCTAAAAATAAAGTGGAATAAGGGGAAACTTCTGCCTGAAGGATTTTTAGTGTCCTTGGATCCCTGGAATTGTCCAAAGCCAGGTTGGGGCAGCCTGGGAGGTGGCGCTGGGTGGGATTTGAGGTCCTTCCAACCCAAACCATTCCAGGGTTCCCTGATTTTGGGTTTTTGTGATTTAAAATAGTCCTGGCATTAAAAAAAAAACCCTCTCCTGTGAAAGGAAGAGAAAGAGCTTTATTAACAAGGTCAGAGCAGACCAGAAACCAGCCCAGTGAGATGGGAAAGAGGGAGGAAATCCCATAAGAGAAAGGAAAACAAAAGGAAAATCCCTGAGCTCTGACAGTAATATATAAAAATACAGTTAAAAATGGGCTGGTTTCTCTGGATATGGGGAGTATTTTGGGTTTATTTTTTGATGGAATGGTTTTTAAGGGAAGTTTTCAGCTCCTGAATTACTCAGATGATGCCAATGCTGTTTGTTCAATCCAAAAGCGACAGAAATTCAAACCCTCCCATTTCCCCTCGGATCCATATTCCAATACCAGAGGATTTATCAATACAAAGAACCTGAAACATTTCCAGGGCATTTTTTGATGGCAGTTCTGAACAACTTGCTTTCTTTTTCTTTTTTTGTTGTTGTTGTTTTTTTCCAGCATAATTTTCAACTGCTCCCAGCATTTTTGTCCTTTTGATGAGGACGAAAATCCCTTTTGACACGCCTGGAAATGGAAATCAAATCTGACCATTCCTCCCCAAAATGTGGCTGTGGCACCTCCCTGCTGCTTGAAAAGGTCACTTTGGAGACTTCATCTGTGATGGAACAACACAAGAAGGAGAATTCCTCAGGGGAGCCCCTGACATTCATGGGAGATGGGAAATGCTGCATTAATAGGCTGGAAATGGGGGGGGGGGGGGGGCTCTTACTTGGTTTTATTTTAGGTAAATAAATAAATATAATAAAGAAATAAAACTTAAAAAATAAAAATAAAATAAAAATAAAAATAAAAATAAAAATAAAAATAAAATTTAAAATAATATAATATAATATAATATAATATAATATAATATAATATAATATAATATAATATAATATAATATAATATAATATAATTTACAGGAAATTCTCACCATTTTCATTCAAAATGAGCAAGAGACATTTGCAGATCAGGGAATACATTTGGGAATATCAAATTTTGCTCTGTGATCCCCTTGGCTGCTCAGGACTATCCCAAATTCCAATATTCTCCCTTCTGCCTCTGCAATTTTTGCTGTTTGAGGAACATCTTTAGGAAATTCCAGACCTTGGCTTTATTTCCATGCAGTGAGAGGCCTCCCCCTGTGGAGCCAGTCCAAAATCTACATTTTTCCAAAACAAACCATTTACAACAGATTTATTTCCTAATTCTCTAATTTTATTTCCTATTTCAAGAATTTCTCTTCCTATCGCTATAATTTTTTCCCTATTTTTAAAATTTTATTTCCTATTTCAATAATTTCTTTTCCCTATCTCTATTCTTTTTTTTTCCTATTTCTATATTTTATTTTTTCCTATTTAAATCGCTCTCCTTGTTTCCACTGCAGCGTTGCTCCAAGCTCCAGCTGGGATGAGCAGGCTCTGGAATAATTCTGAGGTGGTCTCTGATATTGAATCCTGTCTTTTAAGAGCTATTAAGATGTTAAAAATATTAATAATTGCCTCTCTCCCCACTGGCATCCCTTGAACTTTATCTCCTGCCTGTCAATCTTGGCTGCATTGTCTGTCAGAGGGATGGAAGGTTTTAATTACTCAGCCAAGGCCATTTTATCTGGGATTTTTCCTCCCTTGTACGGCACAAAAAAAACCCCTCTGAATATTCTTATTCCTTTAAAAATGATGCCTGAAATTCTCTGGCTGAGCCGAGCAGAGGAAATTTAAAAAATGGTTAAAAAGTTGTTTGCTAGACAAGAAAAATTTAGGATTTTTAGAGGACAGGATGCAGGGAATGCTGGCTAAAAACCCATGGATGCAGTTTGACAGCAGAAATCAAACCAGTCTGGTTTTTCCCTATGTTTAAAGAAGTTTTTAAAATAATTGTATTGAAATTATTAATATATTATATTATATTATATTACATTACATTATATTATATTACATTACATTACATTACATTACATTACATTACATTACATTATATTATATTATATTATATTATATTATATTATATTATATTATATTATATTATATTATATTATATTATATTATATTATATTATATTATATTATATTATAATGTTAAATAATAATATAATTATATTATAATATTATTAATATTATATAATCTGCTGGAACAGATTTTTCCAAATAAAAAGCAGATTTTTTTCATCATTAATAAATTTGTCAATGAAAGGTTTCAGCAATTTTAAACTCTTATTGTTTTTGGCTGGCAATGCTTGCCTCAATTTCTCATCTGACAAGAATGAGAGATTTCAACCTTGGTGAAATGCAGTTTGGGCTTATTTATTTAAAAAAAAAAAAATCTCTCTGAATGATCATTTTCAAATGGATAAGAGAGTTAATGGCGCTCCATGAATTAAAGGCTGATGGGTTCTTTTGTCAAAACTCTGAATATTGGGAATTAACTTCTCTGACTTTGTTCTTGCCATGAATCCCAACCCAACCAAGCTCTCCTGTGAAGGATCCACCATTCCCCCCAACTTCTGCAGGAAAATCTCCTGGATTTCAGAAGGGGGGGATTTTCAGGAGTCATCTCTGCGTGCGCTTAAATCACGTGGAGTCCTTCAAAAGGCAAAAGAATTAAAAAATAAAAAATAAAATAAAAAAGTCAAGGAAAAAAAAAAATAAAATCAATTTGACTTTGGCATCTGTCCCCACAATGGCTGCCAGTCACCAGAGGATCTTGGCTATTTTTAAGTCTCCTGAAATCAGCCTGCATTAAGGCAATAGCTGGGCTTGGATTTAAGCCCAGGACTCTATCAATAAAAAATGATTTGTTGGAAGTTTAAAGATGCTTCATCCCCATTCTCTCTCTTTTCATTTGCATTTTAAGCTTTTCATCAAAAGGTGGATCAACAATCCTCGGGGAGCCTTTTTCCCAATTTCCATCTTTGCTTTTTCTCCAAAGGGCACCTGAGACTGGGTGTTCTCAACCTCGGCCTGACACGAGGGGGGATTCTTCCTTCTCTTCAAACTTTGAAGAGATATTAAGATGTTAAAAATATTAATAATTGCCTCTCTCCCCACTGGCATCCCTTGAACTTTATCTTCTGCCTGTCAATCTTGGCTGCATTGTCTGTCAGAGGGATGGAAGGTTTTAATTACTCAGCCAAGGCCATTTTATCTGGGATTTTTCCTCCCTTGTACGGCACAAAAAAAACCCCTCTGAATATTCTTATTCCTTTAAAAATGATGCCCGAAATTCTCTGGCTGAGCCGAGCAGAGAAAATTTAAAAAATGGTTAAAAAGTTGTTTGCTAGACAAGGAAAAATTTAGGATTTTTAGAGGACAGGATGCAGGGAATGCTGGCTAAAAACCCACGGATGCAGTTTGAGAGCAGAAATCAAACCAGTCTGGTTTTCCCCTGTTTTTAAAGAGGTTTTTCCTTCTCTTCAAGGTTCTCCCTTTTTTTCCTGAAAAAATCTTCTTTGCCCAGGATTTTATTTTCTCCTGGGAAGCTGAGAAGCCTCAGAGAAGAATGAAAACAAGAATGATCTGATTTGCTTCTCCTGTGTTTTGCTGCTTTGGAATGTGGCTTGGACAATGTTTATCCAACAGGTGAATGTTTCATTGGTTCCATGTAAATTGTTTTTAATTAATGGCCAATCACAGTCCAGCTGTGTCAGACTCTATGAGTCGGTCACAGGTTTTTATTTTTCATTCTTTTTAAGCTTTCTGAGGTATCTTTGCTCTTTCTTCAGTAGAGTTTTAGTATAGCATCCAATGTAATGGAATGTAATGTAATATATAATATAATGTAATGTAATGTCATATGTAATGTAATGTAATATATAATGTAATATATAATGTAATATATAATATAATATAATATAATATAATATAATATAATATAATATAATATAATATAATATAATATAATATAATATAATATAATATAATATAATATAATATAATACAATATAATATAATATAATACAATACAATACAATATAATATAATATAATATAATATAATATAATATAATGTAATGTAATGTAATGTAATGTAATGTAATATAATATAATATAATATAATATAATATAATATAATATAATATAATATAATATAATATAATATAATATAATATAATATAATAAAATGTAATATAATATAACGTAACATAATATAATACAATGTATCGTATTTGTTACATTGTATTCTATTATGCTACGTTATATTATATTATAATACAACATAATATAGTATATATAATACAATATAATATAGTATATTACAATATAATACAATACAATACAATATAATATATTCCAATATAATAATAAATCAGCTTTCTGAGAACTTTCAAGTCCTCAAATTCCTCATCTCTCACCTCATCCTAGAAACCCTCACAAACACCACAGAGGAGCCCAAACTGAGCCTTTCCTTGTCTCTTGGTGTGTGCTGAAAAGGCTGAGCTGATTTTTACAGCTTTGCTGTAAATATTTGTTAAAAATAGCATCACTTGATGGCTTTGAGCTGACTCTGGTTCCTTACATGTAATTAAAGCAGAGCTGTTTGATCTCCGCTGTGGCTGAGGGAGTGGCTGACAAAGAAACAGCAATTTTCTTGCCTGTCCTGTTTCCAAATATGCACCAGATAATCCCGCAAATAAAACTGCTTGGTTGTTTTTCAGCTCTTTTGTGCCCTCAGGGTATTTTGCAGCAGCATGAACACCTCAGGATTAAAAAAAAAAAAAAAAAAGAAAAGTTCATTCTCATTCGTTATTTGATTCCTTAAAGTTTCATAATTTGTCTAATTTCTGGGTTTTTGGCATGAAATCTCCCTGGCCCTGCCACTGTTTCCACTCGTGGCTCAGCGTTTGGAGCCCTCTGGTTTATCAGCAACGTAAGGAAAATCTTCCTGGAGGTTTTCCATCAAACCCATTTGGTGATGAAGGAGGGAACATCTTTCCCAAGGCCTTGAAACAGGAGCCATAAATTCTGCACTGAACTCCCAATGCCCTTATTAATGGAGAAGGAGATTTTGCAGCATCCCCCTGACCTGGGGAGGGAAAAGGGATGTGCTGGGAAGGGGAATGTTCTGAGAGCTGGGCATGGATTAGAGGAGGAGTTTTTGCTCCTTGATGCCAAATTCCTTCATCCAGGGGCGCAGTCCCTGCTCCTGTCACTCTCTGGGGATGAGGGAAAGGAGTTTGGAAACTTTGGCTTCCTCCAGGATGGTTAACTCTGGAATAAACTCCATTAAATCCACTTTTGGTGGGAAAATGATGGCGGTTTTCAAAGTTTCCCGTGAGTGCCCACTGTGCAAACTCTGCTCTTTGTCCCATTCTTAAAAAAATCAGCGTGGAATGGATAAGATGCAAACCAAAGGGGGAGGAAAAACAGGTCCCAGCCAATCACTGTCATAAAAATATCCCCAAAAATCAGTGTGCTCATAAAAGTGCCCAATCTCAGTGCTGTGCAGAGCCAATAAAAATCAGTGTAAACAGAATCTAACCTTGAGGGGAGATAAATCCATGCCAACGTTCTGAAGGAGAAATAATCCCTTGGGCTCTGTGCCAGGCAGTGCAACGCTGGCTTCTAATTGCCTGGAGAGAATAAAAGAGCCAAATGTCCAAATCCAGCTGTTCCTGCAGGCCCAGGATGCTCCTGCTGACAGCCAGGGGCTGCCATCCCATTTATCAGGGAGTTATTCACTGTTATTTGCTTTAGAGCCAAAGAAATCAGGGGAAAAAAATGACATTTTGGGATCAAAGATTTTCCCCTTTTCAGCCGATTCGCCCCCTGGAATTCCAAGGGGACGCATTCTGCTGGAGCAGGTTGCTGAGATAAAGCCTTATCTGCAATCAAACACTTCTTGCAGGGTTCTGAGGTGTGCTCCAGGTGGCTCTGGGAGTGACTCTGGGATCAGATATTTCGTGGTGAGGTCTCCAAGCCACTGTGTCACCTGCTCAGAAAAGAAACCATTCACTGCAAGGAGATTTAACTTCTAAAGATTGCCTCAGTACTCAGTTCTTCTATAAATACAAACCTCAGTAGCCCACTTTACTTGTCCACCCTGAGCACTGTAACTCCCATGAATTTGAAATGTATTAATGAAACATGAAATAGAAATTTTTCCTCCCCTCAAGGTGCTGAGAGTTGGGGATTTTTTGCTTTTTTTGCCCCCAAATATGGGAAATTAACAGCGAGGAAAGGGTGAGGATTAAAGCAGAGAGTGACTGAGTTTTATTCTCCAGTATTATTAGAGCATAAATACATTTAGATGGGTTCATATGTAAAATATATTATATTTTGTTATTCATCTGCATCTGAGAGAGGGGGAATTACCTGGAAAAGACAAGTTGGGAAGAGTTGGAGTGGGGCAGTGTGATTGAAAATAACTGGAAAGCACCAGACAAGTCCCTGTATTGATTCTGGGATCATTTGAATTTCATCTCTGTAATGGGAATGGTAAGGACAGGAAAAAGGGATCCAGAGGATGAGAAGATTTAAATGCAGAGCAAGAACATCTTAAGGAGCAATTGAATTTTAATATTTGCCATTGCTTTTTGTTTGAGAGCCCAGGCTGTGGCTCACCTAGCAACTCCTCCTGAAATTCAAATCCTTGGAACCCATTTGTGCTCCAGCACTGAGGAGGGAGGTCAGGAACTGCCCAGGGCAGCAAGGGACTGAGATTAAACAGGACAAGGAGCGAGGAAGAATGAATGAAACAAGTCTGCGGATTCCCAAGGCAGGGGACGTTCCGTTGCCACACGTGTCCCATGTCCCATTCCCACATGGCACACACGTGTCCCATTGCCACACGTGTCCCGTGTCCCATTCCCACATGGCACACACATGTCCCATTGCCAGACATGGCCCATGTCCCATTCCCACATGGCACACATGTCCCATTCCCACATGGCACACACATGTCCCATTGCCAGACATGGCCCATGTCCCATTCCCACATGGCACACATGTCCCATTCCCACATGGCACACACATGTCCCATTGCCAGACATGGCCCATGTCCCATTCCCACATGGCACACACATGTCCCATTGCCACACGTGTCCCATGTCTCATTCCCACATGGCACACACGTGTCCCATTGCCACACGTGTCCCATGTCCCATTCCCACATGGCACACATGTCCCACTGCCACACGTGTCCCATGTCTCATTCCCACATGGCACACACATGTCCCATTCCCACATGGCACACACGTGTCCCATTGCCACACGTGTCCCATGTCCCATTCCCACATGGCACACATGTCCCACTGCCACATGGCACACGTTTCACATGCCCCATTGCCACACATCCCATGTCCCAGTGCCACATGGCACAAATGTCCTATTCCGACATGGCACACACGTGTTTCACTGCCACATGGCACACACGTGTCCCATTCCCACATGGCACACATGTCCCACTGCCACATGGCACACACGTGTCCCATTCCCACATGGCACACATGTCCCACTGCCACATGGCACACATGTCCCATTGCCACACATGTCCCATGTCCCACTTCCACATGGCACACACATGTCCCATTCCCACATGGCACGCATGTCCCACTGCCACATGGCACACATTTCGCATGTCCCATTGCCATGCAACCCATGTCCCATTGCCATGTGGCACACATGTCCCATTGCCACACATGTTCCACTCCCACGTGTCCCAAGTCCCACTGCCACATGGCACACACGTGTCCCACTGCCACATGGCACACATGTCCCATTGCCACATGTCCCATGTCCTTGTGCCACATGGCACAAATGTCCCATTTCCACATGGCACACACGTGTCCCACTGCCACATGGCACACATGTTTCACTGCCACATGGCACACATTTCACGTGTCCCATTGCCATGTGGCACACATGTCCCATTGCCACTCATGTTCCACTCCCATGTGTTCCAAGTCCCACTGCCACATGGCACACACGTGTTCCACTGCCACATGTCCCATGTCCCATTGCCACATGTCCCATGTCCCAGTGCCACACGTCACACACGTGCCCCATCCCAGGCTCTCAGTCCAGCAGCATTTCCCTGTTTCTGGCATTCCCTGGGTTTCCAGCTCAGAAGCCCCAGCCTGGCTGTGGATTCTGGGCTGCAGCAGCTCCAGGCAGGTGCCCCAGGTGCCCCTTTGGATGCCCAGCGCGGAGCTGCAGGTCTGGCACCTCCTCGGAGCTTTGTCTTAATTAGTGCTGGGTTAACGAGCTCCCCCTCGTTCCAGCACTCCTTTTTGTCCTGCTCCATTCCAACACCATCATCTCCTGGCCAATTAAGGGCTGCTCCAGGTTTTTATGGGAGTTCCCACCGCAGAGCTTTGCTCTGATTGAATCCCAGGGCTGCAGGTGACACAAACATTTCACAGCGGGGCTCAAAAGGAACAGAGCAAAGGTGAGCACGGGGGTGACACAAACATTTCACAGCGGGGCTAAAAAGGACAGAGCGAAGGTGAGCACGGGGGTGACACAAACATTTCACAGCAGGGCTAAAAAGGACAGAGCGAAGGTGAGCACGGGGGTGACACAAACATTTCACAGCAGGGCTAAAAAGGACAGAGCGAAGGTGAGCACGGGGACATGCTGGGCAAGAATTGGAGGGGCAGGTCAGGGAGGAGGCCAGAAGGCTGGAACTCTCAATTTAAAATACTCTTTTGGACTTTTAAAGCCTAATGGAGGTGAAGTTGCCTGCCAGGGACACCAAAGGGTGTTTATTGCTAATTAAACACCAAACTGTGCAGGGCAGCTCGGCTTTGGATGTACCTGAAACTCAATTTTTTTTTCCAGAGTTGTGGATAAAATTCCCCCAGAGTGATTTGCTGGAGCTCAGACTCTGTTTCTGTTTCCAGTCTCTTTTTATGTTTCCAGGGGCAAGAGGAGACATAAAATGTACATAAAAAATAAAAGGTGTATAAAGAAATGTGTATAAAATGTATAAAATAAATAAATAAATAAATATAAAAATGTGTCTAAAATGTATATAAAATGTATATATAAAAATTTGTATAAAATGTATAGAAAATGTATATAAAGAAATGTGTATAAAATGTATATCAGTAATAAATAAATAAATAAAAATACATATATAAATGTGTATAGAATGTGTATAGAATGTAGAGAAAATGTATATAAAGAAATGTGTATAAAATGTATATCAATAATAAATAAATATATAAATATATATATATATATAAATGTGTATAGAATGTGTATAGAATGTATAGAAAATGTATATAAATAAATGTGTATAAAATGTGTATAAGATGTACATAAATAAATGTGTATAAAATGTATATAAATAAAAAATAAGTAAATATATATTTATGTATAGAATGTGTATAAAATGTGCATAAAATGTGTATAAATAAATGTGTATAAAAGTGTACAAAATTCCCCCAGAGGGATCTGCTGGAGTTGGGTCTCTGTTTATGTTTCCAGGCTCTTTTTTATCTTTCCAGGGGCAAGAGGAGACATTTTTCCCTTTAAAGGCTGCCCCGGGTTGCAGCTCCAGCCCTGCTTGTCACAGATCCATGAAAACCAGAGGGGATCGCTGGGACCTGGAGATGCTTTTCAGGAATCAAACATCCACACACCAGGAATAAATCACTGCTGGAGAAAAGATCTGAAATTTGGAAACCTTTGACTTTTCAAGCCTTTGAATATTTCCACCTGTGCCTTGCTGGCTTTTTGTTCAGCTGTACCCGGAGTTAATTTTTCTCTTCAGCAAATTATTCCCAAAAATACTTTTTTTTTTTTTTTGGGGCGGGGGGGGTTTTGGAGGTTCAGAATGAATTTGGTTGCCCATCTGCTTCCCAATCCCCTCAGGTTTCCTGAGAGTGCTGAGAGCAGGAAATCCAAATACCTGCTTAGAGACAACCTCCTCCTCAAAATTAGAAAGTTTTTTTTTTGCAAAACGTCTGATTTGTGGCCACATTTCGGGAGTGAAAGGTGACCTTGAGGGAGGGCAGGATGCAGAACTCTCTGCCCTAAGAATTTGAACTTGGAAACTCCACTCGGTGTGTCACCTGGAGGGATAGGAAATCATCATCCAAGCAGATTTACAGCAAACAAATGCCCAGCAATTAAATATTATGGTTGTGCATGATTCCATTTATTGGCTTTAAATAACCAGGTGAGGGTTTTGGGGAAGAGGGCAGATGTTAGAGCATCGTCTAATTATTTGTAGCTGAGACACTCTGGGACAGATTCTGTTCTCCTCTATCCAATAAATCCTGCTGGTTAGAATTCCTATTTTATCAGCAGAGGAGCTTCACCCCAGCCCTGAAATGGGGCGGGACAGCCCAGCTTGAGTTTAAATGACTTTTATAGGGGAAAAAACTCTTCAGCTGCTCCAGCTGCAGAGGAATTGCCAGGACAGCCTGGATTTATAATTCCTTGCACTCCTGCATGTTTATATCCCTGTATTCCCACCCGCACTGGATGCAGGAAGAGAGACTTGGATCACATCGCTACAAATCCAAGGATTTTTGCACATTCCAATGGTCAGGGGCAGCCTTGGGCAGAACTGAGCCCATTTTCGATGCGGGAGCTCAGAAATCGCCAGGTTTTCCCAGGCACACACAGCAACAATATTCAGAGTTAAATTCCATGGAGAAAACATCTTTCCCCCTCGGAAAATTGCTTAAAAGCAACCAAAATCTGCAACAGGGAATTGTAAAAGACTGTCTCTAATACTGGAAAAACAACAGGGAAAAAACTGAGTCTGAGCTGTTTGCTCATCAGCTAATTGTGATTTAAAACTTTTGTTTTAATGCCTGTTTACACTAAAATTGCAGGAGGAGAAAGAGTTCCTTAAATACAGGTTGCTATGGAATTTATTTTTGTGTGAGGAACAAGCAAATTGAAGTGATTGAGGAGGCAGAAAATCCGTGCGAGACACAGGAGCAAACAGGCAACAAACTGAGGCTGGTGCGTTCCTGCACAGGGGAAAAAAAAATAACAGAGACAGGAATAAAAATAGTCTGAGATGCTCTTTGTACCCAACCCATCCCCAGCCTCACAAAATATCCCAGCTCTGGGAGGTGGGAAGTGCCACTTTGTGCTGTCTGGAGCAACTTCGTTGTGCTTTGGTTAAAAAATGCTTGCTTTAATTTTGAATACAATACCTGCTCGTAAGCCTTAAAACACAACGCACAGAGCTCCATTATTAAGCTTAGAACTCCCTAATATCTCTCTAGATAAACTTTTCTGCAGCTTAGGGAGTTATTCCAGACAAGGGTTAATACACAGACCATTTTTCTATTTCTCCTTGCTTTTCTACTTTTTACATAATTTTTCTGCTGACCAATCTCATGGCTACTGCTCAGCTCTAATCACAGTTCTGCTGTCTCTGAGGCCTTTTGCAGCTTTCCCAAACCTTTCTGATTTTGTGGATTCCCACACTTCCCACAGGTGATAACAGCTCCACAGGATCCTTGGGTGTCTCGGTTTGGAAAGCCAGGTGTGCGCTGAGGAAGGCAGGAACCTCCCCTGAAATGGAGAATGTGACCTTGCCCCCCTCTCCAAATTGCTATGAATTTTATATTAAGGGGCTCTCAGGCAAAAATATGGGAGCAGGAAATAACAGTTCTTTAATAGGGAAGAAAATAAAAGGATAAAATCAACAATGCAGTGACCAAACCAACACTGCCAGAGTCAGAACCCAGCCTGACACCCTGTGGGTCAGGGTGTGGGCAGCAGAACCATTGGAATTGTGGCTCAGCCCTCCTGCAGTGCCAGGGCTGGTTCTGCTGGAGCAGGGATCCTGGAGAAGGGTGGAGTCTCTTCCTCTGAAGATCCAGGGGAAGGAGAGGCAGCTGCTGCTCCTCTGGGGAATCCAGTGGAGAAGCCGTGCTGGTGTTCCAGAATCTCCAGATTATATCCAGGTAGGAATGCTTGGCTGGTGCTCCAGAATCTCCAGATTATATCCGGGTAGGAATGCTTGGCTGGTGTTCCAGAATCTCCAGATTATATCCAGGTAGCAATGCTTGGCTGGTGTTCCAGAATCTCCAGATTATATCCAGGTAGGAATGCTTGGCTGGTGTTCCAGAATCTCCAGATTATATCCAGGTAGGAATGCTTGGCTGGTGTTCCAGAATCTCCAGATTATATCCAGGTAGGAATGCTTGGCTCCTCCCTCTGGGCTCACATCTCCCAATGGGATGCTGCAGTTCTTATCAGCCATGCAGGGACATTCAATGGCCTCTTATCAGCAGATGTCCCCCCAGAGGGAGGAGTGATTGTGATCACTCAGAGAGAGATAAGGCAAACTGCCCACCTGATAAAAGCCAACTGCCACACAGATGGTAATAAATGCATCTTGCCTTGCAGTCTGGGGCGTTGGGAGAGCATTTCCTGCCAGCCAAGGTGCCCGGGGTTAATTAATCCTTGAGGGCAGCCAGGATTGATCCTGAGCTGCTGTAAATTGGCTCAGGCAGCTTGAAAGGGCTCAGCTTTACTTACACACCACGGGAGGATTAATCCTCTCTGTGCTCAGATCTGGATATCTTCAATTAGCATAGACAAGTTCTTTATCAAAGGAGGGATATTAATTATTCAGTGGATAACAGGGTGTGTTAACAAGAGGAGATGTTCAGTGGTTTTCAGGTGGGAGCTGGAGCAGCACAGATCCTGTACAAGTCACACAGGTTGATTTTTTCCCTAATTGCCTCTTGGCCTGTCCGTCTTTCCCTGCCCCACGGATACAGAGTGTGGTCTGTGTCCCCACAGAATGACACCTCTGATTATGATGGGAAATAATCTCTTGTTCTCTTCAGGAAAAACGTTGTTTTTTCCCCATGCTGAATCAAAATCAAATTAATCCACTGCAGTCCTGCTGTAAACAAAGAGAAACATTTATTTCAGGAAAGCTGAGACCGGAAGGTCCCCAGGTTTCCCAACCCATTCTTGAAGCACAAAGTTGGGCAAATAATGTGAAAAATAGACAGGAGCAGAGTTTAGATCCCAATTTCTTTATAGAGGAAATGGTCTGAGAAGCATCACAGGATTCCAGGTTGGGAAGGACCTTAAAGCCCATCCGGTGCCACCCCTGCCATGGGCAGGACACGTGCCACTGTCCCAGGGTGCCCAAACCCCATCCAACCTTGCACTGGGCACTGCCAGGGATGTGCAATCCACCATTCCCCAAACAAGGACTTGTTGCCACGAACATTCCCTCTCACATTTCCCCCAGAATTTGTCAGGTGCGAACAAATTTTTGTGACAAGTGTTCCTTGAAGTGGAGACATCCCCATGAAAAGCTGCAGCTCCAAAAATCAATATATTTTCAACAACAACAACAACAACAGCAGCAAAAAAAAAAAAGAGCAGAAAATTCACAGTTAGTGCTGCTCCTGGGTCTTGTTCCTGACTCAGATATTCCCCTGTGGGATCGTGGGTTTGCCTGGCAGCAAAATGAACACAGAGCTCCAAAACTGTAAGGATTTTTTTGTTGTTGTTGGGTTTTCAGGTACAGAGCAGGGTTTTTGTTTTGTTTGCCTTGTGCCTCAGGCTCAGTGTATCCTTTTCTGCCCTGTGTTAACTCCATCAGATTTCCATGAGTTCCACCTAAAAGCTGTTTTTCTCCAAACCTCCTCCAGGGTGCTGAATTTGGGGGTTTTGTGCCTCTCAATGCAGAGATTTTTGCTGCACACATACAAACAGGAATATCCATGAATATACCCATAACTAACTATTTATCTGAGGGGTTTTTTTTTCCCATTTGTTTCCTAAATCTTCCCAGGATTTTTATTTTTCCCAAAGGTACTTTTGGTGCAACTTGCTTCTCACATCCAAATAATTCCTTTTAGTTTCAAGCAAATGCTTTCTTTTCCGAGCAGGATCTACTGAGGGATTCAGACTATTGATTCCTTTCCAACAGCCTCAGTCTGGAGCAGCTTTATCCTTTTTGTTCATTTTTTATGGGTAATGAAAAACACTTTAATATCATTATGCTCATCAGATAAGGCTTAAAAACTCACCGAGGTTCAAAGGAAAGTCCTAAATAGGTTGGGAGGCTCAGCTCTGGATGCTGTCTCAAGGGAACTG
This sequence comes from Molothrus aeneus, assembly GCF_037042795.1. NCBI lineage: Eukaryota > Metazoa > Chordata > Aves > Passeriformes > Icteridae > Molothrus > Molothrus aeneus. Next base: position 1,571,282 of record NC_089674.1, on the reverse strand, counting down.
TGGATTTTCCAGGCTCCTGCATCCTGACACATCCAGCCCTCCCCAGTGTTTATTTAATAATGCCAGGGAATGCTCCTGGGCTGTGTTTTGTGGTGCCAGGGGGAATTAACTGCTCTACACGAACACAGAGTAATGGCAACACTCAAAACAGGGGTTTTTCGCACTCTCTCTCGAGCCCCACATTGGGCACCAAATTTTGTCCCGGTTTAGGGCAAATTTGGGAGAAAACCTCCCAAATTTGACCCCTACCCCAAAAGGGGGCCCCAGTGTTTATTTAATAATGCCAGAGAATGCTCCTGGGTCGTGTTTTGTGGTGCCAGGGGGAATGAACTGCTTTATACTAACACAGAGTAATGGCAACCAAAATGAACTCAAAACAGGGGTTTTTCCACTCTCTCTCAAGCCTCACACTGGGCACCAAATTTTGTCCCGGTTTAGGGCAAATCTGGGAGAAAACCTCCAAAAGGGGGCCCCTCCAGAAAGCAAACCCACAGGGCCCCTCTGCCCAACCGCTTCGGGAAGGATTCCTTGGAGAGGAGTGGAAAGAACCTGTTTATTCAACAGGCACAGCACCCCCAGCACACAGAATGAACAATACCAGGTGACACCACTCTGTCACCGCTCTGAAAAAGATGACAAATTCAGAAAGTCTCTCCTGGGGGTGGTCGCTCTGTTATCAGTCCCTCCTGTGCTGGGGCAGCTGCTGCAGCCACAAGGTGCAAACTCTTGGTGTTTCCCAGGTCCCAGCCTGGGGCAGGTTCCAGTTGGTCCAAAAATGGGAAAGGAGAAACAGTCCAGGAAAAATTTGGACTGCTCAGCTAAACTAACTGATGAGCAGAAGGAAAAAGCAGGAGTGTGAGGGTGTTCACAGGGGTCTTAGGATGAGGGAAGAGACGAGGATCTGACTCCATGTTTCAGAAGGCTTGATTTATTAAAAGAATAGAAGAAAGGATTTCATCAGAAGGCTGGCTAAGAATAGAATCGGAAAGAAGGAATGATAACAAAGCTCTGTCCGAGCCAGCTGGGCTGTGATTGGCCATTCTTTAGAAACAACCACATGAGACCAATCCCAGATGCACCTGTTGCATTCCACAGCAGCAGATAACCATTGTTCACATTTTGTTCCCGAGGCCTCTCAGCTTCTCAGGAGGAAAAATCCTAAGGAAAGGATTTTTCATTAAAGATGCCTGTGACACGGGAGCAAAGCAGGAGGAAAGCAGAAGCAAGAGCAAAGCGAAAAGCAAAGCGAAAAGCAAAAGCAGCACCATGTCCTGCCCTGTCTCTGTGTCCCACCAGCCACGGGGGAGCAGGCTGATAACAAAATCAAAACTGATAACAAAACAAAACAAAACAAAACAAAACGAAGCATTCGCTCTTCAGAGCCAGTCTTGAAGGCGCAGAACACGATATCCAGCACAAACAAACACACAAACGGGGATGCAAGCATCATAACCTCACCCTAGGACGGGCTGGAGGAGGAACGTTCCAGGGTGAGTTACTGTGGAAAATGGCTCCTCACTTTTCACAGCTTAGGGAGATTTATTAAACCTTATAAAAACACAAAAGGAGACTGAATAAAGAAAAAAAGGTTTCGGCGCTGGGAGCAAAGGATTTTCCCTGCCGTGTGCTCAAGCACGACAGGGCAAATTTCCCCTTCTGCTGTCAGAGTTAAGGAACAGTGTGGACTGATGGGGACCAAGCTCAGGAATGAAGGGAATGGGAGAAATTCAGTGTCTGGAGGGGAGAGAGGCTTTGCCTTGCGACTCGCTCTGCTCTGAAATTCCCCTCTCCAAGCCGTGATTCAGCATCCAGCTCTCGGATTCCTCTGACTCAGCTGCCTGGGAGGGAGAACATTGGGAATTTGATGCCTTTTTTCTGCCAAGTGTCACTGGAGGAGAGCCTTGTCCAACAGCAAGATGAAGCTGCTCTTTTCCCATTTCTCTTTTTCCATTTCCATGGCCTCTCCCAGTGCCATTCCAACAATTCCTCGCTCAGGAATGGCAGAGCACACGAGGATCTTTAATTTCAGGCATCTCTTTCATTCCTCTCTCCTAATGTGTGCCCGTTTCTGGAAAAACTCAATTTTTTCTTGGCTGTTTAACTCGTGTTTCAATCTCCATTGAACTCTCCAAAAATGAATTTCAATCTTTATGGTTTAAAAAAAAAAAAAAAAAAAAAAAAAGGAGAATAATTTTTGATTCACACCCTCCTTGATTTTCATCAATCAACCTCTGCTGCTCAAGTACTGTTTAATCAAAAAAAAAAAGAAAAAAGAAAATAAAAAATCCCAGATGGCTTCTGAGATTTATCACTGGAATGGAAAATTCTGCCTCTCAGCTCCCACATTCAGTGGCTCCTGAAAGAAATGAAAGGAAGGAAGGAAGGAAGGAAGGAAGGAAGGAAGGAAGGAAGGAAGGAAGGAAGGAAGGAAGGAAGGAAGGAAGGAAGGAAGGAAGGAAGGAAGGAAGGAAGGAAGGAAGGAAGGAAGGAAGGAAGGAAGGAAGGAAAGAAAGAAAGAAAGAAAGAAAGAAAGAAAGAAAGAAAGAAAGAAAGAAAGAAAGAAAGAAAGAAAGAAAGAAAGAAAGAAAGAAAGAAAGAAAGAAAGAAAGAAAGAAAGAAAGAAAGAAAGAAAGAAAGAAAGAAAGAAAGAAAGAAAGAAAGAAAGAAAGAAAGAAAGAAAGAAAGAAAGAAAGAAAGAAAGAAAGAAAGAAAGAAAGAGAAAGAAAGAAAAATTTTGGTAAACTTGTGGAATTTCGGTGCTCCCAGTTGAATTTTGGGGTCAATTTGTGGAATTTCGGGATGAATTTGAGGAATTTTGTCATCCCAGGTGGATTTGGGGGTGAATTTGTGGAATTTTGGGGAGTTTTGATTGGCTATTCTGATACAGGTTTAGGGCAAAACCACAATAGGGAAACTTTGACCTTCCTGTTCTGAAACAGCTGCTCCGGGTCTGAGACATGAGGAACAACTTGTTCGCAGTAGAAACGCAGTTTAAAATTACCCTCAGAAAGTTCAGGCACAGCAACCCACTGGTTTCCGAGGGGCTGGGATGAATGGCAGAGGAAAAAAACTTATTTTTAGCCCTGCTATTTCTGGCTGCAGATTATTGAGAGATGTAAATGCAGCTGATTTGAGTGTGAGATGGTTTTTTTTTTGGAGCTTCAGCAGATCAACACTTCAAGGCCAGGGCAACTCCACCTGAGCTCTTGGAGCCTTCCAGTTCCAAGGCAACACGTGAAGGATTCTGCTAGATACAAATTGATTTAAATTCCCCAGGAGAAAGAAAAAGGAAATTATAAGGGCTGGTCCCATCTGTGATAGGACTGTGAAAATGGAGTTGAGTGTCTCAGTCTCCTCCCTCCCAATTCCATTCATCTCAGCCAGGAGTGTCAGTAACCTTGGCAACTCCGTGTTTGTTTTTTATTGCTTTCCTCTCTGCTCCTGTGACAACTAAAATTCCCTTTATTTTTTTTTATTGTATTCTGTGGTGATGTAAAACCAGAGCCCAAATCGCATCACTTTGAAGGAGACGGAGGGAGGAAAAGGCTCAGGAAGATTTTTTCAATGCAAATTTTATGTATCTACAAGCTTAGGGGTAGCTGAGACAGCTGAGATGTGACTGTAGTGTTTTCAACAGGTTTATTTTGTCTGTGGATCTGGCTGTGTGCGGATATTTAATTCCGTCTAAAATGCCACCGAAACAAAAAATGTAATCCCATTTAAAATGCCACTGAAACAAAAACAAAGGGATGGAGATGTGGCATCAAAAGCCATCATTTTGTGCCATCAAAAACCATCCTGGAGGAGAAGTGGGCGGCGAGGCAGGTGAAGCTGAGCCCTTTAATGTGGAGGTTCCTTGGCTAAAACCCCTTTTTCCCCCCTGGGCCACAGAGCCTTCCCAGGCACCTGTGAAAGGTTCAGGCGTCAGCTCTGCCCTTCAAACAGCAGCAGAAGGCTCCAGACCTCAGGATTTGTCCCAGAAATAGAAAGTTTGAGGTGAGAAATGAGCTCTGGGGTTGGGAAAAGAGCTTTTCCTGCTTGTTGAAGATTGCAATGCAAGATGATTTCAGTTCCCATCTGTATGGCAGATTACCTTTGTCAAGTGGGCAGTTTGCCTTATCTCTCTCTCTGAGTGACCACAATCACTCCTCCCTTGGGAGGGGACACTGCTGATAACAGCCATGGAATGTCCCTGCATGGCTGATAAGAACTACAGCATCCCATTGGCAGATGTGAGCCCAGAGGGAGGAGCCAAGCATTCCTACCTGGATATAATCTGGAGATTCTGGAACACCAGCACGGCTTCTCCACGGGATTCCCCAGAGGAGCAGCAGCTGCCTCTCCTTCCCCTGGATCTTCAGAGGCAGAATCCATCCTTCTCTGCAGGATCCCTGCTGCACCAGAACCAGCCCTGGCACTGCAGGAGGGCTGAGCCACAATTCCAATGGTTCTGCTGCCCACACCCTGACCCACAGGGTGTCAGGCTGGGTTCTGACTCTGGCACTGTTGGTTTAGTTCACTGCATTGTTTATTTTATCCCTTTATTTTTTTTCCCTTTCCCTATTAAAGAACTGTTATTTCCTGCTCCCATATTTTTGCCTGAGAGCCCCTTAATTTAAAATTTATACAATTTGGAGGGGTGGGGAGGGTTTACATTCTCCATCTCAGGGGAGGCTCCTGCCTGCCTTAGCAGACTCCTGGCTTTCCAAACCAAGGCTCTGCTGTGTGCACACATTTCCTGGGCGTCTGGAGGGGCAGCTCCGTGCTGGCTGCACATCCCAGCCCTCACTCACCCCTCAGCTGCCCCGGGGTGGGAGGGATGTGCTGGGAACCTGCAGAACCCCCAAAAATTCCCCTCATAAGGTGCAGGCACAGCAAACAACTGAGTTCTGAGGGGTTGGCGTGAATGGCAGAGGAAAAGAAAATCTTATTTTTAGCTGTGCTATTTCTGGCTGCAGATTATTGAGAGATGTAATTTAACCTCCGTGATTCGAGCATGAGGGGGGCTTTTAGGACCAGCTCAACACCAGCCCTAAAACCAGCTCAAACATCTGCACCAGGCACTAATTCAATTAACTCCATCAAGGCCATGGCATCAACCCCCCTGATAAACAATTTTCCTTTTTGAGAGCTGCAGATTCCAAGGGGGAATCACATCCATGGCTTTTTAGCTGGCTGGCAAAGATGGGGATTTCTTCTGGACACCCCAGGGTTTTGCAGTCCGACACACAGACTGAATAAACACGAGAAATTCTGTATATACCCATTAATTACCCTGGATTTTGGTGCTCCATGCTCAGCTTTTCCTCTGGTTGCCCCAGCTGCATTTTAAGCATTTAATCCTTTATTTTTTTTTCACCAAGATGCTGCACTTGGAGGCTGCAGATCCTCTGCTGTGTTGTCCTACTCTGATCTATGATTTAACTTCCCAAGTTCTGCACTGCCAAAGGACTCTGATAGAAGGTCAAGCTTGTTGATTATGAAAAAGTAATTGAAACTTGTTTTATTGGGGCAGGGGAAGGAAGGGAAGATGATTTGTATGTATCTGATAATAGAAAACATTATGGTCATTTATTTTAGTTTCTGTAATTGAATTTCAAACCTTTCAAGTTGAGGCTTGTGCACTGTGGATACATCCAGCCCAGAAACTTTCTGTCATTCCCTCATCCACTCCTGATCAATTTTAGTGATTGTATGGATTTGTCTTTGCCCGGGCTGTGGTTAAAGAGCAGCAGCAGCAGCTGAAGGAGCCGCAGTATTGGCAAACAGCTCACGGGGGTCAGCATTGCTGATTGCTGCTGCCAGAGCCTGCAGGGCTGCTGCCCCATGGCGGGGGGGGCATTCCCTGCATCTGGAATTCCCTGCCCTGGCATGGGGCATTCCCTGCATTCCCTGCCCTGGCATTCCCTACCCTGGCATTCCCTGCCCCTGCATTCCCTGCCCCTGCATTCCCTGCATTCCCTGCCCTTGCATTCCCTGCATCTGGCATGGGGCATTCCCTGCCCCTGCATTTCCTCCATTCCCTGCATTCCCTGCCCCTGGCATGGGGCATTCCCTGCCCCTGGAATTCCCTGCCCCTGGCATGGGCTGGGCAGGGAAATGGGGGCTCCTGGAATTAGTAGTGCATCCTTTGCCGTCTAACATGAGGATCATGATAGAGAGGGAGAGGGTGAGGTGAGAGATGAGGAGTCTGACTCCATGTTCTCAGAAGGCTGATATATTATATTATATTATATTATATTATATTATATTATATTATATCATATATAATATCTTATCATATTATATCATATCATATTATATTGATTGTATTATATTGTATTATATCATATTAATGCTATACTAAAACCACTAAAGGAAGAGAAATATACAGATACATTCTATTATATTACATTATATTATATTGTAATATAATATAATTTAATTATAGGATCATATAATTTCCAAATGATATTATATTACTCGTATTATTATAAACATTATTATATAATAAATCTAATTATTATAATATCAATTATAATATTAATTATATTATATTAATGCTGGACTAAAACTAAAACTCCACTAAAGAAAGGGGTGACAAGGGGAGGCAGGGAAAGCAGCCCAGCAAGGCAGGGAGAGCTCACCTGGAGCTTGCTCATGCAAAAATTTACCTGAGTGTGCTCTAAATCTCTGTCCCAGACAGAGGGAGGATGGCAGGACATTGATGAGGGAACTCCTTGCTCTTCTGAAGATCCAGGTGATGCCAGAGCTGACAGAATTCACCTGCCTGTGGGGAAATTCGGGGCAAATCCCTCTGTCCTTTGTTTTGTGGCCCTGCTCATCTCCCAGCAGCTGAAAATGTTGAAGCTGGCAATGTCTGAGTGGCTTTTCCCTCCCTTAAAACAAACCAATTATCCAGGCCTGACAAGAATAGAAACAGAAGGTGGTAATTTCTTGCACTCTTTAATTGCCTCCCAAAGAGGATAAAGCAGTTACTTAAAAAGACTTGAGTCTTCATCTGCACTGTTGAAATAAAGCCTTTGGAGGATAACTTAAAAGGACAGATGAAGAGCCTGGGTTTGTTGAGGGGAGCCAGGCCTAAATGAGCTGCTGCCTTTGACAAACCTTGGCTATCATTAGGAATTCTCTCTGTCCCAGGAAACAGCGCAGGCAGCATGGGAATTAAAGCAGGGCCTCAGAAAAAGGGGCAAGATTTGGGTTTCAGAAGCCATGAGGAGCAATTGGAGCAGAAAACGGTTCAGGGGGTGGGGAGCAGGTGTGAGATGTGGATTGTCCCACAGGAGCCCTGCGATTCCCTGCGGGATCCCTGAGAATGCTGGGTGTCCAGGAACTCAGTCCCCGGGTGTGAAACTGTGCCATAATTCAGGATTCACACTGGGGACTGATTTCTTTGTGTTATCTCTGCGCTCAGGAGTTTCCCTGTGCCTCTCTCCAGTCCCATCCTGCACGGCACTGACAGGGCCGGGCTCAGGGCATCTTCCACTTTGGGGCTTTTGGAGATAAAACCTCCCTGATCCACCACCAAACGAGTGGCTGTGGCCAAAATCACTGTTATGTTATGTTATGATACATTATATTATATTATGTTTCAAAAATATCCCTCCTGTCCTTGGCTTTTCTGCAGACAGAGGCAACCAGGGGCCTAATTAGTGTGATTGGGTTGGTGCTTGTGGAGGTTGCTCCAAGAGGAGCTGGGCTGACACCACGAAACTCATTAAACTCAGCTCTCCCAACAGCCTGACTTTATGTGGCAGAGAAAAAAAAAAATCAGAATTCTCAGAGCGCTGCTCTCCCCATGAAAAACAGCACAGGGACAGCTGGGATCAGAAAGGGATCCCTGCCTGGGGACTGGGAAGGTCTGGGGGTTTCTGTGAAAAACAGGAGATTTTTCAGGATCTCAGTGTGGCAGTAAATTGTCACAATTGGGATGGGGGTAGGACAAAAGTCCCTAAGATTTTTCCTCTTTTTTCCCTCCTCTGTGAACCAACTCCTTGCTTTGTCTCCCTGCTGAGTTGAGGAGATCTGTTCCATTGGAAACTGGGATTTGGAAACAGCTCCTGTCCCAGATGATAGTGAATAATCAGAGTTTCCTGTGAAGTAGCATGAGGGGCAAAAAGGAGCAGAACTGAGCCAGTTTCACACAAATAAAAACTTTCATAATAATTCATGGAACTGATGGGAAAAAATCCATCCATTGGAGCCAGCAGGTTTTGTTTTATTCTTGGTTTAGCCTTGTATGGCAGAGTCCAGAATAACTGGATTTTTTTTTTTTTTCTGGAATGGAAATACCAGAAAAACCGTTAAACCAATACCACAAAAATCATTAAAAGTGGTTCAGTACCAGGGCTGAGACTCCAGGTTCTGTCTAAGGGAGCAGAGGGAAAATCCTGCAAACATACAAGGAGCAGGATGGAAGGTCCAGTGAATATCCAAGGAGAATTTTTTTTAAACTGATGGAAATACCAGAAAAACCATTAAACATTGGTTCAATACAAGGGCTGAGACTCCAGGTTCTGTCTAAGGGAGCAGAGGGAATATCTTGCAAATATCCAAGGAAAAATTTTTTTCTAACTGATGGAAATAGCAGAAAAACCATTAAACATTGGTTCAGTACCAGGGCTGAGACTCCAGGTTCTTTCTTAGGGAGCAGAGGGAAAATCCTGCAAATATCCAAGGAGCAGGATGGAATATCCTGCGAATATCCAAGGAAAAATTTTTTTCTAACTGATGGAAATAGCAGAAAAACCATTAAACATTGGTTCAGTACAAGGGCTGAGACTCCAGGCTCGTCTTAGGGAGCAGAGGGAAAATCCTGCGAATACCCAAGGACCAGGACAGGAGGGGGAGCTCCCCGAGCAGCCCAGAGCAGATCCCTCCCTGCCTGGAGATTAGGAGCGAAAATCAGTTTCCAGCCCGTCCCTGGGATTGTTCAAATCCACCCGTGCCCCTTCTTTGAACCAGACCCCAAAGGGTAAAGGGCTCCCCTCTCCCTCAATCCCCGGAGGACGCAGCTGCTCCCAACGCGGATTTGTGACAAATCCCGCCCCGAGGGCAGCAGCCTCTGCTTCCCTCCCTCTGATCATCGACGGCAATTTAAAGATTTCCCTTTCTCCCCACCCCTCCCGTGCCCATTGCGCCCTTCTCTTCCTCCTGCCATCTAAATCCAGCTAAACCCTCTGAAAGGAGATTAAGAACCGGTGGGTTTCAAACATCATAAACCAAGGTGGATGCTCACATTCCAAGGGTTTTTTTTTTTTTCCCCCAATTCCTTGATAGACAAAGAAGTCCTGAGCTTAATCTTTGAAGACTCAAAACACATCTGAACAAAAATACAAATATCCTTGAGCAGGGCATTTTCTTTTTGATTCTAACCCTGACCCAGCTCTGCTGTTGGATCACCACTCCCTGCTCTGCTCTTCCTGGCATTCCCCGCTTCACCTTCCTTTTCTTGTTCCAAAACTGACCCAGTTTCACATTAAAAAAAAAAACCCTTTCATCATCCTTATTGACTTCAGGGGGATTTGTATCCGAGCAGCATCAATGGAGATCTTCCACCCTTTGGCCTCCAATTCACAGCCACTCTGTACTCCAGGAATAAACAGCTCCAGGATGTCCCTGTGGAACTCCTGCTGCGTTGTTGGGTGTGAAAAAAATGTGTGTTTTATGGTTGGTTTTTCCCAAACATTAAAAATGAATATTATATGTGTTATGTTAGAAAGTTATGCTGTGCTAATTTTATTAAATAGTGTGTTAAATAGAGTTTTAGGTCATAACAAAATGTTAAAATAGAAACTGTGCTATGTGGGATGTTTCTTTAAAGAAAGGAATGAGGTACCCATACCAGACAGCAGCCACAGGACACCTCAATCTTTCAGAGAAAAAGAATTTATTGCCCTCTTATCGAGTTCTTCCCTCCTTGCTCAGCCCTGAAGATGCTCAGGATTCAGAGGAAGAAGCTGACCCTGCCCAGACAGAATCCTGTGTTGGAATGGAATTTATGCATCATGGATGAGGTGTATGAACATGCAACAGGCTGTTGCCTTTAAGGGTTAATCCTCTGTTAACCTGGGTCCTTTTTCAGGCTTATTTTGCCCAGAAAAATTACCCAGACTGTCCTTAACCCTTTGTTTTTATTGTCTCGTATTGTCCTAATCCAAATTGTCCTAATTATTATTACTCTGATTACATTGCTATTTTTATATCCATTTTATTACTATTAAACTTTTAAAATTTTAAACCCGAGTGATTGGCATTTCTCACACTGGGTGTTTGCAGCAGGGATGAGCTCTTTGCTCAGAGCTTTTGGGAGAACAAGAAGAGCAAGGGCAGAACGTGGCTGCGGCGCTGCTCGGCTCTTTCATGTCCCTCTGTTTGCTGCCACTTTCTGAGGTGTTTAAAAAATAGAGACAAGACGAGCTGACTATTAATTAATGCAAATGCACGTGTCCGCCTTCAGTTCACCCTCCAAGATCCCTCCAGTTCCTTGTGGAACTCTCCTCTTGGATATTTTTCCAAATTTTATGACCTCCTAAGAGCCGCTATTCTTCAAAACAGGATTAAAATCACAGCATTACCCTACCCTGTGGTTCATTTTTCTAAATGTTCTTGTAGAAGAACCAGCAAAAATCAAAAACTACAGTGGTATTGGGGAGCTCTCGGGACATCTTTTGGAGTTTTGAGACGCAGGGGATGTCAGAAGGGGTGCAAGGACTCTCTGTCATTGTCCTATTGATTTCAGGTTCCCTGCCATGCTCAGTGCAGCTGAGGAGTGAGGGGTGACACTCTCAGAGCTTTATTTTGGGCTTGGCAGCCCAGTCTGGAACAATTTACAGGCGTGAGGTTTGAACTTGGAGCTGTCCTCACTCTCCTGTCCTCGGTGTTTATTTGTGGGTGGCTGAAACCAGGTAAGGTCAATTCTTGATCTCTGCCCAAGATCCCCGTTGATAATTTGAGACATTAATCAATCTCTGTGCTCTCTCCTTCCTCTCCTGAGCATTCCTGACCTGGGACTTGAGGAAACGAGTAAGACAAGTGGGAATGCCTTCAACAGCCCCATCATCTCACTCAGCCAAGCTGATTTATTCCTCTCCTGCTCTTGGAGAAAATTCACTCTTGGAGAAAATTCACTCTTGGAGACAGCAAAAACTTTCTCCTCTCTTGTCGCACACATCTTTCATGGAAAATCCTTTCCTTGGGATTTTTTCCTCCTGAGAAGCTGAGAGGCCTCAGGAACAAAATGTGAACAGTGATTATCTGCTGCTGTGGGATGCAACAGGTGCATCTGGGATTGGGCTCATGTGGTTGTTTCTAATTAATGGCCAATCACAGCCCAGCTGGCTCGGACACAGAGCCGAGCCACAAACCTTTGTTATCATTCTTTGCTATTCTATTCTATTCTATTCTATTCTATTCTATTCTATTCTATTCTATTCTATTCTATTCTTAGCCAGCCTTCTGATGAAATCCTTTCTTCTATTCTTTTAGTACAGTTTTAATGTAATCTATATCAGAAAATAATAAATCAAGCCTTCTGAAACATGGAGTCAGACTCTCGTCTCTTCCCCCATCCAAGAACCCCTCTGAACACGGTCACACTCTCTGATTTCAAAACCAAACAATCCTTTCTGGTCCCTCAGCTTCCCTGCCACCATTGCTTGGGAGATTTTCCTCCAGAGTTTTGTCTGAGCAGGGCAGGAACACCTTCCCTTGTTCTCCCCTGTCTCAGATCAATACGACGACCTTCAGCAGAGCTGTAATTGCATTGGGCAGGGATGCATCAAAACTCAGAATATTTGATTTGTCCTCAACCTGAGCTGAGGGCTCTCAGTGTATTTTTTTTCCCCTCCCCGTTCCTCTGCAAGTGTAATTCTGTTTAAATCTGTGGGGATCCCTCTGAGATTGCTCTCATAAAGGAGGTGGGTTAATATCCCTCCTGTCCTTGGCTTTTCTGCAGACAGAGGCAACCAGGGGCCTAATTAGTGTGATTGGGTTGGTGCTTATGGAGGTTGCTCCAAGAGGAGCTGGGCTGACACCACGAAACTCATTAAACTCAGCTCTCCCAACAGCCTGGCTTTATGTGGCAGAGAAAAGAAATCCGGCAAGAGGGAAGTCAAAGTAGAATCCTCATTAGAGTAATTAGTGCGAGTCATTATTTCCTAGAAGCCTGGAATGGGCACATTTATTCTGAGGAGGTGCCAAGGGTATGGCTGGATGGAGGGGAGGCAGGAGAGGGGGTTTGCCCACGTTCCCTGGGAGGGGGTGGCTGATCCCATTAGCTCAGCACAGCTAATCCCCTTCCACACTCATCCCCTGCCTTTATCTGCACTTGGCTGCTGGTTTCCCTCATGGAATTCCAACTGAGAAAGGGAAAAATCCTGCCTGGACTGTGGCAGGGTTCCTGGAAGGAAAAGGAGCTGCTGGTAGGTCTGAGAGAACCGTAATAAAAACTTTAATAAAACCTTAATAAAACCTTAATAAAACCTTCTGCTGGTGGTGGCACTTCCTTGGAGTGTTCCCTTTCCTGGAACCCGTCATGTTCTTCCCTGCTGAAGCTGGAATGCCTTGCCTCAGTCAACATTAACAAAGAGAATTCTGCCAGCAAACTTCCTTGGGACGGCTTGGAATGGAGGACTTGGAATGGAGGAGGAAAGGAGATCGTGGAATAGAGCAGGGAAGTGATTCACCAAAGTCCTGGAATGCATTCCTGGGGCCCTAAATTGCAATTCCAGTGCTGGGGGCACGTGGGGTCAACCCTTGGGGAGCTTTCAAATTGTGAGCACAGCCTCCAGAGCCCCCTGCTCTGGTCTCTGGCGAGAATTCCCCATGGATGGGCCTTTTATGGGCCAAATTTTCAGCTGTCCCTGGATCCCTGGAAGTGCCCAAGGCCAGGCTGGATGGGGTTTGGAGCACCCTGGGGTTGTGGAATCCCATGAACTTTGAGGCCCCTGGCCACCCAAACCATTCCCTGATATTTTATTTTCCATGATGTTGCTGGAAATGAGTCGGGTGTGGAGTTACTTGGGACAGTGGGCTTGGTTTGGGGTTTTGGGTGTGGTTCATAAATAATAAAAGATATTTATTGCATCACTCTATATCGCCCTGCTTTATCAATGCAACAAAAAGGGAGGAGATGCTTTCATGGTGGAAAAACGGATTATTTTTATTTATGGATTTCTTTTCCCTCCCTTTGGAGCCTCCCCATCCCCAGCAGTGGATGCCAAAGGGAGGGAAACAAATAACTCAGCGATGCCACGGGGATAATTCCCGCTTTGAAGCTCATTTGTCAGGTAGTGTTTGCCTCTTAAGCCCTCCCTTTGTTATGGAGAGCAGAGATCCTGCAAATGCAACCGGAAAGATGGAAGGGCTGCAGTTCTGACCCGCAGACAAAATGTGTCAAACGAGACCTTTGAGCACCGAGAGGCCCCGAGCTTTTAATGGGATCTGTCAGGTGCAGAGGAATGGTTAACCTGCCTTTGGTTCTCCCGGCTTATTAAAATCATTAAAAGGCAGCAATAATTATGATCCTTTCTGACTGCTGTGTTTGTGTCAGGCCCGGGGGGTCCCGTGCCTGCAGGGGGATTCTGCTCGGATGGGAAATGCTGCAGAAGGTCACTGGAAAATGGAGATTTTTCCTCTTTGCTGCCCTTTTCAAGTGCAGGATGTGACCCCTAGAACACAAGCAGGTGATTTTTGCAATTTTTTTTTTAATTATTTTTTATTTGGTTTTTATTTATCAATTATGAGGGAAATGGTGGATTTGTGTTTCCAAACAAGCTGTGGGTCTGCTGATGGATGAAACCAGCACTGGGAAATAAAAGAAGCAATGGGAAGGATTGCACTGATTGATGAATGGAAAAAGAGATTTGCTTTTACAAATAAACTTTAGGTTTGCTGGTAAATGACATTAGACACTGAGAGACGAAAGAAACAATGGGGAAGAAAAACCCCTAAATTCTGTAAGAATTAAAAATGAAAAGGGAGGGTTACACATTAGAGGGGAATCTTTGGGATCAGGTGTGCTGGGAAGTCTGAACCTCTCAAGTACCTCAGAAATGGGGGAAGAGAGAAGGGAAATGTGGCTGGAAATTGGGATAAAAAGGGAGGCTGCATCCTCCAAAACTTGGAGAGACCCCAGGGGATGCCCCACGGCCTCTGCCTTGATTGGAATAAAGTCAAAAATGACTCCTGTGTCTCCTTTTTGGACACAAACCTCTGGTGTTTGTGGATGAATTTTCCCAACCATTAGGAATTGAAACATAAATCAGCTTTGTGGTAGATGAGCAATGTGCTGGTTGACTCTCGCAATTAAAAGGCAAATATTATGGATATATAGATTTATAGGCATGTTTTACCCTCCTTGTGTTGTTACCCTCACAATGATGTGATGTTATTTATTCTCTATTTTTTGGTATCTCCTCATGTCTTTCCTCCATGTTATTTTTTTTTTAACAAGTGTGAATCCCTGAGAATTCCTGATGTTCCTCTCCCTTCTCACACAGGTATTCCTGGAAGTCCTGGTGTAAGTGCTGTGGTTGTGAATTTTGAGTTTCATTGATTTTTACCGACAGTGCTGCACTTTGGGGATCCATTCCAGAGGCCTCAAGTTTAAGGTCTGACCCAGGTTTGTACTGAAGGACATTTCTCCGGTGTCCTAAATACTAAAAAATCCTAAAAAAGGATTTTTCACACTTAGCACTTGCAACATTTTTCTACTCATGTATCTCATAGAACTGAGTGCGATGGAGCTAATTTCTCACAGCTGAAAACACAGACTGCCACAGAAATCCATAGGAAGAAATCCATAGGGAGAAATCCATAGAGAGATTCCTGTTTGTTTTATATCAAACCAAAAAAAAAAATCGCTTTTATTCCTGAGTTGCTGTTTGAGCTCATCTTTGCCAGCCAGGGAGTCTGGAGACAAAGTCTTTAATATCAGATCTGGGGGTCTGACAGATTTTGGAGGGGAAAAGGGGGGAGCTGTGAAAGTCCCTGTCTGGTTCCACATCAGGCATTGACAAAGCAATCAGTGGAAATTCCTCTTCAGCACAGATTATGCTGTAAAAGCAAAAACAAAAAACCCAAAAACCCCAGCATTGATTTGGGTTTGTAATAAGATGACAAGTCTGTAATGATCAGAGATTACAGAAATGTACTTTTCATTGCTCTGACACCATGTCAATACCTTTTCCAGCTGTTCTGAATACCCTGTGAGAGGTTTTATCTTAAAATCTGCATTTGAGAAATATATAAGCGAGAGAAAAGGTTATTGAAACGGTGTCACTCCTAAATTCTTTTGTGGTTGATAAATTACATTTTATAAACAAATGGGGTCAGGGAAGCACCTTTTGCTCCACTTCAGGTTGACCTAAGCCCTGTGTTTGGGTGATTTTCAGAACACAACACCTAGGAGGTTTTGGGCTGTGAGGTGAGTTTTTCTCAGATCGTGCCTTGCCAGAATTTTTGCCATATTTTCTAAAAAAAAAAAAATTCAATGGTTTTAATGGTCTTTTCCAACCTAAACAAATCCTGGTCACAGCCAAGTCCATCCCATGTGGGTAAAAGAGGCTGAGGGGTACACATTTATTAAGTGAGCTCTGGTCTGGCTTTCCCAGCAGAATTCCCTTTCTCTGCCCGTGGGGCACACAAACCCTTCCTGTCCCTCTCTTTCCCCTCTCCACCTTCTGCCCTGCAGCCCCGTGAATTTGGGGAATTTAGTTGAAATTCAGGCATTTGTTTTGTGTTCATGTCACACGTTGTTTCTGCCACAGTTGGTCTCCTTCCCCCCTCAGCCAGCAGCACACGGAATAAAAGGAGCTTGTGTGAGATTTGGCTCGGCAGCCTCAGCTCTGCCTCGCTGCCAAAGCCCTTAAAGCTGCAGCAGCCCGGCCTTGGCTGGGATTTTCCTCTTCCCTCTTCCCTCTTCTCTCTTTTTCCTCTTCTCTCTTTTCTCTTCTCTTCTCTGCCATGGGCAGGGACACCTCCCCCTGTCCCATCCAACCCGGCCTTGGGCACTTCCAGGGATCCAGGGGCAGCCACAGCAAATCTGGGAATTCCATCCCAGCCCCTAACCGCCCTCACAGCCAGGAATTCCTTCCCAAAATCCCATCCAAACCTGCCCATGGAATCCTGGAATGGTTTGGGTTGGAGGAGACCCCAAAGCCCATCCAGTCCCACCATGGGTCCCACAGCTCCCACTGTCCCAGGTGGCTCCAACCCGGCCTTGGGCACTGCCAGGGATCCAGGGGCAGCCACAGCAAATCTGGGAATTCCATCCCAGCCCCTGCCGACCCTGAGGTGAGAACTTCTTCCCAAAATCCCATCTAAACATGGAATCCTGGAATGGTTTGGGTTGGAGGAGACCCCAAAGCCCATCCAGTCCCACCGTGGGTCCCCACACTTTCCACAGATCCAGAGCGCTCCAACCCGGCCTTGGACAATTCCAGGGATCCAGGGGCATCCACAGCTGCTCTGGGAATTCCATCCCAGCCCCCTGGAACTCTCAACAGAAGATGAGGAGAAGCTGAAGAAGTTTGGTGTTCCCATCTGATTTCTGTGTGTAAATGGGATTTAGCAGCAATTTACCAGTGAGAGAACCTCAGGCACCTCCCAGTCTCCAGGAGCAGCTGAGCATCACTCAAACCCTTTCCAGGTGAGGAAATCTGGTTCCTTCCACCACTCTTGTCCTCAGAGCAAGGCAGGGGCACATGGGACAGTCCCCCCCCTTAGTAATACCCAAATTATTGCTTCTTCCCATGTCACGGACACGTTTTATGGAAAATCCTTTCCTTGGGATTTTTCCTCCTGAGAAGCTGAGAGGCCTCAGGAACAAAATGTGAACAATGGTTATCTGCTGCTGTGGGATGCAACAGGTGCATCTGGGATTGGGCTCATGTGGTTGTTTCTAATTAATGGCCAATCACAGCCCAGCTGTGTCAGACTCTCTGAGAGTCACGAGTTTTTATTGTCATCCCACTCCTTTCCTTTCAAGCCTTCTGACAAAATCCTTTCTTCTATTCTTTAGTATGGTTTTAATATATCATTTACTTTTAATATAATACATATCATAAAATAATAAATCATGGAAACACGGAGTCAAGATTCTCCTCTCTTCCCTCGTCCTGGGACCCCCGAGAACACCACCACATTCCCATCCCGCAAATCCATTGGAATTATAACATTTTGAAACACATTTAACGATACAAAACCCTCAAAACCAAGATAGGGTGATTGCTAAATTCTTATCCATTTTTTTCCCCCCCTAGAAATGATAAAAATCCGTGAGTGAGCACAGGGAATTCCGGCAGCTGGAGGAGCTGGGTGAGGCACTGCGTGTGAGAGGTGCTGCCTGTAAAGCGAACCCCGTCTGATTTTGAGAGCAGAGGAGCAGAGCTCTTTGTTTGTGAGCTAATCCTGTCGCTGGTAATTGGATTAGCAGCAAGAACAGATGCAGAGCAGTTCCTGGTGTCTCTCTGTGAAAAACGCCGACCGCTCTTTTTTTTTTTTTTAATTTTAAGAGTTTAATGATAATAAAACGGTTATAAAAATGGCATAACCCTCCCTTTCAATTTTTAATTCTTACTGAATTTAGGGGTTTTTCTTCCCCGTTGTTTCTTTCATCTTTCAATGTCTAATTTCATTTATCAGCAAACCCAAAGTTTTTTTCCTTGGTGTCTGCTGCTTGTTGGACACTCTCAATCCCCCAGTGTTGCCCTCTTCTAGGGATGGAGAATTTATTCTCTAAAATCAGGGAATCAATGGGGTTGGAAAAGACCTCCAAGAGCATCAAGTCCAACCTTTGACCAGATCCCACCTAAACTAAGCCACAGGGGCCACATCCACTTGTTTTTTAACACCTCCAGGATCTGGGACCCCACCTCTGCCCAAAAAGAAATTTTCCCTAAAATCCAACCCGAACTTGCCTTGGTATAACTTGAGGCCACTTCCCCTCATCCTAGAGGGGAAAAGATGCCAGAATTCTGGGAAAAAAAAAAAAAAAACCAAACCATAAATTTTCATGCAAAGAGCAGAAATTTGAGTTTCTAATTCATCATTTAGGATTGTAGCAGCTCAGAATCCCAAATGTGCTCAGCTCCAAATTCCAGCCGCACCAAGGGCTTGGCAGTGCTGGAAAATGAGGCCGTGCACTCCAGCCTTGCTGTGGGATGTTTTATTTTTCTCATTTTCCTCACCCAAACGGCAGCTCCGAGTCCAGGCACTGCCTGTGGGGAAGGATTGGATGGACAGAGCTGATCCCCCTCCTCTCTTGCCTCCAAATTTGGATTTTGTGCCTCTTATTTCAGATTTTACAGCACTCAGATGAATCCAGCAAAGGCTGAAACACTTCAAATTCACCCATGAAAGTGAGGAGCACACAACACTCCATGGAGAATTTCCATCTGTAAAACTCTGGTCCAGTCTGGTGATTCCCTTCCTGTGGAGCCCTCTTTAAAATTCCAACCAATTTGGAAGGTTTGGAGGGACACAGCTGATCCCCCACCACCCTTCCCTCCAAATTTGGATTTAATGGCTCTTATTTCAGATTTTACAACACTCAGAAGAAGCCAGCAAGGGCTGAAACACTTCAAATTCACCCATGAAAGTGAGGAGCACACAACACTCCATGGAGAATTTCCATCTGTAAAACTCTGGTCTAGCCTGGTCATTCCCTTCCTGTGGAGCCCTCTTTAAAATTCCAACCATTTTGTGGAAAAGCTCCACCAGCTTTGTGGGGAGCTGCCTTCTCCTGCTCTGGGATTCTTTGATTCGGAGCTCTGCGTTATTCTCTGGAGGGATGCCACACGTGTTCATTTTTCAGTCATTAATTCCTGCTAACAGTTCAATCTCTGCAAGATCAAAGGTAGTTTTTTTGCTATTTAGGTCATCCATGGTTTGTTTTTTTTCCCCCCAAATGAACCAAATGAAAACTTTATGCACAGCGCTATTTAAAAATTATAATTAAAAAAAGAAAATATAAATTAAGTGTTTCTGGATGTTTGCGTGGTCTGTAAGGAAAAAATGAGTAAAAAAATATAATATGTATCATTTATTATAATTATATTTAAGTAGAATAATTTTTATTTAAAATTTAAAGGGAATTACTATATATTTAAATATATATTTATATTTCTATTTATATGAATATAGTTATATGAATTCCTAGATGTTGAAATATATATTTGTATTTATTCATTTTATTTATAATAAATATAAAATCATATTTATTACAAAACTTGCTGGAGTAAGAAGAATCCCAAGAAGGGAAAACTCAAAAGCAAAATAGAGGGGGAATGGCTTCCCAGGACCAGAGGGCAGGGATGGATTGGGATTTTGGGAAGGAATTCCTGGCTGGGAGGGTGGGCAGGGGCTGGGATGGAATTCCCAGAGCAGCTGTGGATCCCTGGCAGTGCCCAAGGCCAGGCTGGAGCCCCCTGGGACAGTGGGAGGTGTCCCTGCCATGGCAGGGGTGGCACTGAGTGGGATTTAAGGCCCTTTTCCAACCCAAACCATTCCATGATTCCATGGAATATTCCATGAAATATTCCATTAAATATTCCATGAGATATTCCATTAAATATTCCATGAGATATTCCATGAAATATTTCTACTTCCCTTCTGCCCACCCAGGGCACCCCTTCAGCTCCCTCTTTCTGCCCCCAAACCCAGATTCCCCCTCTGTGTTTTCCCATTTTTAGTCCCCAGTCCTCGTCAATATGCGTCAAACTCAACTTTTAACCACAGCTTTTCTTTAATATTTTACGAGCAGCAGATTTACAAATTATTCCATAAAGGTTCTGCTGGATGGGCTTTCTGATGTTGTAATGCTGTCAATTTATCATCTTGTAAAATTAATTAAAGGCAGCTCAATGCTATAGACTTTTTAAGGGGAAAAAAAAAACCACCAAACCAGGCGTGCATTTTCCCAGGGATTTCATATTTTGTGTTTATATCTCAAAAAAATGGGAATATGGGGGATGGATATGGATGAGGGGATGGAACTGGGGGATCTGTAGGGTCCCTTCCAAGCCAAATTATTTTGTGATTTTATGAAACAGGGAGGAGAAGGAGGAGGAGAAGGAGAAGGAGAAGGAGAAGGAGAAGGAGAAGGAGAAGGAGAAGGAGAAGGAGAAGGAGAAGGAGAAGGAGAAGGAGAAGGAGAAGGAGAAGGAGAAGGAGAAGGAGAAGGAGGAAGAGGAGGAGGAGAAGGAGAAGGAGAAGGAGAAGGAGAAGGAGAAGGAGAAGGAGAAGGAGAAGGAGATGGAGATGGGGAAGGCTGCTGTCTACAGCCCTGGTCCCAAGTATTTCATTACAGCTCATGCAAAAAAATTAGTTTGATCTCCTACCATTTCTCCTCCCCCACCCCATGAATATTTTTTTCCCCAAGAATTCTCAGTGCTTTGCATTATTTTAATTAAGGGCAATTCTCCTGTTGTCATTGCAGGAAGGAAAAGGCAATGAGTGTTCACAGCATTAGAAAAGGGAGATAATTTCTTTATTTTTATATAAAGATGATTGTGCTTAGTAAACAGTGCTACAGAAATGCTTTTAGGAGTGGAAAAGACTCCAGACTTAATGAAAATATTTAATCTCCAACCCCAGGTGATAACACCAAAGTCGCTGCTTCCACTGAGCTGCAGACAAGGCAAAGTGCTGTAAATGCATTGTGAGGGTGGGCAGGGGCTGGGATGGAATTCCCAGAGCAGCTGTGGATCCCTGGCAGTGCCCAAGGCCAGGCTGGAGCCACCTGGGACAGGGGGAGCTGTGGGACCCATGGTGGGACTGGATGGGCTTTGGGGTCTCCTCCAACCCAAACCATTCCAGGATTCCATGGGCAGGTTTGGGATGGGATTTTGGGAAGAATTATTGGGAGAGGGGCTGGGATGGAATTCCCAGAGGAGCTGGGGCTGCCCCTGGATCCCTGGCAGTGCCCAAGGCCAGGCTGGAGCCCCCTGGGACAGTGGAAGGATGGAAGAAGATCTTCACAGCCCCTTCCAACCCAACCCAATCCAGTCTGGAATTCTCTTTGCTCACAGATCCCCCAGGCCAGTCCCTCCCTCATCCCCGTGGATCCAGCCCAGTCCCATCAGCATGCTGTGAAACCTGGGACAAAACAGGATTAAAATCTGGCTTCACAATGGAGAACTGGACCAATTGTTTAATGATTGATGAGGGAAACATCAGGTGAATTATTTGCCAAATGATACTGGTCCATCTGTTGCAGAATTTTGCATGTAGTGACAGAAAGAAATTAATTATATCTCCTTCAGAGATAGAAACATTCCAAACTGTGAATCTCAGCTCTCCTCATAAACAAGTCCAGCATCATTATCTCCATCACCCAAGTGGGGAAATGGGAGCATCAGTGGAAAGGGAGTCACAAACCTGAACTTCAGAGAGCTGAGGAGCCTAAATCCACATAAAAACTGACCCAAAACTCCCTCCTATCACAGAGGCCGTGAGTCACAGAGGGACCTTCCCGTCTCCAGGTGAGATTCAGGGATGGGAGTGCCCCAAATTTACCTGGACACCAGGCAGGACCAGCCCAATCCGGGGCTGGGTGTCCCCACGTCCCTCCCTCCGCAGCTCTGCCTTGTCCACTGATTTTTCATGCAACTCCAGCGGCCTCAATTCCCAATTCCACTGGTGTGTCACATCAAAGGCAGTTGGATTTAACACCATTCAGATTTCAGGAACATTGGAACCGCGGCATTTAATATATTTTGGGTTTTTTTGCCTCAGAGTTAACTCCTTGCTCGCCCCCACCTCCTGCGAGAGGATACCAAGCGCACGGAGTTTTCCACTACATTTCACAGCACGTTCCCCAAACATATGGAACTTCCAATCCCTTCATCTATTGGGATTTCTCAAACTAAGAATGTTTTGACATTAGGAAAAGGAAAAAAAATTTAAAAAATCTTGCAACAGGAGGAGCATCCCTGTGGCACAGGGTGCCACGCTCCGGATGGTGCCACATATTGACAGTAACTGAGAGGTGCCAAGAGGTAAAATATCAACATTTAACCTCTTTTTGCTTTAGTTTGGGAACGACAACTCCATCCTGAGCCAATCCTGCCCTGATTTTCGCTTCAAACCACATTTTACCCTGATGTTCCACACAGGGAGGGAATCTCCTCATGGCTGTGCTACACTTAGAGATCTTTGCTGGTTCAGGTTCCTCCAGGCTGTCTCAGTGAAATTTCTTTGCTGCGTTTCACATTTCTACACAAATAAAACCCCCAAAGCAGCAGCTTGACCTATTATAACCCAGCTCCACTCACTCCTCATTTTTAATTCATCTTTCTCCTTTGACTCCAGAAGACAATCCTTCTTCACAGGCCATGAAAAATTCAGGAGATGTAGAAAGGGAGATTGAGAGCAGCCCAGCAAAGAAAGATTTGGCAAAGGCAGAGTTTAGTCCAGGATTGAGGATGTCACCAGGCAGGTGACAAATGCTAAATCAGCGTAAATCACTGGAGGGAGAAGATTTCGGAGCTGAAAATGTGTTAATTTGGGGCTGGGGCAACTTGAGATCCAGGCTTAGGGAAAATCTGGGAATGGGTGAGGTGGGATTAATTAATTAATTAATTAATTAATCCTCTGTTAAAGTGGGTCCTTTTTTGGGTTATTTTGCCCAGAAAGAGGTACCCAGACTGTCCTTAACTCTTTGTTTTTATTGTCTCGTATTGTCCTAATCCTAATTGTCCAAATTACTATAACTCCAACCATATTGCTGCTTTTATAGCAACTTTATTACTATTAAACTTTTAAAATTTTAAAAACAAGTGATCGGTGTTCAATGCAGAGGCTTCACAGAGCCCCAGAAAGGAAATAATTGGTTTTTAAATCGGGTTTTTTCCTGTGCTGTGGTGCAGTGAGGAATTGTCTGTGGCTGTATCAGCAGGAGGATGGATTACCCTGCGCTGCTGTGGGAAGCAAACTCCATTCCCCAATCCTACTGGGATAACAGGGATTTCCTCCATGGAGAGGACAGGGGTGGGCATCCCTGGGACTCCCTTTGCTGGATAAGGTGGTTTATTTCTTAAATGGCTTTATCCCCATTTTCCTGTTCTCTTACATTTTTATATGGCTTGGATTTCCTGTATTTACTGATTTAACAGCTGCTTTGTGTAATTTCCTTCTCTTTACTCTTTCGTCCTACAATGTCTCTCTCTGCAGATCCTTTTTTTTTATATTTAATTCTAAAAGAGTCCTGTGAATTAACAACAGCCTGGAGCTGCATTGTCCAACCTATTTATCCTGCCAGAAAACACAAAGCTCATTCCTGGAAAGGGGCGTGAGTGCCCACTTGTCACGGAGAGGGAGCAGGAGTAGGATCTGGAGTGAAAATCTCGACACGGGTGTTTCACCTGGGCCCTGAGCTTGAAAGGAGCTGTTCCGAGCGCCTCCCCCATCCAACACACGTTCCATTGTTATTCTCAAGTGCAATCCTTCTCCTGCAAGAGGCTCCTTGGGTAACTCGGGGGAAGCAAATTGGTTTGGCGAGGAGCTGAGTGCCCTTGATGTCGATGGGTGTGAAGGATGCTCAGCCTCTGGAAAGGGAGCTCTGGACGAGGCTTTCACCTGGCTGGGAAGAGCTGGGATAGTGAGGGGTTTCAGGGCAGGGTTTCCTGGTGGTGCTCTTGGTGTTTCCTTCACCTGCCAGCTCTCCTGGGTGAATCCTCTCAGCCTTTTTTTCATGTGGAGTTGGTGGTGGTCAGCCCAGGGGCTCGCAGGAGGGTCTCTGCCCTCTTCCATCTGGGAATTGAGGGAAATTGGAAAATTCCTGTGAGCAGCTATTAAAATTTCATTTTTAAATAAAGCAGCAGCATAAGCGGGAAGATGGAACAGGAAAGCCTTATCAATATGATTGCCCAGCAGAAGATTTTGAGAATATGGAAATTATAAGCAAAATTGAAATGAAAGCAAGCTTTGAGATCCTTTAGTTACTGAACAGCTGGAAAACAATGGTGTGGCTGCTGAAGGTGATCCCCTTTTGATGGAATAACACCCTCTGCTTGCAGACAGGCCCAAGGGTCAGAGCAGACCCTGCCAGCTTGGCAGAAGGGGCCCAAAGAGGAGTTTTCAGGGTTTGAAATGTAACGCAGGGTGGTAATGTAGTGATTCTTATAGGCTGTATGTAAATGCTGTAGGATTTGTATCTTGTACTGGATTGGTTAGTGAGAATCACAATATTCAATATTCCCTCTCTCATGCTCTTTTTACTCCTCTCTTCTCTCGGGCCTGCTCTGAGCTGTGCCTGGCAGCTCCCAGCAGGGCCCTGCGCCCAGGCCTGTTGGGGAAGATGAAACAGGAAAGCCTTATAAAAGTGATTGCCTGGCAAAAGATTTTGAGAATATGGAAATTATAAGTGAGATTGAAATGAAAGCAAGCTTTGAGATCCTTTAGTTACTGAACAGCTGGAAAACAATGGTGTGGCCGGCTGAAGGTGATCCCCTTTTGATGGAACAACACCCTCTGCTTGCAGACAGGCCCAAGGGTCAGAAACAGAAAATAAATGTTCATTCCCTTCCCCCTGGGCAAACGCGGACAAAATCCCTGATAAAAGTTCGTTAAAAAAATTTAGAAGTTAAAAAAATTTAGAAGTTTAAAAAATTTAGAAGTTAAAAAAATTTAGAAGTTTCCAACAGCTGGACTACAAGAGAGGTGAGCCATGGGTGGAAACACACCCGGGGATCCAGAGGGGTTTGCTGCACTCGGGTTTTAATGCACCAGCCCAAGGCAGAAGTCATGGATTGTTGACAATTAAACACTTAGCACATGAAGAGCTGGAGATAAGGACTTGGATGTGAGTGCTTTCATCAATAATTCACAGGACATTAGAGCCTCAATGTCAGAAGTTGTACCAAGCACGCCCTGACAGGGTATTAATGAAGCTGCTCCAGCCATTACACGCAAATTGCTAATTTATTCATCATTTACCAGCGGTGGGGAGAGGGGGGAAAGGAAAACCCAAGGTGTGAGTTCTGCAGCCCTTGGAACAAAGCTGCAGATTCCTGAGCTGTGGATCTGTTTCATCCTTGGAGAACGAGTCCAAATTAAGAGGGAACTTTTTCGGTTTTCTGTGCTGATTAAAACTTCCCCATTTCTTCTCCTTGTGTTCAAGTGCATCTGTTTTCATCAGAAAACGTAAAATTTAAAAAAAAAAAATAAATGGAGGGGGTGGCTTATTTTGCCTAGAAAGAGGCACCTGGACTGTCCTTAACTCTTTGGTTTTTTTGTCTCATATTGTCCTAAAGCAAATAGCCCAAATTATTATAACTCTAAGTATAGAAAAATAGAAGAAAGTAGGGTCTGTTTTCATCAGAAAATGTAAAATTTAAAAAAATTAAAATGGAGGGGGTGGCATTTGTGCTGCAGAGTGAAAGCTCCCATGGTTCAGCTCAGCTCCTCAAGTTTTCTGCTTTGGAATTGATGAAATTTTCCATTAGAGCATCACGGGATGTTTAAGGCAGCAAAATCATGGCCACCTTTTGGTAGGAATGTGGGGATTTTGAGGCTCAGTCAATGGCAGAAGGAGAGCTCATGGCTGTGCTGCTCCAGCTCCTGTAGGATCGAAGGATTTCGGGAAAAAACAATCCCTGGAAATGGGTGCAGCTCCTGGACATTGCTCTGCTCACTGCCAGACCTGGCAGGGTTTCAAATGGGCCCATCCTGGAGAATCATCAATCCAAGGTGGAATAAGTAACTGCACACTTCAGCTTTTACATTTATTGGGAATAATAAATATGAATTCCTGCTCCAGCGCTCCTGGCTGTGATGCAGATGGGGTTAACTGAGATATGGGAGAGGTATTTTCAACATCGCTTATGATAATTAAGTTCTGAATCTTGTTTGAGGGAGTTGTGTGTGCTGCTGTCCAACCCAGAATAAAAATAGTGATTAATGATGATATTTTTCATATGCAAATGAATATCTGATCTATAGGTAGCGACAAATTGTCATAACAGAACAAACCAAGCAAGGGTTTTTATTCAGAAGTGAATATTTATGCAGTGTGGGTGCAGATGCAGTCTGGATGCAGATATAGGGGAGGACAGGTTGGTTTCCATGGATTGTTTCGTGTGTTATTATTTATTTTTCAATATGGAGTTGAACTCTTGGCCCATCCTGTGTCCCAGGGTTTTTCCTGCCCCTTCAGAGGATCCTGGGGCTGGTGACTCCATCTGGGATGGACTGCAGGGCCAAGCAGTGAGCCAGGAAGGAGGAACTGGGATGGAAGGGCTGGAATCTGACCTTGGCATTTGTGCAGTTTTCATTTTTGGTACAGAGCGGAATCACCAGAAGAATCACCCCCAGAAATGTGGGATGCTGAGTGGGGAGATCCTGGGCCACAGTGGGAAATATTTTAAATATTTAAAACTTAAATAACACCCGATGGTTGGCTCATGACTGACTTTATGAAGCACCGCCACCATTTTGGCAGCTGAAGTGGGATTTGGGCAGGGAGTTGTTCCCCAAATAACTGATGGGGGTTGTTTAGCACAGGGAGGGATGGAAATGGCACAAATATCCGAGTTTTAGGAGCTGTTAAAGCTGCTCAGAACAGTCCAGTACTGCCCTCTGAGCACCCTGAGTGTGCTGGGGCCAGAAATGGTCCCTGTGGGATCCTGGCCCTGCCCTGAGCATTCAATTCCTTGCAGCTTCTGGCTGAAGAGGCTCCCCAGAGGCAGCTCAGGGAGCTGCTGCTGCCCCTGCCCCTGTTCCACATCCCTCTGGCACCTTCCTGATGCCAACTGGGAATGGACTCAGCCCCGGTGAACTGGGAATGGACCCAACGAGTCCTGGTGAACTGGGAATGGACCCAGCCCCGGTGAACTGGGAATTAAACCAGTCCTGATGAACTGGGAATTAAACCAGTTCTGATGAACTGGGAATGGAACCAGCCCCGGTGAACTGGGAATGAAACCAGCACTGGGGAATCAACCCAGCCCTGGTGAACTGGGAATTAAACCAGTTCTGATGAACTGGGAATAAACCCAACCCTAATGAATTGGGAATAAACCCAACCCTGGTAAACTGGGAATGAATCCAGCCCTGATGAACTGGGAATTGACCCAACCTTGGTGAATTGGGAATGAAACCAGCACTGGGGAATCAACCCAGCTCTGGTGAACTGGGAATGAACCAAATCCTGGTGAACTGGGAATGAACTCAGCCCTTGGGAATCAACCCAGCCCTGGTGAACTGGGAATAAACTCAACCCTGGTGAACTGGGAGTGAATCCAGCCCTGGTGAACTGGGAATAAGCCCAATCCTGGTAAACTGGGAATAAACCCAATCCTGGTGACCTGGGAATTAACCCAGGTCTGATGAACTGGGAATGAACCCAACCCTGGGGAATCAACCCAGTTGTGATAACTGGGAATGAAACCAGCCCTGGTGAACTGGGAATAAACCCAATCCTGGTGAACTGGAAGTGAAAACAGCCCTGGGGAATCAACCCAGCCCTGGTGAACTGGGAATGAACCCAATCCTGGTGAACTGGGAGTGAAAACAGCCCTTGGGAATCAATCCAGCCCTGGTGAACTGGGAATTAACCCAGCCCTGGTAAACTGGGAATAAACCCAATCCTGGTGACCTGGGAATCAACCCAGTCATGATAACTGGGAATGAAACCAGCCCTGGTGAACTGGGAATTGCTCCAGCCCTGGTGAATGGGGAATAAACCCAGCCCTGGTGAACTGAGAATTCCAGCCATGGTAAACTGGGAATAGCTCCAGCCCTGGTGAACTGGGAATTGCTCCAGCCCTGGCTCCGGAGGTGACCCCTGAGAGGTGGCACAGCCCGGGTCCCACCCTGGCTCCGGAGGTGACCCCTGAGAGGTGGCACAGCCCGGGTCCCACCCTGGCTCCGGAGGTGGCACCTGAGAGGTGGCACAGCCCGGGTCCCACCCTGGCTCCAGGGCTGGACCCTGCAGGATCCTGGCTCCTGCTGCGAGAGCCACGGGAGAGGAGCTCAGGAGGAAAAAGGTGTCACTGATTCTGCATCTTCAGTTCTGCCCTCTCTATCGAAGTCGGTGTTTTTCTGACTAAAAGGCACTTGGATTTAGAAAGAAAAAAATTACAGGCTGCGAGGCAGGGGATTAACCCTGTCCCAGCCACAGCAGGACACGGAGTGTTTACATTTGGAGTTGCTGCCTGCAGTCAAATCAAACGCCTTTTGTGGGGATGATCGGTGTGATCACAGCCCCTGCACCCTGCAATCACTTTTCACCTGCGAACTTTCCTTTTCCTGCCTCCCCTCCCCCGGGAATACAGGGAAAAAAAAAAAAAAAAGAAAAAAGAACAGTTTAGAATTTGCCCAAGCCAAACACACAGGTCAGGTGGATTAGAGCAAGCTCAGGTTGGCAAATCCCAAAGGGGAGCAGATGTTTTGTTTGGCGTCTCTGCCCGAAAATCCCACGCCATAAACATTCCATAATCCAGGGGGAGACGGAGGGAGCCCGGCAGGGGAGGACGGTGGGCAAAGGCAATGCTGTGTCTTTAATTTTCTTTTCCGAGAGCGGAGCGAAGTCTGCAGAGCCATGACAGCCTCACTTGTTCAGCCTTTAGTGCGCGCTGGGTTTTCTCCAGTGGAGGGCACTCGGTGCTCCACAAACTCCATCCTCGGCACCCGCCAGCTCCGGAGCATCATCGCTCTCTGGAAAGCCTCGGAATTAGACGAGAGCTGCCTCTCAGCACAGCTACAAAACACTTTAAACCCGACCAGCTAAATGGAATAAACCGAGCCTGCGGGGGCTGCTGAGCCGGGCTCTGGCACAGCACGGGAGGCCCTGCGGAGGATGGATCGCTGTGCCCGGCCATGGCAAGAGGCAGCGGCACAATGAGGGATGCCAGGCGCCGGCAGAGCTTCGCTCCTTCCTCCCAGAGAAGTTGGTTCGTCTGCATCTCCTGCTCTGGCTTTTCTTTAAAAAAAATCGCCACTTAACGCCGCCGCTCCTCTGATGACTTCCACAATGGCTCTCAGAGCTTAGAGTCCCTCCCTACCCCCCCACACTCCCCCCATCCTTCGTCCTGTCTTCCCCACCCCCAACCCCTTTCCCTTATCCTTTCCCTTCCCTCATCCCCCCCCAAAAAAAAATTCCGGCTGCTCCTCTCCGGGGAACTTTGTGGGGTTCCTGGCAGGCAGGGCTGGATGGCGGCGGGGCGAGCGGCAGCGACGTGAAGATGCTGATGGTTTAAAGAGGGAGAAAGAGGCGAGGGGGAAAAGCCAAAAAAAAAAAAATTTAAAAAGGGGGGAAGAGAGAGGAGAAAACATCTGGAGGAAGGCGAAGGAGGACGTTATTGATGACAAAAGGATGGGTGAGTGAACTTTTCGTGGTTTGTTGGCTGGCACAGCTGCAGCTGTGGGGTGGGTTTTGCAGCTGGATTATTCGGCGGCGGTGGCGGCGGGGACGGGGAGGGGGGGGCACCGGGAGCAGCAGCCAGCGGCGCATTCCGCTGTGCCAGGTGACTCACGGCGCTCGAAAATCGCCTTTTTAGCCCTTGTCCCCCCCCTCCGGGCACACACACGCACACACACGCACACCTTTCCTCCCGCAGTGGCACCCACGGGTGCTGGGTTCCTCAAATCCCACCCCCGCACCTGCAGGGCACCTTTGGGGTCCCGACCCCCCCCAAAATCCCTGGCGGCTTCGCCTCCTGATCCCCCTCCCGGCACCATCCGGGCTGGCTTGGACACTTTGCGGGATGTGGGAAGCCAAGGGGAGTTGTTTGCATGGGGGGGGTTCGGAAGAGGCTGAAAAGATGCCCCTGGTGCTTCTGCTACATCTCCAGCAGTCATTTGGCAGTCGGGGGTTTTTTTGGAGTGTGACAGGTTTTATTCCCCTCCTTCCTTCCTTCTTTCCTTCCCCCCCCCATCCCCAGCCCCCGAGTCTGTAACAGCCAGAACATATTTCTAGCTGGCTGCTGCTGGCAAAGAGGAAAAAAAAAAATGAGAAAAAAAAAAAAAAAAAAAGAGAGAATTTAAATCACAAATCTACCCATTAAAGTGGAAGGCAGGGGCATTCTAGATCAGGAATTGTTTTTGCAGGTTGCCCTTTGGTTTAAAATTGGATTAAAGACCTGCAGCACTGGGTTGGTTCTCTGTTTGTGTGTGTGTGTGTGTGACAAATCATAAAGTGATTATTTATCAAGGAGATATGAGCCTTTGAAATATTTCCTGTTGGAAGAATGCATTTTCATTCTCAGCAAGACTGCAACTCCGGAGGCAGCAGCCCTAAAATTATTCCAGGCGTGCAGATGGGTGTTGGGGGTTCTGACACCCCCTCCACACCCTCTCATAATTATTCAGGATTCCATATATTCAATTGTTACATATGTCCTCACATCCAGAGCTTCTGCTGCATGACAAACATGACATCTTAAAGGCAAACCCTTAAAATCAGTCAGGAGAGGGGAATTGAAAGAGAAAAATCCCCCTTTAAACTTTCTGGGTTTGCTGCCCTCTGGAAGAGCTGGGGTGGGTATTCTCATCATCTCCTGGATTAATTCAAATTAATGACTGTTTAGGTATTCACAGCCATTTGTGGATGAATTAAATGAACACGGGTTAAGGTTCATTTGAAAGGAACACATCTCCTACCTTTACCTGGCACTGGGGTCCTGTGCCAGCATTTCTGGTACACTTCTCTGTGTGGACAAACTTTGTTTCTCTGCATCTGTTTCTGTATTTTAGGTACATAAAACTCACGAGTTTTACTTAAACCTACTCCTAAACCAGAATCGCTCAGTGCAAAAAGTAAAAGCTTCACTTAGTGCCTCATTTTACAATAAATGCAGGGTTATAAAGGTGGATCAAACTTCATGAGGAGTAGATTTCCCTGTTTCTGAGGTAATTTTGGGGGGATTAGACTTGCAGTTGCTTTCCTTGAGGAGCACGTAGGAGCAGGAGCTCTGGCTCATTTCCTCTCCAGCACTCTGGAGCATCCAGCACAGTGACTTGACAAATATGTTTATTGTTCAGACCTCAGCACAGAGCACTGAGGACACCCCAGCTCCTCAGAGAGCTGGAGGACAGGAGCACAGGGGGGAGGAATAGGCTCCTGGAGCTCCGGGGGAACCCTCGGGGTCGTCATGGTGCTTCTCTTTCAGCTATTCCCCACCTCAGCTGGGTCCTGAATTTGTTCGTGGGGAAAGTCCCAGGCTATGGGGTCAGAGAATTCCTTCAGGCCCATATTTCCCACCCCACTCAGGATTTTCCACGCCTGGGTCTACTCCTGGGTCAGGGATCTCATCAGCCCCTTCAGAAATCTCAGGGGAGAAATCTCATTCTGGAGAAGCTGCAGGCTTTATAGAGGAATCTTGCCAGATTAAATACCAGAAAGATGCTCTCTTTAATATTCAGGGGAAACTGAACATTCTCCAACGGGGAGGCAGCAGCTCCAGAGGAGAAGAAGGAAAGCAAAGGCTGAAAAGCCTCATCCCCTGCTCCTCCTCTAACAAACTGGGTGCATGAAAAACAAACAGGGGACCCTGGTGGCAGTGGGGGCCACCAGATGAGAGATGGCCAGGCAGGCACTCCAAGGATGGAGATTTGCACCACAAAGAGACGAGGCAGGAGGCAAACAGGCTGTGTCCCAAATCCCCAAATCCCAGCTGGGCTCAGGCTGTCCCCGAGCCCCCAGTGACGTGGTCATCTGGTCATTTATGATGTGCTGATCTGCTCATTTGTCTGCAAGGCTTTCCAACGGTGCGGTGATCTGGTAATTTATGACGTGGTGATCTGGTCACTTATCTTTAAGGCTTTCCAATGATGTGGTGATCTGGTAATTTATCTGCAGGGCTTTTCAACTGAGTGGCAACCTGGTAATTTATTTGCAAGGCTTTCCAACGGTGTGGTGATCTGGTAATTTATCTGCAAGCCTTTCCAACAGTATGATGATCTGGTAATTTATTTGCAAGGCTTTCAATGGTGTAGTGATCTGGTCATTTATCTTCAAGGCTTTCCAATGGTGTGGTGATCTGGTAGTTTATCTGCAAGGTTTTTCAACGGGTGTGGTAATCTGGTCATTTATGACGTGGTAACCTGGTAATTTGTCTGCAAGGCTTTCCAGTGGTGTGGTGATCTGCTCATTTATCTGCAAGCCTTTCCAACGGTGTGGTAATCAGGTAATTTATCTGCAAGGCTTTCCAATGGTGTGGTAATCAGGTATTTTATCTGCAAGCCTTTCCAACGGTGTGGTAATCGGGTAATTTATCTGCAAGCCTTTCCAACAGCCCTTTTTCCTTTGGGATCTTGCAGGTTTCCATGTGATCAAGCAGCGGGGAGGCTCCAGGCTGCTGCTGGGGCTGCTCCCCCTGGCGCTGCTGGCGGGGCTGGCGGGAGCCCAGCGGGCCTGCCCCAAGAGCTGCCGCTGCGACGGCAAGATCGTGTACTGCGAGTCGCACGCCTTCCGCGACATCCCCCACAACATCTCCAGCGGCTCCCAGGGCCTGTCCCTGCGCTACAACAGCATCCAGAAGCTCAAATCCCACCAGTTCGCCGGCCTCAACCAGCTCATATGGCTCTACCTCGACCACAACTACATCAGCTCCGTGGACGAGGACGCCTTCCAGGGGATCCGCCGGCTGAAGGAGCTGATCCTGAGCTCCAACAAAATCACCCACCTGCACAACAAGACCTTCCACCCCGTGCCCAACCTCCGCAACCTGGACCTGTCCTACAACAAGCTGCAGGTGCTGCAGGCGGAGCAGTTCAAGGGGCTCCGCAAGCTGCTGATCCTGCACCTGAGGTCCAACTCGCTGAAAACGGTGCCCATCCGCGTTTTCCAGGACTGCCGCAACCTCGACTTCCTGGATTTGGGCTACAACCGCCTGCGGAGCTTGTCCCGCAACGCCTTCGCCGGCCTCCTGAAGCTGACGGAGCTCCACTTGGAGCACAACCAGTTTTCCAAGATCAATTTTGCCCACTTCCCGCGGCTCTTCAACCTCCGCTCCATCTACCTGCAGTGGAATAGGATCCGCTCCATCAGCCAGGGGTTGACGTGGACCTGGAGTTCCTTGCACAACTTGGATTTATCGGGCAACGACATCGCGGGCGTGGAGCCCGGCACCTTCCAGTGCCTGCCCAACCTGCAGAAGCTAAACCTGGATTCCAACAAACTCACCAACATCTCCCAGGAGACCATCAACACGTGGATCTCGCTCATCTCCATCACCCTGTCCGGGAATATGTGGGAATGTACTCGGAGCATTTGCCCCCTGTTTAATTGGCTTAAGAATTTCAAGGGAAATAAGGAGAGCACCATGATCTGCGCAGGCCCCAAACACATCCAGGGCGAGAAGGTGAGCGACGCTGTGGAAACCTACAACATCTGCGCCGAAATCCAGGTGGTGGCCACTGAAAGGTCCTACCAGGCTCCCAGAACCCCCCAGAGACCCGTGTTCATCCCCAAACCCACCGTGTCCAAACTGGAGAGCCACCAGCCGACGTCGGCGGCGCCGAGCCCTTCCGCGGACATCCCGACGCCCGCGGTGGAGCCGGAATACGAGCACGTGTCCTTCCACAAGATCATCGCGGGGAGCGTGGCCCTCTTCCTCTCCGTGGCCATGATCCTGCTGGTCATCTACGTGTCCTGGAAGCGCTACCCCGCCAGCATGAAGCAGCTCCAGCAGCACACGCTCATGAAGAGGCGCAGGAAAAAGGCGCGGGAGTCAGAGAGGCAAATGAACTCCCCTTTGCAGGAATATTACGTGGACTACAAGCCAACAAACTCTGAGACCATGGATGTATCCGTTAATGGATCTGGGCCCTGCACCTACACCATCTCTGGCTCCAGGGAATGCGAGGTATGAACCATGAATCCTCCTAAAACCATTTCAGCTGCTGGGAAGGAGAGGTAAATGTTTCTGAAGCTCTTGAGGTGTCTCTGAATGTGAGAAAGATTGATGAGATTTTGGGGTTTTGGGGTGTTTTGTTTTTTTGGGGTTTTTTTTGCCTGCGTCGGGGTTTGCTCTTGTGGAAGGTTCTCTGGTGTTAAATGACAACAGGCAGGAAAGGGATGGTGATTATTTTGAATAATTAAGACTTATTAAAAAAGCGATTAAGTTGGAGTCAACAACTGTGATAAAGGCATCTGGAGTGTTGTTCTCCTCCGGTTTGCACCCATTTGATGAGCTGTGGCTACAACAGAATCCTATTTTTAATGGATTGGTAGATGCAGAGGAGCTTAAGAGCCTTTTCTGGTTTAAAACTAAATATGGAAACCTCTTTTCTCCAGACCCCACATCAAATCTTGAGGGGTTTGTGGCCTGTTTAATGATAAAGCCAGAGATTTCCTGCATTTTTGGTCTGGTTCAGGAGCAAACCAGGGGACAACAGGACTGCAGCAGGATCTTGGAGTTGTTTTCCTGGAGCCAGCAGGAACACAGAGGCTCCTCTGGACTCGAGCCTTTGTCAAGCAGCGCGTTTGCAAATATCTGGGTTGGGAGAAGGGGATTCTTGGAGGGTTTAATTGCATTTCAGTGATCAGTGGAGGCTTAGACAGCACTGCTGGAGCTGATTCCCACAATCTTCAGGCCGTGTCGGGATTTGACTCAGCAACACGGGAAACACAATCAGGAAAAGCTCTCAGCACTTCTCTTCTGCTGTCCAGCTTTCCAAATTGCTCTGTTGCTCTCCTGCCAGAGACTCCACTGCTGTGGATACAGGGGATGGGTTTGCTTGGAATGCTGCTGCTTGTTTAGAGCTGGCAGAGGAGGATTTGCACAATTCCACTGCAGTCCTGCTCACTTAATCCTGCTTGTGATGTGGCACCAGGTGGACCTGGCTTCCTTGGTCGTGGATGTTCTACCTGAGAGTGTTTCATGTGCCTGTTGGGGTTTATTCCCACCCCTTTGTGCAGGCTGGGGTTGGCTGTGGGAATTGTGAGCCCTGGCTTTGGCACCCGGGTGCTGTGGGAGGTGTGGTGAGGATGAGCAGGGTGGGATCTGCAGTTCTGGGATCTGGATTGTTCAAAACCCAATGTTTTGAATTGAATTTTGAACTTTGAACCCAATGCGCTGACAATGGGAGAGGTTTCATATTCGGCACCTGGGGTCCCCAGGTGGTTTTGGACTGTGGAGTTTGAGGGGAAGGAAGAAAAATGCAGCAGTGATTTGGGGTTGCTTTCTCTGGAGCTGTGCTGTCTTCAGAACAGAAAACCACTTGCCACATCCCTGCCATTACTCCAGGAAAATACAGAATGGAGGTGTGAGGTTTGCTTTGTTCACTGTTGCCAGCACGAGTGGAAAGTGAGCGATGTTCAAGTAATTTTGAATTTTCCCCCTGGCTGTCACAAAGAGCATTAACCTGGCCTGGAAGGCTCTGTCCCCTTCACGCTCAGGTTTAACACCCCTCAAGTTTCATTAGCTTGGCTAAAATGTTGTTTAATTTGGTGGGGAACAGCTGAATGCGCACATGACAACTGAGAACCCAGGCAATGCCACCACCGCCCCTGATGCATTTCGGATCTCGGAAGACAGGCATGATGTTTGGCAGGCTGGAATTCGGATAATTCAGATTATCCAGCGGGCAATTACAAGGTTCAGGAGCCCTCCCAGGTGCTGGAACGTGGGGCCAGCCTGGTGCAATTCCCCCAGGTGCTTGTGGCTGTTGCACACAGCATTAAACACCAGGGGACCCCAGCTCACCTGGCTTCCAGGTGCTGTGGCAGCACCAGAGCGGTTTCTGGGGTTTAATTTGGATTAAATCAACCCGACGGCAACGGTTTCTGCTTTTTTAATTTGGATTAAATTAAACTGGTGACAACTTTGCAGGACCGAGGGGGGGTTTGTGGTGTAAATCAGGCGGTGCAGGACACCCCAGAGCTGTGCCTGCCAGGTCACTCCGTGTCCTTATTGAACACCCAGTGGCTCTTTGCAATGCACTAATAAAATCTAGAGAATAATGAAGACTTCAGGAGGTGGAAAGCAGATCATTGAAGGCACATGTAGCAACCCAAAGCCCCCACTGAAATCCTGTCTTCAGCTTGGATTTGACATTCTGCGTCTCCATAGCTACAAGGTTCCACTTGTAAAAGGAGAGATATTCAGTGTACAGCACTTAAAAATGGTTAAAAAAAAATCCCTTGTAGAGTCTTCAGCAGGGGAAAGGGTTTGTGTTTGGTAAAAAAAAAAAAAAAAAAAAGGGAAATGGAACCTCTCTTTATTTCCTAATTTACCCGTGCTTGTGGAAAAACTATTACTTTGTGCAGGTGTGATGCAGCTCAGGCCCATCCTCCCCCGGGGCTGCCTGGCTCATTCCCTGTGCTCAGCCTCAGCTTTCTCCCAAAAATAGAAGGCCTGAGAGGGGAGAGGAGTGCCTGGATACCTGTGTGAGGCCAGGCAGGCTCCAGGAGTCACTGACTGATTGATTTTACCTCTCCTAGCAATATTTTCCGAAGCATTTTCTGCTTTCGTGTGCTCACCCCCCTGTGCCTGGGGGCAGCTGAGGGTCCAGGAATGGTGTGGGTTTGGGAAAAGGTGACGGATCAGCTCCATTTGGACAGGGAAAGGGAAGGGATGTCTGATCAGACACTGGGGTGGGGTTTGGGGTCAGCTGAGCAGAGCTGGAACCTTCACAGGGATCATTTGGGGTGTGGAAGCATCCAGCTCATCTCATCCACAAACCACTGATTTTCCATGGCAGAGCTGGCCTGGGAATAATGCAGTGAGGAATTTCCACAGCTCTTCTCTCCACAGCAGCCCCAGGCATGGTGCTGCTTTAAAATTCTGTGAGGTTTGGAGCATCCAGCAGGGGCCCAGAGGTGAGAGCTGCTCTGTGGGGCTGCATTTCCCAGTCCCTGCTCCAGGAATGATTCCCTGCGCTGGGAATGAGAGAGGGAGAGAGCCAAAGGCAGGCAGGAGTGACTTTGGCAGCAGTGGCGTTATAATCACTGACACCTGGGCTCTCTGCTCAGTCTCTTGGCAGGGCTGGCTGTAATAACTGGATGCTCCCAATTTGGGCTCTGGCCATCCAGTTTAGCAGAGTGCTGCTCCCTCAGCCTGGGGTTTGCTTTGTGCAAATCTCCCTCCCTCTCACCCTCCCGTTCATTTTGTGCATTTGCCGGAGATCTGGAAGCTGTAAAAAGGGATTTCACAAAGGCAGCTCTGGTATTCTGTATTTCGTGCATATCACACTCGCAGGAAAGCTGAGAGTGGCTGGCTGGGAAGGTGCTGTGGGGAAGAAGGAAAATGTTTAAATGTTTCTGTCTCCTGGAAGGTCATTGCTGTCCCCTTTCCCAGGCTGGCAGGGACAGAACAAACAAGAGGCAGACAGGTGAGCAGCTTTTTTGTGTCAACTGAGCGCCGCGAGGTCGCTTTTTACACCTCTCCTTCTCCATGTCTGGCCGCACCCCGCGGTGGATAAACAGCCACCTGCTCGCTCGCAGGGACAGCTCTGCTGGGCTTTCCACGGGGCTGGGTGGTGTCACTTGTGCTCACGGCTTTCAAACCAGGCACTCAGCATCCCCTTCAGCCGGAATTCTGCTCCTTCCCCTCTCTCCACTGCGAGGAAGTGCATTGAGGAAGGAATTAAAGACGGGCAGGCCTGGTGGGCTCTGGTGGGCTGCTGCAGACCCTCTGCTGAGCCTGATTTAAGGGAAATGTTGACACGCTGGGTTTTATTATTTATTTATTAAACGTCGTGGAGTTGACACGCTGGTTTTCATTATTTATTTACTTATTTATTTATTATTAAACATCGTGGAGTTGACACGCTGGTTTTTATTATTTATTTATTTATTTATTTATTTATTAAACATCGTGGAGTTGACACGCTGGTTTTTATTATTTATTTATTTATTTATTTATTTATTGAACATCATGCTGTTGACATGTGGGGGGTTTCTTTAATTAATTAATTTATTTATTTATTTATTAAACACCATGGAGTTGACATGCTGGTTCTTATTATTTATTTATTTATTTATTTATTAAACACCATGGTGTTGACGTGCTGGTTCTTATTATTTCTTTATTTATTTATTTATTAAACACCATGGAGTTGACATGCTGGTTTTTATTATTTATTTATTTATTTATTTATTTAACACCGTGGTGCTGCTTGGAACAAGAGGATAAACCAGAACAGTTCCCATCTCCAGAGAGGGTTGAGGGTGAGGTTCCAGTTCTTTAGCTCAGATTAAAAAGGGGTGCCCTGGGGGCTCAGCCTGAGCTCATGGGGTTTTTGGGACCTCATGGGAGAAATCACTCCTGAATTTTACTTTTTTAAAAATTCGCTGCTTGAATTTTACATTTAAAAAAAAAATCTTTTTAAGAGCAGCAGTTGGGTTTCCTGTGGTCATCAGCCCGAGAGGTTTGAGAGGAATGCTGAGCAGGGACCCCATGGCTGAGGGGTGTGAGCTCACCAGAGCTGAGGGGAATGGAAAGGGAGGGATTCCCACAGCTGGGACATTGCAAAGAGCTCACCTGGGAGGTGAGGAGTGAGCAAAATGGGAGAAGAAACTCCTCGTGAACCCTCTGTGCTCACTGCAGGGCCAAACACCGGGGTTTCTTTGCTGTGACTCTTGTGGGACGCAGGAGGATGAGCACTGTCAGCCACACTGCTCTGCTCCCTTCTGTGGCTCCTTCTCCCCTCTCTTCTCCCAGCCCTCTGTGACTCTGGAACCCAGAAATACCCAAAATACAGCCCAAATTTCTGTTGGGCTGGAAATTGAGGGTGAACCAGCCCAAGGGAAGTGTCCTAAGCCCTGGGTTTGTATGGGGAGAGTCAGGAAAGGGGAGGGGGACAGTGCTGCTCCTCAGGGCTCTGCCCATGCCCAGAAGGGGCTCGGAGAAGGCACATTTTAGAAATAACTGAATTATAAAATGGTTTGGATGGAAGGAGCCTTCAAGGTCACCCAGTGCCACCCCCTGACATGGGCAGGAGCCCTTCCACAGCTGCTCCAACCCATCCATCCAACCTGGCCTTGGACATTCTGACTGCTCCAACCCATCCATCCAACCTGGCCTTGGACCTTCTGGCTGCTCCAGCCCATCCATCCAACCTGGCCTTGGACCTTCTGGCTGCTCCAGCCCATCCATCCAACCTGGCCTTGGACATTCTGACTGCTCCAACCCATCCATCCAACCTGGCCTTGGACATTCTGACTGCTCCAACCCATCCATCCAACCTGGCCTTGGACATTCTGACTGCTCCAACCCATCCATCCAACCTGGCCTTGGACCTTCTGGCTGCTCCAGCCCATCCATCCAACCTGGCCTTGGACATTCTGGCTGCTCCAGCCCATCCATCCAACCTGGCCTTGGTCATTCTGGCTGCTCCAAGCCCTGTCCAACCTGGCCTTGGTCATTCTGGCTGCTCCAGCCCATCCATCCAACCTGGCCTTGGACATTCTGACTGCTCCAAGCCCTGTCCAACCTGGCCTTGGACATTCTGGCTGCTCCAACCCATCCTTGGACATTGTGGCTGCTCCAAGCCCCAACCTCTCCTTGGATGTTCCAGAGATGGGGCAGTTTTTACCCCTCTGAGCCTTTCCTTGCCCTCGGCGTTGCAAACACAACCCCAGACTGTGGGGCGGTGTGCTGGAGAGGCACCAGTGATGCAGCAAGAAAATGCACGGGGGCAAAATTTCCCTGGGCTCAGCACTTGTGAAGTGTGAGAGCTCCCAAAGACGTTCCCAAAATGGAGCGGCCGCGTTTCCGGCGGAGCTGAGCCAGCTGTGCCTCCTGCAGCAATTGAGGGCTGCAGATTGGGGAAAATTTGGAAAGGAAATGCAGGAGGATGTGGAACACTTGTGAAACTCTTACTCGGTGCTTCCTCTGGTGCCTGGCTGAGAGAGGAGCTCAGCAGGAATTTGGGCTGCTGGGACCTTGGGAGTGGAATTGTTCTGGGGTAACGCAGAGCTCAGAGGGAAAGGAAGGAGCTGAACTCACCTCTCCCGAATTCTCCCCTGAGCAGAGGCCAGGCATTGCATTTGCTGCATTAGGTCTTGTCCTGAGGCTTGACAGCTCATTAACAGAGCTCTGTAATTGCAATGTGGAGTCACAGAATCCCAGAATCCCAGGATGATGAGGTTGGCAGAGACCTCTGAGATCATCCAGTCCAACCTGTGCCCTCACACCTCACCCAGACTACAGCACCAAGGGCCATGTCCAGGCTTTTTTTAAACACATCCAGAGATGGTGATTCCACCACCTCCTGGGAAGAGCATTCCAGTGCTTTATTATTATTTCAGTGAAAAACTTTTCCCCAATATCCAACCTATCCCTTCCCTGCCGTAGCTTGAGGCTGTACCCTCTGGTTCTGTCAGTGCTGCCCAGTGGAAGAGACCAACAGGTTGGATATTAGGAAAAAAAATTTCACTGAAAGAAAGGCCCCAGCTTTCCCTGGACTTGCTCCAGGTACCATTGGAATTCTCAGCCTGGCCTGGTGGGAGCTTCCAGCACTTATAGAGCAGGAGGTTCTTTGTAATTTTTATTTTCCTCCGTGTAAACTGTGGTTAAGATTTTCCTTTATGCTGCTTGTGTGTTGATCCAGTCAAGGAGCAATTGATGGTGAAATATGGAAGAAGTGGGATTTTCCTTTATGTTACTTAGGTGTTAATCCATTTAAAAAACAATAGATGGTTAAAGAAGGCAAGAATGATGTGTGTTTGGGCAGCAGCTGACAGCTCCCAGCTTTAATCACTGCATGGAAACACCAAAGGAGTCATTTTTTGTGTTTGGGAGAAGAGGACACAGCAAATAATCCGAGCCAGAGAGAGGAAATGAGACCTGAAGTGTGATTTCCTTGGGCGAGTTGGCCAGGGCAGTGGGACAGACCAGGATTTGGGAATCCTTTGGCAATACCCTGGGTTCGGGGGCTCCAGCTCTCAGTTCAGCCCAAGGTTATGCCAAGGTTAAGCCAAGGTTAAGCCAAGGTTAGGCCTCCAGGGCACCATGCCAAGGACACAGTGCCAAGCAGGTCCTTCCACTCTCATCCACCCAAACCCCATTTTCCCAGGTTTTTCCAACACACCAAAGGTGTCTTTGATGAAGAGACTTCAGTTCTGTGGTTTTGCTCATTTTCGGTCCATCCTCATTAAAAATCAGCTTCTCCTTCTGTGGGATGGCCCCTGACAGCCCTGCTGATTCCTCCCATCCTTCACTGCCACAGCCATGTGGATTATCTTGGGACGTGATGGATGCTCTGAAAGGAACCAACAAGGCCATCAAACCCCTGCCCTGGCTCGGCCCGCATTTCTAAATCATCCTGGGCCTGAAATGCGCCGCTTCTTAAATTTAGAACGACGTGATTGCCTCAAAGCCTCTCCATGTGTTAATTAAATCATCATAATTGTGGTTTCTGGAGACCGACAGGTTATAAATAGTTTTCC
The DNA here is from genome assembly GCF_037042795.1 of Molothrus aeneus. NCBI lineage: Eukaryota > Metazoa > Chordata > Aves > Passeriformes > Icteridae > Molothrus > Molothrus aeneus. The sequence goes on along the minus strand of NC_089674.1, from coordinate 1,529,944 downwards.
TTCTCCCCCATCCTGCAATAATTGGTGGGAATGATGGGCAAACCAGGCATTGTTTAACTGTGCCTCTGACACTGCTCTTCCCATCCCAACCCCATTTCTCGGGCGGGGACTTGATTGTCCTGAAATAATCAGCAGTGTCATCCTCAGAGGCTGCTTAATTGCCAGGCACTTCCCACATTTTGGGACAAGGAGAGAAGTGCTTTTCGTCATTACCCCGTTAATTTAAGCTGGAGGGGAGGTCAGGAGCTCCGAGGTCGGGGCAGAGGTTCCGCGTACAGGGCACTCTGAATCAACACTGACATATTTTAGTCGTGGTTTTACACCCATCTATCCTTCCTTCTCCGAGATTTTGTGGAAATAGAACACAAAATATCTGTTCTTGGTGTTCTGAGCGTCGTTTTCCTCTGCGGCTGCCATGGAATGGTTTGGGTGGGAAGGGATCTTAAATCCCATCCAGTGTCAGGGACACCTCCCCCTGTCCCAGGGGGCTCCAGCCTGGCCTTGGGCACTGCCAGGGATCCAGGGGCAGCCACAGCAAATCTGGGAATTCCATCCCAGCCTCTCTCCCAAGATTTCTTCCCAAAATCCCATCCCAAACCTGCCCACAGAAACCTGGAATGGTTTGGGTTGGAGGAGACCTCAAACTCATCTGGTCCCACCGTGGGTCCCACAGCTCCCCCTGTCCCAGGTGGCTCCAACCTGGCCTTGGGCACTTCCAGGGATCCACAGCTGCCCTGGGAATTCCATCCCAGCCCCTCCTGACCCTCACAGCCAGGAATTCCTTCCCAAAATCCCGTCCAAAGCAGCACATGGAATCCCGGATTGATTTGGGTTGGAGGAGACCCCAAAGCTCAGCTGCTCCCACCATGGGTCCCACACTTTCTGCTATCCCAGGTTGCTCCAAGCCCCATCCAGCCTGGCCTTGGGCACTCCCAGGGATCCAGGGGCAGCCACAGCTCTAAATCCCTTTAAAGTTTATGCCTCAGCTGCTCTTCAGAAGAAGAAAAGCAAAGCAAGGCCGTGTTGACTTTCATTAGAACCCGAGCACTGCCACCAGCCCTTGAACCTTTGAAAATCCCTCCTGTCTGTCTGTCCCTGCCCTCCCCTCCACTTACAGGGGTGCCCTGCCTTTCTCTGGAGCAGGGCTGGGCTTTGGCGGCTGCTGCTGCATGAAAGGGAAAAGCAGAATTGTCGGGAGCCTCCAGGGCCTCCAGCTGTGCCTGTTTTGTTCCTGCCATAAAAGCCAGCCTGAAGAGCTCTGCTTTGTCTTGGGGAGGCATTAGCACAAGGCTGTTTGGTGCTTTTTAAACCTCCATCCCATATTCAGATGCAAGACAGGCTGACTTAGAGCCACTCAGGTGCTGCCTCATCCCCAGAGTGAAATCGAACGATTTCAATGGAAATTTCGCAGCCATTTCTTCCCCCCCAGAGTTGTAATTTTCTTTCTCAGAGCCTCTAAATCACACGTTAGGCTGCTGGCTTTAAAAGCCACATCAATGTCACTTGTGAAGGCAAATGAAGGCAGAGCTTGGTTGCTCTGCAGTGGGAACACAAATTGTACAAATCAGGAAAGGAAGGAGCCCACCGGCGATTTTGAATTATGAGAAATTTGTATTTGAAAACAAAATCTATGGGTATTTTCTTTGGTGCCATTGCTTTGTTGAATATATTAAGGGTCCCAGTGTGTATAAATTCCTCAACAATCTGAGGAACTGATTAACCTCTCTCCGGTTATGATTAGCTCCCAAATTTATTCTATTAATTTTCGAGAGCGAGGTCTGGACTCTGTTGTTTTGCTGTAAAAGGTGAGTGGAATTAATGTTGCCTCCATGAGTTTTCCATGGAGGTGATAAGGAAAAGAAGGGGAAAATTTCGTATTTCCCTGATATTTGGCCTTGAGTCTCACAAAGGTATTGGTGTAGTGAATGTGTATCTGCCCATGGCAGGGCAATGGCACTGGGTGGGCTTTGAAGTCCTTCCCAACCCAAACCATTCCAGGATTTTTTGAGTCCAACTAAAAAAATGGGAGTGGGGCAGAGGAATTTCCCCACCTGCTTTGCCACTTTATCCATCCAGGGCCACCCAAATTACAAATTTTGCTGTTTCCACCACCAGTATTTCTAAAAGGTGCCTCCAGAGAGCCACTTGAGGACTCGCAGAGCAAACTCCACTTCCCTGATAATTTGTTCCAAAGGTTAATAACCTCCGCAGCACGAAATAACTCGTCCAGCTGCTAAAATCATCCCTTTCTCCAGCGTGGCATTGAGCTCATCTGGGAGCAGGAAGGATCTGGGGTTTGATTTGTGGTTCAGGAGAGCCCTGGAGATTTGCACATGGAAACAGCCCCCTCCTCAACAAAATCCCATTTTCATGGAATCATTCCGGGAAAATCAACATTTATCCCTGCTGCTGATAAAAAATTCCCAGTCTGGCTCTGCTTCTCGTGCTCCTTTTTTGACTCAGTCCATGCCTTGGGCCTGCCTTGTTCCCAGATTTTCCCTTCAAGGACCTTCTCTTCAGCTCTCTTGGACCAAAAGAAGGAACCTCCATGACATCTCCACATTTCTCTCCGTGGAACACTAACCATCATCTTGAGGGGACAGTATTAAAATTATGGATGTCTTTCCATGCTGTGAAATGCCATTTAAGGTCAAATACCATTTAAATACCATTTAAATACCATTTAAAGTAGTGCAATTTACATTCCCGTTAAGCTGGAAGTCACCAAAAGCCTCATGCGTGCAAAAATCACTGTAAACCAAGCTCAGGAACCTGTTATTACATTCTCAGATTGGTGATTAAGATTAAGTCACCAAAAAGTCTCATGGAAGTCACCAAAAGCCTCATGAATGCAAAAATCACTGTAAACCAAGCTCAGGAACCTGTTATTAAATTCTCAGCTTAGTGGGGATTCTGGAATTTGTTTCCTTTCCCACTCAGAGTAATTTAACAAATTATTAAATATCAAAAACAGCCTGAAGAAAAGAATCTGTCACCACCCAGGTCCCAAATGTGGGGAGGTTTTGGCCTCACCTGCACGGATTTTTGCAGTTTTGCTTTTGGCCTCCTGTTCCTGTGGGGATGTGATGATGATTATTTAACTCCACATCCATTAAAAAAAAAAAAAAAACAGGCTCTGGAAGGATCAGGTTTATTCTGGAATAAGTAAATTCAAGAGCTTCTGTAAATTTAGGATTTTGGCAGCTGAGTGAGGGAAAAATGAAGGTGTTTGTCAAAGACCCCAGGCCTGCCCTGTCCTGCAGAATTAACAAATTCCTGGCTGTGGGGAGTTCATTGAAGATCCTTAAGGAGTCCAACAATTAATCCAGCTTTATTTCCTCCTTTAATTTGGGATGAGATGTAAAGGTGAAGCTGATGTCAGAAGACTGAGGAGTTTTGTCGTCTCTGCAGGCCGAAACCAGACAGGTTCTGTGAACATCTTTGTTTTTAGGACATTTTTCCCCAGAAATATCCCCATTAAAACTCAGACCTGCACACTGGAAGGTGTTTGTTCCCAGGAAAACCCAACCAGCCACAGCCCTGGAGTGTTCCCATTCCTGTGGATGACTTCTGAGCAGAAAATTTCACTTTCAATAAATCCAGGACAGTTTTGGCCAGGGTTGCAAAAGGGGGATCTGGATATGCTGAGTTCTTTCTGCCTCCTTCCTCCCAGCAGTGGATAAAATTCCTTCCCCTTGGGGATGGATCCTTCAGAGACAGAACATTTCTAGAAAATAAATCCTCACCTGAAATCTGCCTTTTAGTTCGAGCCAGAGCAGCAGGTTAAATCACCTCTAAGGAGAAAAACCAAGATCGAATAGGGGGAAAAAAAAAATTATTCCCTTTGAAAATGTGTCAGATAAAAAAAAAAATTGAATGGATTTCTCTCCATTCCCAGCAAGAGTTAAATCCCTTTTCCACCAGGGGGTGGGGAGTGGCAGGACAGGTTTAATCTCTACAGTTCAAAAAAAGGAAAAGCCTTTGAGTGATTGAACTATTCCACATTCACTGGTTTGAGTAATTATCAGTATTAACCCAAATTAGCAGCCTACAGCTGAATCCACGTCAAAGGAAATAAAATAAATTATAAACAAAACCCATCCAAACCCCGTAACTTTTCCCCTACCCATTTTTTTGGTGATTTTATGGTTTTTACAGCCCACCTCTGGCTGTTATTTCTCATCCTGACCTCATGGCCAGGTAAGACAAGGCAGGGCCTGGCCTCAATTCAAACTGAGAGCAGCAATTAATTAGTGGCTGTGTGTACATTTTGTAAGTGGTTTAAGGAGTGCTGGTTAAACATTGATGAATTTTAAAGCAGGATAAGCACATAAATAAGAGGTCACATGTGATTTCTGATCATTTCTTACAGCGTTGTATTAATTTTTTATTAATTCTGGAGAGCTGTTTACAAACTGCCTGGCACCAGCTGCAGCCAGAAAGCAAATAAAGCCCTCAGAAAAGGAGGGAGAGCTCAACAAAATAAAACATTTCCCCCCTCCAGGGGTGTCAGGACAAAGCATTCAGGGAAAAAATAACAGGGTGGAGCTGAGTGGGAGTGGAGATGGAGAGTGGGGGCTGTATATGTAATATTATAATATATAATATATAATATAATATTAACATTATATATTAATATAATAAATACTCTGAGATTGAGAGTGGGAACTGTGGGACCTCTGGGCCAGGCTCACAGTCTCCACTCTCAATCTCAGAGTATTTATTATATTAATATATAATATATAATATATATTATTATATATTACTTATTATATATTATTTATTATTTATTATATATTATTTATTATTTATTATTTATTATGTATTATTTATTATGTATTATTTATTATGTATTATTTATTATGTATTATTTATTATACTATTAATTTATTATACTATTAATGTATTATAATAATATATAATGAATACTCTGAGATATATATTTATTATAATAAATATACAGAATATTAATATATATTATAATTTAATATTATATATAATTATATATATTCTATATTCTATATATAATATAATATAATATAATATAATATAATATAATATAATATAATACAATATAATATAATATCTATAAATTATATAATAATATCTATTATAATTTAATATATAATGATTATATTCAATTCATTAATTATATTTATTTAATATACAGACATTTATGCTGCATTCTCCAGTATTTGCTATTTTAGAAGCTCTCCCCTCTCCGTGTCACCATCCTCATCCCTTCCACACACCAGCAGTGGAATTTTGTCCAGGATTTCCAGTGCTGTGAATCACTGTGAATCATATATCAATATATTTCTACATTTTAACCCAGTTTGCAAATAAAAAAACTGCCAAGTGAGGATCAGGATCATCGTTTCTTTGGCTGAGGCACAGACTCACTGCAGCAGGCAGGGATTGTCCAAGTGTCCTCCTGCATTTTCCATCAGCATCCCTGGAAGAGCAGAGATTCTCCAACCTCTGCTCCATCTTCCTTTTTTCTTTAATTTTAAACTTATTTTGCACAATTCCCTTTTTCTTACAGAGATTCCCCCACCTCTGCTCCATCTTCCTTTTTTTCCTTAATTTTTGAGCTTATTTTCCATGATTCCCCTTTTCCTACAGAGATTCCCCCACCTCTGCTCCATCTTCCTTTTTTTCCTTATTTTTGAGCGTATTTTGCACGATTCCCCTTTGGCACAGAGAAATCTCCGTGTTTGTGTGGGACTCTGCATTGATTTCACTTCTAAAATGATAAGCAATTAAGCAGCTAATTAATTTTGTGTTTTATAGTCCCCGGTAGGGATTCCTGAGCCTCGCTGGCTGGGTGTGGGGAAGGAAGGGGAGAAAGTTTTGAGGGAAATAATTCAGGATTTTTGGGCTGTGTTCTGCTCAGGCCTCTGCTCTCCCTGCCCTCACCATCCCCATTCCCAGCTGGGCTGGGAGCTCTGGTTTTTTACCCAAATTTTGGGGTTTTTTTGAGGGAAATGGGGAGTGCAAGGCCCCTCTGCAAATGGGGCAGCTTGATGAGGGGGATGACAGCAAGGAATGGATTTTATAAAGGAATTTCTGTGTCGTGCTCTCCAGATCCCTGATTTTTAGCACTGGGATCTGCTCACAAATGGGCCTGAGGGAGGCCAAGGAATTGGCCAAGAAAAAGGAGAAGTTTTGACTCTGAAGTTTATCCCAGTGGCTGTGACCTGTTACCGACTAGAAATTTATAAATTACTATAAATACAATCAAAAAATATATTAAATTATAGATTATATAATATATAATAATATATTATATATAATAATTATATAATATATATTATAAAATATATTATATAAAATTATATATTATATAAAATTATATATTATATAATTTATAATAATATTAGTTATATATTGATATACATAATATATAGTTAAGTTATACATTATATAAAATTATATATTATATAATATATAATAGTTATATAATACATATTATAGAATATATAATATAAAACCTATATATTCTAAAATAATATTAATTATATAATAATATAATAAATTTAGATACATTAGATGTTTTATTAAATTATAGATACAATTATCAAATTATAAATTATTTATAAATTTTAGGTTTGGTTTACTGAAGACTTAAACATTTTGGGGGGTATTTGGGGATTTTTTTCCTTCCTTTCTGCAACAGTGAAGCACAGGGTTTGGGCAAGCACCCAATGTAGATTTATAAATTATTATTAATATAATATAATATAATATAATATAATATAATATAATATAATATAATATAATATAATATAATATAATATAATATAATATAATATAATATGATAATACATTTATAAATTATTATAAATTTTGGGTTGCTGAAGATTTAAACATTTTGGGGGGTATTTGGGGGTTTTTTTTCCTTCCTTTCTGCAGCAGTGAAGCACAAAGTTGATCAGGTTTGGGCAAGCACCCAATGTAGATTTATAAATTATTATTAATGTAATGTAATGTAATGTAATATAATATAATATAATATAATATAATATAATATAATATAATATAATATAATATAATATAATATAATATAATATAATATATATAATATAATATAATATAATATAATATAATATAATATAATATAATATAATATAATATAATATAATATAATATAATATAATATAATATATATAATACAATACAATACAATATAATATAATATAATACAATACAATACAATATAATATAATGTAATATAATATAATACAATATGATAATACATTTATAAATTATTATAAATTTTGGGTTGCTGAAGATTTAAACATTTTGGGGTGTATTTGTGGTTTTTTTTTCCTTTTTTTCCAGTGAAGCACAAAGTTGATCAGGTTTGGGCAAGCACCCAATGGCTTTTGGCTCTTCTGGGCTAATTAATGTTTATTTATTTAGCTTCAGGACTTTATTATCTGCTGTTCAGAGGTGCTGGGAAATGCTCTGAAGGCCGGAGGAGCTTCTGATTCTCTGTCGGATCGAGATTCTGACCGATCCCACCCGGTAAACTCCGGCTGCTGCCCCCCGAGTGCCCCAGCCCTGCCCCAGCTTCAAGGCAGCAACAGTGGCAATAATTCCTCTCCTCTTAACCTGCCCAGCAGCTCCCTGCGCTCCCTCCCAGGCCCCAGTTTGTGAATTTTCCTCCCCGATGAGATCAGCAGGTACCACATTTATTGGCTCTGAAGGGGTGGGGGTGATCCCGCTCTGAGTTATGGTGAAAAGGAATTTCAGCCTGAAGGCTCAGCTCGGTTAATGATAATGCCTGAGCACATTGCACCTTCCAGGAGCTGTACAAACATTAACTAATTAGTACCCCCAACTAATACATCCTATTATGCGCTGTAATTATGCATTGCTATCAGAGCTGGAGGAATTATTCATTGAGAACAATTCACCCCACACTTTTTGCCTTTTTTTTTTTTTTTTACCCCCCCCCCACCCCCTTTTCTCTTTGCAAAATATTCCCAGGTGTGGTTGTAGCTGCTCCAGAGGGAGTAAAATCCCCTTGGGATTCTGTGCCATCACTTCCCCCTTTGGTTTGATCCCTGAATGAGCTGGGAGGGATCTTAGAAATCATCCAGCTCCAGCCCTCAGTGCTGGTTTGGGTCTGTTCTTTATTTTGGGGCTGTTACTTGTTTTGGGATTATTCTTGTCTCGTTTTCTGCAGGTTCAGGTGAGCCAGGCCCCCAGGGCATCCCCGAGTGGGAATTCATGGCTGAATTCCCTTGGAGGGCTTTTCCAACCTCAATATTCCTCTTAAATCGTTATCAATTCCAGGGCCAAAGTGCTGGGGAGGGAAATGGGCGCAGGAAAAAGGAATAAAAAAAAATCCAAATCCCACGATGGAGCAAATCCATTCTGGGTGGTTGTTTGGAATTTAGTGTAATGAAAAGCTCCATCTATCTCTATATTTCTAGAATATAGATATCTATAGAGAGAGATATTTATCTATAAATATATTTATACCAGGAGGGAAGCGCAGTCTGTCACTGCTTCTTCTGCAAATGTCTCTGCACTCAGATTTGCTGTTTAATTGTTGCTTTCCCAGCACTTTTGGGAGCAGGAGGGAGATTGGGAGTGTTTAATCTTGGCACAGACACGACTGAGATGAGGCGTGATTAAAGAATTCTCAATAATGGCTGATTTCAATGAGAGTTATTTGGAGCTTCTCTCTGTCTTGCTGCTCAGAAATTAGGAGATAGTGAAACTGAGAGATGGGAAGCAAAAAAAAAATAAAAAAGTAAAAATCAGGCAAAAATACTTTTCTTCATAGAGAAATAAATCTGGGGGAGTCTCAGACACGAGACGTCCATGGGCTGAGATTTCCTGGCTTCAAAGAGAACTGGGCAGGAACAGCTGAAAATTCATTGGGTGATGCTTTCAAAATATGTAAAGATATTTTAGAAAACACGTAGAGATATTTTATGAAATGTCTGTACATATTCAAGGAACATTTCCGAGCTTGCAATGGTCACCTCCCTGCCCATGGCAGGAGTTGGAATGAGAGGGTCCTAAAAATTCTTTCCACCCCAGACCACTCCATGAAATGATTTATTATGTAAAATTTCATTCTTTGAGTTTAACTTTCAAAATATGTAAAGATATTTTAGAAAACATGTAGAGATATTTTATGGAATTCCTGTTCATATTCAAAGAACATTTCCCAGCTTGCAATGGTCACCTCCCTGCCCATGGTAGAGTTGGAGTGAGAGGGTCCTAAAAGTTCTTTCCACCCCAAACCACTCCATGAAATGATTTATTATATAAAATTTAATTCTTAGAGATTAACTTTCAAAATATGTAAAGATATTTTAGAAAACATGTAGAGATATTTTATGGGATGTGTGCAGTTATTTTATGAAATTTCTGTACATTTTCAAGGAACATTTCCCAGCTTGCAATGGTCACCTCCCTGCCCATGGTAGAGTTGGCGTGAGAGGGTCCTAAAAGTTCTTTCCACCCCAGACCACTCCATTAAATGATTTATTATATAAAATTTCATTCTTTGAGTTTAAGCCAGCCTCAGATCATGAGGAAAAAGGTGATTTTTTTCTCATCTGGGAAATTATTTTTCCTCCTCTCGCTGTCTCTTTCGGCTGCTCTGAGGGAGCAGAAAAGTCCCGGGTCTGAAATGTTCCTTTGGGTGAAGCGAGGCTCTCCCTTCCCAGAAAACACCCCTGGAAGTGCAGTCCTTATGGAACTCCTCTCCTGTCTGCCATATTCACACTTTTTGTTAACAGTTGCTCGGATTTTGGTCTGCTGCTCTAAAAATTCCCCCCATCGTCTCCTGGATGGAGCAGAAGGCTGAGGAGGGGAAGAGCTGCAGGGAAGTCTCTCCTCGCCACATTTTTTTTTTTTTTTTGCTCCTCTCTTTTTAGAGAAGAGGAGGTGAAAATACAAATATGGGCTAAATGCAGCCTGTTAGTCTGGGAAAGCTCTGGGATCACTGTGGTGGGCACAGCATCCTCCAGGTAACCACAGCAACCATGGGGGGGTCGAGTTCTTTGCAGGGAGGACTCAGAAAATGCCACTTTTTTTTTGCCAAAAAAATTCAGAAAATGCCACCTTTTTTGCCAAAAAAAAAGATTCAGAAAATGCCACTTTTTTTTTTGCCAAAAGAATTTAGAAATACCTGCTTCCCAGAGCTGGTCCTTGTAGTGGTTTTAATTGTGTTCCAGTGAAAAAATAAAAGAGCTGTTAAAAGGTTTTACTGAGGAAATGAAAGGAAGGGCCGCTCATGTCTCAGGTAGGAATTTGTCTGATCTGGCTGCAGGATCTCTGTGCTCAGCCCATCCAGGTGAGCCTGGCTGGCTGATCTTCAAAGGATTTCCAAGAAAAAAAGGATGAATTAATGAATGAGTGAATCCTGAAAGTGGCTTTTGTGCACTTTCAGGATTAATTGGAGCGGGTCTGGTGAGTGATGCTGGGGCAGGAGTCCAGGCCTGGGAACTTTCCTTCCCCAAGCCCAAGGAAAAAACACCTGGAATCCCCTGCCCATGACAAGGGGCTGGAGCTGGATGAGATTTAGGGCCCCTTCCAACCCAAACCACTCCATGATTTTATGATTCTTTGGTCCTAATCCCACCATTCAGAGCCAGGCCATCTTTTGGCCAGTTTCTCTGGGGCTCGGGGGTGGAAATGTTGCCGTTTGGTGGCCCAAAGAGGGAGATTTGAGTACAAAAACTGAACACTGAGAGGGCGAAATGAGCCCAGGGGCCTTTGGGGGATGCTGAGGGAGCTGTGGGTGGGGATGGAGCGGGGGCTGTGAGGGGACTGGGGTTCCCTGGGGGAGGTTCCAGGTGGGCTGGGGATGCTGCTCTGGATGCCTCGGGATTTGAGCTTTTATATTTTCCATACATTTATAATCCTGCAGTTCTTTAGGGAAAAACTGTGAATTCCACGCTCAGTGTGAGCTGCTGCTCTCTCATTTTGGGCAGACACAAGGATTCCTCTCCAGGATTTCAGTTTTTATATTTTTTTGATATAATAAAAAAAAGTTTATATATTATATATTATATATTATATATTATATATTATATATTATATATTATATATTATATATTATATATTATATATTATATATTATATATTATATATTGTATATTATATATTATATATTATATATTATATATTATATATTATATATTATATATCATATATAATATATCATATATTATGTATTATGTATTATATATCATATATCATATATCATATATTATATTTTAATATATTTACATATATAAAACTGCATTTATAATCCTGCAGTTCTTTAGGGCACAACTCTGAACTCCATACTCAGTCTGAGCTGCTGTTCCCCATTTTGGGCAGACACAACAATTCCTCTCCAGGATTTCAGTTTTTATATTTTCCATGCATTTATAATCCTGCAGTTCTTGTGTGTAACTCCAAACTCCGTACTCAGTCTGAGCTGCTCTCCCATTTGGGGCAGGCACAACAATTACTCTCCAAAATTTCAGGTTTTATATTTTCCATACATTTATAATCCTGCAGTCCTTTAGGGCATAACTCTGAACTCCACAATCCCTGTGAGCTGCTGCTCTCCCATTTGGGGCAGACAGAACAATTCCTCTCCAGGATTTCAGTTTTTATATTTTTTGATATAATAAAAAATATATCATATTATTTTATATATATATATATAACTGCGTATATATATATATATATATATATATATATATATATATATATATATATACAAAACTGCATTTATAATCCTGCAGTTCTTTACTTCATAACTCTGAACTCTACACTCAGTCTGAGCTGCTGCTCTCCCATTTTGGGGCAGACACAACAATTCCTCTCCAGGCCTGGGTACCAAGGACACCTCACTGCCTCAGGGCCCAGAAATTAAACAAAAGTGAGCTGGGGGCAGCAAACTTGGGGTCAATGACTTCATTACCTGCAGCTGTAATTAGATTAACCCCAATATGCAAATGGACCAAACTTAACACAAGCGTGCAAATCCCCTTGTCCATTTTGGGTGCGGCCCCTGGGGTGGCTTTGTCTGCTTTAAACGTACCTGAAGGCCCTTCAAGAAATGAAAATGGTTTTGATTCCCTTAGTTCTGTCTGGCTCTGTTTTTAGGCAGTCCCAAAAAGGCATCGCTCTCCTGCAGCCCAGCCCCAGCTGCTCTGGCTCCGTGTCCCTGGAGATGCTGTTCCTAAATGCCTGTTTCCCTGACAACCAAAGCCTAACAAATGATTGGTCAATTGATAAATATTTTTAGGATCGAGCACAGTTTAGAACCTGCTGCCAGATTTCCCAAGGAATGGGACACGGGAGAGCTGAGCCCCAGCTTTGCACAGACTCTCCAGGCCTGTCTGAACCTCAATTTCCCTTTTTTTTTTTGGTGGTTTTGTGCTCCTTGGAGCCATCAAAGCCAAGTGGGTGCTAATTAATCCCAAATAAAAGCCAGCCTGGATTCTCAGGGATGCCACTCTCCCCCAAAATGATCCCAGGGATGTCACAAATGCTGCTTCTGACATCTCAGGTTTCTGTGGTTGAGATGATCCTGAGGTATTAAAAAGTTTGGGTTTTTTTCCCAGCCCCACAACCAAAGAAGAAGTTGAGATTCATCAGTTCTGCTTTTCAAGGTTTATTTATTTTAATCTATTTTTAATTAAAATATTATCATTTATAATATAGAATTATATTTATAATTATATATTATTTTTTAAAATATTTATAAATTTATTTATTTAGAAAAGATATAATTATATATTGTTTATTTTAAAAATATATAACTATTTTAAAATAGGAATAAAATATATTAAATATAAATATAAATATAAATATAAATATAAATATAAATATAAATATAAATATAAATATAAATATAAATATAAATATAAATATAAATATAAATATTATATATATTATTTATTTTTAAAAATTAGTATGCTTATTAAAAATAAAATGTTTATTTTTCTCTTATCTATTCCATTGTTTCTGCTGAGATCTGTCCAGCAGGTCGGGTTGTGGCACAATCCCTGCCCTTGGGGTGGTGTTGGCTTTTTATACTAAAAACTACCTGTACTTATTTACAATAATTTTATTTTCACAACAATTTTCCAATACCTGTCACCTATGTGATAGGTACTGGGAAATTATTGTCGGCTGTGGAATTTGCAGGCAACCCCAACAAGGGAAGAGATGAGAATCTTGACTCCATGTTTCAGAAGGCTGATTTATGATTTTTTGATATATATTATATTAAAAGAAAATTATATACTAAAACTATACTAAAGAAAGAGAAAGGAGACATTGGAAGGCTGGAAAAGAATGGTAATAAAATCTTGTGAGTGCTCAGAGCCTCGACAGAGCTGGCTGTGATTGGCCACCAGGTAAAAACAATTTCACATGCTGGGTAAAAGGTTCTCCAAATCACATCCCAAAGCAGCAAAACGTGGAGAAGCTGAAGCTTCCCAGGGAAAAAAGATCCCAACGAAAGGAATTTTCAGAAAATATGCCTGTGATATTAGACAGTCTGTCTCTGCTCTAAACCCATCCAAAAGTGTCACCATCACAGCAGAAGATGGAGGACAAGAAGGAGAAGGACCCTCCCAGCCCCAAAGGGTTTGGGAGTGGTGGTGCCCCTTCTGTCCCTTAGTTTGGGAGTCTGGTGATGTAAAAGCTGCTTTTTGTGTCCCCTCAGCAGTTTGGGGCGCGCCTGCCTTTGTGTTTGGCTGATTCGCCCTTGGGTTGGGTGGCCTGGGAGGTCTTTTCCAACATGAATGATTCACCTTTGGATTGGGTGGCCTGGGAGATCCTTTCCATCATGAATGATTCACCTTTGGATTGGGTGGCCTGGGAGATCCTTTCCATCATGAATGATTCACCTTTGGATTGGGTGGCCTGGGAGATCCTTTCCAACATGAATGATTGACCTTTGGGTTGGGTGGCCTGGGAGGTCTTTCCCAACATGAATGATTCACCTTTGGATTGGGTGGCCTGGGAGATCCTTTCCAACATGAATGATTGACCTTTGGGTTGGGTGGCCTGGGAGGTCTTTCCCAACATGAATGATTGGCCCTTGGGTTGGGTGGCCTGGGAGGTCTTTCCCAACATGAATGATTCACCTTTGGATTGGGTGGCCTGGGAGGTCTTTCCCAACATGAATGATTCACCTTTGGATTGGGTAGCCTGGGAGATCCTTTCCAACGTGAATGATTCACCTTTGGATTTGGTGGCCTGGGAGGTTTTTCCCAACATGAATGATTCACCTTTGGGTTGGGTGGCCTGGGAGGTTTTTCCCAACATGAATGATTCACCTTTGGATTTGGTGGCCTGGGAGGTCTTTCCCAACATGAATGTTTTGATGGGTGGTTTTGCCCGTCCATTTGAGGCAGAGATTTCCGTGCGCTGATGTCTGCAGTGCATCAGCAGCAGGTCAAGCTGACACCAAGGCTGTACCTGCATCCCTGCTGTCTCCCCTCAGCTCAGATTTCACTTCCCAGGGCTCCTGGAGCTCCTGGAGGACGTTGTTCACCTCCCTCAGCCACATCTCTCCCTCCTTGACAGCGTTCACAGCATTCAAGCATGAGGGAAGAGACGAGGATCTGACTCCATGATTTATTATTTTATGATATATATTTATATTAAAATTATTTCTATTATATTTATAATTATATTATATTTATATATATTTAAATTAAAATTATTTCTATTATATTTATAATTATATTATATTATATTATATTATTTATATATATTTATATTAAAATTATTTCTATTATAGTTATAATTATATTATATTTATATTCTATAATTTATATATATATTTATATTAAAATTATTTCTATTTATTTATGAGATATATATTATATTAAAACTATACTAAAAGAAGAAAGGATTTCATCAGGAGGCTGGCTAAGAATAGAAAAGGAAGAAATGATAACAAAATCCTGTGACTGACTGACAGTCCGAGACAGCCGGGCTGTGATTGGCCATTAATTAGAAACATCCACATGAGCCCAATCCCAGATGCACCTGTTGCATTCCACAGCAGCAGATAACCATTGGTTACATTTTGTTCCTGAGGCCTCTCAGCTTCTCAGGAGGAAAAATCCTCAGGGAAGGATTTTCCATAAAATGTGTCTGCGACGCCTTTCACGTCAGGGCTCTGAGCAGGATTCTCCCCCTTTGAAAGCTTCACCTGGGGGCGTTTCCCAGGTGTGGAGGAGTCAGGGGGGAATGGAAATCAGGCACCCCAGAAGTTTTTGCTGCTGGTTTGAAAGGAGCCAGGATTCCATTTGAGGCGAGCCAGAGGAGCAGGGATGGTCCAGCAGGGAATTCCGCGAAGGGAATTTGTGTGGAAGGGAATGGATTTCCTGCCTGTCCTCCTCTCACAGAGAATTCTTGCTGCTTTTGAAATGGCAGCCAATACCTGTGGGGTGAGTTCAGCTGTGTTTGCCTCTTTCAGATGAAGAGACACAAAAGTTTCTTTTATTTCCTTGAAATCTGCTCTGAAAGTGGCGCTGGAGCAGCACATGGCTGGGGATATAAATCTTCATTTGCATGGAGAGTCCTGGAGTGCCAAAGCCAAAACTCTGGAGCTGCTCTGGTGATAAACGAGGTACATTTGGGGAGCTGGAGGAGCAAGTTAACATGTTTACCTCCCAAAATGCGTCCTGGATACAATTCCTCATTGCTGACTGCAGCTGTTGGCCAGAGCATCATTTCTGCATGCTCCCGTTGCTGCTGGAGCTCACATTCCATTGATTTCATTGCAGATTCTGTTTTATTCCCTCGTTCTGTTATCGGGCAAACATCACTGAAAGGATGAACATTTACAAACTCGGAGCACAAACCAGCACAAAAGCATCTGTCTTAAGTGGGAGAGAGTGGAATAATGTGCGTGACAACAACAAAAAGAGATTTGTCTTGCTGGGAGCTGGGCTGACTCTCGTTTGCTGTGTGGGAAATTATGGCAGATATTCTATTAACACTGCAGGGCTCTGCCTCAGAGCGAATCACAGAACACAAAAACAACCCCGGAGCTGCTACCAACAGCAGAACTCAGGGGACTCGAGCACACAGAGCAGGACAGGGGGAATGGCTTCAGCCTGAGAGAGAGCAGATGGAATATTGGGAGGGAACTGGGGGAGCAGTGGGATGGAATCCCCAGAGAAGCTGTGGCTGCCCTTGGGTCCCTGGGAGTGCCCAGGTTTGATGGGCTTGGAACAGCCTGGGATAGTGGAAGGTGTCTGTTGGAATTCAGGAATTCAGGACATCCCTCTGGCTGTCCTGGGTTGCCCAAACCCCTGCCAGGGGGGCTCAGAGACCCTGGCACAGAGCCCAAGACTCCTGAGACTTTGATTATGACCCGTGGAAACAATTTCCAACCTTATGTGAGGATCTGCAAGCCACAAAAGTCCAAGCAGAATAATAATTAGTTTGTCAGGGGGTGAAAAATAGATTTTTGGGGTTTTTAGAATGGGGGTTCGGGGGGCAAGATGGAGGAATCTGGGCGTGTCCAGCCTTTCTCCTTCTTCTTGTTCTTGGCCTCCATCTCCTGCTGTGATGGTGGCGCTTTGGGATTGGTTTAGAGTAGAAGCTCACTGTCTAACACAGGTGATGGGTATTGGGAAGGAATTGTAAACATTGTACACGTAGTTTTTAGTATAAAAAGATCACACTGCCCTGGGGCAGGCAGAGTGGTGAGAGAACACCTGAGCAGACCTCAGCAGGACAGGAGAGAGAATTTTATAGATAAAAAACAATAAACAACCTTGAGACCAAGAAATGAAGAGCTCTGACTCCTTCTTCGAGCGCTGGGCTGGGAAAAGAGACTTTAACACATCTCGGGGTCACTGTGAGCAGCAGAATTGCCAAGGGGTGTCCAGGGGTTGGAACTGCTCCTTTCCAGCCCAAACCATTCCGTGATTCTCAGATTTGGAGATGGCACCAAGCTGGAGCAGGTGTGGACTCCACGATTCTCAGATTTGGAGATGAAGATGTCCAGGGGTCGGAACTGCTCCTTTCCAACCCAAACCATTCCATGACTCCACAATTCTCAGATTTGGAGATGAAGATGTCCAGGGGTCGGAACTGCTCCTTTCCAACCCAAACCATTCCACAATTCTCAGATTTGGAGATGGTGTCCAGGGGTCGGAACTGCTCCTTTCCAACCCAAACCATTCCATGATTCTCAGATTTGGAGGTGAAGGTGTCCAGGGGTCGGAACTGCTCCTTTCCAACCCAAGCCATTCCATGACTCCACAGTTCTCAGATTTGGAGGTGAAGGTGTCCAGGGGTCGGAACTGCTCCTTTCCAACCCCAACCATTCCATGACTCTCATGATTCTCAGATTTGCAATGGCACCAAGCTGGAGCAGGTGTGGATCTGCGTGAGGGCTCTGCAGAGGGACCTGGACGGGCAGGAGGGAGATGAGGGTTTCCCCCTGCAGAGTCATTAATTATTTATGTTCCGGCGCTTGTCATTAGCGCTCGCTCTTGACTCGGGTTTCTCTTTAATCCAGATCAAAAACCCAAGTTCAAAACCTGCTCTGAGGGAATTTATTTAGACTTAAAAAGAATGTGAAGCCGCACAACAATTTTTTTTTTTTTTAGCAGCGACTTCGCGCTTTTCCCTTCTCCCGTCTTTTCCTGCTGCTCCTTGACCAGAATCTGTGGTTCCTCTCACAGCTCTGGCTTCAAGACTCGACCCCTGTCATGGCTCTGTCCCCAAAGGCCACCCTGAATCCACTCGAACTCATCTGGTAGAGGGCACATTGTTGTTGTCCTCAGCTCTGTGTGCAGCCCTTTCCACGGGACAAAAAAAGAGGCGTGAAATTCATGTTCTGTCAGGAGGACAGTGATGAACACCCTGCTTTCCCAGCTCTGAACCAGGGCTCCAAGGCTGAGGGCAATGAATAACATGAATAAAATAAATAAATAAACAAGATATTATCTGAGCTGCTGCTCCTCTGTGGCAGCAGGGACTGCGGCCAAGGCCTCGCCTCAGCCAAATGAAGAGGCCAAAATCCTTGAGGATTTGGGGAGAGAGGCTGCAGGATTTAGGCATTTTCAGGTATTTTAATTCTCCCTGTTGCTATTTAAACAGAGCTCTGGAGCACACATTGGGTGGGTGTGGTGGCTGTGAGGGGTTAAATCCCTTTATGTCCTTTGTGGTCCCATTTCTTTTTCCACCTTGGGGTTCTGCGTGTGTTGGTTTTTTGGTAACAGTTTGGTTCTAAGCTTGAACCGAATGACCTCATATTAATTACATCAGCCACCTTTAAAAAAACAAACAAGCCAAGGGAAAAATGAGCCCAAAGCAGCCCAAACCTACTGGAGAACATGGAGGTGTCCCAGAGACAGAAACGGAGACACTTGAGCCCAACTTTCCCTCAACCCTCCCAATCCTTGGTGACCCCAAGAACCTGCACAGGACAGGGGCTAAAACAGGCAAATCACCCCACAATGGTCCCCACAAAATTATCATTTGTGATAAATGTATCATTTATTTTAGATACAGTTGGCATAGCTATTATTTTGTGTTATAGTTTATCAGCATTGCAGGACTCTGCTAAAAGAGGCAAATCACCCCACAATGGCCGCCACAAAATTATCATTTGTGATAAATGTATCATTTATTTTAGATACAGTTGGCATAGCTATTATTTTGTGTTATAGTTTACCAATTGGCATAGCTACTATTTTGTGTTATAGTTTATCAGCATTGCAGGGCTCTGAGCTGGTGGGCACTACAGAATTCCAGGGTCTTTGCAAGGAGGAAGGTGGAGAGGAATTCCATGAGGGAAGAGGCAGGAGGTGTTGGGCAGATGGTTCTGTGCCAGTGCAGGCTCTGGATTCAGTTCCTCCTCCCAGCCTGGGGGAGGAGAGCTGTTCCAAGGACACGAATTGTAGATTCATGCCGAGAACACTGAGAATCCCTTTTCTCTTTAGGAGCAGGAAAAACCCAGCGATGCCCCCCTCTGTAAATCTGAGCTGCTGGGGGAGTTCCAGGAGCTGCAGATGTGCAGATCCAGCCGGGGGATGAACACCACCATCATCATCATCATCATCATCATCATCATCATCACTCCTGCCAGAGCTTTCCCTGCTCACGGCTCTGCTCTGCTGGGGATGGGCAAAAAGAAACCCTCAGACAGGTTTGGGAGAAATCTGTTTAGAGCCATCCTCCAGCTCCATGGGCTGAGCTTTCCATATGTTCTGACTCAGGCAGGCTCTGAAATGGGAAGAGGCTCTGAGAGAGGATTTATCACGGTTAATTGGGAATATCCAAGCTCGCGAAACACTGCAAATGTCGGGGTTTTGCTCCTGAAATCTTCTTTAGGTCCAACATAATTTGTTTTTTTTTTTTACTCAAACTGAGTATTCAGGAGGAGGCGTCGCCGCCCTAAAAGGGATTTATTTCATGCCATTTAATGGATTGCAAAGGAATTTTTTTTTTTTTTTTTTTTCCATAGGGGTCTTGAGGTCCTTTTGAAGCCTGAAGTGAATTAAATCAGCTCTCAAAATTACCCTTCCCTCTTCACCCCCTGAGAAAGCCATCTGAGCAGAGGCAGAGCAGGTTTCTATTCTGGCTCCTGCCTCCCAGGAAGAAAAAGATCTGATGCTGAGCTCCCTGGGAGGATCTGCAGATCTGTCCCGTGGTGCCAGGGAGCTGCAGCATCAAAGGAATTTTCCACATGGATCAAAGCACCAGGAAGTCTTGACCGCACGGTGCAGATTGAGGCTTTCAGCCCTCCTTAATTAATGATGGAGATGAAAGATGAGATGGGAGATCCACTTAAGCAAGAGGAAGTAATTAGTCAGAGAAATCAGGGAGCGTCCTGAGTGGGAAGGGAGGCACAGGGATCACCAAGGTCAAGTCCTGGCTCCAATTAATCCAAAGGAACTGAAAAAAAAAAAGGTGTTGTCACAGCTGGAATTTTGGTTTGGGGAGGAGTCTTCTCTTTCCAGAGAAGTGCAAATAAAAAAAAAAAAATAAACACAACTTATTTTTATAGGAAAATTTTAAAAATAAAATAAAATAAAATAAAAATATTGTTATAGGACAATTCAGAATTCTGATGGCATTCAGAAGGAAAAGTGGTGATTCAGGGAATGTCTTCCAGCACTTGGAGATGCCCAGTGGGAGAGGAGAAGTGTGTGTATTTTGGGACTGATGACGCCCTGGGGGTGTCTGACCTTCTTCCAAAGGGCCACAAATGTTTAAATTGGTTGGGAAAATGGCTGAGCCCCCTGAGCTGGCGGCTTGCGGCGCTGATGCTCCCCGCAGGGACGTGTTGGGAAGCAGCGCTGGGGAGTTCTGGAGCCGTGCCCAGCCCTGCAAGCCGGGCATTGCCATTTTCTCATTGTCCAGGAGGGACTGGGCAGGGGACGGGAGGAATGCTGAGGTGTCACTGTCAGCCACAAACCACGAACCTCTCCCAGGGAATTTGGGGCTTACGGGGAGCGAGAGGGAAATCTCCTGGCATCTGGAGCGCCGAGTGCTGCTGGTTGGTATCAGCCTTTTGCTGATCACTGGTTTGGTTTCTAACCCCGCCAAGGAAATGTGTCCTGGAGCCTGTACAGACTCCTGGTGCCCAGCCCTCAGGGGAAAATGCAGCCTTGTGCCGCCGTGATATTTTCTGAAAAATCCCTTTGCCAGGATCTTTTCCTCCTGAGAAGCTGAGAGGCCTCAGAAATGAAATGTAACCAATGGTTACCTGCTGCTGTGGAATGCAACAGGTGCGTCTGGGATTGGGCTCATGTGGTTGTTTCTAATTAATGGCCAATCACAGCCAAGCTGGCTCAGACTCTCTGGTCAGTCACAGGATTTTGTTGTCATTCCTTTTCTATTCCTTGCCAGCCTTCTGATGAAATCCTTTCTTCCATTCTTTTAGTATAGTTCTAATATATCAATATAATGTAATGTAATATAATATAATATAATGTAATATAATGTAATGTAACATAATATAATGTAATATAATATAATATAATATAATATAATATAATATAATATAATATAATATAATATAATATAATATAATATAATATAATATAATATAATATAATATAATATAATATAATATAACATAACATAACGTAACATAACGTAATATAATGTAACATAATACAATATAATATAACATAATATAATGTAACATAATACAATATAATATAACATAATATAATGTAACATAATGTAATGTAACGTAATGTAATGTAATATAATATAATGTAATATAATATAATGTAATATAATATAATATAATATAATATAATATAATATAACATAATATAATATTCATTTCCCATGATCTTCCCCTCAGTTTCCTCTTGATTTTCCCCTTGATTTTCCCCCTGATTTTCCCCTTGATTTCCCCTTGATTTTCCCCTCAGTTTCCCCTTGATAAATAGATTATATTGATTTATATTAATATATAAACTACAGGAATATATACTTATCTATTATACACATGAAATTGTATTTATATCACATAGATATGAAATTATGCATATTCCAGCACATTGCATGACATATTCTATGTTTAATATGCAAAATTGCAGGGGTGGGGTTGCTGTGGGAGCTGTTTGAAGTCCAGTCCATGGATAAACCCTCCCTTCCTGGGGAGAACTGGAAGCTGTTAAACTGGAAATTCCCCCCAGGACAGATTCCCTGGCGTGAGGGTGACAAGGACTCCAAGCCCAGGGGACTTTGTGCCACTCCTGGCGTGGCACAGGGACAGCCTGAGCTCCCAGGATTTACTGCTGATGCCCCAGAGGCACCAAAGAAGCTGAGGAGATAATTCCCTGTGAATGATCAGGGAATGGGATTGCAGGAATCTTTCTGGCTTCTTCAAAACCCTTCATCAAAGAGGATTTTTTTTTTTATTATTTAATTTTTTTCTTTCCCTCATTAAGTTATTTAAATAAATTACCTGGAGCTTTTGAGGCAGGGCCTGAAGTTGTGTCTGGCTTCAGACAGAGGCAGCGCCTGGGGACGGGGGAATAATCTGATTATTGAATTAATTCTTTCCATTCCCTTGTCCCAGTTTGTCCCCAGTTCCACCAGTGCTGGAGCCTTCAGGGAGGGCTGGGAGTGATCCCTTCTCACCCCCTAAACACAGGAACAGCGCGGGGGGGGGGGGGGAGGGGGGGGTAAAACCAGCTGTGGCTGCTCAAAATTCAAAAAAAATTTTAAAAAAGGGAGTTGTTCTGTGCGACTGGAGCTCAGGCATGTATTTGGAAGGAGGGAATTTGCTCCTTTCCAGCCCAGCACACAAAGCCATTCCTAACTCAGCAATAAATTAAAGATGAGGCTTTGCTGTGCCTTGCTCTGTCACAGCAGCTCAGCACCAGGAACAGCTCCCGCTCCTGGCCCCTGGAATATTTAACAAATTCCATCTGCTAATTGTGTTCAATCATTCAGACAACAGCACCGAGGGGGTGTAAAGTCCAGACAGCTCCACAAAGACTCTGCATGCTCTGATTTGCTGTGAAAATGAGAATTTGTCAGGTCTCACACACGAGCTGAACGTCAGCTCCTGGGCTGACGGGAGACTTGGGACGCTCTGGATTAAGGACGACTCCCTGCTCGTCAAGGAGGGCAGGAAAAGCATCCCAGAGAACCCAAATTTCACTTCAAAGCCCAGAGGATAATGGAACCTTTCAAGGAGCTGACAGGAAACATTTAAAACAAAAGCTTTTCTGTGGGGTGTTTTTTTCCCGGCTTATGTAACATAAAGTCATTCCTTGGAGCTCATGACTCTGAGATGGCTTCGAGATCCAGAGCACCAGGGGGTGGAAAAAATGTATTTTCAAAGGGCAGTCGTGTGGTTAATGAGGATATTCAGGGTCAGCATTCAAAGAGGTCTGGATTTTTGGTGTGGATGCAAAATCCTAAGTTCAAGGACATAAATTGAGTGAAATAAATTTATTTTCGAAGGGCAGCTGTGTGGTTGATGAGGATATTCAGGGTCAGTATTCTGGATTTTTGGTGTGGATGCAAAATCCTAAATTCAAGGACATAAATTGAGTGATACAAGTGGTCCAAGACTGGTTGGAAAGGCTGAGTAGTGTTGGAGTTACCTCCCCTGTTAATGATACCTGTGCTTTGGGATTCACACCTGCACTGCTCCTCTCAGGTGTTCAGACTCATTTTCTCTGCTCTGATCCCAGACCTTAAAGTCACAATCCAAGAGCTCAAAGCCTTGGATTTGTCCTCTCCTGGATTTTTTTTGGGCAAGGGAAAGCCAGGCAGTTTATGTCACACGAAATGTCACTGCCAGAAGAGGAACTCACACATCCTCTGGAAATGCAGGTTTTTATCAATCTGTATTTTATCAGCTGGGGATGAAAAGCCTGGAGTTTTTCCTGATGGGTGTGCCTGGAGTTCTTCAAAATGCTCAACTGGGATGGAGTGGAATGGAACCATGGAACTCCAGAGGGGTTTGGCTTGGAGGGACCTTAAATCCCACCCAGTCCCTGCCATGGGCAGGAGAACTTCCCACTGAAAAACCTCCCAGCACACCCAGACTCCATGGGGTGTGGATTTCACCCATTGAATAAATGTTTGCAGGGCTCTGAGTCAGAAATCTTGGATGGATATGGGATAACACACCAACAATTTGTACTCACCGTGACGCTGGCAGCAAAAATAAAATAAAACACCTGGACAAGGCCCAGTTTTGAGCACCAAAGGAATAACTGGCTTTGGGCTCTCAAAAATACCATCCCAACATACTCTGAGGGCAAGCACTGAGCTGCTCACTTATTATAGAGCATTAGTCACTCCAGCACACCTCCAACCTTGCTTTTTTGTTCTTTTCATTTCTTCTGCACCAGCTTATTTTTAGAGGGCCGCGCTCAGATTCATGCGCAGCAACGCAGCCTAAAATACCAGCCTTTAAATTAATTCTATTTCCCTCCCCAGCCCCCCCCCCCCCCTTTCTCCAGCAAAAACAACTAAAATTACACTGCCTGGCAGATCCCAGGCTCTGCCTCTCCCCACCCTCTGCTTTCCATGGAGGAAAAATCTCTGCAGTCCACGTGCGGCAGCTCGGCCGAGCCAATTCCACCTGAAGGCGTTGGAAAAACTCTCGTTTCTACTGAGCTCCCAAGTTTTGGGACAATTCCTCGGGATGAATGGCCGGAAACGTGAGGAGGAGCTGAAGGGGTTCAGTCCTGGAGGTTGAGGCTGGCTGGGATCTCTTCTGGTAGCCCCAACAGGGAGTTCTGGGCGTATTTTCAATTTCCATCGGGTTCTGGAGATCTCTGGGTGCTCTCTGCTGGTGCGGTTCTTTGGAAAATCTCCTGAGTTCTCTGCAGTTGAAACCTGTGATTAAATGTGGCGTTAATCATGCTAATTATGGATAAATTCTGACCTGGGAAATGCCAGGATGAGCCAAAGGACAAGACCAGCAGCGCACAGCTGGAAATGTGCAGGGATCTCTCTCCTGATGTTCATTCAGACCACAGCACTCTGAGCTCCCAGAGGAGGCTCCAGTCTGGAGCTCTGGGCAGATTTGGAGGCACAATCCTGTTTTTCCTGAATTTGTGTGCTCTGAATTCATGTCCTGGACACACTTCATGGAGGCACAATCCTGTTTTTCCTGAATTTATGTGCTGGAACTGAACTGTTTTTCCTGAATTCATGTGCTGGAAATAATTCATGGAGGCACAATCCTGTTTTTCCTGAATTCATGTGCTGGAACTGAACTGTTTTTCCTGAATTCATGTGCTGAACACACTTCATGGAGGCACAATCTTGTTTTCCCTGAATTTGTTTGCTGGAACTGAACTGTTTTTCCTGAATTCATGTGCTGAACACACTTCATGGAGGCACAATCCTGTTTTTCCTGAATTCATGTGCTGGAAACCCTTCATGGAGGCACAATCCTGTTTTTCCTGAATTCATGTGCTGGACACACTTCATTCTCCCAGCCAGACAGGAAACCCAAGACTTTAACACCAAATTTCTGCAAGAAGCTGCTTAGGAGAGGTTCTGTTTGTCCTGGGCATATTTCTCTGTGTCAGCTCACTCTGCACTTCAATATAAAACCATAAAAAATGTTTTTGGAGCTGTGGCTGCAGCACAAACCTGCCCTGGGACAGAGCCAGGGGCACCAGGATTTGGGGTGTGGAGGAGCACCCAGAGAGTCACCAAAGGTGTTACTGGGTATCCACCCTGACCTCATGTGGGGGATTCCAAACCTTCAGAAATCCTCCTCCTCAGGGATCTGGGGTGTCTAGGCCCCTGATCCCATGCAGGTGATACTATTCCTTCAGAAATCCTCCTCCTCAGGGATCTGGGGTGTCTGAGACCCTGATTCTGTTCCTTCAGAAATCCTTCTCAGGAATCCAGGGTGTCTGAGACCCTGATCCCACATGGGTGATTCTATTCCTTCAGAAATCCTCCTCCTCAGGGATCTAGGGTGCCTAAGCCCATGATTCTATTCCTTCAGAAATCCTCCTCCTCAGGGATCTGGGGTGCCTAGGCCCCTGATCCCACGTGGGTCATTCTATTCCTTCAGAAATCCTTCTCATCAGGGATCTGGGGTGCCTAGGCCCCTGACCTCATGTGGGTGATTCCAAACCTTCAGAAATCCTCCTCCTCAGGGATCTGGGGTGTCTAGGCCCCTGACCTCATGTGGGTGATTCCAAACCTTCAGAAATCCTCCTCCTCAGGGATCTGGGGTGCCTAGGCCCCTGATCCCACGTGGGTGATTCTATTCCTTCAGAAACCCTTCAGAAGTGGGGATAATAATGGTGATTTTGGCCATGAAGTGCTGTGACAGCGGCAGTGACGGGCCCGTCCTTGTGATGGGGAGATGAGAATTCCCTCCCCTCTCATCAGGGCAGGCTCAGACAGGCAGCTGAACTTTAGGAACAGACATTCCATCACCCCAGGGCCCAGCTGGTGGCAGCTGCAGGTGCTTGGATGTGCCAGGGACCGGAGTGGGACAGCTCCGAGCACACAACAAGACAGGATCATGGTGCAGAGCAAAAAGAGCCCCCAATTAACGAGAATTCTCCAATTAAAGCCCAGCCTGGGGTGTGAAACCCTGCTCATGCTCCCCAGGAATATCAGATGCCATTGGGCTCCACCATGTGTTCCTTTTTTTTATAATTTTTTTTTTCCTTTCCCTTGGTTTTTTTCCCCTCTCCCCAAGCCTGCTGCCTGGTAACCGCAGTATTTTTGGGACTGATTCTTTTGCTAATTGCTCACCAGAAATAGCACCTAAGTTTGGCAGAGCTTTCAGGAGAAGAATGAAGGCTTTTCGTGCTGGGGGGAGAGAACTCTGATATGCATAAAACTTGCACAAAAACCTGGTTTATTCGTCTTGCTGAAAATTCCCTGCTCAGACAGGGAATGCGCAGGGTGAGTGTGATGCTGACAAGTGGGAAAGGGCCCAGGAAAGCCAGGATGGTTTAGGGAGGTTAAAGTTCCAAAAATCCTCTCTTCAGCCTTAAAAAGGAGGTGGGGCTGGAGGCAGAGGCTGTGCGGGAGCTGGTGGTGGATGTGTCTCAGCTGGGAAGCTCCCAGGGATGTTTGTGCTCCTGCATTGGGAATGTTTGGGATGGTGAGGGATAGAGAGTGAAAGAGGGAGCAAAAAGGGAAGGGAGGTTTGGGATGCCCCAAATGTTTGACAAGGGGTGGAGGGGCCTGAGGAGAGCCTGGCCTGGGCTGTGGGGCTCATTTCAGGGCATGGAAATCTGGGATTTCTGTGCTTGCTGGACCTGCTGCAGCTCCCGCTGGAATTAGGGACGTTCCTCACTCCACATCCTGGCTGGGAGCCTGTCCTGCTTTGGGAGGAGCCGCGGGGAGCTGCAGAGCTCCTGTCCCTTTTCTGGGGAAGGAATTCCTCCCTGTGAGTGTGGGGAAGGGCTGGGATGGAATTCCCAGAGCAGCTGTGGATCCCTGGCAGTGCCCAAGGCCAGGCTGGATCCACCTGGGACAGTGGGAGCTGTGGGACCATGGTGGGACTGGATGGGCTTTGGGGTCTCCTCCAACCCAAACCATTCCAGGATTCCATGGGCAGGTTTGGGATGGGATTTTGGGAAGAAATATTGGGAGAGGGGCTGGGATGGAATTCCCAGAGCAGCTGTGGCTGTCCCTGGATCCCTGGCAGTGCCCAAGGCCAGGCTGGAGCAGCCTGGGACAGCAGGAGGTGTCCCTGCCATGGCAGGTGTGGCACTGGATGGGATTTAAGGTCCCTCCCCACCCAAACCACTGCAGGATGCCATAATTCTATGAATTATTAACCTGCACCTGTTTCTTCCTGGGTTTCTGTGAAAAATAAAAGCAATCATTATTCAGGGACCAAATCCCAGAGGTTTTCCTGGTGCTGGGGAGCAGCTTCTCCTGCTTTTCCTCGCTGACTCCTGTCGTTAGATGAGCTGCAGCATTAAAATTAAATTAAAATTTTGATGTTTTCACTACTCCTTTATGGCCACCCGTCCTTCCAGGCCATGGGAAGAGCTGGAACCCCTGGGATGCTGGAGGCAGCACCTGTTGTGGGGAAGCTCCTGGAATTAGATGGGATTAAACCTCCAGGCTTCTGTGTGAGCCCATCACTCAGCAGGGGATGCTGTAATTATTTTGTACTGGAGGCTGATAGAAAATGTCGCCTCTTTTTTTTTTTTTTTTTTTTTTTATTTTTTTTCTGACTCACATATTTTTTATGGCAACTGCAGAAAAAATAAAGCAGATAATGCCCAGAGAGAGGGGAAGCTGGAAATGAACCAGCTCAACGCTGGAGCAGCTGAAAATGAACATTTAAAGTAAAAATCAGGAGGAAAAGGAACAACTGGAGCTCTTTTTGTGTCGTGTGGTGCCTGAGAACAAATCAAAAGGCCACAGAACTTGTCCAAGGGTCCCCTAATTAATGTGGCATCAAGTGGCACAATTCAGTCCTGAAGCCTTTTCTCATGTTTTGTTTTTTTTTTTCCTTAAAGTATTTTTTCATCTCTGGATGGTTTTTTCCAAGGAAGCTGGGATTATCCTGAGTGCCTCTCTTAGCATGGCAGGTTCCTGTTGGCAGCTGTTTGGACGGTGCTAATCCACCTCAGCAGCTGCTTTATTATTTCAGGCTGCTCTGAGGGTTAAATTTATTCATTCATCTGGTTTTGTTGTTATTTGTTGGACAATTAAAGCCTCCAGAGAACAAGAACTCCTGGAATTATATCCTGGACACAACTGGAGAGTCCCTGCTTGGGAGGATTTGAAATTGCAGCCAGTCAGGAAACTCAAAACTATGAGGAAAGCAGCTTTTTCATAGATTTACACTTCTCATCACTCACAGGGGCAGCTTTAATTGTCCCAGCCTTGTGTTAATGAACCGGCAGAGGATTGGAATGATCCTCTGAGATTGGAATGAGACTTTTCCCAAGTCTCTCAGTCTCTATTTGGATAAAAACTTGCAGCCTTCCTGCAGTGCCAGCTGTGGTTCTGCTGGAGCAGGGATCCTGGACCAGAATGGAGTTTTCCCCTGGAGCTCCAGGGGTGCTGGAGATGGGCCTGGAATTCCTCTGGGAATGCAGTGGAGGAGAAAGCTGCTCCTCTGGGAATGCACTGGGAAAAAGCTGCTGTGGTGTTCCCAAACCTCACATTGTATCCGGGTAGGAATGCTTGAAATCTCAGATCGTATCCAGGTAGGAATCCTTGAAATTTCAGATTGTATCTGGGCAGGAATGTTTGAAATTCCAAATTGTATCTGGGTAGGAATGTTTGAAATCTCAGATTGTATCCGGGTAGGAATGTTTGAAACCTCAGATTGTACCCGGGTAGGAATGCTTGGCTCCTCCCCCTGGGCGGAGCATCTCCCAATGGGATGATGGAATTTGATCAGCCATGCAGGGGACACTCAAGGACCCATTAACAGAAGATCATTAATAATTAATGGCCCGTTAATAGAATAGATCTCCTGGAGGGAGGATTAGGTGTGGAAGAGATAAAGAAAACCTTCCCAATGAACAGATAACTGCCCCAGCTCTGACAGATGGCAATAAAATACACATCCATTTTACAACTCAGGACACCTCACCACCCCAACCACCCCCACAGGCCCTGAGCCTCAAAAATAAACATTCCTTGGGATCGTTGCCAAATAATTTGCCACAAGAGGAGCCCCTGTCCCTGAGGCGGCTCACACAGAACCCCGATGGCTTTTGCAGGGGGTTTGCAAAACACACCCAAAATCCCAGTAATTATCCTGATAATTATCCCGATAATTATCCCGATAATGCTCTCCCCTGTGTCAGGTCACTGAGGGAAAGCTCGAATTTACTCCGCAGAGCTGTCAGGTGCGGGAATCTTCCGTGGCGCTCTCGGCCATCTGGGCTGCTGCAAATCTCCCAGCAGCACAATTCCCCGTCGGGAAATTCCGATTCTTGCTCAGCCCTCCCTGACGAGGCACCAGCGCAGCTCCAGCCCTCTGGGGAAGGTGGAGAGCAGGATCCTTGGGAAGGCAAACAGAACAAAGCCCCTTCCCCCAGGCACCATTTAATCTCCCTTGATTGCTGATTGATTGGACGGACCCCCTTAAAAAAACGCGGCACCTCCACAGCCCCTCCCACCCCTCACTTTTAATTTGCACTCTCCCAAATTTCAAACACGTTCTCAAGGTGACTCTGCGGAATTTTTTAATTTTTTTTTTTTTCCCCCCTTTCCCTCTTCACACATGAGAAGCAGAGGAGTGATGGGAGGCCTGAAATGCAGCAAGTGCTAAACAGATTGGGATTTCTTTTTTGAAGCCATAATAGGGAAATGTTATTAGTGGGGAAAATGAAATGCTTGACGTTGGCACTTTCTGGCAGTGCGGAGGAGATTTGGGGGGGGAAGATTCTTTGCAAGGTATTAATGTCACCTAATCAGCTTCTGCAGGGAGACAGGGATGGCATAAATCCTCCCAGGACCTTCCAGCTGGGGAGTTCAAAGTGCTTTTCGCACAGAAAAGTTTCGGGATGTCTTTTGAAAAGCAAAGATTTCTGAGGGCAATCCTGAGTTTTCAGGGAGCAGCTGAAGGGAAGTTGTTCCTCTTCAAGGCAGGATTTAGGGTAATGTTGAATTTTAGGGCTGTTCTGAGATCCTGAGCGAGCCCAGTGGGGTTTGGGTGATGAAACCGAGCGAGGTGTGATGGGATTTTCATGGAAATTAATCAGGGAATCCTCTCCTGGGGGTTATCCTGAGAAACTGTGGGGGGAACGGGACGTTCCAGACCCAGTGAGTGCTGGAATGTGCCAGCCTGGGGAGGCGGTGGCACTGGGCCACACTGGGACGGGCCCCATCCTTCGGGGACGGAGCTGCAGCCGTGGCACAGAGCAGAGAAACGGCACAGGAGGCTCAGGATGGAGCTGCAGGAAGGATTTGGGCAGAAAAGTCAGGATTTGGGCAGGATTCAGGTGCGAGAGCTGAGCTGGGATAGTTGCCCTGACCGACATAAAGAGGTGATAAAGGGAAAACGTTCATAAAAATGGTAAAAAATGCTGATTCAGATGAATAGTTGATTATAATTAATACTATCTTAATGCTAAAAATAGGAATATGGGGTTAAAAATGAAGCGAATTTAGGAAAATGAGCAAAATTAACTTGGGGAGCTGCGTCTTGAGTGAGGATGGTGAGTAAAATAAACAAACCCTTGAACAAGGTTTTAGTGCAGTTTTACAAGTCAAGGCAGTTTTGGGGCTTTTGAGGTACAAACCACAAAAGGAAACCCTGATTTCCTGAGGCCACCTGTGGATCACAGGCCTGGGACAGGGGAAGGACTGGAAAAGGAGGGAGGATTTTGCATTTGTAGGACTTTGATATCCTCAGGCAGCTCCTTTGTGCTCCTGCCTGGAGTTGCTGGAAGCCAGGGAGTCTGGGGAGTCGTTTCCATGATTTTCTGAGCGATGTTTCCATGGGAGACAGACCCTGCACAGGTGAGGGAGCGGGGAAACCGCAGCCAGATGGGACTGGGAGGGAATGCAAACATCTCCACAACATCAAGAACTGGAGTGTTTGAGCACCTGGGAGATGATGGGAAAATAATAACGCATTTTCCAGGGAAAACAACTTTGATTTGCTCAGAGGCTGGGTCTGGCTGGAGCAGGAATTGGAAAACCCAGCCTTGGAAAGCTCAGTTCTATCTCCAGCCCATCAGTGCTGCTCAGCTCATTGCAATTCCCACTTTCCGGCTCAGAAATGCTGCTACAGCCCCCAGGTTCCTTCGTGTGGCACCTGAAGTGTAAAATTGTCATAATTTCTGCTTATTTTTGGAGTTCTGGGTCACTGCCTGCCCCCTTCTCCCTGAAAACCCTCAAGGAAAGATGTTAAAATTCTGACTCCAACAAAATTCCTGCTGTAAATATCACCAGGTCTGGAGGATTTGCCTCTCCTTCCTAAGAGAGCAGGATAAATACAAATTTTGACATAGAAAAGGGAAACATTTTCTTTCCTGTCTCAGGAGGTTTGATGTGTGCTTGTCTGATTATGCTGCAGAGAGAGGATTTCCCATGGAATGCATTCCTGGGAAGCTCTGGATCACCTGGTGCTTCTGGTGGCCAAAAGATTTCCTTTTCCTTTCCTTTTCCTTTTCCTTTTCCTTTCCTTTTCCTTTCCTTTCCTTTCCTTTCCTTTCCTTTCCTTTCCTTTCCTTTCCTTTCCTTTCCTTTCCTTTCCTTTCCTTTCCTTTCCTTTCCTTTCCCTTTCCCTTTCCCTTTCCCTTTCCCTTTCCCTTTCCCTTTCCCTTTCCCTTTCCCTTTCCCTTTCCCTTTCCCTTTCCCTTTCCCTTTCCCCTTCCATTTCCATTTCCATTTCCATTTGTTTTAAATGTAGGGAAGCATGGGGAGGAGCAGGGGATTCTAGGGAGAGGAATAATTCTGAATAAGAAGGTTTGGAAGGGCAAAGACATCAAGAGATTTGTGCTTGGTGCCAGGGCAGGGCCAGGCATGGGGAGCCCAGAGCCACCATGAGAGTTGTAGATTTGAATTAACCCCGGTGAAAAACGCCAATCACTTGTTCTAAAATTTTAAAAAGTTTAATAGTATTAAAATTGTTATAAAAATAGCAATATAATTGGAGTAATAATAATTTGGACAATTTGGATTAGGACAATATGAGACAATAGAAACAAAGAGTTATGGACAGCCCAGGTACCTCTTTCTGGGCAAAATAAGCCCGAAAAAGGCCCCACATTAACAGAGGATTAACCCTTAAAAGCAACAGCCTGTTGCATATTCATACACCTCATCCATGATGCATAAATTCCATTCCAACACAGGATTCTGTCTGGGCAGTGTCAGCTTCTTCCTCTGAATCCTAAGGTGTCTTCATGGCTGAGTGAGGTGGGAAGAAGTTCGTTTCTCCTGATCATGGAGCAATAAATTCTCTTTCTCTGAAAGATTCGGGTGTCCTGTGGCTGCTATCTCACTGCAAGTCCTTTCTTTAGAAAAAAAAATATCTTACATAGCATAGTTTCTATTTTAACCTTATGTTATAACCTAAAACTATATTTAACACACTACCTAAGAGAATTAATCCAGCATCACTTTCTAACACAACACATATGATATTCACTTGAATATTTATATTATAGCCAGTCATAAAATAGGCACTTTTCACACCCCAGACAGCCCCAGTCTGCATGGCCAGCGAGCTGCTCGGAGCCATCCCAGGGATCTCATGGCAACGTGTTCCACAGGGAAGGATCCCTCGCTGCGAGGAGCCTGCGAGGCTCAGCACACGTCAATATTTCAGCAAACAAGATTAACATTCCACGCAGTGCACATCCCCACAAGTACAGGCTGCACCTGAATGACAAAAACCAAAAAAACAACAACAACAACAACAACAACAAAAAAAAAAACCAAGACAAAACCATTCCCAGCTGTACAAGTTTGCAAAGCGAGCGTTGTGTCCCAATTATTCCAAAGAAAGAGGAATACTGCAAAAAAAAAAAAAAAAATTTATCAGAGCTTTGCCCTCCTGGTTATTAACATTCCTTGCTGAAATGTGAGCAGGATCATGTTAAAACTATTACATTAATATTCCCCAGAGAACTCGGGCTGTAATTTTAGCTTCTCTTTCTCACTCTCCCTCGTTGTGCCCTGTGAGTCAACATCGGAGGATGGCTGGCAATCAGCTCCTACAATTATCCTGGATTGGAATTGTTAACCGTGCCTTCCACTAATAGAACTGCAAATGAAAAGGATCCTTTTCACTGGAATTTACTGGCTGATGGCTCCTCTGGAGCTCCAGGCAGAGCAGAGGGCAAAGAGGACAAGTGGGATTTCCTCTGCTCCTCTGAGGGTGGGAACGGAGGGCAGCAAAGAGCAAAGGGCCCCAAGACACAGCCAAGGGGACCAGGGGGCTCGGGGAGATCCAAATGGGACACAGAGGTTCTCCAGTCTGGGCAATTCTTGGAATTCTGGGATGATTTGTGTTGGAAGGGACCTTAAAACCCACCCAGTGCCACCTCCCACTGTCCCAGGGCGCTCCGGCCTGGCCTCGGGCACTGCCGGGGATCCAGATCCAAATGGGACACAGAGGTTCTCCAGTCCAGGCAATTATTGGAATTTTGGAATGATTTGTGTTGGAAGAGACCTTAAATCCCACCCAGTGCCACCCGTGCCATGGGCAGGGACCCTTCCCACTGTCCCAGGGGGCTCCAGCCTGGCCTTGGGCACTGCCAGGGATCCAGGGGCAGCCACAGCTGCTCTGGGAATTCCATCCCAGCCCCTCTCCCAATATTTCTTCCCAAAATCCCATCCCAAACCTGCCCATGGAATCCTGGAATGGTTTGGGTTGGAGGAGACCCCAAAGCCCATCCAGCCCCACCATGGGTCCCACAGCTCCCACTGTCCCAGGGGGCTCCAGCCTGGCCTTGGGCACTGCCAGGGATCCAGGGGCAGCCACAGCAAATCTGGGAATTCCATCCCACCCTCACAGGCAGGAATTCCTTCCCAACATCCCACCCACCCCTGCCCTCTGGCAGTGGGAAGCAAATGAGACAGAAAATGGGCTCCCATTCCCCTGGGGTGATGGCAGGGTGCACTCCACCAGGCTGCAGAGGACAGAGATCCATTAAAAGTTTTTAAAACACCTGCTGGGATAGAAAAACCTGCTTGAAGGGGGTGCCCGCTTTCCCTCACTTGTGTCAAATCAATTAATTTAATTAATTAAGCCATTCAGGTTTGATTGGGGCACCCAGAAAAGAAAGGTGCCTCCCCTTCCCTCAGCACAGAAAACTTTCCCTGCATAAATAATGGAATTAATGCTGACTCCTCCTTTTTTGCCTCTCTGGGATTTCATGCCTGGCTGCTGTTCCTTTGGATGCTTTAAACTTTTTCCAATTTGGGTTTTAAAACTCTCTTTGCTACTATTTGCTTCCTCAGGAGTTATGTACACAGGATAAGCTGCTCACTCCTTTTGCAGTGGCATAAATAGACTGGGGATTTAAAATCTCGTGCTGAAGGAGGTTTTTTTTTTTTCCAAGCCTACCACTCATTTTTGGCTGTCTTGCTGAATTCACCCCAATTTTCCAAACCCCTCTGCAGATTGCAGCACAAAGCTGGACATCTCAGCCGTGTAATTCTGGGTCTCCAAACAGGTGTAAGGGTCGAGGAGCAGCTCAGGATTTATATTTCACACCCCTCTTTCCCCTCAGATAAACCCATTCCCTGTTTCTGCCTGTGCCACTGCAATTTCTCCCTGCTTTTTTTCAGGAAGCCGCCGTGCGAAATCCTGACAAAATAACCCAAACCCAATATTGGCTTTTCTTGTCCAGTGCTTTGACCATTCCAAAGGAAAATCCCTCTGTGGGACCTCGCAGGGTCTCGGGGATTTGTTTTATTTATGGGAGCAATTTGTCTCTAACGAGAGTTCTGCCTTCCGGTTCAGGAAGGAGCCAAATGAACCCAAGGACCTGGATTTCTGCAGTGAGTCAAGAATTGATTTCAAATATTCTTTCAACATCCAAGAATGTTTATTTTTGCCGGAGGATGAGTCAATATCGTCAGCTGATGTGCAGGGAAGAGGAAAAGAAAGGGAAAAAAAAGGAGAGGAGGCCCAAATGGCTGAATGGATAATGGCCTTTCTGCCCGAGTGATAATGACTTTAAACCTGCCCTGATCCCAGTGGCCAGAATTCATTCCCAGCAGCAGCCAGCACTAGGACTGCTTTTTAGGGAGGTTAAACAACATCCATCCCAAACTCCAGCTCTGTCAGCACCACACAAGCCCCGTTTTGGGCTCTAACCTCAGCTTTTCCACACTTGCAGACCCAAAAAACCCTTCAAACCTGCCCTTCCCTCCTTTCTTCTTCTCCTTGGTGAAATTCACCACACAAACCCAGTTTTGGACTCTGACTTCACTTTTTCCACACCCTCCAAAGCTGCCCTTCCCTCCTCTCTTCTGCTCCCTGGTAAAATTCAGCCGCCCCACTGAAGTCTGATGGATTTAATTGGTTTGGAATGGAGAATCCTGGTGTGGGCAGAGTGCTGGTCACTGAGCGAGTTCCTCAGCATGCACCAAACATCCCCCAGGGTTTAGTTTGAAGTTCATGCTTAAATACCTGGCAGATGGAGGCAGCCAGGTCAAGCAGATGCTGGACTCAGGGCGCCTTCTGGGACTCATGGTGCTCATCCGAGCGAAAGGAAGCGTTTTGCAGGGCAAGTGGTGAAAGCCCCAGGGTGCTGTCAGGGTTCAGGAGGTTCATCTGGGTTGTTTTGTCTGCTAGAAAAAGGGCACTGCTCGCACTGCTCATTGCTCTCATCCGCAGCTTTCCAGGCAGAGGAATGGAAGGCGGGGGTTGGATGGGGCTGGGGAGATGGACAGAGGTGATTTGCTGTCCTTAGAGCCAGGGATTCGGGGGAAAAGTCAGGAAAGGCCCTGCCTGGTGTTGTCAAAATTCAGTATTTACCAGTCCTTTCTATCAGGATTAGCAGTCAAACACAGGGGCCTGTTCCTGCCTGATCCCTGGTGGATTTTTGTGACCGTGTTCACACGGGTCCGAGGATGAGGGAAGAGACGAGGATCTGACTCCATGTTTCAGAAGGCTTGATTTATTATTTTATGATATATATTACATTAAAACTATACTAAAAAAATAGAAGAAAGGATTTCATCAGAAAGCTGGCTAAGAATAGAATAAAAAGGAATGATAACAAAGGCTTGTGGCTCAGACTCTCTGTCCGAGCCAGCTGGGCTGTGATTGGCCATTCATTAGAAACAACCACATGAGCCCAATCCCAGCTGCACCTGTTGCATCCCACAGCCGCAGATAACCATTGGTTACGTTTTGTTCCTGAGGCCTCTCAGCTTCTCAGGAGGAAAAATCCCAAGGAAAGGATTTTCCATAAAAGATGTCTGCGACAGATTCTCCCTCCCTCCAGTGAAACAGTGGAATCAGGGACATCCAGCACCAGCATTTCAGTGTTACAGCACTTTGACCTTTGTAGGGTGGGATGCTTTTAAAATACACCCTCCACGTGGCATTAAAATGTCATTTTTGTCCAACCAGGGGCCGAAACCAAGAGAGACAAAAACATTCCCAGGTGATCCCAGAGCTTTGACCTTTGTAGGGTGGGATGCTTTTAAACACACCCTCCACGTGGCATTGAAATGTCATTTTTGTCCAACCAGGGGCCGAAACCAAGGGAGACAAAAGCCTCCCCAGGTGATCCCGGAGTTTTGGAGCCTGGTTTTCAGCCCAGCCTCCTTTTGTCCTGACATCCAGGTGGAACAAGGGCGTGGGGCTCTCAGTGATGAGCTGGCAATGTAAGACGCTGAATTAATTCCAGACACCCCCTTAATTTCGAAGAAGTGATCTTTTTGCAGAGAATTTCAAGGAATTGTGGCAATTAGGTGAAGGGAATGAGGAATCCTGCCCAAAATCCAACAACCCAGCAGCTGACAACCTCCTGGTTCGGTTGTGCTTCCAACACGGACTCTGTAAGCAGGAAAAGAAAACCTAAGCAAGAATAGTCCCTAAATCCCGGAATAAAAGGGGGAAAAGGGATTTATGGGAGGGAAATCACAGAAGGCACATAGGGAAAAAACCAACTCAGCTGCAATAAAAAGTGAGGGGAAGGGGTGGAATCCCCCGCAAAGAGAAGCAGAGGCGAAGCAGAGCCTTCGTGCCCGAGAGCTTCATCAAAGCCAACGGCCAATTATGAGGTTGGAACAAATGAGGATAAAACAGTGGATCTTGAAACTGCTCCAAAGGCAGACAGAGGAGCCTGATGCTTTCCATAATTGATTTCAAGGCTCGGATGGGGAATTCTGTGAATTAGAGGAACATCAATTGTGCTGTTTCCTTAATAATTTAGACGAGCTGCTCCTTTGATGAGCACGCTCCCAGCAGCTGTGGCAACAGCTCTGAGGGCAAACACAGGCTGGGGGAGAGGCCTGACACCAGGAGGGAAAGGTTGCACTTTTTGCAGGAGTTTTGGGAGGAAATCAAAGGAAATTCAAGGGTTTGGAGTCCATTATTTGGTCATTTGTGTGCGGATGGTTCCTCAATTATTTTATGGCTTCCTGGACCTGCAGGAGACACACACAGGGACTCGGGATCCAGCTGGGCATTGCCAATAATATCCACCTTTTCCTGATGAATCTCAAAGTGTTTCACAACAAAAAGAAGCAGTGCTGTTTTCCTGGCTTAAAAAACAAAACAAAACAAAAACACACTGAGGCATGGATTGATCTGATTTTAGCCACAAACATCAAATGTCCCTCCTTGGCCAAAAAAAACACCTACTCCTGGTTTCTGGAGCTGCTTTAATTTACCTCTTAAAGTAGCACAAAAATGACTGGTTTTCCCATAAAGTGATAAATTCAGATGACAGCACCCTGAGAATATGTGAGCAGGCGATACCAAGGACGTGGTTAATTGAAACATTGGTGCCAGCAGTTGGATATTTCAAATTCTCAGTCCCAAAATAGCCATTTTCAGAGCTGTATTTATTAGAGGCACAGGTTTAAGGCCTAAATTTTTATCCCCTCTCTTTGCTGTAATTCAGGAGCAGCTGACACACCAGGGTGTCAAAAGAATAGGCAGTTATAGATATCCCCAAATTCCAAATTCCAGGTGTCTCATTTCTGGCAGAGTTGGAAACTTTAGGGCCAGTTGTGAAATCCAGCAAGATTTTCAGACATCTTGCTGAACAAAAGTTCAGAATTTCACATTTGGGGTGAGTCAGTTTGGGTTCTTATTTTCGTTTTTTTTCCTTTTTCCATAAAACAGAAGCTCTGAGAAACAGAGCTTAAAAAAAAAATCGAGTTTTTACCAGACAACATTGCAGAATATGAAACCCATCCGTGCTGAATAAACGCGTGGCCAGCAGTTCTAATCGTCCCAGATTTTCCAAAATTTGCTGTAATTCAGGAGCAGCTGACACACCAGGGTGTCAAAAAGGGTGTCAAGAGAATAGACAGTTATAGATATCCCCAAATTCCAAATGTTATGGGATCAGGTGTCTCATTTCTGGAAGAGTTGGAAACTTCAGGTACAATTATGAAATCCCAGATTTTCAGACATCTTGCTGAACAAAAGTTCAGAATTTCAAGTTTGGGCTGAGTCAGTTTGGGTTCTTATTTTCATCTTTTTTTCAATAAAACAGAAGCTCTGAGAAACAAAGCTTTAAAAAAAATCGAGTTTTTTACCAGACAACATTGCAGAATATGAAACCCATCCATACTGCGGCCAGCAGTTCTAATTGCCCCAGATTTTCCCATAAATTATTTCACAAATTAACCAAAAAAAACACCAAACCCAACCCCAAATCCTTTGGCTATCACCCCCTGCAACCCAGCTCGATATCCAGCCGCCCGTTGCCATAGCTGCAGCTCAGGAAAATGCATTTTCCTCCCAGGTTTATAAACAGACGCTGCAACAGTGGAGCTCTGGGGAGCGCCACACAAAACCCAGCGGCCCCCAGCAGGTGAGAAACGCCCTGGATGCCCCAGGTGACAAATGCCAGCCCTGGGGACTCCTTCTGGAAACTTGGGAGCCCCAGACATTCCTCTGGGCGATTCCAGACCCTGGCAAGGGGGGCTCGGGGACCTTGGCAAGGAGTAAAAACCACCTGTGCCTTTGATTTCAGCCCGTGGAAACCATCACCGAGTTTCTATGAAGATTTACAAGCCACAGGAGTTTGAGTGGATTGACAGTGAATTTGTCGCAGGGTGGAAAAGTAGAATTTTGGGGGTTTTTAGGATGGGGGTTCAGAAGCCAAGATGGAGGGATTTGGGCACGGGAAGGTTTATCTGGTTCTTTCCCTCTGACTGTCAGCAACCCCAGCTTGCGGTGGGTTTTAAACTTTTCCCCCCACTTCTTGTGCTGGCCTCAATTTTAACCATCCCAGAAATGCTGGAGGAGGGCATGGGTGGTGGAACTTGGATCAGCAGGCTTTGAGGATCAGGGGGACACCGACACTATCCTAATTTTTTAATTTTTAATTATTTCAAAATTTTTTGTGCAAATAGAGCCCTTCCCCGGGGTGGACGGTGACCCAGAAAGCAGCAAAAACTCATCGGGATCAGCTGCATGTTCCCCCAGGAGGATGAACCCTGGAAAATCTGATCTGCCAGGAGGGCAGAGCAGCCCCAGTGCACCCACTCACTGCAGGAGCTTTGGGAATTCTGGATGTTCAGGCTGAAACCTCCAGAAAGCCTTTGCTGCTCCAGCAGGTTTGTTCCTTATGGAAGCAAATGGGTAAATGGTGGAAAAAACCCCAAATGGCATTTTTAATTTAGTTGATGGAAGGGGATTAAATGTTGAAAACCTCTCCAAAGTGGTTTTTTTTTTTTTTGCTCTGGAGTTGTCTCAGGAGAGCTGAGACTGGGATTTTAAAGGTACAAGTGCTCACAAATTGGGGGCACAATTTTCTCATTAATTCAAACGCAGATTCCCTTCCTCACACCCCCTTTTTCACATCCTTGGCCCTTTGCTTCACCACAGAACCCCCAGAGAAGTTTGTTTTCCAAAGGAATCCAGCTCAGCCACAGGATCGCAGCTCGTTCCTGGTGTTTTCCAAAGGAATCCAGCTCAGCCACAGGATCACAGCTCGTTCCTGGTGTTTTCCAAAGGAATCCAGCTCAGCCACAGGATCACAGCTCATTCCTGGTGTTTTCCAAAGGAATCCAGCTCAGCCACAGGATCGCAGCTCGTTCCTGGTGTTTTGCCCTCGCCCAGGCCAGGAATGATGCTGGGGTTGGAGCAGGAAGGACAAACAGGAGGCACAGAAAGAAGGAGCCATCGCTCCATTAATCCCCACCAGACCCCTCTGATCCCCCTTGTCTGCTCCATTTCTTCCCCCCCCTCTCCTTTTTAAAAAAATTAATGAGCCATAAGGACAAGGCTGATAATGAGCTGTTTATTGGCAGGATCACGGGTTGAGGGTGGGATCTGTTGGTGCAGTTAAAGAAAAACATTTCCATTCTGGAGCATCATAAAATGCTGGGCTTCAACAGCGCCTTTTGTGTGGTCAGGGATGGATTTATTAACAGGCTGTGCTCCTGGACCTTGTCTGGATCTTCTGAACAACAGGTTGATTTATTTAGGCTTAGGCTTGGTTCAGTTTCAGCCCTGCCTTGTGCTTTATTTTTGGGGGAAGCTCAGAAAAAATCCGTGTGCGTTGTTCCCAGGATTTCTGATTTAACTCTTCACCAGCTCCTGACTTCTGCTGGGGATTAATTTCTGTTTAAAATAAACACGTCATCACTTAAGTGGATGAAAAAGTTTCTGCTGGCATTGAGCTCCAGGAATCGAGGGTGAGGGGCAGAATAAGCTCAACCCAGCTCAGAAATGACAAATTAAGAACCAGTATTAGCAAAGAGAACTCCTAATGCCTGCGTGGCAGCTCTTACTGAAATTGTGATGCAAATCTGATGGTGGAATCCAGCACAGTGTTATTTCTGTAAAGAAACAGAGCTCAATTTCACCTGCACGGGAGGGGTGAGGTTGTTTTCCTCAATTTTTCCCTGAATTTCTCCCTGCCCAGCTCCTGTTGATGTCTCAGTTTGCAGGGGGACCCCTCCAGCCAGCTCTTTGCTCACCTGGGATGTGAGATTTACACCAGTGCTGCCTGCCAGAACAAACAAAATCCAGGGAAGTTACAGAAATAAGGAATTTCCATCCATAAGGGTGAAATCCTGCAGGATTTAAAGGATGGGACGTTTCAGACCAGGAGAGTCAGCGACAGATGGAGGCTTTAGGGCAGCTCCTCCTTTAGTCCAGGCGATGTTTGTGCCAAGAATTGAGAGTTCCAGGAGGGCTTTTCAAAAGCACATTTGAACAAAAAACACCAGTGTGCCTTGCAGTGCGTTCATTTACTGCCAGGCTTTTCATTTCTGCTGTGAGTGGAAGCTCAGAGTGTCATCTGCTGGGTGCTCTCCTCCGGAGGGGAAGGCAGAGCAGAAGAACCTTGGACATCTCTCAGCTGCTCTCTCCCAAACTCCAAACCTGCTCTAACTCTGCAGAGCCCTGTGAATTCCAGGGGAGCAAAGCACAGGCAGAACCCTGTGAATTCCAGAGGCTGGAAGCACAGGCAGAGCTCTGGGAATTCCAGAGGAGCAAAGCACAGGCAGAGCCCAGTGAATTCCAGAGGAGCAAAGCACAGGCAGAGCCCTGTGAATTCCAGGAGATGCAAACACAGAACCCTGTGAATTCCAGGAGACTGGAAGCACAGACAGAGCCCAGTGAATTCCAGAGGAACAAAGCACAGGCAGAGCCCAGTGAATTCCAGGAGACTGGAAGCACAGACAGAGCCCAGTGAATTCCAGAGGCTGGAGGCACAGACAGAGCTCTGGGAATTCCAACAGGGCTCTGGGAATTGCAGGAGATGCAAACACAGAACCCTGTGAATTCCAGAGGCTGGCAGCACAGGCAGAATCCTGTGAATTCCAGAGGCTGGAAGCACAGACAGAGCCCTGTGAATTCCAGAGGAACAAAGCACAGGCAGAACCCTGTGAATTCCAGGAGATGCAAACACAGAACCCAGTGAATTCCAGAGGCTGGAAGCACAGACAGAGCCCTGTGAATTCCAGAGGCTGGAAGCACAGAGAGAACCCAGTGAATTCCAGGAGATGCAAACACAGAGCCCAGTGAATTCCAGAGGCTGGAGGCACAGACAGAGCTCTGGGAATTCCAACAGGGCTCTGGGAATTGCAGGAGATGCAAACACAGAACCCTGTGAATTCCAGAGGCTGGAGGCACAGAGAGAACCCTGTGAATTCCAGGAGATGCAAACACAGAGCCCAGTGAATTCCAGAGGCTGGAAGCACAGACAGAGCCCGGTGAATTCCAGAGGCTGGAAGCACAGACAGAGCCCAGTGAATTCCAGAGGAACAAAGCACAGGCAGAGCCCGGTGAATTCCAGAGGCTGGAAGCACAGGCAGAGCCCGGTGAATTCCAGAGCCTGGCAGCACAGGCAGAGCCGTGGTTCCCATGCCCAGAGGGCTCTCCTGGAGCTGGCTCAGGGATGGAGCTCCCTGCTGGCACCGCGGGCCCTCAGCAGCTGCCGGTGCCAAAGGCCGGGGCACGAGGCCTCTCCTGGAAATGCTGGGTCTCAACCTTGGCAATCACATCAATAATTCAAGGGCTGGCACGGCTGGACCTCAGCTAAATGTGAACAGCAGGGTTCAGCCCTGGAACTGAGACACTCAGCCCTGCAACTGAGACACTCAGCCCTGGAATTGAGGATTTCAGTCCCAGAATTGAGGATTTCTGCTCTAGAATTGAACATTTCTGCCCTCAAAGTGAGGATTTCTGCCCTGGAATTGAAGATTTCAGCCCCAGAATTGAGCCTCTGAGCTCTGAAATTGAGACACTCAGTCCTGGAACTGAGACACTCAGCCCTGGAAGAGAGGATTTCAGCTCCAGAATCGAGGATTTCTGCCCTGGAATTGAGGATTTCAGCCCCAGAATTGAGCCCCTGAGCTCTGAAATTGAGACACTCAGCCCTGGAATTGAGGATTTCAGCCCTGGAATTGAGGATTTCAGCTCCAGAATTGAGGATTTCAGCCCTGGAATTGAGGATTTCAGCCCCAGAATTGAGCCCCTGAGCTCTGAAATTGAGACACTCAGTCCTGGAACTGAGACACTCAGCCCTGGAAGAGAGGATTTCAGCTCCAGAATCGAGGATTTCTGCCCTGGAATTGAGGATTTCAGCTCCAGAACTGAGGATTTCAGCTCCAGAATTGAGGATTTCAGCCCTGGAATTGAGGATTTCAGCCCCAGAATTGAGCCCCTGAGCTCTGAAATTGAGACACTCAGCCCTGGAATTGAGGATTTCAGCCCTGGAATTGAGGATTTCAGCTCCAGAATTGAGGATTTCAGCCCTGGAATTGAGGATTTCAGCCCCAGAATTGAGCCCCTGAGCTCTGAAATTGAGACACTCAGCCCTGGAACTGAGACACTCAGCCCTGGAATTGAGGATTTCAGCTCCAGAATTGAGGATTTCAGCCCTGGAATTGAGGATTTCAGCCCTGGAACTGAGTATTTCATCCCTGAAATGAAGAACCTCAGCCCTGGAATTATTTCAGCACTGGAATTGAATATTTCAACCCTGGCATTGAGCCCCTCAAACCTGGCTTGACGCTGATTGGCCAATAAGTAAAAACAATTCCCATGAAACCAATGAAACCTGTTGGATAAACAATCTCCAACCACATTCCAAAGCAGCAAAACACAGGAGAAGCAAATCAGAGAATGATTGTTTTCATTTTTTTCCCCCCCCCCTCTGAGGC
The DNA here is from genome assembly GCF_037042795.1 of Molothrus aeneus. Taxonomy (NCBI): domain Eukaryota; kingdom Metazoa; phylum Chordata; class Aves; order Passeriformes; family Icteridae; genus Molothrus; species Molothrus aeneus. Next base: position 1,486,210 of record NC_089674.1, on the reverse strand, counting down.
TTCTCAGCTTCCCAGGGATTTTGGAAAAATCCAAAGGAATTTCTGGAAATTTTCAAAAAACGTGACTGTGACAGCACCTGAGTGAAATCTGTGGTGATTCAGCAACTGCTGCACATGGAGTTGAGCTGTACTCCAGGTTGGGAATTACTACATCCCTCCTACTCCTGAAGCTGATCTGCAGGTAGTTTAGAAAATAACCATTAGTGCTCATATTTATCTAAGTATACATTTGTCTCTCCTAAAACCCTTTCATGAGGGGGCCAAGTGCTTTTTCCCCAGGACTTTGTTCTCCAGAACCTGCTCGCACAAATCAACACAATGCCCCAAACACGCTGCAAACACAAATGAGATTGATAGGAAAGAGTTCAGTGAGCAGCGCTTGGAATGGGGTCCATAATGGGCTTTTTAATTAAATGAATTCAGTCATTTCATCGAGGCAGTTCTCATTACTGGGCCAATATTGAGCTGACCATTTCCTTCTAATTGCATTGTGTTTTCCTCTAAGAGGCCCTGGTTTGGGGCTGATTTGGATGGATTGGTACGTGATCGTGTCCTGACACCTGGCGCACACAGAGCGGGCGGAGCAGCTCTGATTCCTAAATGAAGCTGTTAAACATCCCGTGGAACGCAGGGGAGCTGCTCGCTGCAGCCTGCCCTGGCTGGCCCTGGCCCCGCTGCCCTGCTGCAGTGTTTATAGAACTCCAGATATTTGCATTTCTTCGCCCGGCAGAGCGAATTTTATTAAATCCATTGTGTTCCCACTCGAAAGATGGGATCTGTTCTCTGCTGCATGTGGGAGACTTCAAGGGGATGTGGATTTCCTACCAGAACTCAGAAAAAAATTTTCCTTCTTTCCTCACTTTCCCACATATTTTACACAGGGGTCACATCTTTACTGATTTAACAGAATCATAATTCTCAGAAAATTGTGTTTCCTTCTTTTTCCAGAGTCCTTCTGTCCTATTTTTTAACATTCAAAGAGAAATACTGATTGTCCTTGGATCAAACCTTGGAAAAGCCAAGGAGTGACGTGGAAAAGAGGAGAAACTCTTGGGAGACTGGGAATGTTTGAGGAACTCTGACTTCTGCACCCTAAAGTAATAGTAATAATAGTAATAGTAATAATAATAATAATAATAATAATAATAATAATAATAATAATAATAATAATAATAATAATAATAATAATAAACGATAATATTAATTATGAGTTCTTTATCTCATAAGTTATTTAACTCATTTCTCTAACTCATAAATCAAATATAATAATAATAATAATAATAAATTTGAGTTCTTTAACTCATTAGTTATTTAACACGTTACTCTAACTAACAAGTCAAACATATAATAATAATAATAATAACAATAATAATAACAATAATATTCATTATGAGTTCTTTAACTCATTAGTTATTTAACACATTACTCTAACAAGTAAAAAAAAAAAATAATAATAATAATAATTCTGAGTTTCCTCCTGTAGGCCCTGCCCTTTCACAAGGAAAGGAAATATTTCTGTCCTTTTCCATCTTCTTTGCTGCTCCTGTTTTAATGGGGGAGCTCACTTTGGAAATTCAGTGGGAGCAGTGCACAAAGAGTTCTTGCAGCAGCTTGAATTTCTTATTATTTTTTTTTTCACCCAAAGATAGTGGTGTTATCAACTCACCAGGGTCAAGCTTACTGTAATCCTCTGCTCCAAGCTCCCATTTGAGCAAAACTCTTTTACCAAAGTTAATGGAACGTTTTGTGAGGGTTTTAATCCTGTTTGAGAAGGAGTAGCTCTGATCCCAGGCTCCAAATCACTCCAGGAGCTGGGAGCAGGTCTTGGAACGTTGGTTCCATCTGGATTTGGGTGGTTTTGTTGTCAGGAGTCAAACACAGTCAGCCTCCAGAGGGTGAGGGGTTCAAACAGTTAAAGCTCTGTTTTACCCACACAGCTGCACAAGCGCTTTGATAGGAACAGCTAAAAATGTCAAAGCACAATTTAAAAATGTTAATTAAGTTTCAATCTTTGTGGACAACATTGTTAATCACGGTAAGTGAGTAAAGCAGCAACCCTTGGGTGTTCTCACTGTCACTTCCTATTGAGCAGCAGCTCTTTCCCACTCTTGTCACTTCAGCTTACTCCAGTCTGCCCATTAAAAATCCCTTTATACTGGTTCTGTGGCCAGGAACTTCTGTTAAACGTTCAGCAGCAGTTGGGAGGTTTAATCTTCATCATTTTCCCCTTTTTTATTTCGAGTTTGAATCATCACTGTGGCTCTGGGGGTGTCCCAAAGGCTCTGTGAAGGTTCAGAGATTTAAACTTGAAGGAGCTGCTCGGGTGGAGGGGTCACTGCCAGGACAGAGCCGTGGGGCTGGTCCAGGGAGGTGCTGCTGCTCTGGGGCTGGGAATGGCTCAGGAGCTGGGGCACCGGGGGGCAGGGGGGCACTGCTGGCATCAAACTGGGCAGGCGGGCACTGGTGGCACTGGTTTCACTCAGATTGAGCACTGGTGGCACTCAGGTTGGGCACTGGTGGCACTCAGGTTGGGCACTGGTGTCAGATTGAGCAGGGGGGCACTGGTGGCACTCAAATCAGGCACTGGTGGCACTCAGGTTGAGCACTGGTGGCACTCAGATTGAGCAAGGGGACACTGGTTTATCTCAGACTGGGCACTGATGGCACTGGTTTCACTCAGGTTGGGCACTGGTGTCAGATTGAGCAGGGGGGCACTGGTGGCACTCAAATCAGGCACTGGTGGCACTCAGACTGCGCCTGGTTTATCTCAGACTGGGCACTGGTGGCACTCATTGGTCAGGGGGGCACTGGTGTCACTCAGACTGGGCAGGGGGGCACTGGTGGCACTCAGATTGAGCACTGGTTTATCTCAGACTGGGCACTGGTGTCACAGATTGGGCAGGTGGGCACTGGTGTCACTCAGATTGGGCAGGTGGGCACTGGTGGCACTCAGATTGGGCACTGGTGGCACTCATTGCTCAGGGGGGCACTGGTGGCACTCAGATTGGGCAGGTGGGCACTGGTGTCACTCAGATTGAGCAGGTGGGCACTGGTGGCACTCAGATTGGGCACTGGTGGCACTCATTGCTCAGGGGGGCACTGGTGGCACTCAGATTGGGCAGGTGGGCACTGGTGTCACTCAGATTGGGCAGGTGGGCACTGGTGGCACTCAGATTGGGCACTGGTGGCACTCATTGCTCAGGGGGGCACTGGTGGCACTCAGATTGGGCAGGTGGGCACTGGTGTCACCTCCTTCCTGCACGGGTTTGCCAGCCTGTCCTCAGATAATTTTCCCATCCCTTTCCATTCCCTCGTGGATTGGGATAATTTTTCCATCCCCTCATGGATGGGGATCATTTTCCAGATTTAGATCCAGATTCAGATCCAGATACATATCCAAATTCTGATCCAGATTTAGATCCAGATTCTGATCCAGATTTAGACACGGATTCAAATCCAGATTCAGATCCAGATTCTGATCCAGATTCAGACCCATATTTAGATCCAGATCCAGATTTAGATCCGCATTCAGATCCACATTCAGATCCAGACCCAGATCCCAATTTAGATTCAGATTTAGATCCAGATCCAGATCCAGATTTAGATCCAAATCCAGATTTGGATCCAGTGGGACCAAAGCTGCAGTGAACCCTGGAACCTGCTGCCCCTCTGGGTTGCCCATGAAATTCATTACAAAAATCCCTTCTTGCAACTTTTTGTTTTCCTCTTCTGAGGGCAATCTCAGAACCTCTGAAATCTGTCTGGACAGGGGCCCTTTAATTAACAATTTTTGCCTCAATCAACTGCCTCTCACATCTGGGAGCTCCGAGGTGAATCAGCTTTAATTAAATGTTCTCCACACTTCCAGAAGATGCCAAAGCATCCTGGTGCAGATATTGAAGATGGGATTTCCAAAATCCCGCTTGGCTGATCTCCTCTGCCTGCAGTTGACAATTCTCAGTGGTCTGAATGTTGTTTGTTGATCTTGCTCTAAATTAAATTGTTGCCCCATGTGGTGCTCAGGCAAATGGGCAGGGAGGGAGCTCAAAAAATCCCAATTCTGATCCTTCTCACCCACTCTTTTCTTCTCTTTGTACACCCATGATTCAGTGAATTGAAAGAAAAGAAAATACAGACTCAGGGAGAACAAACAGGGAATTCCTCTCAGCTTCTGAAAGTGCAGAATTAAGAAAAAACACAAAAATGCAGAGCTGGGAAATTCTGAGCCAGAAGTCAAAGGCTTCATGCAGATGCTACAACAAAGTTAAAGGATCTTTGATAGGAATCAAATGGAACAATTCCTTTGTGATGTTTCTGTTCACCAGCGAGGGTGGGAAGAGGGTTCCCTTCAGGCCATGGCCTTTCCCATCTCTCTATAAGGGTCCCTGGGTGGGAAATAAATGAGATTTTTGGCCTAACCAGAAATTTTAAGCACAGTGGGTGCTTAAGAAAGTGGTGTTTCATCCATTTGGAGCTTTCAGTGCCTGGAATTACCCTGTAGCAGGCAGTGGGTGGTGCAGGAAAATAAAGCTGTTTGCTTTGTCCTTCTGATTGGGTGGAAACACAAATAATGTGGTGCTGAGAACACTTCAGACTGCATTGAAATGAAGTTACTGGGTATGAAACACTGAAATTATGGGCAATGAAACCTTAAAGGTTTTGTTACGGTGTTCAAAAGCCACAAAGGAAATGGGGTGAGGAATTAACATCGAGAAATGAGGCACCAGATAATGTGGGAGCTGCTCCAGGAGGCTCTGCTCAGAGCTGGACGTTCTCCATCACCCCCTTGACCAGAACCACTGAAAACACAACAAAAACAGGGCTGGGGGCAAGCTGAGCTCCTCTGGGCAGCCCAAAACCCCCAGGCATGCAGTGGAGGAGCCAAAGCTGTGTCTGGGGGAGTTCAGGGCAGCCCTTGGGGATGGAGGGAGGGATGCTCATCTCTGTCCTGCTGGCTGCTCCTGCATTGCAGCCCCAGGAGAGGGATGAGGAGAGCTGAGGGCAGGGACTTGGTGGAAACTTGTGTAAATCAGAAGATTTGTGGAGCAGGGAGGTGTGACCGTGTTCGCAGGGGTTCTTGGGGTGAGGGAGGAGACGAGGATCTGACTCCGTGTTCCAGAAGGCTGATTTATTATTTTATTATATATATTACATTAAAACTGTACTAAAAGAATAGAAGAAAGGGTTTCATCAGAAGGCTGGCTAAGAATAGAATAGGAAAGAAGGAATGATAACAAAGGTTTGTGGCTCGGCTCTCTGTCCGAGACAGCTGGGCTGTGATTGGCCATTCATTAGAAACAACCACATGAGGCCAATCCCAGATCCACCTGTTGCATTCCACAGCAGCAGATAATCAATGTTTACATTTTGTTCCTGAGGCCTCTCAGCTTCTCAGGAAAAAAAAAAATCCTAAGGAGAGGATTTTCCATAAAATGTGTCTGTGACAGGGAGGGCTTTGCCAAACTGGCGCCTCTGGTATCTCCTCCAGGTTCCTCCTGTCGGCTTTTCAGCTCCAAGCCCTGACAGGTACCGAGGGCTTTTATTGGGTTTTCCCCAACCTAAATTGCTTTTTGTGACAGAATCCTGAATGGTTTGGGTTAGAAGGACCTCAAGGCTCACCTAATTCCAGCCCTGCCATGGGCAGGGACACCTTCCACTGTCCCAGGGTGCTCCAAAGCCTGTCCAGCCTGGCCTCGGGCACTTGCAGGGGCAGCCAGAGCTGCTGTGGGCAAAATGAGGGGAAAGAATTAGTAGGAATGGAAATTTTATTTCTAACATTTTCTATAAATATAAATATAAATATAAATATAAATATATAAATAAAAACATAAATATAAATATAAATATAAATATAAATATAAATATAAATATAAATATAAATATATAAATATATACTATATACTATATAATATATAATATATTATATATTATATATTATATATTATATATTATATATTATATATTATATATTATATATTATATATTATATATTATATATTATATATTATATATTATATAATGAATTACATATTCTATATTATATATAGAAAAATACATAATATATTTTTAATATATATAATTTTAGATAATACATATTAATACATAAAACATTTATATATTTAATATATAGCATTTAAAATAATATATATGAATATACATAATAATTATAGTTATAATTAAATTCGATTATCACGACACTATAATTCTAGGACTGATGCTCTCTTGCAGCACCTGGCTCGATTTCGGGTGCACCCACCCTGCTGGTGGGGACCATTCCCCATAATCTGTGCTGCAGCAGCCCCACCTTTCCAGGGTCTTTAAGGTCAAACACCGCCCTGGTGTTGTCCTTTCCAACACAGGACACTGGTTTTGTCCTTTCCTCCCTAAATTGTGGCTCGTGGAGAACTGGCTGCTCCCACCAGATCAGCTGCTCCTCTTTGTGTTCCCCACCACCACCGCATCCACTGGGTTCACCTCGGTTGTTTTCTAAGTTCTCTGCCACCTGATCATCCACAGGAGGAGGCTGTGAAAGGAGAGAAGGAACAGAATTTTTCCTAATGAGACCACAGCCAGGTGCAGGAGGGGAAACTTCCCACTAAGAGTGTGCATTGTGCCTAGAAAAATTACTAAAATCTTCTTCTAATCCTCCTCAAAGATCAATCTCTTAATCTCTCTGACAGTGGAACTGACTAATCACCTGAATAGGATTTAAAGCCGCCGAGACACTGACAAGATTTTAAGCTGGGAATAATTTGCAGGGGTTTTGTTTGGTTTGGCTGCTCTTAATTGTCCAGCAAAGCTTCCCTTTCCCATTTCTTGATTTATCTTTTTGTCCCCTGGAAGCAGAAATTAGAAAGGCAAAAAAGCTGTTATGGTGTTAATTACAAGTGCAACAGCTGGAAAACTGTTTAGGAGATAAAAATCACTCCAGACTTTGTGATCATGTGGATTTTTCAGGTCTGTTTTTAGTTAGTTTTAGTTAGTTTTGCATAACAAATACAAGTCTGGAACCTCAGGCTACTGCACTTGAGTCTCCTTCCCCATTTGGGAAAAGAGTTTCCTGCGTGTAACACATTTAGTCTCTTCCTTAGGAGATGATGAATTTTGAATTGTCATTGTATTTTTTTTTCCTGGGTTTGGTTTTTTTCCTGGGTTTGGTTTTTTCCCTTTTCTCAGCAGCAGAGCTGTGTGTTTTGACCTGGACACCCTCAGCAGGAAAGCTGCTGGAGTCCCACGTGTTGCACAGAGCTGGACCTGTGGGATCTCCACAAAAATGTCTTTGGATCTCTGGCTCTAGGGCAAGGAAGAAATTGCAGAATTTTTATGATGAGTCCCCTTTACAATAGGAAAGAGTGGAAACAGGCTTCAAAAAATGCACACAGGCACCTAATGAAGCTTTTTTAATGAGTTTAAAAACGATCTCAGATAATTTCAGATCTCCTCCTGAAAGCACGTGGGAGCTGGACAATCTCGATTACAGTTTGCCCTTGGAAATGGCATCAAAACGTGCAATTACAGCCACCAAAACCCCTTTGTGAACTTGGCTGGGTGTCTCAGACACTATTCCCCAGCTGGTTGATTTAATTTTGTGTCGCTCCCTTCTTGCCAGAGTAAACAACTCCCCAGGATTTTGGAAGGAGGCTGAAAATACCTCGAGCTGAGCCTTTCTTGTGTGCTCGGCGAATTTCCTACACCTTCCCTCAGATACCTGGTCCCTTTTTTCCTTCCCTCCAGCACCCAGGCCCTTCCTGCAGCTCCTGTCAGCCGTTCCCAGCTGAACAGAATAATTTCCCCTCCTCGGCTGACAGCAGCTGTCATTAGGAAAATTGCAGGGGCCAACTCTGACAGGATTCACACAATGGGGGAAGTTCGGCTTCTCACAGGCTCCGAGGAGCCCGGGCTCTTCAGCACATCTTGTCACTGGGAACATGAGCTCATCTCCTCCCCAGGAGAAGCTGGCAGGATGAGAAAATTATTTCTGACAGATCTGAAACAGCCCCGGTGACATCCTCCAACAATAAAATCTCTGCCAGGGGCTGGGCGGGGGGGGGGGGGGAAGAGAGGGAAAAACGGTCTAATGAAAAAATTGTGGTTAAAAAAACCCCAAAAAACAACAAAATGGGTGAGCGCTTAAACTGAAGGATTCTCAGCTTCTTGTTTAGGATTCATTGCTCTTCCCTGGGTTAAATATTCACAGCTGGTGATGATCCAGGGATCCTTTGCCTGCAGGATGCTCCTCAGGACTGGAGGATCCTCGGAGCTGGAGTTGGGTCCTTTCAGCAGGAGGTGTTTGGACATCAGGGATCCAGGGCAGCAGCAGAAATGCGTGGCGTTATCCTGGAATTGCCTGGCAGTCTGGAATTGCCTGGCAGTCTGGAATTGCCGGGCATTGGCCTGGAATTGCCTGGAATTCAGGAATCTCCTGGCATTCCGGAATTCTCTGGCCTTATCCTGGAATTGCCTGGCATCCTGGAATCCTCTGGCATTGTTCTGGAATTGCCTGGATTATGGAATTCTCTGGCATTCTGGAATTCTCTGGCATTGTTCTAGAATTGCCTGGATTATGGAATTCTCTGGCATTCTGGAATTCTCTGGCCTTATCCTGGAACTGCCTGGCATTCTGGAATCCTCTGTCAGTCTGGAATTCTCTGTCAATTTGTTCTGGAATTTCTGGACATTCTGGAATTCTCTGGCATTTCTAAGAAATCCAGAACTCCCTCCCCTCGTTTTACCGCCGTGCCTGGATCATCCTCCTCAAAGCCAACGGTGACGCAGGAAATCATTGAGGGATGTGAAAACTGAGGCTGCTGCATCTTGGGTTCTGCTCATCCTCTGGGAATGCAGGGCAGGAGAAAGCTGCTCCTCTGGGAATGCAGTGGGCAAAGGCTGCTGGGGTGTCCCAAATGTCAGATTGTATCCAGGCAGGAATGCTTGAAACCTCAGATTGTATCTGGGTAGGAATGTTTGAAACCTCCAATTGTATCTGGGTAGGAATGTTTGAAACCTCCAATTGTATCTGGGTAGGTATCCTTGAAATCTTAGATTGTATCCGGGTAGGAAATCTTGAAATCTTAGATTGTATCCGGGTAGGAATGTTTGAAAACTCAGATTGTATCCGGGTAGGAATGCTCGGCTCCTCCCCCTGGGCGGAGCATCTCCCAATGGGATGATGGAATTTTATCAGCCGTGCAGGGGACACTCAGTGGCGCATGAACAGGAGATAATTAATAATTAATGGCCCATTAATAGAATATATCTCCTGGAGGGAGGATGGGCTGCGGAAGAGATAAAGAAAACTGCCCAATGAACAGAAGAGAACTGCCCCAGCTCTGACAGATGGTGACAAAATACACAGTTCCCAACCTCAGGCACTGATCCACAGCACACAGACCCCAGGCAGCTCCAGGAACCTTTTCCCTTCCCTTAATCACTGCCAGGACCTTGCTTTTATCAGGAACTGCCGATCTGAAGGTGGCAGGTTGTGCTTCACACCACACACTTGAAATAAAATACGAAATAAATGAAATAAAACCATTGCACACATCCCAATCCTGGCTCCTCAGAGCCGCAGCCGCAGAGTGGGAATGAGCACACATGTTCCAGGGAACAGTTTTCTGTCACAATGTGCAATTTCATTAAAACTTCAAGCATTTCATGGAAACATTTCTCTGCTGGCAGAGCGACTTTATAATTCAAAACATCTTCTTCAAGGGTTCCCACTTCATTCTGAGAATATTCTGATATTTGGTGGTGTTGAGATGGAATAATTTTGTTTTGCCATTTACAGCGAATTCATTCAGTGTTTACATTAAATGAACACATCGCTCTGATTACGTGGGGGTTTATTTTTGAAAGTTTACCCCGTAAAACAGATTTGGTTTGTGTTTGGGATGAAAGGGATGAAAGCACCTCATTGCAGCCTGTCCTTGAAATACCCACAGCCTGCAGGAAAATTCAGCCCCTTGTGCTGCTTGGTCACAGATTTTGGGGATGCAGGTTGGGGATTTTGGGGCAAAAAAAACACACGAAGTTCAGGGAATTAAAGGCTTGCACAGACAGGACCAAGCAGAGTCCACATCTGTGTCCACTCCAGCTTGGCAGCAGTGAAAGCCTGGGGTCCTTTAAAATAGGAATTAAAAAAATAGGAATTGGTAAAAAATAAAATAGGAATTGGTGCAACAGAACCAATCTGGGAATTTATTTTGGAGCAGCTGGAACCAGTATCAGCCTGGTGGGATTATGTGGGAGCAGCTGATTGGGGCTGAGCCAGGGTGGGAGAGCTGGGAATGTTCACCTGGAGAAGGGAAGGAGCCAGGGAGAGCTTCCAGCACATTCCAGGGCCTGAAGGGGCTCCAGGAGAGCTGAGGAGGGACCGGGGACAAGGGATGGAAGGGACAGGACACAGGGAATGGCTTCAAAGTTATGGAGAGTAGGATTTGATGGGATTTTGGGAAGGAATCCCTGGCTTTGAGGGTGATGGAATTCCCAGAGCAGCCGTGGCTGCCCCTGGATCCCTGGCAGTGCCCAAGGCCAGGCTGGAGCCACCTGGGACAGTGGGAGGTGTCCCTGCCATGGCAGGGGTGGCACTGGATGGGATTTAAGATCTTTCCAACCCCAACCATTCCACATTTCTATGCTAATTCTGTTTCTCATCCTCCAAAAATGCTCCTTATGCATCCATTCTTTTTATTAACTTTATTCAGTTTTTTTTTTCTTTTTAAAGAATAATTCATATTCAGTGCAGAATGGTGATAAAGTGCAAAACTCATCAATTATTCAGGCTATTTATGCAGATTTTAAAGTCAGAGACATTATGTGGCTTTCTCTCTTTCAAGAGAAATTGAAAAGGAATTTAAGAGGAGAAGAACGTTTTCCAGAGCTGAGGTTGGGAGTTCAGCTCTTTGGGATTGTTCTGCGCGTTTGGGTTGTTTGGGTTTGCTGTGTGTTTGCCAACCCCCTTTGGAGAAGTCAATAAGGAGGTGACTCAAACAATCAGAGCTGGGAGAGCACCAAAACCCACAGGATTTGGATAATCTGAGTATTCCTGGTGTCTGCCACAGTGGGCAGAGCACAAAACAGGGACACAGCAGCCACCAGTTGAATTCTCAGCTTGGATTTTCCCTGAAATTATTTAATTATTTTGTCCCCCACCTCTTTATTTCCTGGTAAACTATTATTCTTATTCTTATTCTTATTCTTATTAATAACAGTAATAATAATAATAATAATAATAATAATAATAATAATAATAATAATAATAATAATAATAATAATAATAATAATTTCCCATTGTAAAGGTGTTAATTGAGTTAATTTAACCAGCAGTCAATCAGCTGATGTGGGTTGGTAAAAAATACTTATTTTGGGTTTATAATACTTATAATGGGTTTAAATGGGTCCAAAATCTTGGGTTTATTCATTCCAAAATAAATCCAAGACTTTGGACCCATTTAAACCCATTTTTCTCATCAAAAACCTGTTTTATTTCAGGATCTCTGTGTCATTTCCAGGTTTCTGCCTGGCCAGTGTCTTGCACTAAACCTTTTACTCACTGGGCTCCCTTTTCCTGGGGAACTCACTGGACACAAGGGAATAACGTGGGAGGAAGCAAATCCTGAATTTCTTCTTTTTTAGCAGCATCCCCCTGAGCCAGGCGTGGAGTGGCTGCATTCTGGGGCCACTTAAGTGTTTCCCACATAATCTGGAATTTATTTTTTTTGTTGTTGTTGTTCATTTTTGTCGCGCCCCGATGTCACGGAGAGCTCAGGATGCAAATCTCTGCTCCGAGGCAATGAAATGATGACTCCAACGAGTTCTGGGCAAATCTTTGAGGGGAATTTGGCTAAAACCCAATTAAATCACAGGAGGGATAAAGCACTGGGGATGGCTATTTAAAACCTGCCCTGTGGTGCCTCTGGCTGTGTTAGGAGCTGCTGTCACTTGTCGGCCAATATAAGATTTTAATGGTTAAATGCTGCCTTTGTCCGTGGGGACAGCGATGAACTCCTTAAATCAAGAGGCTAATTAATTTTCCTGACAGGCCCTGCAAGCTCTCAATTGAGATTTCAGCCCTCACAGAGATGGGATTTGACAGTTTGCATGTGCCTCCTCCCACCTCCCCCCGCAAAGCCAGGACTTGCTGAGTCGGACTCAACAAATCCCCGGAACAGCCCGGAATGAGATTGGGCTTTAATCTGCAATAAAAACTTTGGAAACGACTCCTTCAAACGCTTCCAGAGCTTGGAAACGCATCCATAAATACCCAATTCATGCAGAAAGCTCCCAAATCCTATTGGGAAAGGTCATTTATTCCAAAACCTGCCATTGAGCTCCGTTGCCGAGGAAATTTCAGGATGGTTTGGATGTGGCAAAGTTTGGAAGCAGAGGGAGAGGAGGGAAGCTCTGGATGGGAGCTCTCAGCCCTTTGCTCCTCCTCTCTGCTCCCTGGATGCCTTTGGGACTTCGTGGTTCTCCTTTTCCCGGTCAGAAATGCTGAAACAGCGCTGGGGTGAGTCCTTTTGCAGGTTTATCCCTCTGGGAAACCACTCACCCTCCCAACCTACAACCCTCTGGGCTTTTCGGGCTGAACATTTCTGGTTTTTTAATGTGCAGTTAAAAACTGTGCGTTAAAAGGTGTGTCCAAGGGCTTTTTTGGCTGAATATTTCTGATTTTTTCAATGTACAGTTCCCCTTGAGCCAACTTGATTCACCGCTGGATGAATTTGGGTGAAAATTGAGACAGAGAAATCTGAAAGTTTTGATTCTAAGTTTGAAAGTTTGATTTTTTGTTTGATTTTTTTTTCATTCTAAGTTTGAAAGTTTGAACTTCTAGGGAATTCCTTATATTCTGTGTGCCCAATGGAGCCGGGCTGGGAGAGCTGGGGGTGTTCAGCTCAGGAAGGGAAGGATCCAGGGAGAGCTTCCAGCACATTCCAGGGCCTGAAGGGGCTCCAGGAGAGCTGGAGAGGGACCGGGGACAAGGGATGGAGGGACAGGACACAGGGAATGGCTTCAAACTGGGAAAGGGGAGATTTAAACGGGATTTTGGGAAGGAATTCCTGGCTGGGAGGGTGGGGAGGGGCTGGGATGGAGCTCCCAGAGCAGCTGTGGATCCCTGGAAGTGCCCAAGGCCAGGCTGGAGCCCCCTGGGACAGTGGGAGCTGTGGGACCCATGGTGGGACTGGATGGGCTTTGGGGTCTCCTCCAACCCAAACCATTCCAGGATTCCATGGGCAGGTTTGGGATGGGATTTTGGGAAGAAATATTGGGAGAGGGGCTGGGATGGAATTCCCAGATTTGCTGTGGCTGCCCCTGGCAGTGCCCAAGGCCAGGCTGGAGCCACCTGGGACAGTGGGAAGGGTCCCAGGGTGGCGTTGGGTGGGATTTAAGGTCCCTTCCCACCCAAACCATCCCAGGGTTCTGCGATTCCAAGCGCAGCTGAAGGAATGCGGTGCCTGAGCCACGGGGTTTGTTCAGGAACGTTTCCTTCAGAACTCCTGAGGCAGAAGTTGTGTTCTGAGCGAGGATGGGCTGTGCTGGGTGAGGCTAACGAGGATGAGGTCAATTATCTCCTGTGGTCCAGCCTGTGCCCCCAGCACAGAGGGCACGCAGGGATCAGGCTGGGAATGGCTTTTGGAATGTGCCAGGCGAGCTTCAAGGGCCTTTTAGGGCAGTAAATGCCAGAGACAGAGAGCAAACCGTGATTTGGGAAAGTAAATACGGACAAGAAACGTGTGGCTTCTCCCCTGCAGTGCCACTCTCTGATAGCTCAGATTTATTGGTGCTTTTATTGTCACTTTTCATTCCCCTGGCTGCCTCCCCCACACTCTGCTCAGCAGCTCTGCACTCATCACAGCAAAGTGACTCAGGTTCAGTTAATATTAATTTTAATATTAATATTGCCATTTCACTTCCCATATGGAGACAACAATCCTTTCTTTTCCTTGTCCCTCTCCTGTTCTTTTTTATTCTACACTTGTGGCTCTTTAATCTTCCACTTTTAAGGAAATAAATTGCATGTGACAATCCAGGTGTGGTGAATTCAGAAGGAAGGAGCTCCATATTCAGTTCAGCGAGGAACTCTAGAATTTATAATTTATAAATCCAGAATAATTTATAATTTATAATCCCAGAGCAGTTTGGGTTGGGACAAACCTTAACACCCATCTCGTTCCCCCCATGCCATGGGCAGGGACACCTTCCACCAGAGCCCCACCCAATAAATTTAACTTTAGGAGATAAAATCAGATTATTTTGCAAGAGGAGCTGAGTTTTGGGAGGGAGCAGGATGAGTCAATCGATTTTTAAGGAAATAAATTGCATGTGACAATCCATGTGTGGTGAATTGGGAACAGTAGTTTTCCTGGGAGAAAATTTCCATTTTCTGGGGGCAGCTCTTGCTGGGATGCACTTCCACGCATTCCCTGGTCTGGTTTTTGCCTCCTGGATCCCATTTGTGTCAGGAATATCAGCTCTGGGTCAAGGAATCAGCTCTGTGCTGTGTCGCCACAGAGGCTGATGGCAAGGGGAGGGTGAGGAATGGAGCAGGGCAGGGGCTCTGCTGGAAATGCTGAGCTGGATTGCTGGGAATGACTGATGGAAACACATTTCACCTGCAGGAAGGCTTCACTCAGCCACACTGCTGACTCAAATGCTCTGTTACAAAGTGAGGCCAACAGCAATCAGCTTATTCATAAGTTAAATATTCTCTGGAGCCATAAATCTCCGCAGGTTAAAGCACCCGAGTTCCTCGCTCGAGACAGATTTGAAATTCTCCTTGGCACCAGTGGATGGAGTTTGATGGAAAGGTCACTTGTCAGGATTGGGGATTGTTCTGAAGGGAGCAGGTGTTTTATCACAGAGATTTGCTGTGCGTTCCTGATTTACATCCAGAGGCACAGTGGCAACCAGCAGGCTGGGAGGGGAGGCAGCTGGGGAGGAGCAATGAAACCCAAGTGTGGAGGGAATTGGGCAGGAGGGAGCCAGAGGCTGGTGCAGAGTTAAGGAAGCTGAGCCAGCTGGGTTAAATCCTGAGTTAAACCCAATGCTGATCCTTCTGTCAGCTCAGGGAGGCACAGGAAAATCCAGGAGTGAGACCGAGCTTCTGTCCTGTCCTGTGCCCAGCCTACAGCACCTCACCCTGTCCATCAGGGCTGGCTCTGGAGCTCCACCAGCTTTTGGAGCTCCACCAGTCCCTGGAGCTCCACCAGCCTCTGGAGCTGCAATGGTCTCTGGAGCTCCACCAGCCTCTGGAGCTGCAATGGTCTCTGGAGCTCCACCAGCCTCTGGAGCTGCAATGGTCTCTGGAGCTCCACCAGCCTCTGGAGCTGCAATGGTCTCTGGAGCTCCACCAGGCTCTGGAGCTCCACCAGCCTCTGGAGTTCCACCGGCTTCAGGACCTCCATCGGCCTCTGGAGCTCCACTGGCCTCAGGAGCTCCACCAGCCTCTGGAGCTGCAATGGTCTCTGGAGCTCCACCAGCCTCTGGAGCTCCACCAGCCTCTGGAGCTCCACCAGCTTCAGGAGCTCCACCATCCTCTGGAGCTCTACCAGCTTCAGGAGCTCCACCGGCCTCTGGAGCTCCACCAGCTTCAGGAGCTCCATCAGCTTCAATGGTCTCTGGAGCTCCACCAACCTCTGGAGCTCCACCAGCCTCTGGAGCTCCATTTGTATTTATGTTTCTATATATATATTTAATATTTATTTATATTTATATTTACGATATTTATATCTAATTTTATATCAAAATTTATTTTAATTTCTATTAAAGCCTCCTCATAAATTTTATGTTAGAATAGTAATTTTTATTCCCTTAATTTTGTCTGGCCTCTCTTTTTAGAAATTTTTATTCCCTCAATTTTGTCTGACTGTTTTTAGGTACTCCCAAAAGGCATCAGGACGAGCCCTGCTGTTCCCACATTTCCCATTTCCATCCCCTCCTGAGGTTTCCCTCAGAGCACAACAGCAGCAGAACCTTCCTCCCCACTGATATTTCCAGTTTTTCTCCCGAAGTATCCTCCAAACCTATTCCCACTCCTGTGGATTGTTGCTATTCCCCAGTGGCAGGCTCCCTCTGCAGAGTTTCTAATGTAAAGAATCGGATGATTAAATATTTGACAAGTGCATTCAGCACTGAAATACTAATAAATTGCATTATCTCTGGGGGCAGAGGGTTATTTTTTTGTCATTTTAACAGCAGAATAATGATGCTTTTGGAAGGTTACAGTTTCGCTGCCTGTAGGAGCAAGTGAATCTTCCTTTCTTTTCAATAAGATTTTAATATAATTTGCAACCATTGTTAACTTGTCATATTCTTCCCTCCCCCCCCCTAAAAAAAAATCCTCCATTCCTTTAAAAACTCTGTCTGCTTATGAGCCTTGTGCTTTTAAAACTTCATTTTTCTGTCATTGAGCAGAGGTGAATTCCAGATTCGTTGTGGCAAGAGGAAGAAATCTTTAAATTCTTCTTTAAATTCTTTAAATTGGCACCGAAGGAATCTCTGGTGCCATTTGTTGGTTTCTGAAAGGAATCAGCTTATTTCGAGTTCTAAACATGAATTTCCTTTTTCCGCCCACCTGTGGCAGGGGCAGGTTGGTGTCTGGATGCGCTGCTCAGGGTTCTGATGCTCCAAAATTTGCCCTCTGATTATTCCAGCTCCCGGGCCAAGGGGTTTTCCCAGGATCAGGAAATATTTGGATGATTTAGGAGCTTCTTCCCTCCACCCTGTATTGTTTTCCCCCTTGGCCAATCAGTTTGGGACGGGGAGGCAATATTTAAACGAGCAGAAAATCATTAGATGATTTACAAAACACTGGAACCCCACGACGAGACCGTGAGGCTCCTTTTGGAGCAGAAAATGATTTAATTATTCCTCGCCCTTCCAAACATTCGTCTTGCTAAAAATGAAAACGATTTCAGGGCCAGGCAGAAAATTGGGCCCCGTGTTAATATTTGCTGGAAATGAACAAACAGCAGAGCGTCACTGGGTTCCTCTGCTGGGCTGAAAAAAAAAAAAAAAAAAAGAAAAAAAAATTAAATATATTCTAGGGTCTCTTTAATGCACAACAGTTTTTCAAGGCTGATCAGGATATTCTCTAAGCCTGCTTGGGCTTTGTGTTTTAATTTAGGCACGGCTGTGTTCGTGTCTGGTGGAATTATTCTCCCTTTCCTTCCTCTTTTGGCGCTGAGTTTGTTGCAATATTCGCACCGGCGTCGGAGAGGTGTTGCCAGCGTCACCAGGGAGGTGACACCGTGTGCTGTCCCCTGCTCTCCATGGGACCTGGGCAGTGGGGTGGCTTTTCCTGGGATTTGGTGCTCCAGGGATGTGAAATCTGCGCTCCTCTGCCAGAATTTTCTATTCAGAAAGATCAGAGAGCAGCAGCAAACCTCCGGCTGCCCAAAAACCTAAAACCAGGTGGTTGTGCGTGAAGGATGAATGGGTTTTTAAATCGTAAATTGATTTAAAAATTGAATTTTAAATCAATTTATGATTTGATTTAAATTGAATTTTTACATCAGAAATTGCTCAAAGATCAGTGATCAGAATCTGGGTGATTTCTGCTCGAAACCTGTGGGATTTTGCTGTCAGGGGCCAAAAATAAATAATTAGGAAAAAACACCAACCACCAGGTGGTTGAGCATGAAGGACTAATGGGTTTTGGTGGGTTTTTAAATCATAAATTTTAAAAAATTAAATCATAAATTAAATTTTTTAAATAATAAATTTTAAAAAATTAATCATAAATTAGAAATCATTAAAATTATTTTTAGTCATAAATTGCCTAATATTCAGTGGGATTTAATGGATGATTTCTGCTCTAAACCTGTGGGATTTCGCTGGCACACATGGGATGGGCAGCAAGCAGGAATGTGCAGCATTCCCTAAGAATTTATCTCCAGGGGATGAAATAAGTAATTAGGAAAAAAACCAATCACCAGGTGGTTGTGCATGAAGGATTTATGGTGGATTTTTTTAATAACAAATTGCCCAAAATTCAGTGGGATCTGATGGGTGATTTCTGCTCTAAACCTGTGAGATTTTGCTGTCAGGGGCCAAAATAAACAATTAGGAAAAAAACCAACCCCCAGGTGGTTGTGCATGAAGGATTAATGGTGAATTTTTCAATCGTAAATTGCTTAAAATTCAGTGATCCGAATCTGATTTCTCTAAACCTGTGGGATTTTGCTGTCAGCCATGGGATGGGCAGGAATGTGCAGCATTTTCTAAGAATTTATCTCCAGGGGATGAAATGAATAATTAGGAAAAAAATCAATCACCAGGTGGTTGTGCATGAAGGATTTATGGGTTTTGGTGAATTTTTCAATCATAAATTGCCTAAAATTCAGTGGGATCTGATGGGTGATTTCTGCTCTAAACCTGTGAGGTTCTGCTGCCAGCCATGGGATGGGCAGCAAGCAGGAATGTGCAGCATTCCCTAAGGACAGAATTTATCTCCAGGGGATGAAATGAATAATTAGGAACCTCTTGCACCTTGTTTGATTCCTGTTTTTCCCTCGCCCAAGCTGGTGGTGTGGGACTGTCCCCTCGGTGGCCCCGAGTTCAGGCTGAGGACAGTGGGATAATCAGCAGCCTCACGGATTCCATTTGTCTGTTTCCAAAGGCAGAAGGAACCCCCAGATAATCCACTTTAGGCTCCTCTCTCCCTGCAATATTTCCCTGGTTAACCCTGGATGGAGCCCTGAGCCTTTTCCCCGAGCTGCTTCTGACTTCCCACAGCATCCAAGCAGTTATTCCTTGGTTTGTTTTTTTTTAATTTTTTTCCAAAAAAAGAGATAAAACCAGCGGCTAAAACTTAAATTAGGGACATTCCACCAAAAAATAAGGGGTCCATGGAGTGTTTTTCCATTGTGTTGCTCCAGGCAGGGGAGGAGTTTCCAGCTGCCTGCTCTGCTCTAATCCCCCCATTCCAGGTAATCCCAGCCCCTCTGGAACGTGACCAGGAAGGGCAGGGAGGGGAAAGTGCTGAAATGTATTTGCAAGGGTTACCAAAACCTCAAGAATTCATCCAAACCTCAAGAATTCATCAAAACTGTGTCTTGGTTTGACAAGCCAGGTGTCTGCTAAGGAAGGCAGGAGCCCCCCCTGAAACGGAAAATGCAAACCCCGTCCCTCCAAATTGTTATGAGTTTGAAATTAGAGGGCTCTCAGGCAAAAAGATGGGAGCAAGAATAGCAGTTATTTATTAGGAAAAATAAAAATACAAATGCAATAGTACAAAAAAAAGAAAACCCCTGACAGAGTCAGAACAGGTCCAGGCAGGGAGATTGGAGACTGGGGATAGGAAATGTCCTGACCGGTGTGTTGGACTCAGAGGAGGCTCCATTTCCGAGCTGCTCCTCTTAATTGAGAGGTTTATTTGCTACATTTGAGGTTCCTGTGGTGAGCAGAGATCACCAAGCCTGGCTTGTGTCCTCCACTCTGTTATTTCCAGGCACCCTAGCCTGAGCCTCAGGCACCATGAGCAGGTGATGACGTGTGGGGAAGCAGAAAATCCAAATCTGAGCCAGAAAATCCAAATCTGAACCAGAAATGGCTCCAAGGCCAGGTTGGATGGGGCTTGGAGCGGCCTGGTCTGGTGCAGTGTCCCTTCCCTTGGGAAGGGGTTTGGGTGGGATTGGGTGGGATTGGGTGGGATTGAAGGTCCCTTCCAACCCAAAGCATTCCATGGTTCCAGTGACGAGGTTGGGAGAGCAGCTGAGTCTTGGTGATTTGCCCTTCTTCCCTGTCTCTCTGGCTCTGAGCTCTGGGGTAGCCATCCTGTGGGGATGAACCTGCAGAATGAAGCACAGAGGAAGGAGCATTTCTGAGCTACTCCTCTTACTTGAGAATTCTATTTGCTGCTTTTGTGGTTTCTGTGGTGAGCAGAGATCACCAAGCCTGGCTGGTGTTCTCCATTTCCAGGCACCTGAACCTGAGCCTGACTGCCCTGACCTCAGGCACCCCCAGCAGGTGATGACGTGTGGGGAAGCAGAAAGTCCAAATCTGAGCCAGAAAATCCAAATCTGAGCCAGAAAATCCAAATCTGAACCAGAAATGGCTCCAAGGCCAGGTTGGATGGGGCTTGGAGCAGCCTGGTCTGGTGCAGTGTCCCCTCCCATGGCAGGAGGATTGGGTGGGATTGGGTGGGATTGAAGGTCCCTTCCAACCCAAAGCATTCCACGGTTCCAGTGACGAGGCTGGGAGAGCAGCTGAGTCTTGGTGATTTTCCCTTTTTTTCTCTCCATCTCTCTGGCTCTGAGCTCTGGGGTAACCATCCTGCGGGGATGAATTCCACGTGTCCATGTCCTTCCCAAAGTTCCTGGCTTGTTTATTTTGTTCCCTTGTCAGAAGGATCACAGCAGTGCCTCTGCTGGGGCTCTGACAGCCACCACAGCTCTGATAACAGACTATTTTAAGCTGCTCCCTAACAAGAGCCTGTGAAACTGCAAGGTTGTGTGAAAGAGAGCGAGGGAGCTCCGTGGAGCTGTGCAGTGAATTATTAACTGCTGCTCCTGGCCCAACATGACAAATAAAATTCCGCCGCACGAAGACGCTCGGCTGTGTCAGGCACTGATTTGGGGAGATGTCGAACAAATGGCTCCTGGATCAGCTCACAATCTTTCTTAATCTGTCTGCCTGATCAGTGAACTCGAATGGAGGAAGAGCCACCAAACTAAATTAGCATTTGCCTTCTGTCATTAGCTGTGCTTTCTTAATAAGAGCCTCGGAGTCCCTGCTGATACAAATGGGTGAAACAGACACCTGTGAATATCAGATAAATTTATTTCTTTCTTTGAGAACATCACCAAAGCACCGTGAATCAGCTCCAGAGGTGCAGAGCAGATCCTCATCTCTGTGCTGGTGGGGTTTGGCTCACTGGGGGTTTTTTTTGGGCTGAAATTGAGATTTCCCTCCCTGGCCCTGCTGTGATTCCCTGGTTGTTTGCCTGGCAAACTCTCCGTGGTTTTGTCCACTCCCAATGGTTTGGTTTTTTGTCCTCCTTGGTTTTGTCCACTCCCAAATGGCTCCTGGATCAGCTCACAATCTTTCTTAATCTGTCTGCCTGATCAGTGAACTCGAATGGAGGAAAAGCCACCGAACTAAATTAGCATTTGCCTTCTGTCATTAGCTGTGCTTTCTTAATAAGAGGCTTGGAATCCCTGCTGATACAAATGGATGAAACAGACACCTGTGAATATCAGATAAATTTATTTCAGTTCCCCGAATCAGCTCCAGAGGTGCAGAGCAGATCCTCATCTCTGTGCAGGTGGGGTTTGGCTCAATGGGGGCTTTTTTTGGGGCTGAAATTGAGATTTCCCTCCCTGGCCCTGCTGTGACTCCCTGCTTGTTTGCCTGGCAAACTCTCCGTGGTTTTGTCCACTCCCAGCCATCAGTCAGGATGGTCTGGGACAGGGCAGGGGGAGCAGTTGGGAGCTGCAGGAGCTGAGTTTGAATTCTGCAAGGTTTGAGCCCAGGCTGGGGATCAGAACCCAGAGAGAGGGAACAGAAGGGACCAGGCCAGCCAAAAAAGCTTTGCTGCTCCTGGGGCAGATTCCCAAGGATCTGGATGCTCCCTGGGTAGGCCGTGATTCTCAAGGATCCAGCTTTAGACCTGACCCAGCTTGAGACAGATCCCAGCTTGAGAGATCTCAGCTTTAGACCTGACTCAGCTTGAGACAAGTCCCAGCTTGAGACCTGACCCAGCTTTAGACAGGCCCCAGCTTGAGACAGGTCCCAGCTCTAGACCCGACCCAGTTTTAGGCCTGACCCAGCTTCAGACAGGCCCCAGCTTTGCTCCAGTGCTAGAAATGAGAGATTTCATTCTTTGTGCTTAAGCTCAGTCCTGACTGATCAAAAGCTGCTCCAGCTCCCAAAACCCCAGCCCCAGATCTGCCCGAGGGATCAGTTCAGGACCTTGCAGGTCCTGCCCAAAACGTGAGCGTCACCATGATATTTAATGAAAAATCTGCCCAGGATTTTTCTCTTGAGAAGCCTCAGAAAATAAACGTAAACAATAATTAAATAATTATCTGATTGTTCGGAATGTGGTCAGGTGCATCTTTGATTGGTTCCATGTGAATTGTTTTTAATTAATGGCCAATCACAGCCAGCTGTGTCAGGACTCTGTCATGGGTTTTTATTTTTCATTCTTGTTTGGCCTCCTGATGTCTCTTTTCTCTTTCTTTAGTATAGTTTTAATATATCACTTTCATATAATATAATGTAATGTGATATAATGTAATGTGATATAATGTAATGTGATATAATGTAATGTGATATAATGTAATATAATATAATATAATATAATAATATCCTTCTGAAACATGGAGTCAAGATTCTCATCTCTTCCCTCGTCCTGGGCTGCAGAGCCTGGGAGCTCCTTTAAGCCCCACAAAAATCACATTTTTTGGCACCAGAGGTCGCAGCCATTTTCCAGGTGCTGATTTTACCTGCGACAAAATGTCCCCTGGATGGGTGACACAACCCAGGTGCCCTTTGCCTTCTCACCCACCTGGATTTTAGGAAAACGATGGAAATTGTTCCTTTCCTAAAATCCAGGTAGACACATCCACAGCCTTTCCCTCCCTCACTCAGCAATTACCTGGCTGAGATAATTATTCCCCTCTTTCAGGTCGTTCAAAGCAGATTTATATTAATTGTATAGGAAAGAAAGGCGTCTACAATGTCTTCCATATTTCCTTTATTAATTTTTAATTATTTTCTCTTAATTATTAGGACCCGCTCTGCAATGTCCTGGATGAGTGCTCATAATTAAAGTTCAAGTATTTGCTCTAAATTAAATCTGATCTCAGCTCTTGGGCAGAGGGAGGTGTGTGGGGGGATTTTTTTAATTTTTTTTTTCCCCTTTTAAACGTGGAAAATTGAGGAAACACATTTGTTTCTGCCATCCACGGACGAGCTGCTTCTTTACCAGACAAATATTCCCCCGAGTTAATCTGGAGGTGGTTACATAACGCAGAATATCAATTTTTGGGGGTGGCATATGGGCAGAATAACAATTCCAAAGCAGCTCTGGAGTGCCAGTGACCATCACTGCTCCATCAAGGACCTCCCTGGGGCCTGTTCATTCCATTTCCTGACCAAAAAAAAAAAAAAAAAAAACCAAAAAATGAGAAATTCTTCCCATTTTCCCACAGAAATATTTCCCTCAAGGCCACAATCCCTCACCTCCTGCCATGGCTCCAATTTATGAATCCAGCCCCACCGGGATGAATAAAAAAAATTCCATTGTGGGCACCACAAAGTCCCCTTTTCCTCTGCCCTATCCAGCAGTTTCCAGATAAAAATCGGGATGAACACCATGAAATACAGCCCTGAAAGCTCTTTGCTCCCATTTTCATACAGCCCAGAAGCTGCCTGCAAACACTCCCTGAAAATTCCTGATCCAAGGGAAACAAGTCCTGGAAATTCCCAATCCAAGGGAAACAAGTCCTGAAAATTCCTGATCCAAGGGGATCAAGCCCTGAAAATTCCCGATCCAAGGGAAACAATTTCTGAAAATTCCCAATCCAAGGGAAAACAAATCCTGGAAATTCTCAATCCAAGGGAAACAAACCCTGAAAATTCCTGATCTAAGGGAAACAATTTCTGAAAATTCCCAATCCAAGAGAAACAATTTCTGAAAATTCCCAATCCAACAGAAATAATTTCTGACAATTCCTGATCCAAGGTGCTTTTTTGTGCTCCTGATGGATCCCTTTTGGTTGGACAGGTTTGTGCTTTAATCCCATTAGATTTTGAGTCAGTTCTCCCAGGGATGCCAACGGAATTCTAGAGAATTCCATGGGGTTCAGTGAGGCTAAAACCCATCCTGGCGAATGAATATATTAAAAATAAAAATAAAAATATATTTAAATAATAAAAATAAAAATTTTTAATTATAACAGAAATAGAAATAGAAATAGAAATAGAAATAGAAATAGAAATAGAAATAGAAATAGAAATAGAAATGGAACTGTGTTTGTATCTCTGGACCTGTAATGCTGTTCATTCCTCCAGGTGTGATCCTGCAGGACTGGAGGATCCCAGCTATTCCATGGCTTGGGAAGCACAGAGAACTCCATTTACATCATGAATTTCAGGGCTGCACATGTCCAGAACACAAACCCACCGCCTTCCTGCACTGATTTAATCTGGTTCTGATGATTTATGCAGCTCTGAACGCCAGCTTGCTGCTTGGGCTGCCCAAGAATGAGCGCACAATTTACAGATCTGGGCTTAGCAGCGGAACTCTGAGATTCAGGAAAGCAAGAAACCACCCAAATTCATCATTTCATGTAGAAATTCCATTTTCTGCCATCCTTTCTTGTTCCTGTCTCAGGTGAAATTCTCTTACACAGGCGTCTGATACCCAAATTATTTCTCAGTGGCCTTCCACAGCACGAGGGCCCCACAGTGTTTGAGAACAATGGGAAATGTGGAAAAAACAATCCCAAATCAGATTGTTAAACCAAAACTGCTCTGGGGAAGATTATCCAGAGATAGAGATCAGTGGTAAATGCAGGACTTTCTCCATGCTCCCTCCAAGCATCATTCCTGACATTTCTGGGAACTATTTTCAGCATTTGATCTGTGCTGGCGTCAGTTGTTGCTACCCAGAGTAATCTCCTTTCACAGGGAAATAAAAAGTGAGATTATGTAAAGGCAGCCAGGAATAGCAGGGACTAAAAATACCCAGGATGGAGGGGCTGGGAGCAGCCAGACACGAGGGAACTTTGGGCAGCTCCAACCCCTGGGTGCCTTCAGCAGGAGCTCACCTGGTGGTGGCCACCAACTGTTGGGGTGTTGAGGGTCCCTAGGATGAGGTGGGAGATGAGAATTTGACTCCAAAGTTTTCAGAAGGCTGATATTATAGATCACATTATATTATATTATTGCATTACATCACATTATATACTATTATATTATATATTATTTTATTATATCACATTCTATTCTATCATATTATATTATATTATATTGTATTATATTATCACATTATATCATATCATATCATATCATATCATATCATATCATATCATATTATATTATATTATATTATATCATATCATACCATATCATATTATACCATACCATATTATACCATACCATATTATTATATTATGATATCTATCATATTAAAAGAAAATTATATACTAAAACTATACTAAAAGAATAGAGAAAGGAAACATCACAAAGCTAGAAAGGAATGAATAATAAAAATCTTGTGACTGACCAGAGAGTCTGACACGGCTGGACTGGGATTGATCATTGAGAAAAAACAATTCACAAGGGACCAATCAAAGATGCACCTGCAAATATATAAATATTTGTGTTTATATTTGTATTTATATATTTTACATATTTTTATATGTAAAATATATACATGTATATATTTTATATACATTTTATACAATTTATACATTTATACAATGTATATATATTTTTTGTATAAATTTTTGTATAAAATTTATACATTTTATACAATGTATATATATTTTTATATATCTTTACTATTTTATCTATTGATGTATTTATATATTTTTATATATAATATATATTTATATTTTCTTTTTATGTTTATAATTATTATCCCAAAACCCCGCGAAGCGCAGGGAATTCAGTTCAGCAGTTATCCCAGGGGCTCCCAGTGTGTGCCAAACTCCCAGATTGCAGGGATAATTACAGACAATTCCATTGTTTCAAGAGAGGGACGTCAAAGAGTCCTTAAAATGATCAATGATGACTTTTAAGATTAAACTCTGGCTCTTTCCATCATTTCTGTGAGACATTTTAAGGTCATTATCTTTCTGTCTGATTCCACATCCCCGCAGTCAAGGTGAGACCTGGGGGTGGCCAAACCTTCCTGTGACCTGGTGGCTCTCCCAGGTGTTGAGCGTTCCTCAGAGTTACTAAAATTCCTCAAAGTTACCCCAATTACTGAGATTTTCCTTGCCAGAGTTACCCAAATTTCCCCTCTTTAGCAGAAATGTGTCACCATCCCGCCTGGCTCTCTGGGAGCTGATGCAAATATTGGCATTGGCCATGGCTGGAGCTCCCAGAACTGGATTTTGACCCAGTGTGAGTCCACGAAAGTTTGGAATTCTAAAATATCAATGAAAAATGGGATTTTCAATGCAGACTCTGCAGCTGTCGCCATGCTGAGCCAATTCAGCCGTGGCTGTTCTATTCCTGAATTTCCAGCAGACGCAGAATTCGAGAGTTCAGCACCCAAAACAATGTGACAATGCTGAAATCATCTTTACTTGGTCTGTAAAACAGAAAACCAAATGCAAATTTATTCCCTGCCCGTGGCAGGGGGTTGGATCCAGATGAGCTTTAAGGTCCTTTCCAACCCAAACCATTCTGGATTTTAATTCCAAAGCCAATCCCAGGTGTTCCAATCCCAAAGGTCCCTTCCAACCCAAACCATTCTGGATTTTAATTCCAACCCAAACCATTCTGGATTTTAATTCCAAAACCAATCCCAGGTGTTCCAATCCCAAAGGTCCCTTCCAACCCAAACCATTCTGGATTTTAATTCCAAAGCCAGTCCCAGGTGTTGTGTGTCCAGTGTGGAAATTGAAGCCATTTTTCTGGGCCTCCCGTCTTCTGTCGGGAATCACAGCAGACCCTTTCCTTCTCCCAGCTGTTGGGATGTTGAGTTAATTAAATTAATTTAATCATTTGTGTCCATGTCCTGGTGAGCGGGGCCCTGTGGTGAGTCCCAGCTGTGGGAGAGGATCTGCCGCTGAGTTTTCCACTCCAGAGGGGTGGACACAGCAATGTCCTGATGCCTCAGCCTCTCCTCCCCTCCCTCTGGCGTCTCCAAAATGTCTGGAAAACAAATTCAGCCGGAATTGGCAACGCTGACAACTTGAAAGTCTATTTTTCTAAATATATACGATATATTCTTCCAAATGGGATTGTTAGGCATGGGGAAAAAAAAAAAACTGCTGCAAAATTCCCTGAGCTTTTTGCCTTTTATTTAGTGGAGCATGACCCCAAATCTGTAGTTTTTCATGGCAAATGGATTTGGATCCTCAGCAGTGCCCCTGGGCGTGCACAGAGCTTCGTTGCTCTTGCTTGTGGCATTCTGGGGGAGTTGCTGTTTGTTTTGATGTGGAAAATTCTGGCAAATTGTTTCCATCTCCAAGCGGGGGTGGGTTTTTTAAACACAATAAAAAGGAAATCGCTGCCACACAGCACCTTCAGCTGTGGAGCTGCCTGGGAGATGAGTGTTGTTATTCCTAATTAATGTATTGAGAAACAACATGAAGTGGCTTGTCTGTAATTGTTCATTAAGTCACTGGCAAAAGCCTGGAATAAAATCAGGAGATATTGAATTTGCATCCATTGCCCTTCCAACAGCTCGTTGTGTTTAATTATTTCTTTCTTTTTAAGGGGGTCTTTTGAGTAAAAAAATCAGTTTATTTGGGGCTTGGTGGCCCTGGCATTGTGGCACCTGAGATGGGAAAGGGACAAACTCATGGAAATCTTTACTGGGTACAGGTAAAAATGCCAAATTTGGTTCAGGAGTCCTGGAAAGGGGACAGGAGATAGAGAAAGTGAAAATTTCCATGGGCTGTTGTGGTGTTTGTGTGCAAGTTCCCACTTGGCCTGTTCAGTGTTTAATTTCTTTTTCCCTTAGTGCATCAAGCCCCTTTGCAGGGTGCTTTATTTCCCAAGAATAAAAATGAATGATGTCTTTAAATGCCAGATGGGGACATAAAGCATCCTATTAATTAGAAAAGTCACTATTAATTGAATAATACAAATGATTAATAATTGTCCAGCTTTCAAAATTAAAATTCCTATCCCAGCTCATTGAGTTTGTTTTGTGGTTTGTTTTTTGTTTTTTTTTTAAGTGCCCACCTCGAATCATTAACATTAAAATTAACATTGTCATTATTAACTTGTAGCTATTAGAGCTGCTGCTAATGCTTGTTTTTTTTTTTTTTTTATATTCCCTGAAAATACTTCAGGCAGCATTGCTGTCTAGACATTATCATTTTCTATTCCATCCCAAATTGTTCCCAGTGTGGTTTCTGGTTGGAACATCATGCTGGAAGAAACACCATGAAATGAAACAGAAATTTATCTACAGGATCTTGTCAGAGCAGAATTCGCTCAGCTGCCACAGACAGGGTGGATTTGCCTATAAATTACATTTTTTTTTTCCCTTACTTTTTGTGACCATAAAGATCTGACGTGTCCAGCACTGGTCAAATTCAAGGCATTTGAGTTGTTTTTATTATGAAGAATTTTAGTTTATTTTTAAGGTTTATTTTTAAGAATTCCACTGTGGTTTTAGAGTATTACCAGGTATTTATCCAAAAAAAAATCCCATTTTAACCACACTCCCCACCCAGTTCAGCCCAGTCACTGTGCTCAGGAAAGGCGGGAGGAGCTGGGGCTTGAGAGGGAAAGGTGAAAATTCTGTTAAATGGAATTCTGTTCATGACTTTAAATGGAATTCTGGGATCAACAGCTGTCTCCAGGATGTGCTGCAGCACACAGAGAAAATCTCCTGAATTTCTGATCAATTTGGGACAGCTGAAACTCCCAAGACCTGGAAGTTTAAAATTAAAAAAAAGGCAACAAAAATGTCCGAAACTTGACCACAATCAGAGCGCTGAGATGAAATTCTGAGTGAAATTCTGATTGTCATCAAAAATTATTTGACGACAATTAAATATTTGTTTTTGATTTGATTATCGTCAAATAATTTTAACGCCTTGATTCTTGCAGATCCCTGAAGGGGTGGATGGGAGGAATGAAGGACTGAGGAAGGAGCTGATGATTTTTCCTGATTTTAGCTTGGGAGTAAACTCCTCCCTACGTCCCCTAAATCCATCACTGGAGAGGAATTTGCATTTTCAGGGGCTGATTTAATCTTTCACTCCATTTCCTGATTCTCTGCAGTGTTTGTGTCTTTTTTAGCTTCATCCTCATCCCAGCTAATGGAGAAGTTTGGGGTGACAAAGCAGAATTTGCAGAGTTTATGACCCCTGGATTTAAATTCATCCAGAGCGTCCTGCAAACATCGAGGCAGCCTTGGGAACTTGGGAAGGACGGGCAGGATCCAGTGTCTGCAGCTCTGGAAATGGAAGCCAGCCTTAAAAACCCTGCAAAAACACAGAAATAAATTTCCCTGATTTATTTAAAGTGTGAAGAGGTCAGAATTTAAGTGTCTCTTTAAGCAGAAAAACAAACAAGCAAAACAAGCAGGGCCCAATTTCAGGTGGATTTAACATGCCAGTGGACAGGGGAATTTTTAATAGCTAATCTTCCCCTGCCAGCTCATGGGAAATATCAATCTATTAGGCAGGATTCAAGTGCTGAATTTTTAATGCACTTTTAGTGATTAAAGAGTTCTTTTCCTCCACTGCTTGAAAGAGATGGCAGTGGCTTTAAAGAGCAGTTTAAAGTCAGAACAACAATGGGGAATTAATAACTGGATTTGTCCATATTTCTCTCCAGGAGGGAGGGGCTGGGCATATTTGCATCCAAGCTTTGCATTCAGAGCACTGGGCATGAGAGAAAATCCTCATTTTGGGAGCAGCAAATGAGCCAGAGCTGCTGGAGAGGGATCCTGTGGCTTTGTTGTCTCAGGGAGAGTGGGTGGGAGTTGGGAGGGGAGCCTGGAGAACGGGGATGGGAACGAAATTAATGGGGATTATTTGTGCCAATGGCCGGGGTCTCGGTGTCACTGAGGGGAAAATGGGGATGGGTAAAGCATTAATGGGGATTATTTGTGCCAATGGATGGGGTCTCAGTGTCACTGAGGGGAAAATGTGGATGGGCACAACATTAATGGGGATTATTTGTGAAAATGGACATGGAGAGATGAGGTTTTGCTGTCACTGAGGGGAAAATGGGGATGGGTAAAGCATTAATGGGGATGGGCACAGCTTTAATGGGAATTATTTGTGCCAATGGATGGGCCTTGGTGTCACTGAGGGGAAAATGGGGATGGGCACAACATTAATGGGGATTATTCGTGCCAATGGACATCGAGAGATGAGGTTTTGGTGTCACTGAGGGGAAAATAGGAGTGGACACAGCATTAATGGGGATTATTTGTGCCAAGGACATGGAGCTGTGGGGTCTTGGTGTCACTGAGGGGAAAATGGGGATGGGCACAGCATTAATGGGGTGGGCACAGCATTAATGAGGATTATTCATGCAAATGGATGGAGTCTTGATGTCACTGAGGGGAAAATGGGTATGGGCAAAGCTTTAATGGGGATTATTTGTGAAAATGGACATCGAGAGATGAGGTTTTGGTGTCACTGAGGGGAAAATAGGGGTGGGCAAAGCTTTAATGGGGATGCTACATTGGGATATATTATACCAGAGGTGATTTTTTGTTAATTTTTAACCCAATGGCATTTTCCAGAACAGAATAGCAGAGAAGCTGTGGCTGCATCCCTGGAAGTGCCCAAAATAATGAATTAAAAGGAAAAAAAAATAATATAATGTACTGTGTATTTATTTGCTTTTTTGTTGTTGTTTTTAGTGCCAGGATGAGCTGAATTTTAAATGTTTAATGAAACTCTGGATTCTTATTTAATGAAAGGTTGGAGCCACCAGGGACAGTGGGAGATGTCCCTGCCCATGGCAAGGCTGGCACTGGATGAGGTTTAAGGTCCTACCTTCCCAAACCATCCCAGGATTCTGTGAAAACTGATTTTTGAAAATAACTCTGGCACACAACACATTCTTTTATTGAGATTTGTCTTTTGGATTGGCAGCTGGCAGGTCCCTAAAAATGAAATTTTCAGCTCACTACTTACACCAGTATTGCTTGGAAATGTCACTGCTGCCTGGGATTGGTGGCTGTTCCATTCATTTTCTTCATTACAGAGGGATTTTCATTCCCAAAATTGACCAAATCACTCTTGTCTCTTTGACAAGACTTCATTTTTCTCCTACTTTGTACCTACTGGCTCATATTTCCCCAGCTGGCAGATTTTGAACCTTTATTTATCCCCTCTCTTCTCCAGCCTCTCACCATCTTATTCCATATGTTTATTATCTTTTTCCATCCCCAAGCTGTGAATAATTTTGAGGGAGATCAGGCAGCTGCCTGGGAATCAGCTGGTTGGCAGCAGCCTGGTGCTGGAGGAGTCCCTGGGTTAGCTCACAATTGCTGCTGAAGGATTTTGGAGAGCACAAAAAAAAAAAAAAAAACCAACAACATCCTTTCCCAGCAGCGCCAATCCCAAACTTGTCAGAATTAGCAGCTGCTGGTGGTAAAAAAAAAAAAAATCTAAAAAATTGTGAATTAAAAGAATCACAATGTTCTGTGTATTTATTTGCTTTTTTTAGTATTTTAATGCCAGGATGAGCTGAATTTTACGTGTTTAATGAATCTCTGGGTTCTTCTTTAATGAAAGGCTTAAAATTAGGAATATTGTCACTTTAATCCTGGGAATTTATCAGTGAATGGATCAGATTTGCTTTCTGAGGGTGCTTTAGGAAATTCAGGTCCTGAATTAGGAATGGGGGCTCAGTTGGAACAAATTCGAATCCCACCCCTGTTTTATTCCTGCTATTTCTCCCTCAGCTCTGCCTCCTTTATTTCTGTGGTCCCCACGCTGTGCCTGAACCACTGAGGTAAAATCAGATCTCAAATCTCCTTTGCTGGGTCCAAATTCCTGTTAAAAGTCAGATTATTCCTGCTCTCCTGAGGGAACTGGGAGCACATTGCCAATCCACACATTTTGGGGTGGAGATGATCCAGGCAGGACTCCAAATTACAGTTCCTGGCATTTCTCTTTGAGGAGCTGAGAAATTGTTCCAAAAAACCCAAAGTACAGCATGAATTCCATGCAGTTTGTTCCTTCAGCTTTTCCAAGGGAAGCTGCACAGGCATGGAAATAATTTGTGTTTGATTTTTTTCCCCTGCTCACCCAA
This sequence comes from Molothrus aeneus, assembly GCF_037042795.1. Taxonomy (NCBI): domain Eukaryota; kingdom Metazoa; phylum Chordata; class Aves; order Passeriformes; family Icteridae; genus Molothrus; species Molothrus aeneus. The sequence continues at coordinate 1,454,290 of NC_089674.1, read as the reverse complement.
GGGTTCAAACAGGCAGCAGGCAAAGCAAATCTCTCTGTCTGTAAATAATCCCTGAAATATTTTGATGGAAGTAGAGCACAAAGGGTTATCATTAGCCGGGTTTAATAGCAAGGAATTATAAAAATCTCTGTGAATCTGCAGCAAAATAAAGAGCTTTTCCTGTTGGATGGTGCTGGATCAGAGGCACTGGCAGGGGTTTGAGCAATCCAGGACAGAGCCCAGGACCTCTGAGACTTTGATTTAGCCCTTGGAAAAAACAATTACCAACCTTTATATGAAGAATTACAAGCCACGACAGTTTGAGTAGAATGACAGTGAATTTATCACAGGGTGAAAAATGGATTTTTTGGGGGTTTTTAGAATGGGGGTTCAGGGGGCAAAATGGAGGAATCTGGGCATGTCCAGCCTTCTTCCTTCTTCTTCTTGGCCTCCATCTTCTGCTGTGATGGTGGCACTTTGGGATTGGTTTAGAGTAGAAGCTCACTGTCTAACATAGGTGATAGGTATTGGAAAATTATTGTAAATAAAGTACATGTAGTTCATAGTATAAAAAACTAACACCACCCCAAGGGCTGGAAGCAATTACCAGCTTTGTGTGAGGAGTTACAAGCCACAAGAGTTTGAGTAGAATGACAGTGAATTTATCACAGGATGAAAAACAGATTTTTTGGGGGTTTTAGAATGGGGGCTCAGGGGACAAGATGGAGGAATCTGGGCGTGTCCTGTCCTTCTTCTCCTTCTTCCTCTTGGCCTCCATTTTCTGGGTGATGGTGGCACTTTTGGATTGGTTTAGAGTAGAAGCTAGCACAGGTGATAGGTATTGGGAAGGAATTGTAAATATTGTACAGGTAGTTTTTAGTATAAAAAGATAACACTGCCCTGAGGGTGGTCAGTGTGCCTCTGTCTGACCTGTTAAGCAGACCTTGGCAGGCCAGGAGAAAGAATTTTATAGATAAGAAACAATAAACAACCTTGAGACCGAGAAATGAAGAGCTCTGACTCCTTCTTCGATTGCCAGGCTGGGAAAAGAGATTTTTCTAACACATCTTGGGGTCACTGTGAGCAGCTAAAGTCCTGAGAGAGTTCCAGCCCCACAGGAGCCGGGTCTCACATGGAATATCTGAGGGCAGCTCCCAAATCCAGCAGCTGCTCAGGATTTGCTTTGTGCTCGCACCTCTGGCGGTTTGAAGCTGCTGGAGAAACATCAAAGATAAACACAGAAACCTAAAGCTTGATTAAGCACATGAAAAGCTGCTGTTAAATTGGGCCTCTGGCTTTCCTTGTGAATCCTTTTTTTATTTTCCCACTCGCCTTTTCTTTCTTTTTTTTTTTTTCTTTTTTCGCTTCAGTGGGATTTGTGCAGGGAATGTGACCTGGGGATGATCATAAGGAGTGCAAAGGGCTCCTTCACTCCCTCACACCTCTCTGTGGACTTCTTACAAGTCTGGTAAGGATAAATATCACTCCAGACACTTTCTTCAAGGAAATTTAGCTCAGATCCTTAACCCAGGATCACCTCAACAAGTGTGCTGAGGGCTCAGGAGCTCAGATCTCTTACACACTTTGGATATGATGGATTTCATCTTTATTTACAAGGGTGAAAAATTAGAAAGCCCTCAGTGAAATGAAGGGCTTCCTGTGGAGGTATCTGAGGCAAAAATTACAATTAAATAGGTGGAAAATTACCTGAGCCAACTTGTGCTGGGATAAAATTCAGAAACAAGTGTTAGGAGTGTGCATGAACAGGAAGGGATCAGGAGACTCCAAAGGGAGTCTGTGTAAAAGGATCAAATTCACCTCTGGAGCAGCTCCAAGGAATCTCAGCTCTCCCAGAGCAGCAGATGTACTGCCAGGGTTATGGAAAAGGTGTTTATCTAATCTTTGCACTCACAATTTGTTATTTATACGGGAGGAACGCTGAGGTGTCCTGGGACCACGGCCCTGTTGTGTGGATGATGTTCAGGCCCTGCTCTGAGCAGCCCAGAGATAAGGAGTGGTATCAGCCAGGGAAGTGATGGATCCTGCTAGAAACAAGTGCATGAAGCCTGGTTTAGCATTTTAATTCGGTGTGGGCATGGCTTCAGCACTCTGAGCCTGTCCCTGTGCCATGGAGCCGGTCCTTGTGTCCTGGAGCCTGTCCCTGTGCCATGGAGCATTTTCCTGTGCCATAGAGCCTGTCCCTGTGTCCTGGGGCCTGTCCCTGTGCCATGGGGCCTGTCCCTGTGCCATGGAGCCTGTCCCTGTGTCATGGAGCATTTTCTTGTGCCATGAAGCATTTTCCTGTGTCCTGGAGTTGTTCCTGGGTGCTGTCCCTGTGTCCTGAAGCCTTTTCCTGTGCCATGGAGCATTTTCCTGTGTCCTGGTGCCTGTCCCTGAGTCCTGGACCCTGTCCCTGTGTCCTGGAGCCTGTCCCTCTGTCCTGGGGCCTGTCTCTGTGTCATGGAGCTGTCCCTGGTGCCTGTCCCTCTGTCCTGGGGCCTGTCCCTGTGTCATGGAGCTGTCCCTGGTGCCTGTCCCTGTGCTCTGGAGCCTGTCCCTCTGTCCTGGGGCCTGTCCCTTTGTCCTGATGCCTGTCCCTGAGTGCTGGAGCCCACCCCTGGGTGCTGGATCTGTCCCTGTGTCCTGAAGCCTGTCCCTGGGTGTTGTCCCTCTGTCCTGGTGCCTGTCCCTCTGTCCTGGTGCCTGTCCCTGGCTGCTGGGCTGGGCTGGGCTGGCAGGAGCAGAGTTATCCCAGGGACAGGAGAGGTTTGACCTCAGTGCACCTCAGGTAAAGCTGCTCCTTCCCTGCCAGGGACCTCTTTGTGTCCTGTCCCCAGCCCTGGAGGTGGCCAGGGAAGGCCTGGAGGTGGCACTCAGTTCTGAGGGCTGGGTGACAAGCTGGGGACTGTCCCAGCTTGGACTCGAGGGGCTGGGAGGGCTTTTCCCACCTCAGGGACTCTGGGATTCTGTGGATGCATCTCCTTCCCTCTGCTGTCACCTCGTTTCTGTCTGGGGTTACCCCACTGCAAGGTGTCCCTGCATTTTTATAAGGAAATCCATTTTCTGGTCCTGCTGAAAGAAAGAAAGGGGTTTTTGCCTGTTTAGGTAGAAGGTCTTGACACTATGGTAGAGTGGGGACATTTCTTGAACAAAAACCCAGAGCAGATCATGAGGCTGAATTCCTGCTCTGCTTTGGAGATTATTGCCTCAATTCAGCTGAGATTTTTAGGACTGAATTAAAGAAGGAAAAAAAAGAAATTTAAAAAATAAGAATCCATGAATTAAATGCTTAAAAATTGATACTGCTTTGAATCAAAGATATTTCCATCCTGTCTGTTAATGGCAGTGGCACAGGATCAATTAACAGAACACAAGGCCTTTGTTTATAATGCTCCAATTTCTTCCCATCCGGAATTGTTCATAATACAGAGTTTATTTTTAAACTCTGACTTTCAAAAGAGCCTGACAGTTGTCAGTCTCAGCTAAATTAAAATTATCCTGACACCTCATGATTTCCACATCCCTCATTATCTCCACGAGTTGAGGGCTCACTTACAGGAGTTTTAAAGATGACTAAAGTGAGGTGCAGAGGGAGAGAAACTTCCAAGTTTCCAGGTTTTTGAAGGGTTGTAATTACATAAATCCCAAAATTTCCCAAGTGGAAGTTATTCCCAAGGGAATAACTTGAACAGAAGGGCCCTGGGTGAGGGATCCAAATCAAAGCTTTGGGTACAAAAACCCAACTTTGGTCCCTCAGCTCAGGTGGGTGCTGGAGAGACTGAGCTGCTCCTCTCATGGAAATGCCATTTTAACACCCTTTAAATGCATTTGGGTTTGCCAGCATAAATTCATGCCTTTGAAATGGCAAAGGAAAACTGTGTGAGTGTGGATGCAGAGAAACTTCTGTTAACATTAGGAACTGGGAAAGAAAGCTATTAATAGATCCAGCCAGTGATGCTAAACACAGGGATAAATGTGAATTCAAACTACTGCTTTTCACTGGAAGCAGCCAGGATGGAAAATAAATCCCAGATTTCCACTGGGACACTGTTCAGATTCACCCTAATCTTCCCAAATGAGCAGAAAGTGAGGAAGGAAATCCTTTTTGTGCATTCAAATTAAAAATAAAAAAATCCTTTTTGTGCATTCAAATAAACTTCAGAGAGAACCTGACCTCCAGCACGAGCCCAGAATGAATGAGCAGGGGGAAAACCCTCGTGGAATGGGAGGTGGGAATGCTGAGCCAAGGGAATGGGGGGCTCAGGGGATGGAGGGGTGCAGTGGGTGCTCCCCTGGGTGAGCCCTGCCCTGCTGTGCAGAGCAGCTCCACGCTGATTAACTGCCTTGCATAATTTATGCTCCTCCTTATTTAATCACTCTGGAGTTGCCCTGCTCTCGCTGGCAGTTGCTAGATTGCTTTATTAAATTTAGGCTGTGTTGAAGGAAATTTATTTTTGTGTATTCCTGTTTCATAATTTTTTTTTCCCCTTTAAATGCTGTCTCATAAATTAGGGTGGTATCAATGAATCTGCATGAGGAGCTTTGCTGTTTAGTTCTGGGGCCAGAATCCCCTAAATCATGTATGACACCTGTATTAAAACTTACTTCTCACTATTCTTCTCCGTGATGGATTTACTTCCCATCTTCCTTCTCCTTTCTATCAGACAAAGGCATTCAAGCTGGGAAGCAAAGGAGGGAAAAAAATGGAAATCTGGGTTTTGTCTCTTTACTCAGGAAGGTGAAAAAGATCTTTTCAATCACATCACTGCATCAAATGCTGACATCTTTTTATTTCCCATTCCCAGAGGAGTGGTAGGGCCAGGGGAGGAGAAAGGGGCTTTTTGTGGGAGTTGGGTAGAGGGGGCTAAGTCCAGAAGAGAATTAAATATTGTAATGGAACGGGTTGGAAAGGAAATGAAATAAAAAGCCACCTAATTCCACCCTGTGCCGTGGGCAGGGACATCTCCCTCTATCCCAGGGTGCTCCAACCTGGCCTTGGACACTTCCAGGGATCCATGGGCAGCCACCGCAAATCTGGGAATTCCATCCCAGCCCCTCATCACCCTCAGAGGAAGGAATTCCTTCCCATTATCCCACCCAAACCTGCCCTCTGGCAGTGGGAAGCCATTCCAAGAGGAATGTCCTGGACATTCCCTCTTGTCCTTGTTCCTGTAAGGAGGAGTAAACTGACAATTAAAACTCAGAAAACAAAAATTCTTCCCTCGGTTTTCAGTCACTACCTCATGTTATTTAGTGCCAAAACCTCATGAATGCAGTGAAGTCAAAGAGAATAATTTTGGAGAAATGGTGTCATTGATAAAAATTCCTTTGGATGAAAGCCTGGGCTTTCCTGCTGCTCAAGGTTGGAACCTGCTCTGTAAACCCACTGAGTTTCTCTTTTGCAAACTTTCAGCTGATACCATTTCTCGTTACACAGACTTTAAGTGGCACATTAAGTGGCTTAAACAGTAAGAAATTACCAGATGTGCATTTGTGACCACAGAAATCAAAGATTAAACACCCCAACACCGCCACTCTTAGGCCCAGACGCATTTGAACGTCTGAAAAGTCAACCTGTGTTTGATTTTTTAGGACAGACAACTCTTTAAAAGCCCAGTATTCACTAGAAAGTAATATTTTTCTTCATAAAATAAACATCAATCCTGATTTAGATGCAAGCAGAAAATATTTCCCTCAAGTCCTCCACCAGAAGCAAAATATTTCCAGAATTGGTGTCTATTCATCAATAAGTGCTGATGTGGACATAATACAGGGTTGGATTGAATTTCCTCCTTGTTATTTGTCTGCAGGTCCTTGATTTATGAATTTATCCATACATATGTGGAGCCATCCTTCAGCTTCTTGAAAACTACCCCATGGAAGTGTTTTTAATGGAAAATTGTTTTCCCCGTTATTCATCTCATTGCTGGGATCTGCTTCCAGTGGTAAAATTAGATTTCCTCCAATAATTCTTTTCAGGCAGCTGTCAACATCCTCCTGATTCTGCTTTTCTCTGCCAAATTTACATTCTTCCTTAGGAAAATAAATCTCCCACGGGTTACAGGATTTTTTATTTTTTTTTTATCTCCAAAGCTATCCCTTGGATATACATGAGCGCATGGCTGTATCACTGTAAATCCTCCAAAAGGGGGAAAAAAGCAGTGGAAATTAGAGCTTTTTAATGAGAAAATTAACTCTACACTGGTTACTTAAGGTTTTTTGGGTTTTTTTTCCCATCTGTTTCATTAAACATCCGAAGCGGAACAGGCCTAATCTTCCCAGATTAAAGTTCCGCAAATTTGAGGAGCGGAGCACATGCAAATATTCTTTTGTAGTCTTACTAAAACACTGTAATCCTCAGAAAAAGGGGGAATTAGACTTGTAATAAGGAGAATTCTGTGTCCTGCTGGAGTTTAGGATGCCCAGGGGAGCTGTGGCTGCCCTTGGATCCGTGGAAGGCCAGGTTGGAGCCACCTGGGACAGTGGGAGGTGTCCCTGCCATGGCAGGGGTGGCCCTGGATGGGCTTTGAGGACAATTCCGTTCCAAACCGTTCTGGAATTCTGTGATTTATGACAAAATTCTTCCTATGGACTCCCCAAAAACTGGGGATTGGAGTCACGACTTCTCAAACCCGGTGAGGAATTTGCTGTCATGGGGTGCTGGACCTCAGGTGGGTGACTCCTGGTGCTCCCTTGGAAAACCGATGGACAAACCTCATGGACGGTCTGCCTGGAATGGGTTTTTCCAGAGAATCAGAATTCCAGAATGGGCTTGGGTGGGAAGGGACCTCAAAGTCCATCCAGGGCCACCCCCTGCCATGGGCAGGGACATTTTCCACTGTCCCAGGGTGCTCTGAACCCTGTCCAGCCTGGCCTTGAGGGATGGGATGGGATCCATGGGATGGGATCCATGGGATGGGATGGGATGGGATCCATGGGATGGGATGGGATCCATGGGATGGGATCCATGGGATGGGATCCATGGGATGGGATGGGATCCATGGGATGGGATCCATGGGATGGGATGGGATGGGATCCAGGCTCTGATTCAGCACTGAAATCTCACGCTGATGTTTTCCACTATTCCTTGTAAGACTGCACTTCAGAAATCCAGTTCTTGCACAGTGATTTTGAGGGAAGCAATCCGAGGGTTCCCTTTTCTGTTCCCTCTGTCCTGGTGCTTCAGCAGATCCTGGTCACTGCCCTTTCCCCACCCAGGAGTACAGAGCTATCAGGATTTGGGTAGGATTAGGACGTTTTCTGGGAAGAAGACCCTGGGAAGCTCTGCAATTTGGTTCTTGCCTCTCTGCCTATCAGAGCACACTGGGCTGGCTGTTTTTTTCCTGCCAGAGCTGCAAACAGCTCCCTGCTCCTCATCCTTCCCTCCCCTCCGTGCCCGCTCCTTACATAAACCCCTCTCCAAACACGCTCCCGACAAAGCTGCCTCCCAAATTACAGTGGCAGTGCCACGGAAAGTTTCATTTCTGACTTGTGCTGATGCTGGGAGGAACAAAGAGTGTCAGATCCCCTTGCACTCCCCCAGCAGAGCGCTCTGAGCTCGGGGTCTGCGCGCAGCGGGCGCAGAGCAGCTCTGGGAGCAGCAGCAGTGACAGGTACACGGTGACACTTTAATAGCGCCTGATAAATCACTGCCACCTGCTCCCAGGGGCACTGGGAGCTGGAGGGAACACATTTCCCTGCTGTCCTGCTCTCCCTCCTGGTTTCCTGCCTGTCACTGCCCTCCTCATTCAGGGTTATGCCCACCCAGCTCAGGCTGTGGGGCTGTGGTTCTTCCCCAATGCTCCAGGGAGGGGTTGGCCCCTAAAAATTCATTTCTGAGCAAAGCAAGAGCAGGAATTTGGAAAATGTCATGGCTTTCACACTTTTCAGCTGGGGGCTGTTTATCCTGGAGAAGAGGAGGCTCAGAGGCGACCTTTTTGCTCTCTACAATTTCCTGAAGGGAGGTTGGAGACAGGTGGGGTTGGTCTCTGACAGAACCAGAGGATGCAGCCTCAAGTTACGGCAGGGAAGGTATCACAGAATCACAGAATCACGGAATTACAGAATCACAGAATCACAGAATCACAGAATTACAGAATCACAGAATTACAGAATGATGAGGTTGGAAGAGACCTCTGAGATCATCGAGTCCAACCTGTGCCCCATCACCTCTCAACAGGGATGTCTGGGTGCCCATCAGAGCCCCTGAAAGATCCAGGCCTCTGTAAAATCCCCATCTCTGGAGTTCCCCAAGGAACAACTGGACAGTGGCACTCGGGGCTCTGGGTTGACAGAGGGGACAGGTCACAGGTTGGACCCAATGATCTTGGAGGGCTTTCTCAGCCTCAGGGATTTGGAGATCACAAGGAATCCCAGAATCCCAGAATCACAGAATCCCAGAATCCCAGAATCCCAGGATGATGAGGTTGGAAGAGACCTCTGAGATCATCCAGTCCAACCTGTGCCCTCACACCTCACCCAGACTATAGCACCCAGTGCCATGTCCAGGCTTTTTTAAACACACCCAGAGATGGTGATTCCACCACCTCCCTGGGAAGAGCATTCCAGTGCTTTATTATTCTTTTGGTGAAAAACTTTTTCCTAATATCCAACCTGTTGTCTCTTCCACCGGGCAGCACTGACAGAACCAGAGGGCACAGCCTCAAGCTACGACAGGGAAGGGATTGGTTGGTTGTGGGACCCACAACTCTTAAAGGAATGGCCCATCTAGGAATAAATCCATGGGAAAATGGAGCCAGAGAAACCCATTGAGGTGCACTGGACTTGTGGATTTGGGAGCTGTGCTTCCCTCTTTAATGCCTTTTTCTGTAAAGAAAAAAATGAAGCAGAACCACCTCAAACCCTCGCAGGTTCTGAATTTAAAGCGTCTGTTCTTCTGAGATTGTCTCAAGGTACTTTCTAAATATTTGGAATTAGGATATAAGAAAAATTGAATTCTCCTGAAGAGTTTGCAAATCTGAACGGTCCCGATAAGAAGAGGATTAAAGGAAAGTTGTTTGAACAAACCAAGATGGAATGATGAAGGTCTTTTTGGCACAGCAACTGTGCTGCCAGGAGAATAGAATCCAGATCTCTGGAATTAATTAATATTAATTCATTATTTGTGTAATATAAATCATGTAATTACCATGTGCAATTTCCGTTTCAAACTCGGTTAATTTATCATTTTATGTCCTTGTAAACTGTGGTTGAATCCAGCAGCTCATTTTTATCTTTTTGTTAATTAATTCTTCTCCAATGTAACTCCGGGTTTGTTTTCCACCTGGCATGGACAGTCAGGCATTCAGGTTTAGGCTGTGCTACCAAAATGGGATCTGAGGGACTCAATCCATGGATTCCTGGCTTTCCAAGTGCTTCCTCCGGGGAAGCTGGGAGTATCCATGAAGCCACAGCACGTCCCTGTGTGCTCATGGATTCATCCATTTCCTTCCTCTCCCGACTTCCCAGTTTTGCCCCAACCTCTGCTCCATAAAACGGGGCCTGGTAAGGGCTGGGATCACTTTTTCCTGTTGATTTTCCCTCTGAGGACAGCTGATTGTTCTGAGAGGAGGCTGGAGTGATGAAGGTGGGGTTTGATCGCAGTTTCCCTCTGGCAGATCCCTGGGACAGGGATGTGGAGGCCGGAGGGAGCACCTGGTGTCCCCACCGAGCATCACCTGCAGGGCACAGAGCCCGGGGAGTGGCTTTGGGTGGAATAACGGGAAGGAATTCCTCCCTCTGAGGGTGGGCAGGGGCTGGGATGGAGCTCCCAGAGCAGCTGTGGATCCCTGGAAGTGCCCAAGGCCAGGCTGGAGCAGCCTGGGACAGTGGGAGCTGTGGGACCCATGGTGGGACTGGATGGGCTTTGGGGTCTCCTCCAACCCAAACCATTCCAGGATTCTGTGGGCAGGTTTGGATGGGATTTTGGGAAGAAATATTGGGAGAGGGGCTGGGATGGAGCTCCCAGATTTGCTGTGGCTGCCCCTGGATCCCTGGCAGTGCCCAAGGCCAGGTTTGGACAGTGCTTGGAGAACCCTGGGATAGTGGGAGGTGTCCATGCCCATGGCAGCGGTGGCTGTAAGGTCCCTCCAACCCAAACTGTTCCATTTCTTAAAAAAATAAATTGTGGGGGTTTTTTTCATCATTTTCCTTCCCCCAGCTTTCTCTCCAAAGGCTCCTGGTGGGATTCTTAGGGCGTCCTGTGCAGGGACGGAATCTGGACTTTGCTGATCCCTGTGGATCATTCCATGATATTCCACGATTCCTTCCTTTCCTCCTGCCATGAAATCCATCCCCCGTGACCTTATGGAGCTCTGAGCACAGCCTGGGGTTTGATCTTCACGAAAATAAGAGCGGCTGATGATTTATTTCATTCCAAACTCACATTTTTAATTAGCTGTCTACTACGAGCAATATTTCATCACCCCATCCATTGACAGGGAGACAGTCAAAGCTGTATTTTTAGTTCTTGTGCTCTGCTTTTCCCCCCAGATGCTCATCCTTTCTTTATTTTTTTTTCCTAATGTAAAGCTATTAATTAATGAGAGACAATCATTCGCACGGTGCCAGTGGCTGTCAGGAATTAACAAATGCCAGTTGAAAAAAGTGAAATAACAGAACTGGGAGCACGGAGAGGTGGCAGCAGCAGAAGGGAGATGAGAGGAGTTAATTGCTGGACTTCCAAGCATCCAGGGGAAGGAGGTGTTGGAAAAGTTTACAGGGAGGGGGAATTAATGATGCCCAACAAATTCACTCCAAACTCTAAAGCTGGAAGGGAAATATTGTGACATTCGAATGAAATGATGAAGGAAGGCAGGATGAGGACTGGGAAAAGGGATGGGGGGACAGGACAGAGCTGCTGGGGGACGTTTTTGTGGAGCTCTGGATCTCCTGCTCCAGGTACAGCCTCCCCTGGGCCCTGCTGAGCTGCGCTGAGAGGTTTTGCTGCCAGAGCTGCTGCTGGTGACAGGGTGACCATGTCTGGGTGTCCCCAGGGACAGGAGGGCAGTGCTGTCCTGTCACAGGGGGCAGTGGTGACAGCTCTGTCCTGGTTCCTTCCTGTGGGAGCAACGAGGCCACACAGAGAGAGAGAATGAACTCTGTGGAGGGTTAAATGAAAGCTGGAGCTGAGCAGGGGCTGGGCCTCAGCCATGAGGAGTTAAATACAAGTTAAATAAAAGTTAAATAAAAGCTGGAGCTGAGCAGGGGCTGGGCCTCAGCCACTGAGTTAAATAAAGTTAAATAAAAGCTGGAGCTGAGCAGGGGCTGGGCCTCAGCCACTGAGGAGTTAAATAAAAGTTAATTAAAAGTTAAATGAAAGCTGGAGATGAGCAGGGGCTGGGCCTCAGCCATGAGGAGTTAAATACAAGTTAATTAAAAGTTAAATGAAAGCTGGAGCTGAGCAGGGGCTGGGCCTCAGCCACTGAGGGCCTGGTGGAGAAGAACCCCCTTGTCCTTCAAAGCTGCTCTGTGGGTCTGGTTCAGAGAGGGAGGGACTCTCCTTGGGTTGTCAGAGCCTCGAATGGGGCTGTCCTGCCTCTCTTGATGAGGTCACCAAACGATGCCTCAGGATCTGAGCTTTTATATTTTCATATATTTGTAATCCTGCAGTTCTTTAGTGCGTAACTCTGAACTCCACACTCCCTGTGAGCTGCTGCTTCCCCGTTTGGGGCAGACACAACAATTCCTCTCCAGGGTTTCAGTTTTTGTATTTTTCATACATTTATAACGCTGCAGTTTTTGAGTGTATAACTCTGAACTCCAGACACAACAATTCCTCTCCAGGATTTCAGCTTTTCTGTTTTCCATACATTTGTAATCCTGCAGTTCTTTAGTGCATAACTGAGCTCCATACCCAGTGTGAGCTGCTGCTCTCCCATTTTGGGGCAGACACAACAATTCCTCTCCAGGGTTTCAGTTTTTATAAATTCCATACATTTATAATCCTGCAGTTCTTTAGGGCATAACTCTGAACCCCACACCCAGTCTGAGCTGCTGCTCTCCCATTTTGGGGCAGACACAACAATTCCTCTCCAGGCCTGGCAACCAAGGACACCTCACTGCCTCAGGGCCCAGAGATGGAAACAAAAGTGAGTTGGGGGCAGCAAATTTGGGGTAAATTACTTCATTAGCTGATGCTGTAATTAGAAGATTAACCCCAATATGCAAATTGACCAAAAACTGTGAAAACCCATGACTCATTTTCCATTTTGGGTGTAGCCCCTGAGGGGGCTTTTTCTGCCCTGAACGCACCTGAAGGCCCCTCAATAAATAGAGATGCTTTTTATTCCCTTAATTTTGTCTGGCCTCTCTTTTTAGGTAGTCCCAAAAAGGCATCAAGGGACAGCCTGACCCAGAGACATCCCCTCCTCCTCCTGCCCTGAACTCCTGACTGCGCCAGAGCTGCAGCAGCCCAGAAGTTCCCTAGCACAGGCTCTGTCTCTTTGAAAAGAGACATCTGAGCCCTGCAATGCCTTTTTCATCTCGCAGCACGATAATGTTCTCCATCAGTCTTTGCTCCAACCCTCCCAGTACTAAAGAGAATCAAAAATGCCCCTCGATTTCCACGGTGAGCTCCGGACCAAGCCTCTGCTTTTGACAAAATTTTCGACGCGAGGAGGGGAAAATGAGCTGAATATTAACAGACAACCCAGAGCCAGAGTTAACAGCAGGGCCCCCCGAGGAATTCATTATCTGGGTTTTGGGATCCCAGGCTCTGCGAGGTCAGCTATTTATAGGCTCTAAGAGCCGAGCTGGTGATCATTAGGTGCTTTGAATAAATTACAAGGCGTTGGTTTGAGGTGGGTGTGGTGTTCGAGGGGTCGGTAATTAAAGCTGCTTCTGGGTTAATGTTTTATCTGCTCATCTGTGACGGTGTTCACAGGGGTTTGAGGATGAGGGAAGAGACCAGAGTGTTGACTCCATGTTTCAGAAGGCTGATTTATTATTTTATTAGATATATTACATTAAAACTATACTAAAAGAATCGAAGAAAGGATTTCATCAGAAGGCTGGCTAAGAATAGAATAGGAAAGAATGATAACAAAGGTTTGTGGCTCAGGCTCTTTGTCCGAGCCAGCTGGGCTGTGATTGGCCATTAATTAGAAACAACCACACAAGACCAATCCCAGATGCACCTGTTGCATCCCACAGCAGCAGATAACCATTGCTTACATTTTGTTCCTGAGGCCTCTCAGCCTCTCAGGATGGAAAAATCCTAAGGAAAGGATTTTTCATGAGAAGATGTCTGCGACGTTCATCCAGCTGTGGAATCAATTCACAGCCAAGGTCCCTTTTTAACACGCTTGCACTACACATCCCTGAGGTTTTGATAAGCACCTTCCAAGGATGTCTGGATTTTTTTTTATGGATTCCTTCTTGTGATGACAATTTTGATGCATTTTAGCAACCCTTAAAAGCAGATCCTTTTCCCACCACTGGCACATTATATTTGCTGTTCCATCCCGTGTCAGCTCATCCTTTCATCTTCCTCGTTCAGCATCCCTCATGAGAAGTCTTTTGGAAGTTTACTTTAGGCTTGACATTCCAAATGTTATTTATTGCATTGTCTAGCAGGTTGTCTCTCCCTCCATGTGACCTTTCAAGATAATTTCAGAGCTGAGCCTCTGGCCCTCAGAACGTCTGGGATGGTGGCAGCAGCTCCCAGAACTTTTTGCTCAGATAATAACAACACTTTCTCTTCCAAAAAAATGAGTGCAAGGAGTCACCAACCTCTCATTTACAGCCTCCTCCTCGTTGCACTGCGGAGCAAATCCGCAGAGGAAGGCATGAAATCGTTTCTGCTGCAGCAGAACAAGCCCCGTGGACGCCGAGATTCCTTCTCCAATATCACTTCCCAACCCCAAGCCATCCCAAAGAGCTTTCCCGAGTCAAATTACCAATTTATGGCCCTGTGCAAAGGCAGGCTGATGTACCAGCTGTAATTGTCTCACCGTGTCTGCTAAGTAGTTGCAAATCTGATCTCTCATTTATTCCTCCCAGCTCGTTCAGCATTCCGTGGCACTGAGTGCACTCTGATTTAATTTACCACAGGATCTTCCCCTGGATATTCCAAACCAGGTGCCTGCCCTGGCTTAATTTCTGCTCCTGCCTTTTCTCCCTCAACTCTGGTGAGATTTAAATCAGGAACCTCTTTACCCCAGTGATATTTGCTTTATTTCTGCCCCCTCCTTTTCTCCCTTGACTCTGGTCAGGTTTAAACCAGGAACCTCATTTTTTTCCCCTGGATATTCCAAACCTGCCCTGGCTCCGCAGGGCCTTGTGTGCTCCGTCCTGCGCTTGGAAAATCACGAACCTTGGAATGGTTTGGTTGGAAAGGGCCTTGAAACTCATCCAGTTCCATGGGCAGGGGCACCTTCCACTAGAGCAGGATGCTAAAAAACCCCAAAACTCTGGGATGTTTGTGGTGGGCTTTGGACTAAACCAAAACATTGGGATCTTTGTGGTGGACTTTGGATTGACTCAAAACATTGGGATTTTTGTGTTGGACACTGGACTGACCCAAAACATTGGGATCTTTGTGGTGGACTTTGGACTAAACCAAAATATTGGGATCTATGTGGTGGACACGGGACTGACCCCAAACATTGGGATTTTTGTGGTGGACACTGGACTGACCCAAAACATTGGGATTTTTGTGATGGACACTGGACTTAAACCAAAATATTGGGATCTATGTGGTGGACACTGGACTGAACAAAAAACATTGGGATTTTTGTGGTGGACACTGGACTGACCCAAAACATTGGGATCTTTGTGGTCTTTGTGGTAGACACTGGACTAAACCAAAATATTGGGATCTTTGTGGTGGACACTGCAGTGACCCCAAACACTGGGATTTTTGGGTTGGACACAGGACTGCCCCAGATCAAACACTGACACCACAACCCTGCAGGCCATTGATGCTTCCCAGGGTGGGAAGCAGAACGACTGAAGGACCCTGGTGCCATTCTCCATGAAATTACCCTTTCCCCCCTCCTTTGATGGGCTGGAAATGTTCTTTCCTTTTCTTTTGAGGTAGGAATGCTCTTTTCTTGCTTGTTGATGCAGCTGGGAGGATCAATAAGTTTGTCTCTTTTCTCGTGTCTCTGCTTGCCCTCAATTACATTTGATGGGAGTTTGAGCAGGGAATGTTGAGCTGCAGCTCTTGGTACTTCTCTGGCAGAAACCTGCATAATTTGGGGCAATTTACTGAACGTTTTCGTGCATTGGGTACCTATTTTTAAGCAAAGATAATGAGAATTTTGTTCTACCTGTCTGTGATGTCTCCTAATCCCTGTTCTGACCTTGCCTGGGGCCAACATTTCTGTAAGGTTCAGGCTGCGATGTAAACAATTCTGTTCCTACTGTATTTCTGTTTACCCATGTGGCTTAGGGGGACTATTTTTTTTTATTGAAAACCCTTTAATTGTGTTTGTTCAGACAGGAATTATCTGTGCCACGGCATTCGGGGCAGCATTTTGTTCTCTTCTCTTTCTTTTCTGGCCTAAATAAAAGGTGAGACAGGCAGAAGCACCAAAGCATTGCTACAGCTGCCTCTCACCTTGAAACCACAGGGGAAACCCATAAATTCCAAATATTGGATTTAAGGTTTTGAAGATTCTTGATAGAAATACTACCAAAGGAGAGGCACCCTTGGGATTTACACCACGTTTGGATTTAATTATTCTTAGGGAAGCATTATGTCCTGCCAAGGCGTTTGTCCTTTGCTGTCAGGGCTGCAAAAGCACCAATTTCACTGTTCCAGAGAGGACCCAAAAATGGTCTGAAAAACGAGCAAGGGAAACCAATTGTGGCTGGGATTATTGTAATTTTTGGTGTCATGAAAAGCTCATCAAAGCGTTCAGGATGCTCAAAATGCTCACCCGGAATTGCACATGGTCTTTCCTGGGCAAACGTTTCCTTTGGGTTTGTGTTTGTGTCAGCAAAAAAAAAAAAAAAAAAAAAAAAAAAAAGGGATTGTGTTTGTGAAAACACAGAAAACTTTGCAGAAGGGTCAGGAGGTGACGCAGGGAGACAGAGAGGATGTCCCAGAGGTGGAGAGAGGAGGTGACACATGGGGAAGGGAGGAGGTGACACAAGGGGAAGGAGGAGGTGACACAGGAGAGAGAGAGAAGGTGACACAGGAAGAAAGAGGTGACACAGGTGGATAGAGGAGGTGACACAGGTGGAAGGAGGAGGTGACACAGGATGGAGAGAGGAGGTGAAACACAGGATGGAGAGAGGAGGTGACACATGGGGAAGGGAGGAGGTGACGCAAGAAGAAAGAGGTGACACAGGGGAAAGAGGTGACACAGGTGGAAAAAGAAGGTGACACAGGTGGATAGAGGAGGTGACCCAAGGGGAAGGAGGAGGTGACACAGGATGGAGAGAGGAGGTGACACAGGGGGATAGAGGAGGTGACACAGGTGGAGAGAAGGCGGCTATTTCCTGCTCTTCTTCAAGGGAAACCCCATTTGCTGCCGAGCAACACCTCGTGGGTTTGCACAGGACTTTCAGTTAGAGACGCGTGGAATGGGGTTTAGGTGGGAAGGGACCTCCAAGTCTGTGTGATTCCAGCCTCCTGCCATGGCTGGAATTCTCCCAGGCCTCCCCCTATCCCAGAGTGCTCCAAGCCATGCCCAACCTGGCCCCTGGCACGGGGATCCATCCCAGCCCCTCCCAGGGAGGAATTCCTTCCCCAAAATCCCATCCCACCCGGCCCTCTGGCAGTGGGAAGCCATTCCCCGTGTCCTGTCCATTATCAGAACAACCTCAGCAGAGAAATTCCAGGTGGTGCTGGCGCCGCTTTCAGTGGCCACCCTGCCTCTTTTTACTCCTGAGCCCACCCCTGGCCCTGTGGTGCTGCTGGAGGATCCCAGCCCAGAGTCCCATCCCAAGCTCCTGGTGTTTCATCCCAGGGTCCCATTCCAAGTGGAAAATCTCCTGGTGTTTCATCCCAGAGGCAGCTCCATTCCCAAGTGGAAAAATCTCCTGGTGTTTCACCCCAGAGTCCCATCCCAAGTGGAAAAATCTCCTGGTGTTTCATCCCAGGGGCAGCTCCATCCCAGGGAAAGCTCTGGACAGAACCAGGAATGCTCCAAAAGCATCAGGAGCCTCCAGAGCGGGCAGGACTTTGTGTGTGCCTGGTCTGAGCCTCTCAGTGGTGCTGGGGGGAATTGGGAGGCTCGGCTCCCATTAATTTTTATGAAAATTTAGCACCCAAATGCCCCTGAGTAGTTTTGAAAAATCTTCCCTTTTAGTGGGAGGCATAAAAGGGAGCGTTTTGAATGAGTTGAATTGTGTGAGGAGTTCGTTAGTGCTGGAGATGATAAAAAATGCTCTTCCAGACAATTAATTATCTCCTGAGCCGTTCCAGAGGTGACATCTCCTTCCTGCCTCGGAGCACTTTGTTGTTGGCCTGGAGCTGGGGAGTTTATGCTCCTTTTTAACTCCTTAGCCCACTTCATATATCTCAGGAAGTTCTCAGGAACCATAAAAACGTCTCACGGTCGTTTAAGTCCCACAGCTTTATCAATATTGGTATTTAGGAAGAAGGGAACAACTCTTAATTGTTTTCCTGTGCTCTGCCACGGGCTGCAGCTCTCATTAACTCTGCCAGGGAGTTCCTGGAATTTCCTCTGGGGTGTTTGTTCCTGTTAACAGTGACTGATGGTTTTTTAGGGGTTCTCAGGCAGCAGAATTTCAGGAGACCTCACTGGTGGGAGACATGATCCTGGAGTTTAGGGTTTTCTATGCAGAAAGGTTTTATAAAAACTTGACTTTTCTCTCTGCACAAAATAAAATCGAGGCAGGACCTGAGGCACAATTCCAAAAGGACGATTCCTTTTGGTTTTGTTCCTTTCATTCCTGAGGGATTTTGCTTTTGGAATTGTGCTTGGATGGGACACACATCAGGGAATTGTTGGAGCTGGAACAGCCTCCAGGACCACCAAATCCAACCTTTGAATCCCACCACACTGGAAAGTTCCACACCGTGAAGTGCCTGCTCTGCTCCCTTTTTAACCCTTCCAGGGACCCCAGACGTCCCAGGGCAGCCTGTTCCTGGTACCATCACAATATTTTGTGGATCATTCCCCACTCCCAGGCTGATAACTGAATTTGAAAAACACCTTGGATGGGATAATTCTGTATTTTTTCTGTAAATGTCCTCCTCAAACTCGCATGGAGTTGGCTTCCAATGTCCTGCTCTTGACTGGGAGCTTGTTACAGAGAGATTCCCAATTCCACCCCAATTCCTCTCCACCCCTTCCCACTGCTCTCCATAAATAAACTTTCCCCAGCCTCTGTTTTGCATCCTGGGGGTATCAGTTCCCTTCTGTCTCCAGGATCACTTACCCGGGGTGGGATGACGGGAGCCAGGAGCTCGTGCAGAGCCCTGGAGGATGTGTGGAGTGCACCTGCCTCGCTAATTACCACATGCCAGCTTTAATTGCACGACTGCAGCAATGGGATCACACCACTTCCCCTGACATGTTGTGACTGGAACAGCCCACGTCGATTCCTCAGCTACCTGTTGCCCCAAAATGAAATATTTGTCTTCCCTGACACAAATTATAATTATCCCAAGGAACTTGGAGCTTCTTCCTCCTCCCCTCCCCCTCTTTTTCTCTTCCTAATTATCACTGTGGCTCCCAATGGAAGTGGTTGGTATTAGCTGCTCATTAGCCAAATACTTTCTTTAGCAATTAACAGAAATTTAGGGAGACAATTTGGAAAAAAAACACCGCAGAGTTTTGCCTTTGGAAGAGTCTCAGGTGCAGCTCCAGCTCTGTTGGGTGTAAATGTAAGAAGCTGCACTGATGTGGCTGCATTCCCTTGAAGCAGAGACAAATTTAGCTCTCGTTTAAAACCCGGACACCAAATTTTATTGATTGATATTGAAGCGATAAATTGAGCCTGACTTCAGCAGGCCTGAGCCTACCCAGCACCAGGAGCTTTCCACGGAGAGAGGAGATTTACACTGGCCCAGGATCCTGATTGAAATCCTGTGACCTTTCATTACTTTGCGCTGAAGTAATTTCAGCTCAGCCCTGACAAGCCCAAGACGGTCAAACCCAGCCTCCAGCCCCCATCAGAACACCAGGGAACACATTTCGTGCGAGCCCGGAATTTTTGTGGAGCTCTGAGGCTCTGTTTCGTGTTCATATCTGAGGTGAAAGGGTCTCAGAACCTTTAACTCAGTGAAAATTGTGGCAACCTTGCCATTTCACAGTGTCAGACTTGGAAATATGAAGAACAGAACCGAATATTCTGAGAGGACGATCCCAGCCAGGAGGTGGCTCAGGCCGGGACGATGTTTCCCACAGGAATGAAGGACTGCAGACGGATTTGGGGAGGTTTTATCCCCAAACCATTTAATCTTTTTAACACTTTAGATCTTTTTATCCACCTTTTCATGGGGGCAGAGGGTGCACAGCTGGCACAGGCCCTGGGCACCCAATGGGGATGATGATGATGATGGGGACATTGATGGCGACAATGATGGGGACATTGATGGTGACAGTGATGGGGACATTGATGGTGACAATGATGGGGACATTGATGGCAACAATGATGGGGACCTTGATGGTGACAATGATGGGGACATTGATGGTGACAATGACGGGTGTGGATGAGGGTGGTGGGGATGATGATGGTGGCCATGATGGGGGTAATGGGGATGATGATGGTGACATTGAGAGTGACAATCATGAGTGAGGATGAAGGTGGTGGGGATGATGATGGTGGCCATGATGATGGTGTCCATGATGATGGTGGCCATGATGGGGACAATGGGGATGATGATGGTGACATTGATGGTGACAATGATGGGTGTGGATGAGGGTGGTGGGGATGATGATGGTGGCCATGATGGCGATAACGGGGATGTTGATGGTGACAGTGATGGTGACAATCATGGGTGAGAATGAGGCTGGTGGCCATGATGGCGACAAGGGGAATGGTGACATTGATGGTGACAATGATGGGGACATTGACGGTGATAATGATGGGTGTGGATGAGTGTGGATGAGGGTGGTGATGGTGACGATGGGGACAGTGGGGATGAGAGACCCGGCAAAAATCTTGAGTTTGGTTCCGTTCAGGAACGCGGAACTTTGCTGTCTCCAGGGGTCTCCACGTGCTGGTGCTGCCAGCATTTGGAGCTTGCCAGGATTTGGATTTCCAGTCCCACACCAGACCACGAGAGCCAGAGAGGGGCCGGGCAGCGCAATCCCAGCCCTGGAGGAGAGGAGGGGACACAGACTTTGGAAAACAAAGTGCTGTAGGGGTTAAACTGAGGGCGTGAGGTGCTGGCTGAGCTCCCAGCTTTGTCACCATTTTTGGGTGACCTTGGCCGAGTCGCACAATCTTTCTCTACCTGAGAGCTGTGTGTGGGAGTGATGATGTCTCCCCGGGCAATGCCTCTCCTGCTGCATTCTGATGCTCTGGTGTCTGGGATCACAGGTGTTTTCTAGAAATCCGGGACATTACAGGATGGATTGTCCCGTCCTACGTGCGTCTGGGAGAGCAGAGCTCCATAAATACAGAAATAATCACCCCAAAGCCTGCTGGATCCCTTCCCTCCGTGCTGCAGTCCTGACAGATGTGTTCTCAGCAAGATTCCCCCACATCCCACGGCCGAGCAGAGCTCGGGATGATGGCGGGGGGAAAAAAAAACAAAAGAAGAAGATTAATTAGGCTGTCATTGTGTGAAATTGGGTTTGGGGACGGCAGGCACGCTCCGCAGCCCGCACGGAGCTGGGGCATTTTTTTAATTAGAGGAACTGAGAGGGGGAAAGGAGCCAGGTCGTGAGGGGCAGGGGTGTCACTATGAGACATGAAATAACTACACAAAATAACACGGCATGGACACGCTGCCGCTCTCAAGGTAAGGAGAAGGGAGGTTCATTTCCTGACTCCAGCATTTACAGATTTCCAAAAGTGGCAGTGGATTGGAGGGTGACAGTGCCACCTCTCCAATGACACTGGGCAAAGCGACAGTCCGTCAAATTTCCCCTCCTCCAGAAAAGAATGCAAAAAAAAAAATTATTTAGGAAAAATGTGTGAGAAAGTTCCATACAAAAATGTAAACATCAGAAGGCTTAGAAAATCTTAAAAAATCTTAAAAAATCAGGGCAACATGGGTGTCGCAATAGGACACGAAATAAAACAACCTGGATGCTGGAACTCCAAGGTAAAAAGGGATGTTTAATTTCTGACTCCCAACATTTACAGATTTCCAAAAGTGACAGTGGATTGGAGGGTGACAGTGCCACCTCTCCAATGACACCGGGCAAACCGACAGCCCATCAAATTCCTCCTCCAGGAAAGAATGCAAAAACAAGAATTATTTACATTAAGAGTGTGAGAAAGTTCCTTACAAGAATGTGAACATCAGAAGGCTTAGAAAATCTTAAAAAATAATCAGGGCAACGTGGGTGTCGCGATAGGACACGAACCCCAAAAACCCCAAAACCCCCAAACAACCCCAGCTGCTTTCGTGCTCGTGGGCCCTCTGATTTTAAACTGGGCTTGGGGAGCTTAAGGCAGGTCTGACAACCAGGCCCAGGTTTTTGAAGCCACAGAGACACTTTTTGAATCCTTATCCCAATTTTGTCCCCCAGTAAATAAATTGTTTTAGAGCTGAAATCTTAAAATCACTCGGGCTTTCAGTGACTGCCTTGGATTTTTTTTTATTTTTTTTTCTCCCCAGCCAGAAAGCCAAATTATACAGGTTATATCCCATGTAATTCCTTTTCTGGCTCTATCTTATCTCCAGCTCTTAGCTGATGTGATTGAAAAACTCTGCCATTCCATGACATAAATCCCAATAAAGCCCCAAAGGCCAGCCAGGAGCAGGTCCAGTCACTTTAAAGTCTAAATATTTTTATGTCTTGATTTATTTTTTAATTAATTCTAAATGATATCTAAATAATTTTTTTTTATCTAAATATTTTTAGATCTTTTTACGTCTTGATTTATTTTTTAATTAATTCTTTTTAATGAAAGGAAGGAAGGGAAAAATCAAATTGCACCTCCTGATGCTGTGCTGGAACAAGAGTGTGGGAAGTGGGGAGGAGAGAAAAGCATTTGGATCCAGAGCTGTTGTATTTTGCAGCGACCTAAAACACCCAAATTTTCCTGTTTATTTGCCACTTTCTTATTTTACTGGTCAGGTTTTTATTTTATCTGTGTGATTGAGTCGTGAGCCTCGTGTTCCTGAGGGCAAACCACCCTCCGGGGCCAGCCCAAAAAAGAACATTGTCTTAGACTTTAAATTCTTTGTGCCTCAAGTGGCTGAATTCCCAAAGTTTTCTCCCCGTTTTCAGCACAGCAGCAAAAGGGGAAAAAAGTTTAGTTGGTTTCTGAGTAAAGCTCTGAAAAGGGGTGGAAATGTGGGAAATTTTTGGTTCACCTGCTGTCTGAGCTGTCTCTGTTCCCGCTTCAGCTTAGAGGGATTTTGGGGAAGGAATTCCTGGCTGGGATGGAATTCCCAGAGCAGCTGTGGCTGCCCCTGGATCCCAGGAAGTGCCCCAAGGCTGGATCACCTGAAATAATGGGAGGTGTCCCTGTGGGGTGAAATTATAGAGGGACACAGCAGGGATGGCAGCGATCCTATTTGTTTATTTGGGGTTTTAGTGCTCCCAGACCACATTTCAGACTGAATTCTCATCTGGGACGCTGAGAGTTGCACAGGTTCTCCTCTGAGGCTGAAATGCTCCTTGTAAGCTGCTCAGTGGGATCCTTCAGGATGGGAAAAATCATGGATTTAAAAAATTTTAAAAATTAAATTAAATTTAAATTTAAAAAAAAAATTTAAAATTCTGGATACGGATTGGTGCTTAAGGTCTGCAGGTTCACAGAATCACCAAGACTGGAAGAGACCCTTCAAGATCTTCCAGTCACCCCAGCAGCTCCAGCAGCACCAGCCCTAAAAATTGTCCCCAAGTGCCACCACCCTGAGCCCTCCCGGAGACAGCGACCCCACCAGTTCCATGGGGCAAATCCTTCCAAGGCCTGGCACCTTTTCCACTGCAAAATCCATTTCCGAAATCCAACCTGAGCCTCCCTGGCGCATCCTGGGGCCATTTCCTCTCTTTCTGCCACTTGAAACCAACCCCACCCCACCCCAAGCTCCCCTCAGAGGAGCTGCAGCTCCCCCAAGATTTCACAAATGACCAAATCTCCCCCAACATGTTTATTAAGGATGTTTTGGAGGCAGAACTGCCGTGGCCTGAGCTGGATATAATTTTTGCTGGCATGACAAGTTGAGATTAGAGCTGGCACGCCGTGGGCTGGATTTAGTGCTTCATCTCTTTGTGTTCACCTCAGTCAATAAGGCAGGAAATTTATTTACTGCCCAGAGTCAGTTTAGTGCCTGTCTGGAGCGTTGTTTCAGCAGCTGGAAATGGCAGCACATCCATGGGCCTGGTTTGGAATGAATGGCTTTCAACGCCCCACGAGAAGGATGAACAAACCTGTTTGTGCTGTATTGACACAGAGATGAATTTCCCCTCCAAGCTGAATCCCCTGGATTTGATGATTTTTTTTTTGTTGTTGTTTTGAGAAAGTTTTCCTGTTTGATTGCTGTTGGAAGATGGGATTTAAAAGAATTCCATTTTTTTTTAGCATGAGACAGATCTTGGGGTCATTAACGAACAAAATTGGAATTGGCACTTGAGGGGGAAGTTGTTCCCATGGGGAAGAGATGAGGGAAACCCGTTTGGGGGGAAAGGGGAGGGCAGGACAGACATTTGGACAGAACCATGTGGATATTTGCTTTTTTCAGGCAAGGGGAGCAAAGGGCCCTGCTGTTCTCCCAGCACAGCTCTGGTTTTTCCATGTTGACCTGGCAAAACTTTTGGCTTCCATCCCACTCCATTGCGGGCTGTGGAATTCCCTGCTGGGCTGGCGAGAGATGTGAAAAGGGAAAATCTCCAGGTCTGGCCCTTCTTCCCTTTCTCTCAGGTGATTTTACCCCTGGGAAAACTCATGGAATTTGTCCATCCATGAGCTTCCCCTGTCCTGCCCATTCCAGGCCCAGCTTGAAGCCCACGGTGGAGAAAGTTCATCATTGCCCAAGTCTTAATTGAAGAGATTTAGATCTTGCAGCACTCTTTAGGATATCCATAATATATTACGTATTAATATATTAATGAATACATAAATGAATTATACTTTAACACATAAGCTTAAAAATAAATAGGTTAATTAAGGATGTGTAATGGGCCATTTAGAGCAGAAAATGGGTGTCACTGAGAGCTTTGGTGTTAAATTGTGAGATGTCCTGGGGGGCTCAAGAGATGGTCAGCCTGAGGGGAAAACTTGCAATGCTTTTGTGGCTTGTGAATGATTCCTGGGATCACACACAGGTGGGAAAGAATCCAAGTTCTGGAATGCTGGAGGTGGCACCAGGTGCGGAAGGGCTGGGGGCAGCCAGGTGGAATCAGCCTGGGTGTGAACAGAACCTTTTTATTTTTACTGGTAAGCACATCCCCTCCTTAGTAATCCAAAAGTGAGGGAGGGAAAAAAAAAAAAATCAGCAATTCCTCTTTCTGCTCCAGTGAAGCTCCTGATTCCCTGGGAAGTTTGAGAGACTTTTTCCTTTGCTTAACAAAAGAAAAAAAAAAAAAAAGAAAAATTAATTGGAAATGACAGGAGGAAAACGATCCAGCTGAATGCTTTGATAAGCAATCAAGGCTTAATAGATTAGAAAATATAATTAATTACTTAATTATACTCAAAGTGGTTGTTGTTGGGAGATTGTTCGGTGAAAAGCCATTGTTGGGTGGGAGGATGTGCCCGTGGAGCGAATGCTGGGCTGCAGGGAGCCTTTGGGGGGAGCAGACAAGTTGTTCCATGCTCAGATTCCACAAAATCCCAAAAGGTTTTTGCAAGGAGGGGCTTCCCCAGAGGGTGCTGGGCACTTTTCTGTGTCTTGGTTGGAAAAATCAGGGGTTTGAGGCGTAGGAAACCCCCTGGATGCGACCACCCTGAGCTCCATCTGGGTTGTTATTCCCCGGAGAACAACGTCCCAATGATTAAAGGATGCTGTGGCTTCTCTTCTTGGATTTTGGGGCTGTGTGATGTGGCCCTGCCATCTGGAACATGTTCTGGTCATTTCTGTGCTGCCTGAGCCTCACAACAGCTCCCTGTGCTGCCCCCAGACAGATTTAAGCAGGAATCACTGAGCCCTCCAATTATTTGGAGCACAGATGCAAAATGGCCTTGAATTTTTAAGTATTACACCCCCCAGATTTCACCCTGCTCCTTTTAATTTCTGAAAAAACAAATAAATAAATAAATAAATAAATAAATAAATAAATTCTGATATTCCAAAAATGCCGTGCACATTTTTCTGTCCTGGTCATATTTCCCTGGAAGAGCCTGTGAGCTCCTAATGGGGGCAGTAACTTTTCCATAGGTTGAAATAGGTGACTGGTTTGGGTTTATTTCCTGCAAAACACATTTCCCATCTATACAGTAAATGAACTAAAGGCAGCTATGAGGAACTGTTTACTCACCAGCTTTAGCTACAGAAGAGGAGAAATTCCTTTGGAATTGCACAATAAAACTTCAGAAGCACCAAATTAGTCGTGTTTTGCCTCATTGACACCGAGCAGTTTCCAGCCAAAGTTTTTCTTGGGAAGCTTTCCCTGCCTGGCTCAGGAACCCAGGTTAAATCTCCCTCCAAGTGAGCGGCAGGAAGGTCCAAGGTGGGCAATTCCTTCCCCCTCCCCGTTGCTGGGTTGGGAATAGAGGACTGGATTTTCCCTGGAGGGGTTCAAGCTGCTGATGAGGCAGAGGAAATCTCGGTGAAATCCTGGATCCCATGAGCTGAGATCCATCTCCAGGAGAAGGGTTGATGGATCCAATCGTGGATCCCAAGAGCTGAGATCCATCTGTGGATCCCAAGAGCTGAGATCCATCTCCAGGAGAAGGGTTGATGGATCCAATCGTGGATCCCAAGAGCTGAGATCCATCTCCAGGAGAAGGATTGATGGATCCACCCCTGGGAGAAGGACTGGTGGATCCATCCCCTTGATCCCATGAGCTGAGATCCATTCCTGAATCCCATGAGCTGAAATCCACCCTTGGGAGAAGAACTGATGGATCCACCCCTGGGAAAAGGATTGATGGATCCATCCCTGGATCCCAAGAGCTGAGATCCATCTCCAGGAGAAGGGTTGATGGATCCAATCCTGGATCCCAAGAGCTGAGATCCATCTCCAGGAGAAGGATTGATGGATCCACCACTGGGAAAAGGATTGATGGATTGACCTACCCCTGGATTCCATGGGCTGAGATCCATCCCTGAATCCCATGACCCGAAATCCACCCTTGGGAGAAGGATTGATGGATCCATACCTGGATCCAAAGAGCTGAGATCCACCTCTGGGAGAAGGATTAATGGATCCACCCCTGGATTCCATGAGATGAGATCCATCCTTGGATCCCATGACCTGAAACCCACCCCTCAGAGAAGGATTGATGGATCCAATCCTGGATCCCAAGATCTGAGATCCATCCCTGGGAGAAGGACTGATGGATCCACCCTGGTTCCCATGGCACCAGCAGGAAAAGGGCTGCTCAAAAACATTGCTCTCATCCCCAGCCACTGCCAGACACGCATTTGCTGCTCCCTGAGCTCTGCTGGGGCTGTTGCTGGATGTGGCACTTGGAAAAGTATCCAAGGATCTCAGCCTTTGGAAAGGCTTCACATGAATTCTGTTCCTCTTGCATTTACCTGCCAATCTCCATTAGTGTCTCAAACCCAAAAGCTCTTTTGGGTTTGTTTAGGGTGCTTGGGCTGCAGTTTCTTTGCTCATTTTTTTAATTTCCTTGAATTTGGATCAAGCCCTGGCTGGAAGAATTCAGAAAAAAAAAAAAAAAAAAAAGAGCAGGAACCTCATCCCCAAGTTGTGGATTTATTTGTAAAAGATGCTGGTGGGATAAAAGACGGAGAGCGTTAATCTGGGATCCAGACGTGGGAAGGGGGTCTGAGAAGGACGCAGGGACACCCAGGTGAAGGAGCTGGGGGACAGCTGGGAGGTTTGGGATCTGACAACATCAAAAGAACACAAATTAACAGGAAGCAGCTTTGGTGGGAGGCAAGCAGTTGGTGGGAATGAGCTGAGCCCGGTGGGGTCAGATCTGCCTTTGAAGATGAGGGCTCAGCTCCTGCAGCTGTGCTCCAAACCCTCCCAAAACCTCCTGCTGCTGGATCCTGGGATGGGCAGCACAGCTAAAGGAGTTTTCAGGCACGAAATTACCAAATCTGCACTCAATTGCGTCACCCTGGGGTTGTTCAGCTTGGAGCAAAGGAGACTCGGGGGTGACCTGATCACTCTCTGCAGCTCCTGAAAGGTGCCTGTGCCCAGCTGGGGCTGGGCTCTTTCTCCAGGAGCTGACGGAACCAGAGCACGCAGCCTCGAGCTGTGCCAATGGAAATGCAGGCTGAGTATCAGGAATTTATGGGCCTCAATTTGCTGCACTTTGGGGCAAGAATTTGAGGTTCTGAGAGTTCTAAAGCCCCTTCTGGCGACCCCCTCAGAAGGTCTTTTGTCACTGTGGTCCTTGAGTGACTGCACTGGGGTCACCCCAGAGCCCGGCATCCAAGGATTCCATCAGCATCAGCCTCAGCCAAAATTCCAGCAGGAAACTCGGGGGGAAAAACACACAAAACATTAAATACGGGAAAGATTTGTTTGGGTTGTAACACCTTTCTCATGCTGGGGGAGCATCAAGGCCCGTCGTGGTGCTGCTGAGGGGAGCCGGGAGCCTGTCTGGTGTCAGTCCTGGCAGTGAGGATGTGTGGACACCGTGTACTCACCACCAACTCCTGTTCTCCACAGATCTGCTCCTCCTGGGCTGCCTCCACTCCCCAACACACACACACACACAGAGAGAGCTGCCACATGACAGGGGGAGTCATTTGGGGATAAAAGCTCTGTATTCATGTGTTTAGCTCGTGGAAAAATCTGTCCCTCAATCTGTGCGAGATCTTTTTTTCTTGTTTGCTATTTTCCTTTCTCCCACCCTTCATCTGTCACTCCTGTCTGGAGTACAAGCTCTGCAGGGCAAGGGTACCAGGAGCAGCTCCAGCTCTTGTCGAGGCCTCTGGGCACAGCAAACAGCACATTTTGGATTATGAGAGGTTTATTTCTCTTTAGATTTCTCCTCCCAGCGTTTTGGAGGGAGTAGCACCTGGATCTCACCAGTGAAGGAATCGTTGGGTGTTTGTTCCAGGTGGCTGTAGAGACAGGAAAGGGAAAGAAATTCCTCCCTGTGAGGGTGAGGATGGGATGGAATTCCCAGGGAAGCTTGGCTGCCCCTGGATCCCTGGCAGTGCCCAAGGCCGGGTTGGATCCCCCTGGGACAGTGGGAGCTGTGGGACCATGGTGGGGCTGGATGGGCTTTGGGGTCTCCTCCAACCCAAACCATTCCAGGATTCCATGGGCAGGTTTGGATGGGATTTTGGGAAGAAATACTGGGAGAGGGGCTGGGATGGAATTCCCAGATTTGCTGTGGCTGCCCCTGGATCCCTGGCAGTGCCCAAGGCCAGGCTGGACAAGACCTGGAGCAGCGTCACCCCTGAGTTCATTGGGATTTTCTTTTTCTGGTGAACGCATTTGATTGAATCTTCTTGCAATCCAGGTCTCATTTTCAAAGTTCCCTTTGCTTTTGCCAAGACATTTTCTGTAAGTAACTCATTGTTTTGAATTTTTTTATGGAGGAGGAGAAATTTGATGGACTGTTGGTTTGTCCAGTGTCATTGGAGAGGTGGCACTGTCACCCTGTCACTGACACATTTTATGAAAAATCTTTTTGTGAGGATCTTTTCTCCTGAGAAGCTGAGAGGCCTCAGAAATTAAATGCAAACAATGGTTATCTGCTGCTGTGGAATGCAACAGGTGCATCTGGGATTGGGCTCATGTGGTTGTTTCTAATGAATGGCCAATCACAGCCCAGCTGGCTCAGACTCTCTGGTCAGTCACAAGATTTTATTATCATTCCATTCTATCCCTTTCAAGCCTTCTGATGAAATCCTTTCTTCCATTCTTTTAGAGTAGTTCTAATACATCATTTTCTTTTAATATAATACATATCACAAAATAATAAATCAGCCTTCTGAAACATGGAGTCAAGATTCTCGCCTCTTCCCTGGTCCTGGGACCCCTGTGAACAGCACCACACATCACCCTCCAACCCACTGTCACTTTTGCAAATCTATAAATGTTGGAGTCAGGAAACAAACTTCCCTTTTCCACCCTGAGAGCAGCAATGTGCTGTTCCGTGTCCCGCGGTGACTCAGGTGCTCTGCAGCCCTCTCCTGGCTGCATCCAGGAGCGCTCAGCTGGGCGGGGAGGGCGCTTCCTTCCCGCTGGATTGCACCGAACTCAGCTTTTCCAGAGAAATTCTCACACCCCCGCGCGGGAAGGGCAGGTTTGGCTCCTGGCAGCTGCTCCAGGGGCGTCCTGGCACCCGGGGAATGCTCTGAG
Source organism: Molothrus aeneus (assembly GCF_037042795.1). Classification (NCBI taxonomy): domain Eukaryota; kingdom Metazoa; phylum Chordata; class Aves; order Passeriformes; family Icteridae; genus Molothrus; species Molothrus aeneus. Next base: position 1,424,807 of record NC_089674.1, on the reverse strand, counting down.
CTGGACAGGATTGTGTGCACGTGTAGAAATGCAAGCTTGGAGATCTCTAAAGCCAACAGTTTAGAAATCTCTTATTGGTGCATTCCATCTGGGATATTTGCTTGCTATGCAGGCTAGGCAGTGGGGAAAAGAAGAAAATTAATCTTGTATATATATATATATATTTTATATATATATATATATAAAAATATATATATAAAAATATACATATATTTAAATTTATAAAATAATATATAAAAATACACATATTTATATATAGAAATATATGTATATGTATATATACATATATATGTGTACGTGTGTATATATATGTATATTTTTCTATTTTTCTAATATATGTATATATACATATATATTTTTAGATGTTTTATATATATTTATTTTTATATATTATACATATAAAAATGTATATTATATATGTATGTATATATTTTTATGTTTATAAATATATATATTTATATATATTATATATGTATATATGCATATATATTTTTATATATTTATTTTTAAATATATATAAAATATCTTTTAAGTATATATATTTTATATATATACATATATATTTTAATATATATTTTATATATATATTTCTCCTCCATCTCTCTCCTTTCTCCTCCATCTCTCTCCTTTCTCTTCCATCTCTCTCATTTCATTTTTCCTCCACTCATCCCTTCCTTTGACACCCATTTTCTGTAAAGAAGAACCCCTTGAGATGACTGAAAAACCCCAAATTATCTGCTCTCTTAGGCCAGCATTGAGCACTGAATTTCAAATTATGGACTTTGTCCTCTTAGAGTTTGCTGGGGGTGCAGGAGTGGATATTATTTCGATTTTTAATATTGCCATATTAAATGGAATTGTTGCCAGTTACAAATGTGCCAATTAAAAATGTGGTTCTAAGCAATTTTTTAATCAAAATGGGTTGAGATTCACCTGATTACAGCCAAAACCTTTAGGGTCTAGGATAAATAGGTAACAATGCAGGAGAATTTCCCATTTATTTTATCCCTTTCTTCTCACACTGGTGTGGTTCGATCCCCAGTGGTTTTTTCACACCCTCTCATACCTTTAGGACAAAATATTGTACAATTTGAGCCGTGTTCCCCCTGCTTTAGGAAACACAGTTTTTGTTCTCTTGATGTACAGGATCAATGCACAACTTGAAACAGTATTTAAAAACCTTTGGAGAAGCCATCAATTCCTGGAGAGCTCTTTTGCAGCCCATCAATTCTGGGCAGATCTAATGAAAAGCAGAGTTTGAATATGAGACAGAGACTTATTCCCCTCATTCTGCAGCTCCTTCATCTGTCACCGTGGCAGCAGCATGATCAGATGTTCCTATTAAATCCTGGATTTATTTGTTGGGACTAATGGAGGGAGCAGTTGCCATCTTTTGGATCACCACATGGAAGAGCAACTGCACCTTTCCCTTTTTGCCATAATTTTTTTTTTTTTTTTTTTTTTTTTTTTTAAGAATGTGCCCCCATTCCCCACATGATGCTCTGGAATAGCATGGAAGGTGCAGCTCCGTGGAATTTTGGGGCTGAACCAGCAGAAATTCAGCAAGCAGGGGGTGCTGGGGGTCAGGAGAAGGCTCTGGGGGAGTCATTATGGGATTCTTGACCATTTTTCTGCTCTCTCTTTGTGGCACCTTTGGCCTGGCCTGAGAGGTTGAGTTCAAACTCAATTCAGTCTGCAGCTCTGCATGAGTGAGGAGCACAAATCCCTGGGGCAAAAAAGAGCTTTAAGAGTCTAAATAAAAGCTGAGCTGACTAAAATTTTGGAAGGTCTGTGCTGCAGGAGTTGACTAAAATTTTGGAAGGTCTGTGCTGCAGCCCCAGAATTCCATGGAGCTGGGCCTTCAGGGCAGGCCCTGGAATAGCATGGAAGGTGCAGCTCCGTGGAATTTTGGGGCTGAACCAGCAGAAATTCAGCAAGCAGGGGGTGCTGGGGGTCAGGAGAAGGCTCTGGGGGAGTCATTATGGGATTCTTGACCCTTTCTCTGCTCTCTCTTTGTGGCACCTTTGGCCTGGCCTGAGAGGTTGAGTTCAAACTCAATTCAGTCTGCAGCTCTGCATGAGTGAGGAGCACAAATTCCTGAGGAAAAAATGAGCTTTAAGAGTCTAAATAAAAGCTGAGCTGACTAAAATTTTGGAAAATCTGTGCATCTGGGCACCCAAAGATATGGAGGGGCTCCCAGTGGGGTTTTTCCACCTGTGGATAAGGAACTGCTCCAAGGGACTGTGCTGTGTTTGAGGGACTCATTGTTTGTTTCACCCCCAGGCTTCCATCCCTATCGACTTCCAGAGGAAACAATCCCAAGAGCACTCAAAGCAATTATTAATGGCTTTCTAATTAGAATATCTAGATAATTTGTTTATTTGATCAGCCCTCCAAGGCAGAAAATCAAAGGTTCCTGTGCATCTCATGCCGAGTTTTTCATCAGTGGGGTTTTTCTTCAGGAGCCAGACACGTCATAAAAAACAGATCAAGCCATTTAAAAGAAATATTTTGCCCAAGGAACAATAACAAGGCTTAGAAGGCTTTTTCTTCTTTCTGGGAGATTCCTTTAGGGAAACCTTTTCATTTCCTGATTGAAAGATCAAATCTGCCCATGGAGGGAGCAGTGGGGTGTGGATGATTTTTCTCCTGATCTCTAGAAAAACACACTCAGTTAAAGAGTCCGTGGAGAGGTTCTGCTTTAAAGGGGAAGGCATTTGTGTGATTGGAGAGAAGGATTAGGAATTTATCTGTAGGCAAGGCGAGGAAAGCTTCAAATTCAGTTCACAGTGTCAGTGGAACTGTCAGTGTGATGTTACTGGGCTTTAAAACCTGGAATGCACTCAGCAAAGGTGACCCAATAAATCATAAAAGTTCTCTCTTTGCTGCACCCAGGCTGGCCTGCAGATGGTTTAGAAGCTGGTGAATGCTTTCATCTCAAATTAGAAATTAATAGCTGTATTTTAATTCAGTTTGTATTAAATTGACCAATTCTATGAAGTATTATATAATCCCATAGATTCCTAAATTGCTTATTACCAAGATGTGCAATTTCTTAGGTTAATGTGCCTCTAATCACATCTAACACAATGATGTTTGTTTAATTCCTGTAGTTACTAATTATCAGTTGGCTTTTTATGAGCCACAAATAGACCTTTAATAGGACCTGGAGAAGGAACTGGGGGCTGCAGCATCTTTGTCCCATGTAGAGAAAATGTTTCTCCACATTTTCCATACCAAGGCCTCTCTTCTGTCAGTCCATGCCAATTTTGGGATCCCATCCCCATAGAAATACAAGAATTAACAAGATTAATGATAATCTTGTAGAATTTAGGCTCCAAATCTGCCACATGGAATGCCAGCCCCTGGTGGATGTTCAGCAGGTTGTCCTGGATTTCCTGGAGAAAAACAAGAGACAGTTGGTGTTTTTTTCTTCTGGAACTCCTGATTTTGGGGCAGTGGCTCAGTGCCCTCTAGGACCTTTTCTCCAGCCTGAGGCTGCCAACTCCTCCCTCAACCCTGGGGGCAAAGACCACGGATGTGATTTGGGAGGAAGGAAGAGAGAGGAGGCCCGGCCATGGATTCTGTCTGCAGTGGGAAGTAAATTGGAAACTTTCTGAAATTGCAGGAGTCCGACTGTGGGAATTGCACCTCCAACCCCAGCTTTTGGCGTTACCCAAAATTCAGGGAGATTCTGGCCTAACAGAGGCACCAACCCCAGTGGGATCAGCAACTCTCAGAAATCCTGGGCTAATTAAGGAGCTTGAAGAGACCTTCACCTAAGACTTCAAAACTGCAGCTGGCAGATTTCCTGAGCTGCTGAGGCGTCACAGGGACCAGCTCGGTGACAGCAGACCTCACAAACCCTCCTCAGAGCCAGGCACGCTGATGCCCGCGCGCTAAATGTTACAATAAACGAGATTTCTGATTCTTTTGTTTTCATCCATGAGAATTACCTGAGGAAACACGGACTGAAGAACAAAAGGCCTGCTCCAAACGGCAGCCAGGCACTTTTGTGTCTGCTCCAAGTGGAAGCAGAGCACACAGACCTGCTCATATTTCAGCGCTGAGCTCAGCGCCCGTGCTTGTCCTTCGGAATGTGTTTGATGGGAATGCTTGATGGGGCATTTTCCTGAATAGGGATATTTTTCTGCTCTGCCTCCAAAGGGATGTTCCAGGGCCGTTGCCTGTGATTTTTCAGCGGCGTGAAATGCGCTGGAATTGTTTATCCCAGCTCTGTCTGCCTAATGTGCCCAATCAATCTGTCTCTGAGGTGAAGCCGCGTGCTCCGCTAATCACCGCGCTACCACAGAACATCTTGCTTATTTTTACTCTAAATTATGATCGGCTTGGAAATGAACTCTGAATTTGATTTATCAACAGCTCTGATGCTAATTCACCAATGAAGTCATGGTGCTCTGAGACTAAATATTAGCGCTAATGAGAAAACATCACTGCCACATTTTGTAATTCTGAGTTTCCACAGCTCCTAAAGTTGTGTGTAATTAATTCATGGAATCATTAACTGGGCAAGGCACTTCCACAGGAATCAGTTTACCTGGATTAGAAATTACCAGCAAATGTCAAACCAGATGACGTTCAGCTACCAGGGAATATTCATGCTGCGTTTTTATTGTTTAAAGAGGGAAATGTGTCCCCCTAATCCACCAATGAAGTCTTGGTGCTCTGAGACTAAATATTAGCGCTAATGAGAAAACATCGCTGCCACGTTTTGTAACTCTGAGTTTCCACAGCTCCTAAAGTTGTGTGTAATTAATTCATCTAATCATTAACTGGGCAAGGCACTTCCCCAAGAATTAGTTTACCTGGATTAGAGATTACCAGCAAATGTCAAACCAGATGATGCTGAGCTACCAGGGATGTTCATGCTGAGTTTTTGTTGTTTAAAAAGGGAAATGTGTCCCCTGTAGGGCAGGGCTGGTTGTCCCCTGGCAGCCTCCAGCAGGAGGGATGGAGCAGGTGTTGAGTTTTCAAACCATGGTGTTCTTCCTCTTGGAAAACAGAGGCACCAGAATTGAAGGGTTTGAGCTGCAGTTTCTAAACAGTGCCTGGAAAATGCCAAGGTGTCCAGACTGAGGCAGCTGAGACAGACTGGGACTCAGAAATGCATCATTTTCCCTGCCAGGATCTGGGGTTTGGGCTCCTTCTGGAGCAGTCATTTGTCTGAGGCTCCTGTGACAGCGTGAGCCTTTGCACCATCTCCTTTCAGGGATAAAACAAACTCCACTCCGTCCAAACCTCTCCCCAGAGACTGCTGGGCTTGCCAGTCCTTCCACAGACTCCATCCCTGTCTCCTGTTAGGAATTCTGGCAGTGAGTCACCCAGACAGACACGGCCATTCCTGAGTCTCCACGAGGACTGCTGTTCCTGCTCTGCAGGATGATGGATGTTGAGGGATCTGTTTCAAAATGAGCACAAAGTTATCGTGTTTCCACCACAACACAGACCCGTTCCCAAAACCTGGGCGGCCAAAGTTTGATTTACAAACTCCAGGGAATTGTTTCAGCCTGAGGTGGGTGATTTCATCTGGTTGAAGTGAGGCAGGGAGGTCGTGCCTGCCTGATCCCCTGCGATGAGGCTGCTGCTGTGGGCACAGAGGGAAATACCCGAGCAGGAGCTGCAGCTGGGCACAGAAGTTGGTATTTCCCTCCTGGAATTGCTTGGCAGGGAGGTGTCACATCCTGGAGATCATGTTGGGCTGGATTCCAGCTTGTCTGAGGTGTCCTGTTGGGAGGCAGAGCAAGGAATTAAGAATGTGTGAGTGTTTAACAACACAGGAGAGGTGAGAGAGAGAAAAGCACTCTGGAAATGAGGTCACTCTGCATCACTCAGACCCCAGTCCAAATCCTTGAAAGCTCCCTGAATCCAGTGGGAATGTGACGAGGTTACATCCCTGTAATACTGCTCCTCTTTCCAAGCTCCAGAAGAAGGATTTTTCTTGATGTTTGGCTAAAAATCTAGGTTTTGAATGCTGCACCTACAAAAAACAGAACTCCAGGCTGAATTCTAAACTCTTTCTTTTCAACAGAACTTCCCTGTGTGATAATCACAGCTAATTAACTCCCAGACATTTTCAACCTAAGTAAAACTGATGGAATTCAGTGCTGTGTCAAAGAAACATAAAAGACAAAGAATCCGGATTGCAGTGTGGGTACCTGCATTTGCACGTTTGGATGCCTGAGGGTTGAGCTGAACATCAGTGGTGGCTGTCAGAGGAAAGGTGGGCAGGGCATGTTGGAAAACACCTTTGTCATGCAGGCCAGAATCTCCCTGAATTTTGGGTAACACCATTTTGAATTTTGGGTAACACCATTTTGAATTTTGGGTAACACCTTTTCAATGCAGGCCCAAATTTCCCTGTATTTTGGGTAACACCTTTTCAATGCAGAACAGAATCTCCCTGAATTTTGGGTAACACCTTTTCAATGCAGGCCCAAATTTCCCTGAATTTTGGGTAACAACACCATTTTGAATTTTGGGTAACACCTTTTCAATGCAGGTCAGAATGAACCTGAATTTTGGGTAACAACCCCATTTTGAATTTTGGGTAACACCATTTAACACCAGGCCAGATTATCCCTCAATTTCAGGTAAAACACATTTTCAATGCAGAACAGATTCTCCCTGAATTTTGGGTAATATTTTTTTCAGTGCAAGCCAGAATGAACCTGAATTTTGGGTAACACCATTCTGAATTTTGGGTAACACTTTTTCAATGCAGAACAGAATCGACTTGAATTCACCTTTTCAATGCAGGCCAGAATGAACCTGAATTTTGGGTAACACCATTCTGAATTTTGGGTAACACCATTCTGAATTTTGGGTAACACCTTTTCAACGCAGAACAGAATCAACCTGAATTTTGAGTAACACCATTTTGAGCTTTGGGTAACACCATTTAACACCAGGCCACATTTTCCCTGAATTTTGGTTGACACCTTTTCAATGCAGAACAGAATCAACCTGAATTTTGGGTAACACCTTTTCAGTGCAGGCCAGATTCTCCCTAAATTTTGGTTAACACCTTTTCATGCAGGCCCAAATCAACCTGAATTTCAGGTAACACCTTTTCAATACAGAACAGAATCAACCTGAATTTTGGGTAACACCATTTTGAGTTTTGGGTAACACCATTTTGATGCAGGCCAGAATCAACCTGAATTTTGGGTAGCACATTTTCATGTAGGCCCAAATCAACCTGAATTTCAGGTAACACCATTCACTGCAGAACAGATTCTCCCTGAATTTTGGATAACACCTTCTCATGCAGGCCAGAATCTCCCTAAATTTCGGGTAACACCTTTTCAGTGCAGCCCAAATCAACTTGAATTTTGGGTAGCACCATTTTGATGCAGGCCAGAATTTCCCTGAAGTTTGAGTAACACCTTTTCAATGCAGAACAGAATCAACCTGAATTTTGGGTAACACCTTTTCATGCAGGCCCAAATCAACCTGAATTTTGGGTGGCACCATTTTGAATTTTGGGTAACACCATTTTGAATTTTGGGTGACACCATTTTGATGCAGGCCAGAATTTCCCTGAATTTTGGAGGATTTGCATTCCTTAAACTCCCACCGCTACATCTTTTGTCTTCCTCCTGTAGCTGGGGATTTGTGTGAATTGTGCTCCTAACAGGAGCCCTGTTTGAAGTGTGTGGCTGCTTGGATGCAACATTTATTACGTTTAGAGTGGAGATCTGTGGGGTGTGGGCTTGAGAAGTCAATATTGGGAAACTAATCCACCTCTAGAGCCCAAAACTCGCTGAAAACTTCCAGCTCTCACAGGGGAACAACTCCAGGCTCTGCTTAGTTAACTGTTTGCAATTTTGGATAGAATAACGAAACAATTTTGGATAGAACAATGGAATGGTTTGGATGGGAAAAGGCCTCAAAGCCCATGCAGTGCCACCCCTGCCATGACAGGGACAGCTCCCACTGTCCCAAGGTTCTCCAAGCCTGTCCTTGGACACTTCCAAGGATCCAGGGCAGTCCCAGATCCTCTGGGAATTCCATCCCACCCTCCCAGGGAAGGATGAGAGTCCTACCATGAGGGCCAGACCCAAAATGTTCATTGTGTGTCTGATTCTGGGGCTTGTTCTCCTGCTGATTCTGTTTTCCTGCTGCAAAAATGTTTAGGGCTTCAGGTAAAAATTGGGCAGTACTGGTTTTAGAAATGAAAATGGAAATGAAAAGAGAAAAATTAAAGAGAAGATTTTCAGAAAATGCTGTGCAGAGTCACAACAGATCAGAGAACTGTGATTGCCCCATCCCTGGGAGTGCCCAAGGCCAGGTTGGAGCCACCTGGGACAGTGGAAAATGTCCCTGCCCATGGCAGGGGTGGCACTGGATGGGCTTTAAGGTCCTTTTCAACCCAAGCCATTCCATGATTCCGTGTTAAATTCCCCCAGGGATGGGGACTCCACCCCCAAAATCCCAGGGCTGTATTTATTTGTCTGGATTTTTTAAATTTTACCTGACTGGAATTTGTTCTGATTTTCTTTTTTTTTTTGTCTCTTGGAGGCCAGAGCTGCTGAAAAGGCCCAGCTCAGGTCACAGCTGGGTTGTTTCAGTCTCTGCACAAACAGTCCTCACCTCAAAGAGCTCCAGACTCCAAGGACAAGCAGGGGCAGGACTGAAGCTTCTCATTTTACAGCTCATAAAATGACTTGTGCAAGGTTATATCTGAGTGTCTCAGGTATTAGTTCCATAGCAGGAGTGAAAAAAAAAATAAATTACCTCAGAACCTAGAACAAAAACACTTCTAAAATTAATTCTCTGCAACTTGGATGATATTGAATCTGTTTTGTTGATCTCTGGATCTGTAAAAATAGAATAGTAACAGCTTTGTGTATTGTGAACAGCATCCCCAGTGTTTTCCATCATTTTCCTGGATGAGGGTTGGCACAATTGTCCCCGCAACTGCAGCAGTTTCCACAGCCAAGGCCACGTCCAGGAAAAGCTTTTTGGGGGCTCGGGTGTCACCTGGAGTCTCCTCAGAGTAAATAAAATCTGAGCCCTTGTGTCTCCCTGCAGATGCAGAGCTGCTTTCCAGGGAAGGACAGGTTTCAGCCCATTTTTTGTTATCACCTCCATTTTTTGTTATCACCTCCAGTTTCTGGGCCTTGGTGCACTCTGCCTTCAGAGGGTGGGTGCTGATGGTTGGAGATCTGCACAGGTGTCCTCATCCTGTGTGCATGGGATGTTGTCCCATCCCAGCAGGGATTTGAACACAAACACCCATTCCACTGCTATGACTAAGCTTAGTTAACAACAGAAATAAAAGCTATATCTCTATAACAAAGTCACTTTAACACCTCACACATAAAATCCATTTTCATATATGCAAAAAGCCAATATTTTAATATATATCTGAAATATAAATATTTCAGATAATAAATAAAATATAATATATCTTAAATATATATATATATACTTCCGATATATATATCTGAAATAAAAACTATATCTCTATAACAAAGTCACTTTAGCACCACACACATAAAATCTATTTTAATGTTTGCAAAAAGCCAATATTATAATATATATCTGAAATAGATATATTTCAGATAACTAATATAATATAATATATCTTAAATATATATCAATTTCAGATACATATATCTGAAATAAAAACTATATCTCTATAACAAAGTCACTTTAGCACCACACACATAAAATCTATTTTAATGTTTGCAAAAAGCCAATATTATAATATATATCTGAAATATATATATATTTCAGATAATTCATATAATATAATATAATATAATATAATATAATATAATATAATATAATATAATATAATATAATATAATATAATATAATATAATATAATATAATATAATATAATATAATATAATATAATATAATATAATATAATATAATATAATATAATATAATATAATATAATGTAATAATAATGTATCTTAAATATATATATTTCAGATACATATATCTGAAATAAAAACTGTATCTCTATAACAAAGTCACTTTAGCACCACACACATAAAATCTATTTCAATGTTTGCAAAAGGCCAATATTATAATATATATCTGAAATATACATATTTCAGATAATTAATATAATATAATATAATATAATAATATAATATAATATAATATAATATAATAATATAATATAATATAATATAATATAATATAATATAATATAATATAATATAATATAATATAATATATCTTAAATATATATATATTTCAGACATATATATCTGAAATAAAAGCTATATCTCTCTAACAAAGTCACTTTAACACCACACACATAAAATCCATTTTCGTATTTGCAAAAAGCCAATATTATAATTTATATCTGCAACACCCTGACTCAGCCTGGAGCCCGCAGCCAGGCCTCAGGTGCTTAATGAGCTGTGTGTTATTGCAGCCAGGACCTCCATCCCTCAGCTCCCCGGAACACAAACAGTCCTTGGCTTTTATGGAACCATAAAAACGCTGCCTTAAAGCTGAGGCCAGCTCAGCCCTGACAGGGACTGGCACGGATACTGCTCTGTCCAGGGGAGATCCGTGTTCCTGTGAATCCACGAGCGAGCACAGTTGTCCCATCAAATTCCACCCAGCAGCTCGTCCTGCCACTCAGCTGCCGTGTCCAATCATATCTGCAGCTGAATTCCAGCTCTTGGAAGGATTTTTGGGATCTCTCCAGCGTTCTGCAGGGGATCCACATCAAGAGGAACTCTGACCCTGCAAAGTTTCCCCAATTAGCTTTAATGCCTTTGCTTTTTCCATGCTTTTTTTTTGGGGGGGTGGGGGATGAAGCACACGGAGCAGTGAAAATTTGGGAGAAATTAGCTCTGCTGGTCTTCACTTAAAGTTCAGGCTGGAAAATCAAAAGGCATTTGTTCCAAGATTGGATTATGTGTAGGATATCTCCAGCTATAATGAGCTCAGGTTTGCTGGCAGCGTTAGAATCAACTCTCGCCTCTCTCTCTCCTGCCACATGTGTTTTTCTCCCTCAGAGCATATTTCTTTCGACTTGATCAGCTCATCTCTTGCAGATGATAAAATTATCTGCAAAGATTTGTATCTGATGTTGTGCCATAAATCATATTTAGTCGTAGGATTAACATTTGCAAGCGTAGAATATTTATGGAAGGGGGAAAAAAAAAAAAAGAAGAAAAAAAGCAGGTGGGGGGGCTGGCAGTTTCTGAGGATTTACATAAGGAAGAGTTGGGATTCAGGGTTTGGAAATACATTTGTACAAGGGGTGGATGTGCTCAGCTCTGGTGAGCAGCAGTGGAGCTGCTTTGACAGGGTTTATCTTGGGGAGGTTGGAAGATAAGGAACGCGGGGAGCCGTGACCTTGGGTGAGCAGCTTTGTCCTGGAAGCAATGAACAGATGTTCCAGCTGTGCTGGCACCACCCCTGCTGCCAGCTGCCTCTGCCTTTCCCATTCCCAGGCTGGTCTGGGTGCTCTGGGAACACTCAGCACCTTTCCAGGCACTTTTGGAAGCTGCTGGGTTTACAAACCCCTTGGCTCGGTTTCCAGAGCTGGGTCATCCAGAAGAGTCAGGACGGAGCAGTTTGAGCATCTGCCCACAGACTGGGGAAAGGGAGAGAGGGAGGGAGAGCAGCTCCCTCTGCTCCGGCTCTGGCACTGCCAGGCAAGAGATCCAGGAGTGGGGACACAGATTATGGAATCCTGGAATTGTTTGGGCTGGGAGGGACCTTAAAATCATCCCCATTCTAGTGCCACCATGGGTCCCACACTTCCCACTGTCCCAGGTGGCTCCAACCTGGCCTTGGGCACTGCCAGGGATCCAGGGGCAGCCACAGCTGCTCTGGGAATTCCATCCCAGCCCCTCTCCCAATATTTCTTCCCAAAATCCCATCCCAACCTGCCCATGGAATCCTGGAATGGTTTGGGTTGGAGGAGACCCCAAAGCCCATCCAGTCCCACCATGGGTCCCACACCTCCCACTGTCCCAGATGGCTCCAGCCTGGCCTTGGGCACTGCCAGGGATCCAGGGGCAGCCACAGCAAATCTGGGAATTCCATCCCAGGGAGGAATTCCATCCCAATGTCCCTCTGGCAGTGTAACAGCACTGTCCATATTAAAAGTCCTTCTCCCTCTCTTTTATCACTCTAGGACAGGCTCTACGATCCCCCTGGAGCATCTCCTCCTCCCACAGCTCTCCCAGCCTGGCAGCGCTGCCCCAGAGGGACCTGAACGTGCTGCAGGGAGCTGGGAGCCCTCAGGGCTTTCTCCTGTGGGCTGATCCCAGGGGGGGATTGAGGCCGGGTTGGGATTTCTGGCGATTGAGGCCACGTTGGGATTTCTGGCGATGCTGCACGACCGCGATGCTCAGCTGCCGTTCTTTGCTCCCGTTTCTGCTGCAGGTCCCTCACCACATGAAGACCTTACCCTACTACAGCTACGACCAGCCCGTGATCGGCTACTGCCAGGCCCACAAGCCCCTCCACGTCAACAAGGGCTACGAGACGGTGTCCAGGGAGCCGGCGGAGGCCTCCACGCTGGACCTGGGCCGCGAGCACAGCTTCATCGCCACCATCGCGCGCTCCGCCGCCCCCGCCATCTACATCGAGAGAATACCCAACTAACGCCGGCCAACCGCCTCTTGGGGACAGCTCTGGGAGGGACCTTTGGTCCTGCAGGAGAACCAGGCAAGGCGTTCCAACGCCGCCGTTCCAGCGGGAAACGCTCCCCGAGGGCAGGGGGCGCGGCGGCGCGGCCGCGGAACTCGCGGAACCTGCGGAACTCGTGGCGTGGAGAAACTTCAGGATCTTTCCCTTTGCTTTAAACTTTCCAACAAATTCCTCGGTGTAAATATTAAAGAGAGAGAGAGAGAGAGAGAGAGAGATTGTCGAGTTCTTATTAAAAAGAACGACAGCGACGTCGGCAGCGGCAAGAAATAGATTTCACTCTAGCTACATAAAGGGATGGATTAAGAGTTTTGTTTGTATATTTGATTTTTCTACATTGCACGGTTCCAGGGAAGGAGAACCACAGGTAAAAATAAATGGGGTGGGGAGGGCAAGGCTCTGGGGAGGGTCAGCCATGTTCCCTTATTAAGTGTTTATTACAAAGATCCGTTGACTATTTTTGTTCTTTTTAAACCAACAAAAGATAGCTCTATATTTTCTTTTTTTCCTTTCGGGGGTTGGTTTTTTTTTTTTTGGGTTGTTTTTAAAGTGGTTGAGCATTAATATTTCAACCTTCAGACATGGGCATTAAAGCTTATGTTGAACCAAAAGGACCTTGGCAATTGATGCAGCAGAAACAAAGAAACTCGGGTGCATGTACATTTAAGACACAGGCTGTACACTATGGAGGGGGGCTTTTGATTTTTTTTTTATCTTCATTGTGCTTCATTGTTGACACTCTCTAATTCCTTTTTGGGCTCTAAAAACAAAACAAAAAGGGGGAAATACTGCAACGGAGTCACAACTCAGATTTCCAGGCCAGTGGTGCTTGTTAAACAAAATTCATGGACGTTTGGGAGCCAAAATGGAAGTGAAGTGCTTGAAACGGATCAGAAGGAGAATCTTTTAAAGAGCATTTAGTGCAACTCACTGGCTGACACAATTTCTAAAACACAGCAGAATGTGTAACGTTGTTTTTTTGGTTTGGGTTTTGGTTTTGTTTTTTTATTAATTATTATGATCAGTTAGTTTTTGTGTAGTTTTTATCAATAAAATGACAACAACAAACAAACAAACAAAAAAAAAAAAGAAGTGGTGGAAAAAAAAATAAACATATTATTTTGTGGTTGGGACACCACAGCCACGGTACTGTTTGAATGATTTCTCTGGGTGTGTGACACGGGGACAACGCTGGGTCCTGTTCCTCCCCTCTTGGAAGGAAATCAGGGAATTGTTCCGAATTTAAACAAACCTGAGTCTGAAGAAGCTCAATTTATTTGGTTCCTCTAAAAAAAGAGGTGGTTTGGGGGCTGGTGGAGGGGAAGAGAGGGAAAACAACCTTTTATTTTAAACTTAAAATTGGGGTTTTAATAAGAAGGGAGGTTTTTCATCTGCAAAATTGAGCTGGAGCTAAACCAGCTCAGATTAGAATACGAGGGATGAGTTTTTATCTGGAGGGGGAGTAACACATTGACAAAGTTTAGGACAGAATGAATTTGGTGATTATTTCAGGTATTTATTTGGGTGTGTTATGCAAAATCTTGGCCATAAGGCTCAATGAATTCCTGCAAGTGCTGAGTGCTGTCTCACAAGACACAATATTCTATTGTCTCCTGTGTTTCTCACCTGGAAAACTGATTTATTTTCCCCTGGAAGGCAAGGAAGGATGGGGATGGATGTGCTGGACTAGGCAGGGAAACGTGGACGCACAGAATGAACCTGAAGCACGGAAGGTGTAATGCATTTAGAATTAAGTGCTGGGCAGGAAACTAAAAGAAAATGGAGTGAAAATGCAGGTGAGGAGTTTCCAGATGAGATCTCCTGAGATCTGTCAGCCTTGGCAGTGCCATGGACGGAGGGGAAAAGCTGCTCCGAGCAGGAGTTTAAAACACTGACCCATGCAGCTGGAAATGAAAGAGCTCCCACCCATTCCTGCCAGCTCCAGCTCAGCAGGAGGACGTATTCCAATAAATACCCAGAGTGGAACAACATTCCCGTGCTCCTGAAGGATGAGAATGGAAATATTTTTTATTTTAAAGGACCATTAACGGCAATTTAATAATCCTGGCGTCCTTTTTTGAGAGGATCACTCTGCATCTGCCAGGACTGGGGAAGGAAATGTCACCCAGAAATATTTCTTGTCTTGGTGTGTTTTTTTTTCCTTAGCCCCCCACCTGCTGGGCATGTGGATATTGGAGAATAAATTGTTTATTTTTTTTAATTTCATTTATAATCGTCTTGAATGCAACTTCCCCCTGTGCTCTGGGAAAAGCTACTGAAAGAGAAGGTAAAATTAAACAAACTCCCTCTTCTTTATTTCCTTATTTCAAAATAACCTAATTTTAGCATTGATTTGGAGGATGTTTAGAACTGACATTAGATTACAGATTTTCTTGGCAATTAGCGGGAATTGTGGGAACAAAATAAACTCCTGTGGGCACAATCTCTGGGTAAATTCATGGTTTTCTGCCTGAAATGTTGCTGGGTTTCCTCTGTTTATCCCCTGGTGCCAGTCTGGATAAGAAGCCCATAACTTCTGTTTGTATCCTTAAAAAATAAAGGAGAAAATGCTCCAAGAATGAGTTGATGGCATGAAGTTAAACCTTCCTCAAGTTAATGGTCTGGAAGAGCCAAAAAATTTGGATTGCTTTGGATCAAAGCAGAAGATACTGGGCTGAGCTCAAGTGAACAGAACAAAAGGACTCTTTACAAGGTGAAGTGGGGCTCCAGATTTGACAAAAATCAGAATTTTAATTCTCCCGCCTGCAATAAAAGCCAAATAAATGTATATAAAATTTATAAAAATTTATATAAAATTTGCTCTCCAGCCATAATGCCAAAAGCCAAGATCAATGTGCTGATCCCTAGCCTTTTGTTATGAGCTTTTATATTTTTCTGTGCTCTTTTTGAAGTCTCAGTTCCTGCGTTCATGTGGTTCTGTTGCACCTCCAGCTCCAGACCGTGTCCAAACTCTCTTTAGGCCAGGCCTTTCTGCTCCTCTTCGCACAGTTCTGGTGAGGGAAGCGCCTGCTCTGCAAGGGAGAGTGGAGGAACTCAACAGCTTTCCAGGTAAGACCCAAAAAATTATAAATTTAAACACTCATGGTGTTCCCAGGGATTCCTCTCCCAAAAAAAAGGAGCATTAATGAAGGGACCTCGTTAATGAATGGTGGCATCTTGGACCCCTCCAGAGGAGCTGCTGAGCTTCCAACCAAAGCTGTGAACTTCGTGCTCTGCAAAAAAAACCCAACAACTGACGGGTCTAAACAACAGATTCTCCAAGATTTTGGGGAAAATCAGATGCTGCTTTTCTCCCTGGTTCATGCTCACCTTGCGAGTTTCCATGGGGAGCTGAAATTCCCCCGTCCTGGGAATGCTGGGGTGGGATCTGCGCCCCACAGAAGTCCCAGCACTTCTCCTGCTCCCAGTTATTTCCAAGGCCGGCAATATTTTGCTGTGAGATTTAAAAAAAAAATCTTTTTGGAATGAGCTGCCCTTTTCAGTAACGAATTGCAAGTGTTCCCAAGATTGATAAACACAATTTCATCCTGATTCCCCACTGGAAAAAGTCCCTGAAGGAATTTGGCACGATGGCCATGGCAAATCTAGTGCTTTTATAGATATTTTCAAGCTGCATGAAGATTTAAGGCTCTAATGTAGTGTGTGTTGAAAGTTATTAATTTTTAGGTGGTTTTGGCTCCTTTAAATGTCACTTGTCACTTTTTTAAAGCTGTAGAAAGGAAGGAGGGGGTTGGTGGGGCTGTGAGTCCATCAAGCTGGGACCTTGCCTTAAATTAAGAAAAATAAATTACCTGTCTGACATTAAGGCCTCCCTCATAAGGGTGAGAGCAATAAAGAAGGCTCAGGCTGACTTGGAGTTTGGGTTTGTTGGAGGGTAGGAATAAAAAAACCTTCCTTGATCCCCAGAAAATGGAGGAAAGCAAATTTCAGGGAGACACCACACACTCCCCAGGGCAAGAGCAGGAAATGTTCTGATCCCCAGAGATGCTGCTCATCACTGAGAAGACGAGGTTTGATAATCTTAATTTTTAAAAGTGTCATTACCAGTACGATAAAAATAAGAATAAATTAAAAATAAGAGTAAATCTGCCCCTTTTGGAGGAGAAGCTGTGGCTGGCCCATCCCTGGAAGTGCCCAAGGCCAGGTTGGGTTTAGGTTTGGAGCAACCTGGGACAGTGGCAGGTGTCCCTGCAGGGTGCTGGAAATGGATTTCTGAGGTCCCTTCCCACCTGAACGATTCCATGACTGTCTGATTAAAAACCATTCCACGATTCTCTGATAAAAAAACTCCCCAGCCTGACCCCATTCTGTAAGAGTGAAGCAGAAAAAAAAAATATAGGTTGGATATCAGGCAGTTGGTGAGATCCCATCCTATAGGCAGGATATTAGGAAAAACCTAATCAGGATATTAGGGGAAAATATTGGTTGGATATTAGGAAAAGGTTTCTTACAGAAAGGGTGACAAAGTTCTGGAATGTCCTGCCCGGGGAGGTGGTGGAGTCACCATCCCTGGGTGTGTTTAACAAAGCTGGTGCCAGGGTTTAGTTGAGGGGTTGGGGCTGGGTTGGACTCTGTGATCTTGAAGGTCTCTTCCAACCCAGTCGCTCTGTGAATCCAGGGCCAAAAATGGGATTCGTTTTCATGCCCAAAAAAAAGCCTTTTTCCTACTTCTCCCCGCTTTTTTCCCCTTTGGTGCCATGGTTTATTTGAGGTGTTGGGATGGGGCTGGGTTGGACTGGATGATCTTGAAGGTGTCTCCCAACCCAGTCATTCTGTGATTTTATCTGATTCTGCGAATTCTGTGAATTCTCTGAATTCAGTGCCAAAAACAGGATTCATTTCCATGCCAAAAAAAGCCTTTTTCCTTCTTCTCCCCCCCTTTTTTCCCCCTTGGGTGCCACGGTTTAGATGAGGTCATGTTGGACATGATCTTGAAGGTCTCTTCCAACCTGGCGATTCTTCGATTAAACCCAGCTCTTTGCAAGCTCGCTCTCAGCTTGTGGTGTGAGCAAGGCAAAAATCAGTGACAAAGTCAAACCAGGCCTCTGTTGCCCGCCCCCCGCTCCCTCCCCTGCTACCCCCCAGTGATATTTTGTGTATTAAAAAGGCAGAGGAAAATCAAGTTGATAAGGCACAAACTGCAGCAGCTCGTGACTTCCAATCAGCTCCTCGGGCTCCCCAGTGCTCTGGAGGGCTCTCGTTGCTAAAAGGGTGTGCTCAGAACAGCAGGATCCAGGGATCTTGAGAGCCTGATGAGGGAGGGAAAAGAAAGCATTTTCCTCCCAAATCCTCCTGGGATTTAGGGTTGAAAGAGAGGGCAGGTTGGAAAATACGGTGATGTCGGGGTCCTGCTGGGATGGAAAATGTGGTCACAATAATTTGGAGCAAAATACATCATAAAATCTTGTCATAAAATCCTAGAAGGGCCTGGGTTGGAAAAATCCCTTTTAAATTCCTCGTGTTGGACATAGGGAGCAACACTCCAATAAACTGTTGATGATATTCAAGTTGTAATTTATAAACAGTCTCCTCAAACATTGTGGTATTTGCAATGTATTTATATCATATTATGTAAGATAAATGGCTGGCAAACATTCATAAAGTATTTATTGGACATGCCACTGTTTGTTCAATGATTTATAAATCAATGCTGGGAAAGGGGAAGTGGTGGCAGAGTTTCAGATAAATTCGTTGCAAAATATTTGCTGTGCATCAATAATTCTGATATTAATTAGTTTAGGCCTTATCTGCAAGTGCCTTGGGAATGATTTGCAGTTCACCTTCTCTCCAGTCCCAGGCTCAAGGGGCTGGAATTCTTGCTTGGGCTGGAATTCCTGCTCAGGTTGGGGCCAGGCCTGGGTGTTCACAGTCCTGGTTCTGTCCAGAGATGGATCTGTTCCTGGTTTGTGCATGTCTTGGTTTGAAAAGCCAGGTGTCTGCTGAGGAAGGCAGGAACCTCCCCTGAAATGGAAAATATAAACCCCCTCCCCCTGAATTATTATAATTTTGAAATTAAGGGGCTCTCAGGCAAAGATACGGGAGCAGGAATAACAGCTGGAAAATTAAAAAATACAAATGCAGTAGTACAAAAAAAAGAAAAGAAACCACTGAGAGAGTCAGAAGAGGAGCTGTCCCCCCCCTGTGTGTCAGGGTGGTGTCACAGCCCCATCCCATGGGGGCTCAGCCCTCCTGCAGTGCCAGCTGTGGCTCTGCTGGAGCAGGGATCCTGCACAAGGGGGGAGTTTTCCTCTGCAGCTCCAGGGCTGCTGGAGATGGGCCTGGGCTCCCTCTGGCAATGCAGGGCAGCAGAAAGCTGCTCCTCTGGGAATGCACTGGGCAAAGGCTGCTGGGGTGTCCCAAACCTCAGATTGGATCCAGGTAGGAATGCTTGAAAACTCAGATTGTATCTGGGTAGGAATGTTTGAAATCTCCAATTGTATCTGGGTAGGTATCCTTGAAATCTTAGATTGTATCCGGGTAGGAAATCTTGAAATCTTAGATTGTATCCGGGTAGGAATGTTTGAAAACTCAGATTGTATCTGGGTAGGAATGTTTGAAACCCCAGATTGTACCCAGGTAGGAATCCTTGAAATCTTAGATTGTATCCAGGTAGGAATGTTTGAAACCTCAGATCGTATCCAGGTAGGAATCCTTGAAATCTTAGATTGTATCCAGGTAGGAATGTTTGAAACCTCAGATTGTACCTGGGTAGGAATGTTTGAAAACTCAGATTGTACCCGAGTAGGAATGCTTGGCTCCTCCCCCTGGGCGGAGCATCTCCCAATGGGATGATGGAATTTTATCAGCCGTGCAGGGGACACTCAGTGGCGCATGAACAGGAGATAATTAATAATTAATGGCCCATGGACAGCAGAGATCTCCAGGAGGGAGGATTGGGTGTGGGAGAAATAAACAAAACTGCCTAAAGAACAGAAGAGAACTGGCCCACCTCTGACAGATGGGAATAGAATACAAACCCCAGCCTAAAACAAGCAATTTCCCAGTTTATTGCCCCAAATTCCCTGCAGGTGCTCCCCGCTGGTGAATCCAGCTGCAAATGGACTGGGGAAAGGCCAGGAATGGGAAGGAGCAGCTGCTTGAGGGGAAGGTAGAAAACAGCAGCCCCAAAACCTGCCAGAATTAGTTAAATCTCCATCCTCAGCCTCAACACCCACATCTGCCTTCCTGCCCTGGGAATTTGAGGCAGAAATGTGAAGTTGCGGCGCTTTGCTGCCCTTTCGTGCCCGATCCCAGCATGGAAAATGGAGCTGACATAAACTGGGAGTGTCCAAATGATTTGTAAGTATCCGGGCTAATGAACGAGTTAGAGCTCTGTCAATATTTGCAGCCAGGGCTGTGGAATTAGCGTGGGTAATGCATGCAGGAGATGTAATTTTCAATTTACTTACCAATGTAAACATTCATTTGAAGCCAAAGGTGAGCCTGGTTTACAGAACTTCGCTTGCTGGGAAAGCAGGGAAATTCGTAATTTACATTTTTCAAGGGAGGGCTGCTCACAGGTACGCAAATCAGGAATATTTTGGTGTTGTTTTGCTGTGCAAAAATTCAGTTCTATCCTAAACACCAAATCAGATTCTTGCATCCATGGAAGATGAGTTGATGTGTTATTCCAAGTATATTTTTTCATATATATTGTGTGTTTTTTCAATTATATTGTGTGGTTTTTTCCCAGAGAACAAGAAGTCTTTCCCCAAAACAAATCTTTTTCTCTCTCTCTCTCTCTCTCTCTCTCTGGTTTTCCCTGTTATTGTTGAGCAGATCATAATCTCATCCATAATGGATGTGGGACTGAAAAATTCCAGGGAGTTCGCATTTACCAGCGTTGCCAAGGGAAGGAATTCTCTCCCGAAGATCCAGCTTTAATATAAAAGAAGAATAGCTGATATTACCATGTTCAGATCCAAAAACTGATAATGGGGCCCTGCTGATGCTTAATATCAGCTGGATTCCATGGGCCTTGTGCTGGGATCAGTTTTTGAAGGCTGGATTTGTGGTTCTGTGATGAGGAGCTGGAATAATTAAATCCATTAAAAAAAAAAAAATCTCCTGCCCTGGAACTGCGTGTCAGGAAAATGCCTCTCTGACAGATTTCTTTTCAATTGTAATCAAATTGAAGGAATTTGGTATTTTTGGGGTATGATTAAAATGTAACTGGACGTGGCAGAGGAGCTCGGTTTATCCCGGAGTTTCTGATGCAGCAGAGCACAAAGGTTTGTTCACAGCTGCTTAAATCAACAATTTCACTTTACATCTCCGTTAACATCCTCCCAGGGAAAGGAAACAATTGATCCCATCCAAACTTGGTTTTGTTTGACACCACTCTTTGAAGTGTTTCAGGTCAGGCCTAGCAGGAGGAGGTGAATTATCTCCTTGGTGCTTGCTGAGCTCCCCATGGCTGGTTTTTTTTTAATGGAAATAACTGGAATTCTGGTGTTCTGCTGCATCTCAGCCCTGCTGGATTTTTTACTCCAGGCCATTGCACCAAAATCTTCTGGAAGTTTCTCCCCCAGCCTCTCCGGGCGGGTGGAATCGACACAGCAAAAATCAATCCTAACAGAAAAAATGTAATCTTAATTAACTCAATGGAATAATAAAACATCATTACAATGAAAAATAACAACACGATAAATTTACTGGAGAAACTAAAAGGGGTATAAAGAGCATATTATGAGGTTTTAGGAGATTCGGGTTTGCTTGCAACAACTTGTGGCTTCATCAAAAACAAAGCAATCGTGGTCTCTTTTGTCCATATTAGTCTAAAACTGTCTTTTTCCACTACATATGTAATGATTTTGTTCAGGTTGTTTTTTTTTTTTAATTTTGGGGAGCTTTGGAATTTTGGAGGGTTTTAGGATTTTTTTTTTTTTTTTTTTTTTTTGTTTGTTCTGTTTTTTGGAATCGATGGAGTTGGAGCAGCAGCAGGAATGGGGTGAAGGCTCTGGCATCTGTGGGGGAAATATGGGCAAAAAAAAACCCCACAGAGACAGGGGAAGGAGGGAAATAACCTCAATTTTGCGAGTTTGTCATTAAGTGGGTGAGGAGGAGAGCAAGAGGATCGGGGGACAAAGCCCATGCAGGGACCAGGAGGGAAATAATCTTAATTTTGAGAGTTTGGCATTAAGTAACTTTAATTTTGGGAGTCTGGCATTAAGTGGGTGAGGGGGAGAGCAGGAGAGCTGGGGGACCAAGCCCATGCAGGGACCAGGAGGGAAATAATCTTAATTTTGAGAGTTTGGCATTAAGTAACTTTAATTTTGAGAGTTTGGGATTAAGTAACTTTAATTTTGAGAGTTTGTCATTAAGTGGATGAGAAGGAGAGCAGAGAATCGGGGGACAAAGCCCATGCAGGGACCAGGAGGGAAATAACTTTAATTTTGAGAGTTTGGCATTAAGTAACTTTAATTTTGAGAGTCTGGCATTAAGTGGGTGAGGGGGAGAGCAGGCTCCTCGTGCTGGTGACAGCAGGAGAGCCTGGGGACAAAGCCCATGCAGGGACCAGCTGTGCACAGAGGCACTCGAGGAGGCAAAGAGGCATCCCTGGAACATCTGTGCAGCACAGAAAGCGCGGGGGGGAAGGAGCTGCCAGGGAATCCAGGCTCAGGGACAAACAACTGCTCCTGTCTGAGCCCTTTCTGTGAGCATTTCCCAAGCAGAGAGGCAGCGGGGAAAGGGGATGAGCGCCAGGTGGGAGAACTTCTGGCATGCGAAAAGCACCAGTCGCTTGTTTTTAGAATTTCAGAAGTTTCGTTTCAGGTGGTTGTTAAAATAGTGATATAATTAGAGTGATTATTTGCGCAATTAGGATTTAGGACAAATTTGGATTTGGGAAAAATTTGGTGAACTAGGATTTAGGACAATACAAGACAATAAAAACAAAGAGTTAAGGACAGCCCAGGTACCTCTTTCTGGGCAAAATAACCCAAAAAAGGACCCACGTTAACAGAGGATTAACGCTTAAAAGCAACAGCCTGTTGCATGTTCATATACCTCATCCATGATGCATAAATTCCATTCCAACACAGGATTCTGGCCGGGCAGTGTCAGCTTCTCCCTCTGAATCTCTTCAGGATCTGTGGGGCAGAAGGAATCTGGGGCAGGATTTCAGGATCCTAATCTTTGCTTTGCTGTCTTTGTTTCCCCTTGTCCTCTATTAAACTTTTCACATTTCCACAACAGGGTGAAGGTGTTTTTCACGAGAGGCCGCACGTGCCTCTCCCACATCCCAATCCCCCCGTGCTCCCTGCTGCACGCAGGGCCATGAACACCTCCAAGCGTTTGTTTATTTATTCTGGCATTTCCCCAGCCCCTGCAGGCTCAGCACCACG
This sequence comes from Molothrus aeneus, assembly GCF_037042795.1. Lineage (NCBI taxonomy): Eukaryota > Metazoa > Chordata > Aves > Passeriformes > Icteridae > Molothrus > Molothrus aeneus. Next base: position 1,401,783 of record NC_089674.1, on the reverse strand, counting down.
GGATGGGCCAGCCAGGGCTGTTGTTTGCCTTCCCAGGCACGTTCAGTGTTTCCATGGCCAGCATGGGTTTCATCCTTTCATTTCGACACAGAGGCAGAAGTGGAAAACGCTTTTTGTCACCTGTGGTGGTGTTCAGGGTCCCAGGGCAAGGGGAGAGATGAGAATCTTAATTCCGTGTTTCAGAAGGCTGATTTATTATTTTATGATCTGTATTATATTAAAAGAAAATGATTTATTAGAACTACACTAAAAGAATGGAAGAAAGGGTTTCATCAGAAGGCTTGAAAGGAATAGAAAGGAATGATAATAAAACCTTGTGACTGACCAGAGAGTCCAAGACAGCTGGGCTGTGATTGGCCATTAATTAGAAACAACCAACATGGACCAATCACAGATGCACCTGTTGCATTCCACAGCAGCAGATAATTATTGTCATTATTACATTTCGTTTCTGAGGCCTCTCAGCTTCTCAGGAGAAAAAACATCCTAAGGAAAGGATTTTTCATTAAATATGTCCATGAGAGTCACCCTCCAATTCTCACCTGTGCAGGTGCCACGTGTGTGGTGTTGACAGAGCAGGAGCAGGAGCAGATTCCATGGAAAAACCCTGAGGAGGGAGCTGGGGTGGGTGGAGAAGGGAAGGGAAGGGAAAGGGAAGGGAAGGGAAAGGGAAAGGGAAAGGGAAAGGAAAGGAAAGGAAATCCGTGCCTGTCAGATCCCCTCCACGGTGTTTGATTTCTCCCGGGTGCTCACAGTGACTTCCCCCCTTTGCTGCGCTGGATGAGTCAGGAATGCAGAGCCCTGAGCTCTGCAGTGCCCGTGTTCTGCCCTGCATCAGCTGCTCCCTGCCCAGCTCCCTCCCCACCAACTCTGAATTCACATTGTCAGGAAAATTCATCCACAAACACCAGAGGTTTGTGTCCAAAAAGGAGACAGAGGAGCCCTTTCACTTTATTCCAATCAAGGCAGAGGCCATGGGGCATCCCCTGGGGTCTCTCCAAGTTTTGGAGGTTGCAGCCTCCCTTTTTATCCCAATTTCCAGCCACATTTCCCTTCTCTCTTCCCCCATTTCTGAGGTACTTGAGAGATTCAGACCTCCCGATTCGCCTGATACCGAAGATTTCCCTCTACTGTAAAACCCTCCCTTTTAATTTTTAATTCTTGTTAGGAAAGTTAATCCACAAACACCAGAGGTTTATGTCCAAATAGGAGCCAGAGGAATCCTTTTACTTTATTCCAATAAAGGGAGAGGCCTCTGGGGTCTCTCAAATTTTTGGAGGACGCAGGGAGGGGATTCTGCTCTTTTCTGGCTGCTGGAGAAGTTTTGAAGACTCCCCAGCACTTCAGAGAGAAAACTTCGCTGTTTTCATCCTCTTCTAATCACATGGGCAGGAGGGGAATAAGAAATCAGCTCTTTCAGATCTGTCAATTTTCAGAAGCTCTCAAGCCATTCTGGTTTAATTTTGGTTCAGAGCTGTTCCGCTGTGGTTGCAGGGAGGAGGCCGTCCCTGAGGACCCTCGGGACGTGCCAAAGTGCTTTAGGATCACTTTGGGCAGTCAGAGCTGTGTGAGTAATAAAACGTCTGCTCCAGGAGGGCCTTTGCCCACCCTTGGCAGGGGAACCTGGCAAGGAGCTCCTCCACAGCTTTGCTGCTCCTTCCCTTCTGTGGGAATCCACAGAATCAGAGGGGTTTGGGAAAGCTGCAAAAGGCCCCAGAGACAGCAGAACTGTGATTGGAGCTGAGCAGCAGCCATGAGATTGGGCAGCAGAAAAATTATTTAAACTGTAGAAAAGCAAGGACAAATAGGACAATGGTCTGTGTATTAACACTTGTCTGGAATAACTCCCTAAGCTACAGAAAAGTTTATCTAGAGAGATATTAGGGAGTTCTAAGCTGAATAACGGAGCTCTGTGCGTTGTGTTTGAAGGCTCACAAGCAGGGATTGTATTTGAAATAAGCAAGCATTGTTTAACCACAGGTACCTGTGCTTATAGTGGTTGGATGGAACTACTGTCAATGTGCTTTTGCTTTGTGGGATTGGTCAAAACACTTATAAAGTGAGTTGTAACATTGAGTTCTGTGTCTGCTGCCTGGGATGTGAGCTGGTGGCATCTCCCCATTGTCATCACCATGGAATGAGGCTGATGCTGGAAAATCAAACAGCTCAAGGCACGTTCCCAGCAGTCCTGTCCTGTTGGTGGTTTGTGCACAGCCCCTGGCCAGCGTCACCATCCCTCTGCCTCCTTCAGGAGCCCTTTCCATCTCTCCTCTGATTTTTTTTCCCTTTCCTTCCCAGCAAGCCTCTTAAGTTAAGGCACCACAAGATGCAACATGACATAATCAACACAGAAACTTTCCCAGTTTGCCAAGGCTCGAGATATTTTTTTTCTCTTTTTTCTTTTTTTTCTTTTTTTTTTTTTTTTTTTTTTTTTTTTTTGAAGTGTCTTGCTATCTGTCAGCATGTGCTAATTGAGCCTACACACCCATATGGCACCTGCTCCCTGGAGGGAAGCATTTCCATAGCCCTGGAGAGCACAAGGAGTGCTTTGGGAGGGAAGCATTTGCCTGGGAATGTTGAATTCCTGGAAAACAAAGTGGGGATGGTACCCACAGGGCTCAGCTGGAGCCTTTGGTGTCATTGCTGGGCTGCTTAGGACGCTGACACTGGGTGAGTTGTGCTAGGCTTGGCTTAAATTTAGAACTGTGGGAGGTTTTGGTTCTGAGTGAGGAGGGGGAGAAAAATGATGTAGTGGGGTGGGGGGGTGTGATTTAAACCATCATTCCAGGGCTTTGGGATTTCTGGGGCGTGCAGGGGTTAAACAGCTCAGTCCTGTACCCAACGTGGCTTTTTAGGAATGTTGATGGCACAACCAGGAGGATTGGACTCTGAAATCAGTGGGGCTGCTCTCAAAAGGAGAGAGAGGCCGAAGGTTTGGGATCAGCGGGGTGGGCACGAGGCTCATCTGCCCCTCCTGAAACCTCTGGTCAGCCCCACAAGTGCAAGAGCAGCACCCAAAGAAGAGGAACTGGGCTGGTAAAAAAACAACCCTGGAGTTCAGGGTGGAGTTGCTGTGCCACAGCCTGCAGTGCCGCATCAACCAAAACTCCAGGGCTTTGGGATTTCTGGGGTGTGCAGGGGTCAAACAGCTCCGTTCTGTACCCAGAGCCTTCAGACCTGGAGTTTTGGGAATGTTGATGACACAGCCAGGAAGATTTGACTCTGAAATCAGTGGGGCTGCTCTCGAAAGGAGATATAAGCCTGGGCCTAGGCCTTTTCTCATTCCTTTTGCTGTCCTGAGCATTCCCTGGTGCTCGAAAGGAGAGATAAGCCTGGGCCTAGGCCTTTTCTCATTCCTTTTGCTGTCCTGAGCGTTCCCTGGTGCTCACTGATCGGCGCAGGAATTACAAACAGGAATTGCTGTGCTTTGGGTGGATCAAATGTGCCTCCCATCCCCTCCCATCCCTCAGGGCTGTTGTGCCCTGCAGAAATGGCACCGATTAAATTCCCTGTGGCTCTGTGCTTGTGTTTGATGCTGTGCCTGGACAGAGGAGGGATTTCCCCCCCCCCAAAAAAAAAAATCCCGGGGTTTTGTTGGTTAAGCACGATGGAATTGCTGTTTTCGTTGAAACCCCACATCTGTCTGAGCTTTGATGTTTGACCACGGCCTAAAAACACCTGCAACAAGCAGGTGGAATAAAATCCCACAGAGCAGAGCTCTGTGACCAACCTGAGAGCAGCCAAAGCCACACAGGCTGAGGCTTGACAAAGTGATTTTAGGGTCACTCCAAATCCATTCAGTTCCCCCATGTCCCTTTCTGGTTTTTTGCCTGCCCGCTGTCTCTGAGGGCGAGCTCTGCACTTGTAGCTCTTGTTCAAAATGAATTCAGGGTGGTTTCCAGTGCCTCACGACTGTTCTTGAGTGCTTGGTTGGGATTTTTAGGCAAGGCTCCCTACAGAAACCGGGGCTTGATGGGATCCAGTATTTTTGCGCAAGCAGAGAGCAAAAAACGCGGCTGATAAGAAATCCCAGCACATTCATGTGTGGAAGAGAGGCTGATAACATTCACCCACCTCCCTGCAGTGGATTGTCACAAGAATTGTCATCTGAGGATCTCTTGATCCTCGTGGTGCAGAGCTGAGGGGCTTTGTCACTGCTGTGACACCAACGTGAACACCCCGAGGGGAGCGTGGAACATCCACGTGCACATTTATGGGGTTGGGACAAACATTTATGGGGTTGGGACAAACATTTATGGGGTTGGGGCAAACATTTATGGGGTTGGGACTGTTAGGAAACTTAATCCACAAACACCAGAGGTTCATGTCCAAAAAGGAGACACAGGAGTCATTTTTGACTTTATTCCAATCAAGGCAGAGGCCATGGGGCATCCCCTGGGGTCTCTCCAAGTTTCGGAGGATGCAGCCTCCCTTTTTATCCCAATTCCCACATTTCCCTTCTCTCTTTCCCCATTTCTGAGGTACTTGAGATGTTCAGACTTCCCAGAACACCTGATCCCAAAGATTCCCCTCTAATGTGTAACCCTCCCTTTTCATTTTTAATTCTCACAGAATTTAGGGGGTTTTTCTTCCCCATTGTTTCTTTCATTTCTCAATGTCTAATTTCATTTCTCAGCAAACCTAAAGTTTATTTCTAAAAGCAAATCTCTTTTCCCATTCATCAATCAGTGCAATCCTTCCCATTGTTTCTTTTCTCTCCCAGTGCTGGTTTTATCCCCCAGCAGACCCACAGCTGGTTTGGAAACACAAATCCACTGTTGCTTTCAGGACCAAACATTTTTGGGGTTGGACCAAACATTTGTTTCTCTCCAGGGCCTGCTCCTGCCAAAGGCATTGGAGCTGCCTCGTGGAGGGGATTTAGGGCACACAGGAATATTTGGGGCCAGTGATGCCTTGGGATTTTAGCTTTTCTATTTTCCGTTTCTTTGTAATCCTGCAGTTCTTTAGTGCATAACTCTGAACCCCATACCCAGTGTGAGCTGCTGCTTTCCCGGTTCCGCTTTCAGCTGGTGAGCTGAGCATGCAATTCCTCAAATTCCTTCTGTGTGTGCATCCTGCAGGGGCTGCCCACCCCGGAATTCCCTTTGGAGCTGGAGTGGGGATTCATTGGAGCTGCCGCAGGTTTGGGCTGGGAATCCAGTGCCAAAAAGAGGGGCTGAGCCCTGCTGAGCCCTCAGGAGCCCTTCCTACCCCTGACAGGGCAGATCCCACTGGGGAAGGACCACAGTTATTGGGATATGAGGCAGCTGGAGCACAGAGAGGGCAGGAAAATCAATAAATAAATAAAGAAAGAAAAGTTGGCTTTGCTGTCTGGAGTTTGTTTGGGAAGGGAAGCGCCGGTGACCAGATGTGTGTGGGAGCAGGGAGGAGGTGCCGTGGGCTTGCAGAGCTGGTGGCAAACACGGAGTGGGCACGAATTGGATTAGAGCAGCTTGGAGGGCTCTGTGCAGCAGTGGGTGTCAGCCTGGCAGGGCTGCTCTGGGAATATCCCAGGATTTGGGACGGAGGCACCAGGACTGCAGTGCTGGGGAAAGTGGAACAGGAAAGCCTTATCAATGTGATTGCCTGGCAAAAGATTTTGAGAATGTGGAAACTGTGAGTGAGATTGAAATGAAAGCAAGCTTTGAGACCCCTCAGTTACTGAACAGCTGGAAAACAATGGTGTGGCTGGGCTGAAGGTTAAATAAAAATAAAAGTTAACACCACGCCAAGGGCAGGGCCTGTGCCACAACCCGACCTGCTGGACAGACCTCAGCAGGACAGAGAAGGAATGGAATAGATGAGAGAAAATAAAACAACAAGAGGGAGGAATGTGGGCATGTCCTCTCCTCCTCCTCCTCCTCCTTCTCCTTCTTCTCCTTCTTCTCCTCCTCCTTCTTCTTCTCCTTCTCCTCCTTCTTTTTCTTCTCCATCTTCTTCTTCTCCTCCATCTTCTGCTGTGTTGGTGCCACTTTTGGACTGGTTTAGAGCAGAGACAGACTGTCTAACACAGGTGAAAGGTATTGGAAAATTATTGTAAATAAAGCACAGGCAGTTCTTAGTATAAAAAGCCAACACCACCCCAAGGGCAGGGGCTGTGCCACAACCCGACCTGCTGGACAGATCTCAGCAGGTCAGAGGAAGAATGGAATAGATGAGAGAAAATAAACATTTTATTTTTAATAAATGTATTGAATATTTTAATAATTAATAGATAATTTTATATAACACTATTACTATTATTAATAATAATAATATATTATATATCGTATATCGTATATCATATATTATATATTATATATTATATATTATATATTATATATTATATATTATATATTATATATTATATATTATATATTATATATTATATATTATATATTATATATTGTATGTTATATATTTTATGTTATATATTATATATATTATAATTATATAAAAGTATAATTATATATTATAAATAATAATATTTAAAAATAAACATATCACCAAAATAGACTTTTAAAAAAATAAACCTTGAAAAGCAGAGCTGAGGAATCTCGACTTCTCCTTTGGCTGCAGGGCTGGGAGAAAAAAAAAAAGAGTTGTTTTTTTTTTTTCCAAAAACCTCGGAGATCATCCCGAGCACAGAAAACCTGAGACATCCCAACCATCCCAGCCCTGTCAGTGCTGCCCTGCAGGAGCTCAGCAGCTTCAGCTCTGCTTACACAACAGCCTGCGAGGGGATTTGCAGCAGGGAAATTTTGTTTTTCCCCGGGTGGGTGGAAGGTGGCAGACAGGAATCCTCAGGTGGGGAAGGGGAAGGAGCGCCTGGGGCAGGGGGAATGCGCTAAACTGGGAGCCCAGGCCCCAGCCTGGCTATAAATTGCCGCCTTGCGGAGCGAATTTTGGCTCTTGCCGCGTTCTCACTTGTGATAAATCTCGCTGGGAGCTGGAGGTGTTTGGCCTCAGATGCCTCGAGATGTTCCCTGAGTCTTTCCCGGGGCTTTCAGAGGGAATTTTTCTGCCTCCTGTGCACACCCTGCACATCCTCAGACAGCCAGGGAGGTGTTTTCCTTTTCCCAACACAAAACCCGCTGGTGCCAAGGAAAATAGTTATTTTCCTCATAAAATTAGAAGCAAAATATTTGCTATTTTTCCTCATAAAAAGCAAAATATTTGCTTTATTTGCTATTTTTTTTCTCAGAAAATAAAAAGCAAAATATTTGATTTATTTACTTTTTTTTCAAAAAAAGCATAATATTTGCTTTATTTGCTATTTTTTCTCTGAAAATAGAAAGCAAAATATTTGGTTTATTTTTTTCTCATAAAAAGCAAAATATCTGCTTTATTTGCTATTTTTTCTCAGAAAATAAAAAGTATTTGCAAATTTGTTATTTTTTCTCAGAAAAAGCAAAATATTTGCTTTATTTGCTATTTTTTTCTCATTAAAAAAACCCCAAAATATTTGCTTTTTTCTCGTTGATTGGTTTAAATTCCTTACTTCTCCACACATTATAAAGTCCTTTGAGTAACCCAAGCAATGGAGATGGAAACCCCTGCAAGAGGCTGTGCACAAACTGATTTAATTATATATTATATATTAATTATATATTATATATTATATATTATATTACATATAATATATAATATATAATAGATCATATATTATATATTATATATTATATATTATATATTATATATTATACATTATACTATATCATATCATGTCATATATCATATATAGTATATTTTACATATTATGTTATATTATGTTATGTTATGTTATATTATATTATATTATATTATATTATATTATATTATATTATATTATATTATATTATATTATATTATATTATATTATATTATATTATATTATATTATATTATATTATATTATATTTATTATATTATATTTATTATATTTATTATATTATATTTATTATATTTATTATATTTATTATATTATATTACTTACTCTTGCTTTTCTTCCCACCAGATTTAAACGTGCAGAGCACACACAAACCCTGCTCCTCCTCCCTGTGTATTTCCTGCACCTGCAGTCACTGGGCTGTGTGTGCTTGAGCTGGGCTCAGCTGGATTTTAAATCCCCCTTCTCCTCATAATCTTCAAGCTTTCCACAAGCGTGTCTAAAAAACAAAGCACCAAACTTCAACCCCTCCAAGAAATAACTCGGGAATTGCTGCACAGCTCAGAATCAATTTTTAGATGCCTTTAAAATCCCCCTAAAACTCATCCCTGTCCATGGTGTGGAACATGGGATTTGTAGGATTGGGGACCAGCCTTAGTTCAGTTTGATTTAAAGGCTGGAATTTTCAGGAAGGATCCTTTGGCCAAGTGGAATTCTGCACGCCTGCATTGTGGATGCAGAGTAACACCTCCCAAAACCACCTCTGAGTTTATTAAACTCTCACGTTTTGTCAAAGCCAAGGGGAATTCAGACAGTTTTGATTACTTGAGCCTTGAACTCTCCTGTGCAACATTCTCTTGTGTAAATATGGGCAAACATCACGTCCGTGGCTGTAGTTAGACACAAGTAAATTGAGTTCTGTGACTCTTTGACCCGCTGTAAGCTGAATTCTGACAGCCCCGTGTCACCTCCTCAGCTGCCTCTGTGGCTGCTGGGCCTCTCCTGTGTTTTTACAGCAATTTCGGGGCTGCTGCAGTTGGAAACGTTGCACCTGGCTGATTCCTATCAGCAGCCAGGTTAATCCTCAATTCCTGGAATCCTTACAGCTTCACTGCACCTCAGAGGGTGCAGAGAATGAAGGATCTGTTAAAACATGGACGGTTTCATCCCCCTCTCAGGCTCTTCCACCCCTTCCCCAAACCCTTTTGGGCTCCTTGAGGCTGATGCGGCAGCAATGCCCAAACGGAGCCCTTGGCACACGAGAAGTTAAAGCCAGGCTGTGGCTGCTGCTGCAGATGGTTTCACTCTTGGACAGGGCTGGGAGAGAGCAGGGTTTCATCTCCCCTCCTGTGCTCAGCTTCTGTCAGAGCCCGGGCAGCAGAGGCAGCAGCAGATGGGGAGAGTGGTCTCCTGTTTATGAATGAATTCTTCTCCTGCCTCCTCGTTTTCAGCATGGCTGACCACACAGAGAAATACAATCCTCGCTCTGGCCAAGACAAAAGTTAAACCTCTAAGTAGGACCCTCGTGGAGAAAACTGTATTTATTTGTGCTGTGGCACAGAATTTTCATCTCCCCTGCCGCCTCTTTCTTCCCTGTCGCAGGCATCTTTTATGGAAAATCCTTTCCTTGGGATTTTTCCTCCTGAGAAGCTGAGAGGCCTCAGGAACAAAATGTAACCAATGGTTATCTGCTGCTGTGGGATGCAACAGGTGCATCTGGGATTGGGCTCATGTGGTTGTTTCTAATTAATGGCCAATCACAGCCCAGCTGGCTCGGACACAGAGCCCGAGCCACAAACCTTTGTTATCATTTTTTCTTTTTCTATTCTTAGCTAGCCTTCTGATGAGACCTTTTCTTCTTTTAGTACAGTTTTGATATAATATATATCATAAAATAATAAATCAAGCCTTCTGAAACATGGAATCAGATCCTCATCTCTTCCCCAATCCAAGAACCCCTGTGAACACCCTCACACTTCCCCTCCTGCTCTGGTATCTCACATTTTTCAAGCTGTCTGTGTCACACATCTGATCTCAGAGCTGTGCTGCAGATAGGAGCAGATTTCCACGCCAGGAATCAGTGCCTGGGGTTGCAATCCCTGCGTGTCAACCTGGGCTCCTTGTCACTTCCAGAGCAGCAGCGCTTGATCCTCCTCATCCAGAGCCTCGCTGAAGTTCCCAGGACCCAAGTGTCTGCCAGCATTAACATTCCACAGAGCTGCTGCCACACCAAAAGGGGGGGGAAATGACCTCTTGCCTTCCCCCAGAACCCTGAAAAGAAGGGATTGCTCCCAGGGCTGTAACACCAGTCCCAACATGGCAAAGCTGCGCTTGCTGGAGGAAATTAATTCATCTTGATGTGCGAGCCCTTCAGCAGCAGAGCTCCTCTCTCTCTCTCCCTCACTCTGCAACCTGCTCACGATTCTCAGGCTCTACAAGTCTGACCTGATTTCCAGCCCCGCTGCTGCTGGTTTGTGATGCAGCTGGAGCTTCACAGAGGTTTGAGGAGGGCCGTGCCTCCAGGGCTGTGTTCAGGCTCTGTAAATCCTGCCTGACCTTTTCCGAGCAGCGAAGGCCTCGGGCGTAGCCTGAAAGGAAGCACCAGGTGGAGAGCAGGGACGGAGGGAAACGAGGCCTGCACTTGGTTTTTAGGTGTCTGGATGAATCATTTGCAGGTGTAAGGACAGGGGAGTGAATGAATAAGTTTGTTTTAGAGATGGGGATAATGCTCAGTCAGATTTAGGTCCACACAAGTAGCTGGTGAGTCACTCTGGGCACTCGGGATGCTTTTTGCTACATGGGGTTTTTTTGTTATTTGCCTTTTTTTTACTTGGGTTTTTTTTGGTTTTTTTTTTTGGAGAAGACGCAGCGACAGAAACATTTCCAAATGACATTCCTCCCTCAACCTTCATCCTGGAGCAGCTCCCCCAGCCTTGACAGGGTAGGAGGATCAGAGCATGAGCACAGACATCACCCAAATTCAGAAAAAACAGGAGCTGAGGTGGAGGTTTATTCCTGGGGAGACTGATCTCCCAAAATCCAGAGTTCCCGGTGTCGCTCCCTCGTACAGCCATCAGCTTCTTAAAGAACCAAATTCCTTCTTTTTGTATTCAATTTATATTCCTCATTTTTATATTTAATGCTCTGATAACAGAGCAGCCACGTTCTTGGAGGACAGGGACAAAGGTGGAAGTGTCCCTGCCCATGGAATGGGGTGGAATGAGATGAGCTCCAAGGTCCCTCCAAATCCAATTTTGGAATTCCAGGAGACAGCAAAACTGTGGGGTTTGGATTTTCCTTGTGGTGTCCTTTGGTGCTGCCCTTGTTGCCCACACCATGGAAAAGGGGATAAGGATATAAGGACAGGGGAGTGAATGAATAAGTTTGTTTTAGAGATGGGGATAATGCTCAGTCAGACTGCAGTCCACAGAAGCAGTTGGTGAGTCACACTGGGCACTCAGGATGCTTTTTGCTACATCCCAACCCAGCATCTTTGGCTTCCTTCACAAGATCTGCTTTTTTCTGTTTCGTTGGAGGTCGTGTTTATGGGTTGTGCTGACTTTCAGTCCCCGCTTTCACTATTTAAATGTCAAAGTTTTGCCTTCTCTTCAGGTCGTGGACTCCTAATTCAGTTGCAGTGGGTCTTGTACTAAAAGCAGCCACTTTCATCCTCCAATCTTCCTTTCCCCCACTCATCTTTGTGAGCACTAATTTCTATCTCAGGGAGGTTCAGTTTTTTTTTCTTGGACCTTTTCCTTAACCTCCTGACCTGCCTGACAAAACTGGGTGCTGTGCTGCTGTTCCAGGCACAATAAATGAAACGGGGCCAGGAGAGGGGAGCTTTTCCTCCCGCTTCAGCAGAGCCTTCAAAGCCACCCACATGAGGAGCTGTGACTGTCTGAGCTGGATGAAAAGGCCCAGAAAGGGGCCTTGAAGAGGCCACTACAGAGAGAGCCTGAAAGTTGAGGTTCTGAGGGCTCGGAAGTCGCCGCTTCAGAGGAGAGAGAGCACGACACGCCCATGGGTCGGGTTTTTTGTGGCTTTTGTGCTCCTCCTCAGCCTCATCCCAATAAACTGTGGAGAGCCGCAACAAGGAGAACCTGGCTGACCTTGGAGGGCAGGAGATGCACATGGAGGATGCAGTAATGAGGCTGACCCCGCTGTCAGATCCTTCTCACGGGCCACGGGTGGGATGAGCCCTCGGGGCCAGTGAGTAAGGACGGGGTGGCGGCAGAACAAAGGTTGGGGAGGCTGTTGTGGCTTTGTGGGACTTCTTTTTGTCTTCATCCAAAGCTCACAGGGAGCTCAGAGCTCTTTGATACCACAGAGGATGAGTGCTGGATCTGAGCCACTTGTTGAAACTCTTGGACAAATCATCTTCGACTCAACACAAGGCAGAAGTCACTTAAAGCTGCGTCAGGGCGGGATTTCAGATCAAAAATAAAATCAGATAAAATCAGCAGCATCCTCGGGATGAATTGCAGTAGAATTAGCCAGCTGCAGGACAGTGGTGTTAATCTAAGGCGGAATTATCTTGGAATTGCCTTGCTCAGCTTACTAAAAACAGTGGCCTGATGCCACTCATGCATTTTCTATTCCCATGTGAGGAATCTTTATTATAACTGTGTGGTCTGTCTGGCCCCAGTTCCTTCCCTCCAGGGCAATGCAGCACTACCCCTCTGAGGAGGCCAAAACATCTCACCTAAAAACAGCTTCTGCAGCTGAAGTAAACCCCACTGAAGGGAGATTTTGCCCAACAGTCACAAAAGAACCACCTTGGCAGACTCATTGTTTTAAATTCTTTTCCTGGTGGCAGGCACATCAGACCTCACTCTGTCTTGCAGAGGCACAAGAGCACCACAGTGTTCTCCCTCTGAGCCGCTTGTTGAAACACTTGGACAAATCATCCTCGCCTCAACACAAGGCAGAAGTCACTTAAAGCTGCGTCAGGGCAGGATTTCAGATCAAAAATAAAATCAGCAGCATCCTCGGGATGAATTGCAGTAGAATTCGCCAGTTGCAGGACAGTGGTGTTAATCTAAGCCTTAATTTTTTTTTTTTTTTTTTGGCAATTCCAAAAATTAATTTTTTCCTTAATTATCTCGGAATTGCCTCCAGCTGTTCACGGCAGCAGCGCCCAGAGGCCACAGTGATGCCTTGAGGAGGGAGAAAAGGAGCAAAGTGGGAAGTGCTCGTTCCCTGGAATGGGTCACCTTGGCGTGGCTCATCTTTGTGGAGACACAGCTGCTCAGCATTCGCTTTGTATTTCACGTTTGTGCAGCCAGTTGTGATTTAGCTCAGCCCTGAGCTCCTCGCTGATGGGTTCCTTGAAGCTCGGGCCTGACCTTTAGAATTTTTTACGAGGCTGTCACGTCCCGGCCACAACCCGGGGAGGGAACGCTGAGATCAGCCCCAGCACTTGACCAAGGATGGTGCCAGCAGAAAGGAATATTTCATGAAAACACTTCCCCCGACCCCCCCCCCCTGCTAACAGGAGCTGTATTTTGTGGCAGAACTGCCACTAAAATGACTTTCCCGGCCTCAGGGCCAGCGGCCCTCCCCAGTGATGTCTTTGGGATATAAATGCGCCCCGGTGGGCTCTGAAATGAGAATTCAGAATTCTGGTTGTCCCCCATGGGGGCTTTGAATTTCTCCTGGATTTACAGAGCATGGAATCACACCTGGAGCCTCTTGATTTACAGCAATGGGGGGGGGGGGGGGGTCACAGATTAATCAGAGAAAAACAGAAATCAGTTTAATAGGAGAAAAATAGAAATTTTGCTCTGCCTGAGCCAGATCCACGTTTAGATAGTGCTCCATGTTTTTCAGGCAAGGAGAAGGGGAAAAGGAAATAATTTAATGATTTTTTTTTTCCACGTTATCTGAAGGAAGCTCGGTGTGTTTGTTAACTCTGGATTCATTTTTATCCCAGCTGTTGATGTGGTGTCCTTTGGGAGATGGCAGAGGAATGGCCATTGGGAGCACCTGAATCCCAAAACCTTGCCTGGGAATTTAACATGGTCAAAATCTCATGGAATTTTTACCTGGAAGAGTGGGAACAGAAATCTAAAAGTGTTTTCTCCTTGGGTATCTTCAGGAAATGAAGGGTTAGGAGCCAGGAAGGTAAAAGGCAATGAAAAACAGTGGCATTATTCAGATTGTTTAAAATTCCTCACTTTTTGGTGGTGGTTTTGCCTGGATGGGGGTGGTTAAAAGGCAAGTTTCAGTTTCTTTAGGCTTTTGCTGCCATTTCCTTTACGCCGTAAACTTTCAGAAATAATTCTTTCAGAAATAGAACTTTCAGTCCATAATTCCGCGGTGAAATCCAACACGTGCAGCTGCAGATAAATAATCTGATTATAAAACAGGAGATGCTCCTGGTACAGAGTTATGGAAAACATGGGGAGGGTTTGAAAGGCAAAACCCAGTGAGCTGCAAAACCCCAAATTCAGTCTCAGCTAACGCCTGGTGAAATTTATGGTTTAACAAGGTGATGGGATTGCTGTGGATTTACATTGGTACCACAGCACAAATGGGGTCCGTTATCAGATCTTCCTTCTGGAAGTGGCACTTAAGGAAAACAACACCGGTGCAGTTTTATGGAAATTAAGTCTGAACTGACTCAAATTCAGCCCCACAGGTAGGAATGATGATTTGGCACCTATTCCTCTTTCAAACCTAAAAGCATCTGCAGGGCCTCGTGCAGTGGTCTTTTAAAACTCATCAGCAGGTTGTAAAAATAAAAAGAAAATATTTTTTAAAAAAAGGAAGTTTTGGGGTTATTTTTCCCTGTGTTATCCAGCGGTGGAGCTCGTTGCCACAGGGCGTTTGAGAGGGCAAAAATTGAAGTTATTTCGGAGAGAAAATAAGATGCACTTCCAAAAGAACAGCCTCGAGGGACAATAAACACAGCTGATAATGTGAGATCTTCTGGTTTGGAAAAGCTACACGCTGCTGTTTCTATGGAAATTTGAAAGAAGGCACCCATGGCTGTGCTTCCCACATGTTTTTCCTAAACATCCACCCAGACCGAGGGGTGACCTTGGGGTCTCTGGACCTTCAGCCTGGCCCAGCACAGCCACCCTCCCACTTTGCTGCAAGAGGCAGGGAAAGGTTGAGGGAAAAATAGGAGGAAAAAAAATAGGAGAAAAATAGAAATTTTGCTCTGCCCGAGCCAGATCCACATTTAGATAGTGCTCCATGTTTTTCAGGCAAGGAGAAGGGGAAAAGGAAATAATTTAATGATTTTCTTTTCCCCCACGTTATCTGAAGGGAACTCGGTGTGTTTGTTAACCCAGAGTTCAGTTCTGCCCGGGTGAGAGGCTGAAGTGTCTTGGAACTGAAATGTTCCCATCTGGGGACTGGAGGTGACTGATGGCACCTCTTCTCCAGAACTTTCCCTCAAACCCTGTTTTTGATGTCTCCTTCCAGTGAGTTGGGAGGGGGAGAAGAGGCTGCGTGGGTTGGGGTTTTTTTGTTATTTGCCTTTTTTTTACTTGGGTTTTTTTGGGTTGTTTTTTTTTTGAGAAGACACAGCAACAGAAACATTTCCAAATGACATTCCTCCCTCAACCTTCATCCTGGAGCAGCTCCCCCAGCCTTGACAGGGTAGGAGGATCAGAGCATGAGCACAGACATCACCCAAATTCAGAAAAAACAGGAGATTTATTGAGGTGGAGGTTTATTCCTGGGGAGACTGATCTCCCAAAATCCAGAGTTCCTGCTGTCGCTCCCTCAAACATCCATCAGCTTCTTAAGGAACCAAAATCCTTCTTTTTATATTTAATTTATATTCCTCACATTTATATTTAATGCTCTGATAACAGAGCAGCCACGTTCTTGGAGGACAGGGGCAAAGGTGGAAGTGTCCCTGCCCATGGAATGGGGTGGAATGAGATGAGCTCCAAGGTCCCTTCAAATCCAATTTTGGAATTCCAAGAGACAGCAAAACTGTGGGGTTTGGGTTTTCCTTGTGGTGTCCTTTGGTGCCGCCCTTGTGTCCCACACCATGGAAACGGTTTTGAAGCTGCCAAGGAGGTTCTGGAAACATGGGATGGTTGGAAGGGCTCCTCCCACCATCACTTGAATGCCTCCTAATTAGAAATGGAAGTGCTGCTCTGCTTTCAATTCAAGTGACTCTTCTGCACCAGGATTGCATTAAAAATTAAGGAATTTCATCAGGAGAATTTCTTGCCCTCTCTGTCCCCAGTCTCCTGTGAGCAGGGAGAGGAAAGCACCAGGATCATTGGAATTGTCTCCATTTCTCCATTTCTCCACTTCTCCATTTCTCCATTTCTCCATTCCTCCATTTCTCCATTCCTCCATTTCTCCATTTCTCCATTTCTCCTTTTCTCCGTTTCTCTATTTCTCCTTTTCTCCTTTTCTCCATTTCTCCACTTCTCTATTTTTCCATTTCTCCATTTCTCCATTTCTCTATTTCTCCATTTCTCCTTTTCTCCTTTTCTCCATTTCTCCACTTCTCTATTTTTCCATTTCTCCTTTTCTCCTTTTCTCCATTCCTCCTTTCCTTCCTTTCTCCATTTCTCCAATTCTCTATTTCTCCATTCCTCCATTTCTCCATTATTTCTCCATTATTTCTCCATTTCTCCATTTCTCCATTATTCCTCCTTTTCTCTGTTTCTCCTTTTCTCCATTCCTCCATTTCTCCATTATTTCTCCATTCCTCAATTTCTCCATCATTCCTCCTTTTCTCCATTTCTCCGTTTCTCCGTTTCTCCATTATTTCTCCGTTATTTCTCCATTTCCACGAGCACTGATTTAACTGCACCGCTCTCGTGGTGTAGCCAGGGAAATTTTCCAACAGGTGGGCTCAGATGGGCGGCAGATCTCTGCCAGTGGAGTCAGGTGGATGAAACATTCCTTGCCTGGGATAAAAGCAGCTTGGGAGGCTTGAACATCCTTGGGAGGGCTCTGTTTCCCAGCTCAGCGCTGCAATCTGTTCAAAACAAGATAATTTTAGGGCCTGGCTGGTGGAAAGGAGCCATCTCCTTCGTCTTAATCCCACATTTCACACGTGCAGCATGTGGAAGTTTGGGATTGACCTGCCAGAGGTTTCAGGGGACGGAAAATGAAAGGGTTGGGGAGATGATTTTGGGGGTTGTTGGGTTTGAGGGGGACTGGGTGGACTTCAGTGCTCTGGCTTGGGTTAAAATAACAAAGAAGGATTGGGGTGGGATTGTGAATTCCAGAATTGCACTGGGTGTTGTAATACTGTGGGAATAACTGGGTGACTTGATGGGAATGGGTCCATCATTCCTAAAGAATCCTAAAATAGGATCCTAAATGATCCGAAAACTCCAAAAAGGATTTTCCTCTCACCAGCTGCAGCTGGAGCAGATTGAGCTCCCTGAGCTGGGTGTTTGCCCATCCCAGGACATGCTGGGAGCCCCCACAACTTCATTTTGGGAAGACGGGAACGTTCCTGAAGCACTGTGTGCTCTGGGCAGGGATTTCTGCTGGAAACGTGGGAGATGGAGGGTTCACTCCAGGATTCATTCCAGGATTTATTCCAGGATTCATTCCAGGATTCATTCCAGGTGCGGGCACCGCAGGAGGGAACAATTTCAGGGAATGAGCCTTGGAATTGATCCTGGAGAGGCCGAGAGCAGGGCTGGGATCCCAGGTCCAGCCTGTCACTAAACAGAAACGATTTCAAGAGGAAACAAAAGCCCCCCCAAAATGCACAAATGTCGCTTTCTGCCTCCACCATGGCCAAAACCAGCTCCCATCACAGTTGCCATGGGAGGGGCTTCCAGTCCAGGCACATTTGGCAGCTGCTCCCACTCCATGAAAACAACACCGGGCTGGAAATACAAATATAAAAGAGGGGGAAACAGCTTGATTTGCATCCAATTGCAAATCCCACCGCTACAGAATGGAAACCTTTTGTGCTGAGAGTCAGAAATCTCCTCTGACAGGTTGATGGAAGGAGCTATGAATAGGAAACCAAGAATTTTAGAATTTGTTGAGATTCGGAGCTGTGTTTTTCCTGAGCAGATGCCTTTGCTGCCTATTTCTGTGTTGCCTTTTTTTTCCCCTCTAACTGCTCTACCAGTGAATTTTGCTGATGGATCTGGGAATCGCTGCATGACCTGAGCTGGAAACTCTTGGGTACTCCCAATTTTTTTCCATAATCACTGGGCTATGAAGATGTTTAGCACTTGTGAAAACCTGGTTTAAGAGCTCTTCCCTGGCGTGGTGACTCCTGGGGTTCCCTGAAAATTTCCAGGAGCAGGTGAGCCAGCAAAGGTCAAATCAATTGGGCAGAGAACAAACAGGCTGGTAAATTCTTTGGAGGCACCGCTGCCCTTCACAAAATCAAACTTGTTACCCTGCAGGCAACAGGAGAATATCAGAAATAATTGAAAATGGGGAAATTGGCAGCGGCAAAAAAATAAAGGTTTGGCTTCAATCCATGGAGCCAGTTCTGTGGGAATGCTGTTTATCCTCCATCAGTGGAAGTCCGTAAGATATTGAAGGTTTATGAAATATTGTATTTCAGACTGGTGCAGACTGGAGGGAGGAATGGCTGAACGCTCCCGCTTGTGTTACGTGGTTATCCCATCATTTGTTTCTGGGCTAAAAAGAATGTTCCCTCAATAGCTGATGATCAAATCCCCTTCAAAATAGCAAAAGGTTGCGAATTTCATGAATTATGAAACGTTTTTATACCTTACTACTTATACCCCAGTTTAAAATAAGTTGGGAACTGATTCAGCCTGAGCAGGTCCAATCCCAAGGGGGTTTTGGGAAGCTCAGCTCAGCTTTCCAAAAGGTCCTTACTTGAAAAAGGATCCCAGTTTTGAGGGTAGGAGACTTTTTTGAAAAATGGGTTTAATTAAAGCACTGCAGGTGCTCAAGCGTGGCACAAAGTTTCTTATATTTTTCCAGAGCATTCAGTCTGATTTTGCTACTTTCTGTCATTTTTCTAGGTTGCTTAGTGAGGAGAAAGGTATAAAAGAAGAAATTCCAGAACACTTTTTAGGCTTTTTTTTTCACCTACAATTTAATCCCTATATTTGTTTTTTAGTTTATTTAGTTTATTTTTTTTAGTTTAGTTCCAGTATTTTTTAGTTTATTTACTTTATTTTTTTTAGTTTAGTTCCAGTATTATTTAGTTTATTTTTTTTGTTTAGTTCCAGTATTTTTTAGTTTATTTACTTTTTTTTTTTCGTTTAGTTCCAGTATTTTTTAGTTTATTTACTTTTTTTTTTTTTAGTTTAGTTCCAGTATTTTTTGGTTTATTTAGCTTTTTTTTTTAGTTTAGTCCCAGTATTTTTTAGTTTATTTACTTTATTTTTTTTAGTTTAGTTCCAGTATTATTTAGTTTATTTTTTTTTAGTTTAGTTCCAGTATTATTTAGTTTATTTCGTTTATTTTTTTTAGTTTAGTTCCAATATTTTTTCGTTTATTTAGCTTATTTTTTTTTAGTTTAGTCCCAGTATTTTTTAGTTTATTTAGTTTATTTTTTTTTTCGTTTAGTTCCAGTATTATTTAGTTTATTTTTTTTAGTTTAGTCCCAGTATTTTTTAGTTTATTTCGTTTATTTCTTTTTTTAGTTTAGTTTCAGTATTTTTAGCTTCGTTCCCACCACCCTTTGGCTGCTGGGCATCTTCAGGAGAGTTCACTGGGAAGTTAAATGAACTTTTTGGGCAACATTTAATTAAGGGGCTCCTTCTGCTTGATGCCCCATTTTGACGCCTGGAGCATCAGCCTCTCCAGAGCGTGGATCCGCGTTGCTCCCCAAGTCCTGGAGCGTTGGATCCCCTTCAAAAAACCTTCTCTGGGCTGTGTGGGCTGGGATTCAGCCTCTGCTCCAGTCCTTAGGCAAAGATGAGTCTTCCTTTGCATATTTCATGCTGTGCTCATCCCTTGCCTGTCAGGATTCTCGGGGAACTTGGCTTCTTCACCGGGGGACTTTGAATCATGACTTTTCGCCTTCGCTGTGCTGCAGGGGAAGAGCAGGTTGGAGGCAGAGAAATTGGATTTATTTGGCTCTTCCAGAGGCGCTGCTGGCTGTGCTGGTCAGTGCCCAGCGCTGTTGGTGGGTCAGGTGTTGATTTTCCAGAGTGATTTTATTGCTGAGCACAATTTCTGCCCTAAATCGAGGCGAGCGATTTTCTCTCCTGAGCCGCGACCCCGCTGTCCCTGCTGATGGAAACCGAACCCAGCTGAGCCCCGCGGAGGCAGCAGCAGATTTTAACGAGGGGATTTTGTGTCCTGCAGGTCACCCAGAGGTGCCAGGGGCCGCCAGGGCTTTGTCCTTCCCTCTTCCCAGGGGGAAGGGTGGGATTTGGGGCACCTCGACCTGAATCCGGGGGGAAAAATTCCACTGATTTGGATGAAGCATCAGGGATGAGAGGGTTTTTCTGTGGGCCCTCAGCAGGCAGGTGGGACAGAGGGATTCCTGCAAAAGCTGCTGGGCCGGGGGGATCCCAGCAATTGCCAGGAGCTCCTGGGACTGTCTGAGGTCTCCTCAGGGTCTGGTGCTTGCTGTCCACCACCCTGGGTTGTGGCCATGCATGAGGCCGCTCCAGCCCTCTGGCACTTCAAACCATGCCCTTATTTCTCTCTCTTTCCCCCCATTTCTCTCCCTTTTTCTTCTTTTCTTTCCCTTTTTCCCCCCTTCTCTCCCTTTCTCTCCCATTTCTCCCTTCCTCTCCATTTTTCTTCCTTTCTCTCCCTTCCTCTCTTTCCCTACCCTTCTATCAATTTCTCTCTCTTTCTCTCCCTTTCTTTACCTTCCTCTCCATTTTTCTCCCTTTCTCTCCCTTTCTCTTCTTTTCTTTACCTTTCTCTCAATTTCTCTCCCTTTCTTTACCTTTCTCTCCCTTCCTCTCCCTTTTTCTCCCTTCCTCTCCATTTTTCTCCCTTCCTCTCCCTTTCTCTCTCTTTCTCTCCCTTTTAACGTCTCTCCCTTTCTCTTCCTTTTTTCCCTTTCTCTCCATTTCTCTTCCTTTCTCTCCCTTTTTTTCCTTCCTCTCCCTTCCTCTCCCTTTCTCTCAATTTCTCTCCCTCTCTCTCCCTTTCTCTCCCCCTTTTTCCCTTTCTCTCCCTCTCTCTCCCTTTCTCTCCCCCTTTTTCCCTTTCTCTCCCCCTTTTTCGCTTTCTCTCCCTCTCTCTCCCTTTCTCTCCCCTTTTTTCCCTTTCTCTCCCTCTCTCTCCCCTTCCCTTCCTCCCCCTCTCTCCCTGCCCCGTTTCCCCAGGTTTTCACATTTCTCCTTTCCCAGCTGGGGCTGAGCCTGGAGCAGGATTTGGATCATCCCAGACTTAAAGACAAAGCTGAGCCTCTCCTGGTGATTTGCATGAAGCTCTTCTTTCCCCATCCCATTAGAGAAAGAAATCCTCATTTCTTCTGTCAAAAATAACAGCGAGTCCATCCCGCTGCTTCCCCCAAACCTTTGTTATTCTTTTGTGGGATTGTGATCCGACGCCGCTCCTAATAGTGGCTGAACCCACAAGGATATAAAACATTTCATCTTAGTTAAAAGCAGCAAAATTCTCTGAGAATTTCCCCCCCTCTGTGTACACATTAAACTGCATCAGATCAAAACTTCCTTTAAATGTTTGGTATCGTGGAGATGTTTTTCCCTTTCATCCCAGCTGAGGCTTTTGTTATTCCAGGCACTGAATAAATCTGTTCCTGCCCTTAGGAACTTAATTGAATTTTTTTTTTTTTTGCTTTTTTTTTGTTGTAAATATGCAAACAGGATTTTGCCAGTATTAAAAGCGGAAAATGAAGTAGGGACAGATGGAATTTGTCACATTTTTAAGGAAAAGTTGGGGCACCTGCCCCAGCACAATACCAGCCCAGTTTCCTGGAGAGAGGAGAGCTGTGCAGGAGAGGAGGTCATGGCAAGGTTTTCTCTCCTGGGGATTTATCTCAAAGGAGATTTGAAATGTGAAATTTTATTTCAACCCGTGCTGTTTTCTGCACAGACATCTCCTAAATGGGTCATTGTATTTTATCAGCAAAACACATTGTTGGTATTGTCCAAACACTTCTCAACAATCAATATTATCTTTTCTGAGGGGAAATAATAACATTTTGTGCATGTCTGGAGTCCAAGTGATTTTCAGTGCTTATCTCCACTTTGTTTTCTCTCCTCCTGCAGTAAATTCATTCACTCTTTACTGGGGTACAAATTGATCCATAAACATTTCATTACCAGCAAGCACTGCTCCTTTCATGGAGTATTTTATTTCTCTCATTTTAATTGCATCCAAAGCTGAGCACGGGGCTGGCAGATAATGAAACCAAAGCTGCCATTAACAGAAATGTGAAACTGTATTTCCTCCCTATTTTTGAAGTAGGTTTTTTTTTCTGCTTATCGTGGCAATCTGCTGCTCCACTTCTCAACCTGACAAATCTTCAGCCATTTTTCTTCCTCAGGAGGGGGAGGAATTCCAGCCGGAGGGGCTGAATTTCATGGATTTCCCTCTGGCAGCCAAGGAAGGGGGGTTGGATCTCCCACCCTTGGGCAATGCCCTCGCTCCAGAGGTTTGTGTGAAGAGCAGTGATCACTGCCAGAGCTTCCAAAAAACCCCATCCACTGTGGCATGGGAAGGGGAGGGCCCTTCTCCATCCTGGGGTGGGTTGGCTGCAGGAATTCTGAGGCAGAGAAATTTCTTTTCTTATTAAAACTGAACCTAATGAGTGTTTTTAAACAACGAGTTTGGGCGTTGTTTGGACAACGAGCAGAGAAATTTTTTCTTATTAAACTGGACTTAAAGGAGAGTTTGGACAATGCTCTGAGGCGCGGGGTGGGATTTTTGGGGTGTCCCGTGCAAGGCCAGGAGTTGGACTCCATGATCCTGATTCCAGTTTCAGCGTATTCCATGGTTTTGTGAAACTTTAAATTGAGGATCCATCGAGCCCTGAGGGGCTGGAACCCACCCTGGCAGCTCTGCCTGCCCCACGCAGGGGCTGAGCAGGGGTTGTGATTTTCATGGTTGCGATTTTGGGGCCCACCTTGGCTCTGAACGTGCTGGGGGACACAACAGAGGCGCCACAGGTGTTGGAAGGGAGGAATCGTGGAAAAATGGAGTGGCTTGGGTGGGAAAGACCCCAAAGATAATTTCATTCCACCCCTGCCATGGGCAGGGACAGCTCCCACCATCCCAAACCCTCCAACTTTATGGATTCCAGCACCTGGGGAGGCTGGGGATGCTCAGCCTGCCCTGGAGCTCCTCTGCTGTGGGTGGAAACACTGAGAAGGAACCCAGAGGACCCTGAGGGGCTGAGCAGGGCCCGGGGGCTGCTGGAGGTGAAGAAGGAGGAGGAGGAAAAGTTGCTCTGGGCAGTCCCAGGAGGACGTGGTGGAGCAAGGGGATGGGAGCAGCTCTGGGGCAGGAGATCCACGAGAGCTGGGTTTGTTCAAGGCTCTGCAGACCAGAACAGAGCCCTGTGAGATGGATTTTGGAGTGATCCAAAAGGGCTGGGTTTGTTCAAGGCTCTGCAGATGAGAACAGAGCCCTGTGAGATGGATTTTGGAGTGATCCAAAAGGGCTGGGTTTGTTCAAGGCTCTGCAGATCTGAACAGAGCCCTGTGAGATGGAGTTTGGAGCAATCCATAAGAACTGGGTTTGTTCAAGGCTCTGCAGATCTGAACAGAGCCCTGTGAGATGGAGTTGGGAGTGATCCATAAGAACTGGGTTTGTTCAAGGCTCTGCAGATGAGAACAGAGCCCTGTGAGATGGAGTTTGGAGCAATCCATAAGAACTGGGTTTGTTCAAGGCTCTGCAGATGAGAACAGAGCTCTGGATCAGGAGTTTGGAGCAATCCCTGAGAACTGTGTTTGCTAAAGGCTCTGCAGATCAGAACAGAGCTGTGTGAGGAGGAATCTGGAGTGATCCATGAGAGATGGGTTTGTTAAAGGCTCTCAGATCAGAACAGAGCTCTGTGAGATGGATTTTGGGGCAATCCATGAGAACTGGGTTTGTTCAAAGCTCTGCAGATCAGAACTGAACTCTGTGAGAAGAAGATCCGTGAGAACTGTGTTTGTTCAAAGCTCTGCAGATCAGAAGAGTCTGGAGTGGTCCATAAGAACTGGGTTTGCCAAAGGCTCAGCAGATCAAAACAGAGCTCTGGGTCAGGAGTCTGGAACAATCCTCAAGAACTGGGTTTGCTGAAGCCTCTGCAGATCAGGACAGAGCTCTGTGAGGAGGATTTTGGGGCAATCCTCAAGAACTGGGTTTGCTGAAGCCTCTGCAGATCAGGACAGAGTTTGGAGCAATCCACAATAACTGGGTTTGCTGAAGGCTCTGCAGATCAGGACCGAGCTCTGTGAGGAGGATTTTGGGGCAATCCTCAAGAACTGGGTTTGCTGAAGCCTCTGCAGATCAGGACAGAGCTCTGTGAGGAGGATTTTGGGGCAATCCATAAGAGCTGGGTTTGCTGAAGGCTCTGCAGATCAGGACAGAGCTCTGTGAGGAGGATTTTGGGGCAATCCATAAGAGCTGGGTTTGCTGAAGGCTCTGCAGATCAGGACCGAGCTCTGTGCGCAGCCCAGGAGCTGTGGAAGGGCCGCAGCCCTGGGACAGAAATGAGGAGCTGCCTTTGGGAAGCTTCCTCCGAGGCTGGAGAGGGGGCGAGTGCTGCACTCAGCCCGAGCAAATGGTGATAAATGGCCCTGGAAGCAACTCCTGCATTAGGCACCACGTTATTGTTAAGCACATGTTTGGATCAGCAAATTCCCCCTGAGTTCAGGAGCTAAAGGACAACGTGAATCCTTTTCAGCTGCAATTTCCAGTGCTGCCCATTAAACCCTGCTGCTGCTGCTGCTGTAGGAGCTGGCATTGTCCACAGAACAGAAAAAAAAAAAAAATCAGAATTTGCATTATGGAACAGCGATGTCTATTTTGATTAAGAACAACACTCTCCCCTGCTATCCTGTTTCATGAATATTTAAGTTAATTAAGCCCAGCAAAGATTTCATTTCAGCTAAATGACTTCTAAGTGTGACTTCTTATGTCGGTGGAAATGAGTGAGATACGACAGGCACGGCTCTTAATCCGCTGAATTATGGAATTGAGGCATTCCAAGGATATGGGGCAGCAGGGTTTTGCCCTTAGGAAATCCCTGAGCCTGTGGTGTGAGCCGGGCTGGCCTGGCTGGGGGCCAAAGGGGCTTCCACAACTGGAAAAGGGAGAAAAAAAAAAAACATAGGAAAATCTTGTGGGGCTGTGACAGAAGCGTGGGACAAACTTGGAGCGATGTCACTGCAGTGCTGAGTTGGTTTTGGGGCACTAAACCTCACCCACAGGAGATCTGGACAGAGAAAAGAGCAGAGATGCTCTCAAATTTTCTTACATTTCACTGATTTGGAGCAGAGGGGTTGCAGGGGGTGATTCTGCTTAGTGGCAAATACCAAATTTGCTCTTTTTTTTTTTTTTTTTTTTTTGTAATTGAACATCCAGCCCAACTTCCTGAACTGGGATGAGTAAATTGGAAGCTGGAATTCTGCATCAGAATTAGAGAAATGGTTGCATATGCTTGGAAAATTGGTCCTCTTTGGGTGTTAGGGAGCCTTATTTTTAAAAAGCACCTCGACAGAACTATTGGCTGCTTTGGGAAAATCTGAGTCCCATTTTCTCAGGCATCGCTGAACCTCGGTGTCAGGTAATTCAGAGCAGCTGATATTACTGGTAATGGTGGTTAAATACAGAGTTTATCCTAATGCTCATGCTGGCATCAAAAGAACCATCTCTGAAATCATCCCTCTCAGGAGTAATTCCCGAATCCCATTAGTGGCCGGGCAACCTTTGTGCTCAATCCTGAAAATGAGAGGATTATCTGCCCCAAAGAAAGGTCACATGCAGGCAAAAATGAGGTTTGTGGCCGGGGGAGTGTGGGGAGAAGGAATTGAGAGCAGTTCCCTGTGTCCCCTGCAGGCTTTTCAGCCACTCCTGACAAATTCCTGCCCTGTTCTTCCCAGGAAAATCCTGAGTAACCCCTGGGGGGAAGGTCCCTCATTTCCTTCCTTCCTGGGCTGCTGTCGGAGTGAAAGGCTCGGAGGTTTTGTATTTAGCAAGATGGGTTGGAAAATAATGGCCCGGAGTGACAAAATCTTTGTTGTTCTGCGGGAAATTCACACTTCTGTGGGACAGGCAAGGGAAATCCTGGGGATCCCTGGAGCTTTCCCTTTCCTGAAGAATCCACCAGCAGATGGGACTCCCAGCAAACTCATCCCTTGCTTGGGCACCACCCAAACCTGATGAATGAGGCAGGGAATGAATTGTTGAGCACTCCCAGCTTGTAGCAATATTTGATTTTTTTTTTTCCCATCATAATCCTTACAAGTGTGGGGGGGGGAGCAGGTTGAGATTCTGCCTTAAACTGATGGGTCTTGACTCAATTTAAATCCAGCTAAGAGTGTTAAATTGACATCTAAGTAGGTGAGTCAAGTGCTAAGTCTCTTTCAGAACAAGCTGTAGGTGTGTTGTGATTCCAATTTATTTCTTTATAACTCCCCTAATGGGATAAAACCTACGAGAGGGATGGAAATGCTCGGATGATGGAGCAGGAGGTTTGAAGTGGAGAAACGACAAGGATTAAATTAAAAGGATGTTCTCACCTGATGGAAGGGGCTCTCCAGGGGCTGCGCAGAAGGGAACCAAGAGGGGGGCTCAGCCTCTGAGTTAGCTCTGATTTTGGTTCTCTGCATTAATCTTGATTTTGGTTCTCTGAGTTTGTCTTATTTTGATTCTCTGAGTTCATCTTGATTTTGGTTCTCTGAGTTTGTCTTAATTTTGATTCTCTGAATTAGTCTTATTTTGATTCTTTGAGTTAGTCTTGATTTTGATTCCCTGAATTCGTCTTGATTTTGAGTCTCTGAGTTTGTCTTGATGGTGATTTTCCGAGTTCCTCTTGAATTTGATTCTCTGAGTTCCTCTTGACTTTGGTTCTCTGAGTTCATCTTGATTTTGGTTCTCTCCCCATTCCTGACCTTCAACAAGTAACTTTTAAGTTACTCTCAACCTTCAAGGAGTAACTTTGAGAGCTGTTCTGGATCTTTCAGGAGTAACTTTGAGAGTTACTCTGGACCTTTCAGGAGTAACTTTGAGAGTTACTCTGAGTATCTTTGGGAGTTACTCCTGACCTTCAACAAGTAACTTTTAAGTTACTCTCAACCTTTCAGGAGTAACTTTGAGAGTTACTCTGGACCTTTGAGCAGTAACTTTGAGTGCTGCTCTGGACCTTTGAGAAGTAACTTTGAGTTACCCTCAACCTTTCAGGAGTAACTTTGAGAGTTACCCTCAACCTTTCAAGAGTAACTTTGAGAGTTACTCTCCACCCTTCAGGAGTAACTTTGAGTGCCGCTCTGGACCTTTGAGCAGTAACTTTGAAAGTTACTCTCCAGCTTTCAGGAGCAGCTTTCACAGTCGCTCCCAACCCTTGATGAGTAACTTTGGGCTCTGCACTGTTTGTGGCGTGGGAGGGTTGGCTCCCAGTGCTGTCTGCAGCCCAGCTGTGTTACAGGCTGGCCCCTGCCCCACATCCCCTCAGCTGCTGAACATCGCTCTGCCCTCGGATGCTGAGAGAGATTCACGACTTCACCTCTTTTCTTGTGGTCTCCAGGCCAGATGGAGCTGTCACGACTGCCCTTCCCAGCAGGAAAAGGAGGAGCGCAGATGGGTCCCAGGCTGAACCTGTTCCCCTTCCTCAGGCGTCCGGAAAACGAAGTAAAAACATAAAAATATAAACCTTGTGCTGCCTGCTCCCCAAAAAAGCACAATTCTGTAATGAAATGAGGGATTTGGAACCCAAATATTTGCCTTGGACCACCTGGTGCTGTCTTTTGCCATGACAAAAGTCTGAAGGACCTTTGGGATTTATTGATGTGTGTAAAATGCTTGGAGAACCAAATATTATTTTTTAGAGCTGGTGGCAAAACACAGATAAACCCTCCAAAACTGTTCTTTGGATAAAGCAGGTTTGTATTTCTTTGGGGATGGATGGATTAGGAGCTGAAGCATTTTCAGTATCAAAATTAGAACTTGATATTTTGACCTTAAAAAAAAAAAAAAAAAAAAAAGAACCTTTTCAAGAGGCTGACTTTTAACCAACTGCTGCTTCTTCAAAATTCTTTATGGTCTCCAAGTCGGATGTGCAAAATCCTGTCAGGTGTCCCAGTGAATAGATGAAAAACTTCCTTTATTTTTACAGTAAGGCATCTCTTTTTTGGCTTAAAAGTATGAGGCAGATGAAAAATAGAAATATTAGAAGCCTTTGTATGGAGAAGTGCCTAATGAGGCAGCTTTATCTGCAGCAATGAGGAGATCTCTCTATGAATGGAGGTTGAAAAAGCCTTAAATATGTTGTTAGTGCTAATCTGGGGTGTTTGATCTGGCCAAGGATCTTAATCTTCAGACATTTCACAAGAACTGAGACAGACTGATGCCTCAGTTTGTCTTGCCTTAACTTTGGCTGTTTCACTGCTGCAGTGCTGATCCCCAGGTTCAATGAACTCATTGAAGCTGCAGTTGCAGAAATTCAACAGAAAATGGCTTTAAGCTCCTTCAGATTCTGGGTTAATCCTAGAGGAATGCCTTGGATTGTAACAAAACAAATGAGGGCTCTAAGAATCCTTTTCATTTCTGAAATTCAGTTTATCACGGTGGGGAACATCGCGTCTGAGAGTTTATAGATTTGCTGGTGAGGCTTTGTTGTGCTTTTAATTGCATTTTGTAAAATGTTTTCTGTGATGGTGGGTGGGGGAAAGGTGAGGGAAGGAGATGGGGAAAGGTGAGGGAAGGAAATGAGGGAAAAGTGAGGGAATGAGATGGGGAAAGGTGAGGGAAGGAAATGAGGGAAAAGTGAGGGAAGGAGATGGGGAAAGGTGAAAGAAGGAGATGGGGAAAGGGGAGTTTATGAGGTGGGGGAAAGGCGAATTAAGGAGATTTTTAGCATTTTTTCAGTGAGATTTAGGCAGACAGGGTGACTTGTTTGCTTGCTTGACAAAAGCAGGGGCTGTCAGAGTTGTGTTTGATGGCTTTTTAAGTCATTGCATCACACCTGCTCCCCAAGTCTGAGGTATTTGCTCCCTCCCAGAGAAAATGCACATTCCCTGCAGCAAGGCACTGTGCAAGCTCATCAGCTTTGCTATTTAGATTATTGCCTGCTGCCTTGAACGCTTTACAAGGAGCCCTGTACTATCAGCAGCTCTTGTTCTCTTCGTTAGCGCTGTCAAAGCAGAGTGGATGGGCATAATTACAGAGGAGTTCTGGGCTGCTGAAGTGGATAATGAAAAGTGCCACTGACACAGTCTTCGCATGCCATTAAAAAAAATTAAGGCAATGATTCAACAGGCAGAGCTTCACCTGTGCTGTGGGTAGAGCTCTTTGTTCTGAGGTCCTCCCAAAATCCTGTGGTGCTGCTTTCGCTCCGACACTGTTCCAGCATCCCCTTCTCACCAGCAGAAATGCCCTGTGCTCTTCATTTACAGCTGGAAAACAAAGATTCCTCTTGGCGTCAGTTCTTGAAGTACAAAGGTTGGTTTTGGGAGTGTTGCTGGGGTACAGGGGGGTTTTGTGCCGCACTTCTGGGTGGGCATGAAGCCCTTTGGATGCCCAATTCTTGTGTGACCTTGGCTCAAGTTGTGTCATAAATCGCAGAATTGCTGAGGTTGGAAAAGACCTTTAAGGTCATCGTGGCCAAACCAGCACCACCACTAAACCCTGTCCTCGAGTGCCACATCCATGTTCGAGCACTTCCAGGGATGGGGACTCGCCCACATCCCTGGGCGCCCTATTCCAGTGTTTTACAACCCTTTCCATGGGGAAATTCCTGCTGGTGCCCACCCTGATGTTCAGCCATCTTCTTTCAGACCTTAGTTCACTACAGGTGGACCTGATTGGTCATTTAATAAATACATTTCACGGGATTGGTTAATGAACAAGACACCCATTTGGTAAACATCAGGTAAGACACCTTAACACGATCCCAGCTGCAGATGTTAAGGATTGTTTATAATTCTCTTCTCTGAGCTTCTCATTGTTCTTCCCCAGAATGATGCCAAGGAAACTCTTATTTCCCTCTGCCACCACACCAAACCCTTCCCCAGCTCCGTTTCCACCTCTGGACACGTTCCAGCCCCTCCAGGCTTTCCCAATCCTTAAACAATATCCTCTCCTTTATTCAGCCATCTTCTTTTAGATCTAGTTCACTACAGGTGGACCTGGTTTAATTAATACATTTCACAGGATTGGTTAATGAACAAGACACCCATTTGGTAAACACCCTTACAGTAAACATCACGTAAGCCACATTAACACGATCATGCTGCAGAGATTTAGGGTTGTTTATAATTCTTTTCTCTGAGTTTCTCATTGTTCTTCCCCAGAATGATGCCAGGGAAATTCTATTTCCCTCTGCCACCACACCAAACCCTTCCCCAGCTCCGTTTCCACCTCTGGACACGTTCCAGCCCCTCCAGGTCTTTCCCAATCCTTAAACAATATCCTGGAGTTTATCGACTGTCACCTGCTGGCGCCCGGGGTGTTTAAAAGCCAATCCCATTCATCTCAGGCTAAAGGCCATTTCTCAGCCACTCCATAAAGTTCTTAACTGCCTGGCCCTGCTGCAATCCCAGGAAGATACGACACACTGGATACCTGCTTTCAATTCTGCCTGTTAAGCCCCTTCATTTTCCCTGGGTTATTTCAGCATCAAGCTGCTCCCTGCTTTATGCAGGAAAACCATTTATTTTTTAATGGAGCTCAACATTTGCAGCTCAGGCAGCAGCAGCCAGTGGATAACTTCCACTTGTGGAACATTAAAAATCGGAAGGAGGAGGTTTTGGAAGTGATTTGGTGCGGAGTTAATGACACCTCTTGCTGTTGACTTCTGTGGGGATGGATGCAATAAAAAAATCACAAAGACCAGCGAGAAGACATCAAGGATTGCCTCAGGATTGCCTTTAGGTAGTGAAAAATCTTCCCTCATATTCATCAGCTTAATTTACATCAAGAACTCAGTTTATAGACTAGGTGAGAGGGTTTTTTTTTCCCTATGCCTTTAAAAACTCCCCAGAATTCTTCATTAAATCCTACAAGGAGGTTCAAAACACTTAAAAATGCATGATTAATTTCTCTGCTGTTCTGTAGGGCTTTTACCGAATTGTTCAGCCTTGACTAGGATGTCCTGGGAGAATTGTGACAGAATTACTCAGAAAAATTCATATTCAGGGAGATTTTATGCTGCAGATCTTCTCGGAGAACACAGCTCTGAGAATGATGATAAGGAGGGGAAATTGTATGGGGAGAGTTGCTCTGCAAACATCTCTTCCCTGCTAATGTGATTTAATGCAGTTTATGAAGATCCACTGCAATCTAGGAAAGCCTGAAAATTAGGAAGGGTGTGAATTAATGGGAGCAAAACCTGGCAGTCCAGGATCCTCGTGAAAGATCCACTGATTCAGCCACTCCAGCTCAACGCTGTTGAGTCCACTTCCCAAAGTGAAGCAGTGCTGGTGTGAAAGGACCCGCTGGGGATGTCACAGCCAGCTGATTTCTAATAAAATTCCTTATTTTTGGCACTCTGTGAAGCTCCCCTGCCCTGCTGCTCCCTGGTGTTTGCCTGGCTGGCAGGAAGGGCTGGGCCTGAGCAGGTCTCAGCGCAGGGGAAGGGATGAGCGGGCACTGCCAGCAGGATGTGCCAGGTTCTGGCAGCCAGTTTGCTTTGGGAACGGGGATGGTTTTTCTCCCTCTCTAATGAGGAAGCCATACATAATGTCATGCACGATGACAAGGGGCCAAATCCACCCCTGCAGTGAGGGCTGATAAGATGAAAGGGCTGCAGCAGGGAAGAGCTGTTGTACATGGAGTTCACGTCCGGAGCCAAGCGCGGCGTCTGTAAAAAGATGATGCCTCCTTCATGCAAAGCAGTTTGAGGCTCTGCCTGTGAATTTTCATATGGAAAACACCCTGGTCAGGCTTGAATTCCCCGAGGAGAACCTTGGGGTCAGGATGGGGTGGCAGGAAAGCTGCAGAGGGGAAAGAATTCTGCTCGCACCTCCCCTGGAGTTTGGCCCTGTCCTCATCCTCTTATCACAGAAACCGGGGTTTGATAAACACCCCCAGGCCTGCAGCAGCACTGAGGGATTTATTGGCCTCCTGTGCTGCTCTGGCTGCAAATCCTGTGTCAGAACATCTGGAGCTGACATGCCAGGCTCTGCTCAGCGCAGCTGCTTTAGTCCTTATCAGGGAATTCTGCACGAGTCGCTCTCCAACTCCTGTTGTAGCAAAAGAAACTTTTATCTGCGAGTGCAGATCAGGATGCAGGGGCATTATCAGGACTAGAAAACATCTTTAACTGCCTCTCATAGCAAAGTTTCACATAAGCCTCTTTCTCTCAGCGTGTTCAGTGAGTAAAATCCACAAGGAAGCTGGAGGCATTTTTCCTGCAGCTTCAAGTCTCGGGCCGTGCTTGGAGCAAGGGCTTGAATTTCAGAGTGAATTTCTTGGCCACTTGAAAGGCCCAGCCTGCTCCCACTGTTCCCTTTGTGCTCAGGAGAGGAACAGAGGAGCAGAAATAGGTTAGGGAGTAAATGAGAGTGGTGGTGGAGACGTGGAGCTGCCTTGATGTATTCGCTGCGGACGTTGAAAAGATGTTCCCGTGTAAAACACGGCGCGGGACGAGCTGGGAGCATGAGCTGCTCTGACATCTGCTTCAAACCATGATGTCAAAGCAGCTCCAGCGTGCCTGAAAAGCTCCTGAAGT
This sequence comes from Molothrus aeneus, assembly GCF_037042795.1. NCBI lineage: Eukaryota > Metazoa > Chordata > Aves > Passeriformes > Icteridae > Molothrus > Molothrus aeneus. The sequence continues at coordinate 1,369,415 of NC_089674.1, read as the reverse complement.
GGAAAGTTCCTGTTAGGTTTGGTGATTTGGAACAACACTCGGAAGGAGACAGGGATGGTACAAGCCCTCAGGCTTTACCTGAACACGCCTGTGCTTTTCTTCTCCTGCTTATTGAATTTTGGGGTTGTTTCTTGACAGCCTCAGCATCTGCAGTAATTGGCTTCCTCGGCTCAGATCAAACAGTTTAGACAAAAGGGCTCTTAAAGAGAAGATATCTGCATAAAGCAGCATGGAAAGAGCTGCCTTTAAAGAGCTTTTCTGTTCTCTTTTGCAAAAAAAGTTTGTAGCAGATCGTGCACCCTGGTAAAGGAGCAGCTCGAATGCTCAGTGTGAGCTTTGCTCTGCAAACTTCATTTATTTGGGGTTTTGTTGGAGGGTTTCGCTGCACGAGGCTTTAGAAAAGGTTATCTTGGTTTCTGTACAGGAAATTCTGGCTTGGATTGGAACCCTGGGCCCAAAGAGATGGCGGCAGCTTTGTGAGCAGACCCAAATCTCCCAGATCTCTCCAAAGGGCTGGAGATCATCCTGTGGGGCTGCAGGATGCTCAATATCTCTGCAAGCCAGGCTGCTGCCGCTGGGATTTCCACCTGCAAACTCAGGTGCCAAACCTGCAAGGGACATTTGAATTTTTTGTGAATAACCTGTCCTTTACTCGCGGCTCCTTGGCCCCGTCCCCTGGATCCCAGACCTCTCCTGAAAACTCGAGCTTTTCCCTTGCTCCAGTGGAGCAAACAGCCCAGTGGATGCTCCAGGAGTGTCTTCTCCATCCAAGTGCTGTAGCTCAGAGCAATGTCACTTGAATGGCTCTTGAAATTAGCTCTGTCTGGGAGAGAATCATTTAAATTCCACTGTTCAAACTCCTGGTGATTGAGAACAAACGAAAACTGCTGTGAAGGCTTCAGGAACTGGCTAATGGCTGGAAAGAAGAGGGTCAGGGTCTGGTTGGGAATCATTTAAAACCCTTCCCTCCCCATTACTCACTCTTTAAGTGACACCTTGATAGTTGCACGAGGGTAGTTAAACATGAATTGTTAATACCACCCGCCTTTGTAGGGAGGGCTCCTTTTGCTCCCAAACGAAGCTGATTTATTTTTGTGCTGCTTCCCACCAGTCGTGGAAGCCGTTAAATATCCTTAATTGCCTGGAAATGGATTCACATAACAGAGTCCTGGTAATTCAGAGATCTGTGAGCTGGGGGGTTGGTGCTGCAGTCAGCTCTCCCCTGGGAATGAGGAGCCTGAAATCACCCAGGGCCTCTCCCTCAGGTTCTTCAGCTGCTCACAGTGACCCCAAGATGTGTGAAAGTCTCTTTTCCCAGGCTGGCACTCGAAGAAGGAGTCAGAGCTCTTCATTTCTCATTCTCAAGGTTGTTTATCGTGTCTTATCTATAAAATTTTTTCTCCTGTCTGTGACCGTGTTCAGAGGGGCCCCAGGATGAGGGAAGAGACGAGGATCTGACTCCATGTTTCAGGAGGCTTGATTTATTATTTTATGATATATGTTACATTAAAACTGTACTAAAAGAATAGAAGAAAAGGTTTCTGGCTAAGAATAGAATAGCAAAGAATGATAACAAAGGTTTGTGGCTCGGCTCTCTGTCCGAGACAGTCGGACTGTGATTGACCATTAGTTAGAAACATCCACATGAGACCAATCCCAGATGTACCCGTTGCATCCCACAGCAGCAGATAACCATTGCTTACATTTTGTTCCTGAGGCCTCTCAGCTTCTCAGGAGGAAAAAATCCTAAGGAAAGGATTTTCCATAAAAGATGTCTGCGACAGCTGTCCAGCCGAGGTCCCCTCAGCAGGACACAGAGGCACACTTTATACTGAAAAGATAACACTGGCCCGGGTGTCAAACAGTCAAATTACATAAAATATAAATAAAATGTCATGTAAATACGTGTACAATGTTTACAATCACTTCCCAACACCTATCACCTGTGTTAGACAGTGAGCTTCTACTCTAAACGAATCCCAAAGTGCCACCATCACAGCAGAAGATGGAGGCCAAGAGGAAGAAGGAGAAGAAGGACAGGACACGCCCAGATTCCTCCCTCTTGTCCCCTGAACCCCCATTCTAAAAGCCCCAAAAAATCCATTTTTCACCCTGTGATAAATTCACTGCCATTCTACTTAAACTGTCGTGGCTTGTAAATCCTCATATACGGTTGGTAATTTTTTTCCATGGGTCATAATCAAAGTCACAGGGGTCTTGGGCTTTTTTGGGATTTTTTTTTTAATCTTGATTTATTCATTTGCTCTCTGTTAGATATATTGAGATGCATCAAATAAATGAATAAATAAATATATATATAAATAAAATAAAATAAATATATAAATATATTGATATCCATCAGATATTGATATATATGAAATACAGATTAATACATGTATTGATATATAAAAATCTATATTGACATATAAATAGATATTAATATGTGTATTGATATATATATATATATATGGATCAATATCTATTGAAAAACTGTGTGGTATTTGTTAAATAAATTTAACATGAAAATTAGATCTATTCTACAGGTTTATAAACTCAGTCTGGAATTAGAATCCTCAGCTGATTTCTCCTTTACCCCCCAAATTCCCTGAGCTACTCCTTTATTTACAAGGTTAATAAATGTCCTATTTTTTCCCCTTTATCCTCTGCCAACTCTGTCATTTTACTCTTTGATTTACATTTTTTTTTTAAATTAACACTTTCCCCAAAATCTTCCAACAGTGATCTGTTCTTAAAAATCAAAATATAATATAATATCATATCATATCTATTATATAAATATATAAGTTTTATATAAATATATAATGTTTATTGTATAAAATATTAAATATAATAATTAATTATTATTAAATTAAAATTTATATTTCCGATTTATAATTTGAAAATAATTGGAAGGAGACACTGGAAGTCGGGGAGGATGAAAAGGAGTTTGGGTTAATGCGACAGAGCACTTTTAATGCCGACAAGCGGGTGGAAACAATGAAGAACTTCAGGGATTTTAATCTTGTTTGTCAAGTAATTCATCACAGTTGTTTTCATAAATCTCGGAGATAATCAGCACCCGTGGCAAATGGAACTGGATTAAACACGAGCTGCTGGGTTGTTCTGCTCAGCTGGGCCTTGTAGCACAACGCGCCGGGATTCTCCTGGGACACGGCTGCAGAGCAGCATCTCAGACACTCAGGAGGGGGCTTGGGAAGATGGAATTCCACCTGAGAATTCCAGGGATAATGGAATTCCAGGGATAACGGGTTTGCATTGCCCCTGCTCCCTCCCGGAGCTGAACCCTGGGCTGAGCCCCTGCCTGGGTGGGCAGCGAGGCCTGCAGGAGCTTCCCAAGGCTTGTGGGTGGAGGTGATCCCGGTCCTCGCAGAGCAATTCCTGCCTTTCCGCGGGGATTCCGTGATTTTAGAGACCGTTCCATTGTATCAGAGACCTCCTGGCTCTGCGCAGCTCCTGCCAGGGACAGGAGGGGACAGGGGACAGGGACAGCTCCGGGGAGCGGGGACAGGAGGAGAGGGAACAGCCTGAGGGTGGGCCAAGGGAGCCTCAGGGTGGGCATCAGCAGGAATTTCCTCTTGGAAAGGGCTGGAAGGGGCTGCCCAGGGAGGTTTGGGGTCCCCATCCCTGCAGGTGGCCCTGGAGGTGGCACTCAGAGCTCTGGGCTGGGGACAAGGTGGGCATCGGGCACAGCTCGGACTTGGTGATCCCAGAGCTGCTTTCCACCCTCAAAGATTCTGGGATGGATTAAACGCTGCTCAGGAAATTTCTGATTTTCCCTGAATTTTTTTTTTTTTTTGCCTGGAAATTGTTGCTCTTTTCACTCATTCGAGGAGGTTTTGGGGAACTGCGCTTTGGATTTGAAGATTTTGGAGCAAAACCTTCCATGGTTTGTCAACACCATCCACAGCAGCCACCACCCCTGGGGGTTTAACAGCCATGGGAACGTGGCACTTGGGGACATGTGGCGCTTGGGGACACAGCTTGGTGTGGCCTTGGCAGTGCTGGGGCATGGTTGGACTCCATGATCTCAGAGGGTTTCGCCAACCTCAACAGCTCCCTGACCAAACAGGAATTTGGGATATGGACAGCAGTGTCACTGTCACATTTTCTGGAAAAAAATCCCTTCGCCCGGGATTCTTCTCCTGGGCAGCTGAGAGGCCTCAGAGGAAAAGGAAAACAATAATTATCTCATTTGCTTCTCCTGTGTTTTGCTGCTTTGGAATGTGTTTGGAGATTGTTTGTCCCACTGGTGATTGTTTCATTGGTTTCATGTAAATTGTTTTGACTCATTGGCCAATCACAGCCCAGCTGTGTCAGGACTCTGGAAGGAGTCACGACATTTCATTATTATCTTTGTATAACAATACAAAGATAATCTGTATTATTATTATTAATGCTATTAATATTATTGTTGTTGGTATTATTGTTACTATTGTTATAATTATTTAATAATAATGATATCATTATTATTTTATATTATCTATAAAATATAATTATATTATATTATTATATATAATAATATATTATATATAATATATAATTTATTATTATTATTATTATTTATTATTATTATTTATTATTATTATATTATATATTAATCTGTATTGCAATCTGCCTTCTGTCTGCATCCTTTCTGTATTCTTTAGTATAGTTTAGTATAGCATTCTTTAATATAATATAGTATAATATACATATAATATAGTATAATATATATATATAGTTTAATATAATATAATAACTTCATAGTACCATAAAATAATCAATCAGCCTTCTGAGAACATGGAGTCAGACTCATCGTCCCTCCCTTTACCTGGAAACCCCACAAACACAACACAGCTCAAGTGCCACCTCCTGGTGCTTGCGGGGCTCCCGGGTGGGATTCGTGGCACCACAGCCCCTTCCAACAGCGTGTGGGACCCGGGCTGAACCCCTGGATCAGCCCCAAACGCTCCTGAGGGAGTGAAAAGTGGCAGGGATGGCTTTGGAGCATCTCCCTGGAGGCACTGGCTGCTGTCCCTGGGACTGGGCTCTCTGCTGGATTTTGGGAAGTGTCCGTGCTTGGCTGGAGCTGCAGATCTGTCTCTATTAGGGCTCAGCTCAGGGTGCCTTTGGCTCCTGCGGCTGCCGTATTTTATCACTTTAAAACGCTGGGTAATGCTGCATCAATAAATCCTGAATTAAGGAAATCTGCAAAGGAGCAACAGCCTTATCTTAATTAAGCAAAATCTATGGCTCCTGCCACTGCCCGGACCGGGAGCCAGTCAACCTTGGAACAGGCGTTTTTTTCTGCTCCTTGATACTCCTTTTGGGGTTTTTTAGTGTAGGATTTGGGGTTGGGGACAGAAAAGCACATGGCCTAGAAGTACAAGTGGCTGTGCCAGAAGGGGAGAGAGATGAAGGTACTTGATAAAGAGTTTAAGGAGTTTTTCATGTGGTCTCTCCGCTTTTGGCCCCTTTGAAGTAGATGTTTTCATTCTTGTAACAAACTTTCTCACGCACTTTTATGTAAATAACTCATTGTTTTGCATTCTTTTCTGGAGGAGGAGAAATCTGATGGGCTGTCGGTTTGCCCAGTGTCACTGGAGAGATGGCACTGTCACCCCCCAATCCACTGTCACTTTTGGAAATCTATAAATGCTGGAATCAGAAAATGAACTTCCCCCTCTTTCACCTTGGAGGGTCCAACGTGTGCTGCATCATTTTATTTCATGTCCTATAGCAACACCCCAGCCTGGCTGCTCCTCCTCCTCCTCCCCACAACAAACTGAGAGGAAAGGGGGATTTGTGTTTCCAAACCAGCTGTGGGGCTGCTGGGGGATAAAACCAGCACTGGGAGGTAAAAGAAGCAATGGGAAGGATTGCACTGATTGATGAATGGAAAAAGAGATTTGCTTTTACAAATAAACTTTAGGTTTGCCGATAAATGAAATTAGACATTGAAAGATGAAAGAAACAATGGGGAAGAAAAACCCCCAAATTCCATAAGAATTAAAAATGAAAAGGGAGGGTTACACATTAGAGGGGAATCTTTGGGATCAGGTGTTCTGGGAAGTCTGAACCTCTCAAGTACCTCAGAAATGGGGAAACAGAGAAGGGAAATGTGGCTGGAAATTGGGATAAAAAGGGAGGCTGCATCCTCCAAAACTTGGAGAGACCCCAGGGGATGCCCCATGGCCTCTGCCTTGATTGGAATAAAGTCAAAAATGACTCCTCAGTCTCCTTTTTGGACACAAACCTCTGGTGTTTGTGGGTTAATTTTCCCAACACAAATAAACTTTAGGTTTGCTGATAAATGAAATTAGACATTGAAAGATGAAAGAAACAATGGGGAAGAAAAACCCCTAAATTCTGTAAAAAAATCCCTTTTTTTTTTTCATTATTTTTTACACCTCTGGTGTTTGTGGATTCATTTTCTTAACGCCAATATTGACAATCAGGTCAGGGCATCTTAAATGTTTGGGAGAAGTGGTTTTTGTCCTTTTCCTGAGCCTGTCTGCTGGCATTACACAAGGAACAGGGACACTCATGCATTAAGGATGGATCACTCCATTTTCTCCCCAAATAACAGAGGAAAGGGAAGCAGCTGTGACAACTTAAGCATTGAGGGATCATAAATCATCCTCCTCTTCCCTTGTCCCCCCCCCAACGTATCACGAAAAATAAACATGGAGCCCTCTCAGAGATGCTTTTTGCACTTTTCATTCAGAGGTTTAAACCACGGGGGTTTGGAATTAAAATAATTCGGAATTATTTTAATAAATAAGCAGTGAAATTAAAATGGCAAGGGGGTAACACTGGAGAAGCCTTAGGAACGAAACAGTGCCACAGTCTTGGTGTTCCACAATGTCCACGAGAATTCCCTCAATTTCTGATGGGAGTGGTGATAATATGATTTCAGCTGATAAACACAGCAGGTTTTACAAGAGCTGCTGTTGTTTAGTAGCTGGGTGGCAAAAATAACTTTTCTGTGTTTGACTGATTCTGCTCTTGGGCTCTGGATGCTCCGGGTTAATTCATATTGAAGCCACACCACCTGAAAGCTCCTACATTCCATTTTTTCTCCTGATTTCTGCCGGTTTTCCCTCATCTTGCGAACCTAAGGGATATCCTTGGCCACAGAAATTTTCTTAATATTGATTTCAGAGCTTGCTCCTGCATCAGCCTCTCCTCGGGCTCGGCTCCCATTACTCTGCATGGCTGCTTTTCCTTTTCCTGGGCGAGGCCATTTACTTTTCATTTGCTCTTTATTTTCCTTGGGGAAAACCCATTCCTGGCGTGTCTCAGGAAAACCTCCTGGAGTCTTTCTTGCTGCTTCAGAGAACACCTTGTCTGAGCCCCCACAGCATCTTCAGCCTTTACCCCGCCCAAATTTCAAGATATTCAAGCAATAAATGTTAATTTATTATTATTTTTTTGGCCTCTCTGGGGACTGTCAGAGCACACAAGCGCCTCACCGGATCCATATTTTCCCCCAAACCATGGAACTTAACCCTCTTATCATTTGCCTTATCGCTGCAGCACACGAGCAAAACACCTTTTGTACTCTGAGGAGGTTTTTAACCTTCCCTCCTTAAGGTTAATCAGGCTCATTAGCAGGAGTTAATTAAAGTAATTAGGTCGGTTAGCAGACTCTCCTTGGCCTTTGCCAGCGCGAGGCCCTCAGTAAATAGCCGAGATTAATGGCAGCGCTGTGCCGTCGTTTATCCCCTGTTTTTTTGGAGATTGATGCTCTCTGGGATGATTTTATCATAAATATTGTAAATCGCCCCAGCCTGTCCTTTGCTGCCTGACTTGGTGCATTAAACTTTTATCCTCCCCAGTCGCCCCGCAGGATCCGCTGGTGAAAACAGCAGGATTTGTTTCTCCCCTGGGGGAATTCCACGGAGCAGGGGGAAGATGTTTAAGGATCTTCTGTGCCATTGCTTCTGTTTAGTGCGGGCTCGTCCTGAGCCACTGCGACGTCCCCTCTCCTTGCTCCCGAGCTGTTGTGTTTTGGCTACCAGCGATTTTCTCCTTCCTCCAACCCCTGACACCGCTGACAGCCACACTGGATAAACTTCAGCTCCAATCTCGTCTCGCACCGGGGGAAAAAGTCGCTTTTTTTACGCTTTTTTTCTTTTTTTTTTTCCTTCTTTCCTTTTGACAATACAGCTGCGATTTCCCACCTGCCGTTCCTCATGGCAGGACAGGGAATCTGCCCTCTCCACCTCTTCCCTCCCATCTCCTCTCCAATGGCTTTTTTCCTGGTGAAATCTGGAAACTTTTCCCACCTCTGGGATGTTTTCAAGCAGAAAAAGATTTAGAGGGATATGGGGAAGAATGGAAAGTGAAAAGCTGGGAATTGCGGAGTGCAAGGAGGATGGAGGGACAGGACAAGAGGGAATGGCCTTAAGCTGGAGGAGGAAAGGGTTAAATGGGATTTTTGGGAAGGAATTCCTGGCTGGAAGGGATATGGGGAAGAATGGAATGTGAAAAGCTGGGAATTGCAGAGTGCAAGGAGGATGGAGAGTGTGGGATATTGGGATATTGGGAATTGCAGAGCGCAAGGAGGATGGAGAGTGTGGAATTTTGGGATATTGGGGTATTGGGAATTGCAGAGTGCAAGGAGGATGGAGAGGAACCACAGCTCCTCTGGGAATTCCATCCCAGCCCTTCCCCACCCTCACAGGGAAGAATTTTTTTTCCCAGTATCCCACCTGAACCCAAACTCTTCCAGTTTAAGCCATTCCCTGCTATCCCACCATTCCATCCCCCTGGTAAAAATCCAGGCTGGACCCTTCCAGTGAATCTCATTTTATCTCCAGAGGAAAATCAACTTGATAAAAAGATGTGGGGGCCGAGGTGCTCCCATCAGAACCTCTGCAGCCATAAAAGAGGTGAAACTTCCCCCCAAAACTCTCGGAGCGTTCAGTGCAAGTACCAGGAGCCAAATCCAGGAGGGATAATAACAGAGTCAAGGATAAAGGGACAAAGTGAGTCAATCCAATCATTATGCAGGGATAATATTTCTTACTGTCCAAAGAGAATATTAAGCTGCTGGCTAGGAAGGAAGAAAAAAAAAATAAAAGGAATAAGCAGAAAAAGTTATTAAGGAATGATAATGGAGGGAAGGGAATATTATGTTGATTCTCCCAACAGTTATGAATGAATAAAGATACAGTGGCTGTGATAAAAAAATCACATTTCCCTGGAGAGAATGGGAAAAAAAAAAAAAAAACCCAGCCACTGCCAAATCCTGATCATTCTTTCAAATGCTGAGCATGGAAATAACCCCACCTTTTCAAGTTTGCTGCTGATAAGTCCTAATCGGACCCTTTGAGTCATAAAAACATTCCCAGATTTCCATCTGCTTGGAGAGGAGCAATAAATCACCAGGATGGGGCAGGCAGCAGGCCTGGAATCACTCGTTTGGCACTTAAAAACAAAAGCGAGAGCGACAAACCTGCCGTGGGTTCGGTGGCTGCAATACCTCAAATATTTATAATGCATCAAATGTTGCTGTGCTGCAGCAGCCACAGAACGGCGGGAGCGGCAAAGAATTGGAATTGGAAAATCAAACGGCGTCTCAGCGCTGGAGGAGTCACTTGGCTGCATCAAAGGGTGAATTTTTTTAAAAAACAAACCAAAAAATTGGGGATTCTTTTAAGTCCCCCCCCCCTTTCTCTCAAGGTGCATTTTGCAGATCGGGGGAGAGCTGGGCTGGGGAGCATCAAACCAGGCGGGAGTTTATTGGTGGAAATTAATGCAAATGAGCTGCCATGGGATTCTGGGTGGTGGGAGTGGGAGCCATTGAATTCTGGGCATCGGGAGCCATGGGAATCTGGGCTTTGGAGCCGTGGAATTCTGTGTGGTGGGAGCCATGGAATTCTGGGCTTTGGAGCCATGGAATTCTGGGCTTTGGGAGTGGGAGCCATGGAATTCGGGGTGGTGGGAGCCATGAAATTCTGGGCGTTGGGAGCCGTGGAATTCTGGGTGGTTGGGAGTGGGAGCCATGGGATTCTGGGCATTGGGAGCCATGGGAATCTGGGCTTTGGAGCCATGGAATTCTGGGTGTTGGGAGCCATGGAATTCTGGGTGTTGGGAGCCATGGAATTCTGGACATTGGGAGCCATGGAATTCTGGGCTTTAGGAGCCATGGGATTCTGGGCGTTGGGAGCCATGGAATTCTGGGTGTTGGGAGCCACGGGGTTCTGGGCAGGGGAGCCATGGAATTTTTCATTTTCCTAGTAACTAACTGTCATTCCTATTTCCATATCTTCGCCTTGAGAGCCCCTTAATTTAAAAACCGTAATAATTCGGAGGGAGGGGGTTTGCATTTTCCATTTCAGGGGAGGCTCCTGCCTGTCTGTTCAACACCTGCCTGCTCAAACCAAGGCAGCTGGCGCTGACCTTTCCCCTCTCCACCTGGAGAGAGATCAAACCCCAGCAGATGCTTGGAGCAGAAAATGGGATCTCACCCAGCCTCAGCTGAGCATCTGGAACGTTTCCCGCCTGCGGCCTGCTGGGGAGGGAATTTAGGGAGCGATTCCTGCTGCTCCCTTCTGCTGTTTGCCACGGGCCTTTCCAGCCCTTCTGTTGGCAGTGGATGGATCTGACAGGGAGAGGCAGGACAGGGATCTTGGCTCCATCACCGGGGTCAGAGTGATCTGGGATGACACTGATGGATGCTGGAATGGCAGCCCTGCACCAGGATGTTCCTGGGCCAGGCACTGCAAAATGAGTTGAGCGCGGGCCGAGCTCTGAGCTCTCCATTCCTCGCTGCCAGTGACCCCCAGATTTCACTTTTTTGGCCACTGTTTGCCCTGAAAAATCCTGCTTTGGGGATCTTTTGGTGAAGGAGTTCGGGGAAGTTTCCAGGCCCAGGCTCCCAGGGATGGATCTCGGTGCTGGATGTCGAAATTGGGATTTCACCCTTGCGGTTATCTGGCACAGGCAGAAAGTTGTTCTTGCTTTCAGGAATGAAGTAATCCTAAAGGTTAAGCCTGTGGGGTGTTCTCAGCCCTGCAAGAATTAATATGGTGACATTTAACTGCTATTAGGAAAAAAAAAAAATCTCATTTTTTGCTTTCCCACACCCCGCCTTCCCCTCCTTTTTTTTTTTTTTCTCTCTTGGAAAAGCACATGAGGCGTTTGTTTTGCAGCAGTGGTTGTTTAAAATAAACCCACAGCTCCCACCACTGTCCCTGTCAGTGCCTGGGCCAATGCAGATGGATTGGGGCTGTCCCTGCTGTCCCAGCCCCATTCCTGCCTTTTTACTCAACTCTTCCATGGGGAGCCCTGGCCCAGGAAACGGGAATGGGATCCCCAGCAGGTTCCAGTGGGAAATCTCCACTGGGGATGTCACAGTTTGCAGTTTTTCATTAATCTGGGGGGGTTTTTTCCACCAGCTGGGCGTTGTGCTGGTCCCTGGGGTCGGAAAAGTAGAACGGAGCCGTGGATTTGTTGTGTTTCCTGAAGTGTAGGGTGGGATATAATTCATGGCCAGGTTTGGGTGTTCCTGCATTGGCATCATTTTACTCCTCCAGGCAGAGCTGGCTCTCCACTCCCTGACAATTTGTTGGACAAAAATTACTTTTGGCATATTTGGCTTCTTAAAAATATCTTTATTTATCAATTTCATGCAAGAAATGGGAGAATAATCCTGTTTTGGGGGCTTGATCCAGTGGAATCTCTTCCCCTTGGCTCTATTGGGGTTTTGATAATGATTTTTCTCTCTTTTTTCTCCTTATTTTCATCCCTTTTTTTTTCCTCTCGTTTCTCTCCACTGAAACCAAGTCCACCTCTATTAATATCAGTTATCCTTGCTGTAAAAATCAGCCCATTCATCAGAATAAATAACCCCACTCTAAAATGATGATCATAAAAAAGGGCTGAGTTAACACAAATTTTCCTGCTTTTTAAGGGAATGACCATCCTTGGACAGGCACAAAAACAGATCAATAAATTTTTTTTTCCCTGTAGTTTCCTCTTAAGATTAGTTTTTTTAACTTAAATATTGAGAACACACGCGCAAGTTATGATCCACTTGTGCAGTTTTGTACAGCCAACAATTTCTCTGCTATCAAAAGCTGATTGATTTTCCATTTAAATTACTCCTAAAGAGTCTCAGTTTATGAAGTCAAGTGGACATAAAGCAGCTCCAGATACATAAGGGAGGAATTTGGGGATGTGATGGAGTTGCTTTGTTTTGTGGGAACTCCAGATCAAAGATACAGGGAAAAGAAATCTGGGAAAGATCCAGCCCCCCACAAAAAAAATTTATTAAAAATTTTAACTAAAAGGATGAAGATTTGGGATTAATCCCTCCTGACAGAGGGATTTACCAGAGTGTTTGCAGTGTCTGTGTCAGCCCCTTCTTGGCAAATATCTCCATTGCTTTTCTACCTTTTATTATTTTATTTCAAATTGTCACCACTTATTTCATCTCATTGCTCTGGAGAGCAGCTCCTCCCGGCTCTGATCCTTTCTGTTCTTTATTCCTGTTTCCCAAAGCATCAGGGATGTAAATCCAGGGATCCCTCAGCCCAAATCTTCCGAGCCATTTGCTGGAGATGTCACCATGGCCTGATGGCAGTGACAGGACAGAGTGGCCCTAAAAAAATCCCTTTTTGATGGATGGAATTGCCCTAAAAAAAAGCCCTTTTTTGACTGGATGAATGAAAGAACACATGGAGTTCTTTCATTCCAGGTTATTCCCAATATACTTTAAAAATGGCAACTCACAAATCCACTTTTATGGGAGGCCTGTGCTTAACAGATTTTTTTTTTTTTTTTGCTGTATTATTCCTCCCTTCTAAAAGCAGAGCATTATTTAAAGTGTCAGCCCACAAAACTCCCATAAATAATGAGCTGGGAAGCAGGGAAGGCCACGGGCTCTGGCTGCCATGAGAATTCCAGCATTTACTCAACTCCCAAAGTCCTAAACCAGCTCTTTCCCCAAAACATTTGCAACCAAACTGCTCCCTGCAGCACTTGTGGATTCAATGACAGAAATTTTTAGGAGTGCTGTAATATAATTTGTAAATGATGTTGATTTACTCATTCCAAAGGCTTTTGAAGGAAATAGATTGTGTTCATTTTCTCCAACAAGCTGCACATTCAGAACAACCATTGGAACGCTCCGTTTAAATATATATGCAATTAAACTAATGATGTTTTAGAACCTCCTAAATAACAACACAGCACAGGGACAGCTGTCCACAGCCTCTGTTTAGGTTTACAATTCTGCTGCACAGTTTGCTGGTTTAATTTTTTACAATTATTGGTCAAAATGATCCTTTTTGCTGCGTCTCTGAGAGCAGCAGCTGCCCCCAGCTCAGAACTGGCCATGAGAGGAGGTGGCAATAAAAGAGAATAAAAACCTGTTCAGGTGTAAAACTGGGGGGGAATCTTGATGCTTTCCGATGGTGTAGAGACACTCCAGGGGAAAGGAGAATTAGGCCCCGGAATGTCCAGTGTAATTATGCAAATTGGTGTGACGGAAAGGGATTTTAATTGGGGGTGCTCGACGAGATTTGAACAATGCCAGATCGTGGGTCGGGGTGGGCCGGTTCTGCCAAAGGAGCTCAGGAGAAGAAACTCGCCAGGACCTTCGGGGAGGAGTTTCCTGATGTTCGCCTTCATGGAATCGTGGAAACGTGGAAGAATGGAATCGTGGAATTGGGAAATCGTGGAAGCATGGAAACGTGGGAGAATGGAATCATGGAATTGTGGGATCGTGGAAGCATGGAAGCATGGAATGGTGGAAGAATGGAATCATGGAGTCATGGAAGCATGGAATCATGAAATCGTGGAAGCACGGAAGCACGGAAGCATGGAATTGTGGAATCATGGAATTGTGGAATCATGGAGGCATGTAATCATGGAAGCATAGAATCATGTAATCGTGGAATTATGGATTTGTGGAATCACTGAATCATGGACTCATGGAATCATGGAATAGTGCAATCATAGAATCGTGGAATCATGGAATTGTGGAATCGTGGAATCATGGAATCATGGAATCATAGAATCATGGAATCATAGAACCATGGAAATAAAATTGTGGAATCGTGGAATCATGGAATCACAGAATCGCGGAACAATTTTGGTTGGAAGGACCTCAAAGCCCACCCAGCGCCACCTCTGCCATGGCAGGGACACCTCCCCCTGTCCCAGGGTGCTCCAAGCCCTGTCCAAGCTGGCCTTGGGCACTTCCAGGGATGGGATCCTTGTTTCCCATCGAGCATTTCCCAGGAGGGGATTTTCCCCGCAGTGAATTCCTGATTCATTTTATCTCCGCAGTAAATAAATCTCCAAGCAAAACTCACTTCCAGATAACGATCCCTGGTTTGAACTGGCATCAACTCCCAGCATCTCAGCCACCTCTCCACGTCAGTAATTGCTGCTGCCTCTGTTTGCCACCAGCCCTCCTGAGGTGCTTCCACTCCGTGTGGGAATCGCCAACGTTCGGCTCGTTAGGAGTGGAGACCCCTCATTAACTGTGGGCATTAAATGAAACAGCTGAGTTGGTTCCCAAACCGACAAAGGCACGGCCGCCTCTCCCTGGGATTGAGAGACTTTGTCATCCCCTTCATGGATTAATTATATGGTCCATTATACCGAAATGAGGGGTTTGATATCGAGACCGGTTTTGTTCTTGAGTTTTTTCTACTCTGCAGCTGCTTTAATGCTCTTTATCTTTCTGGGAACGAGCAGCAAATTACAGATTTCTTAACCTGAAGGATGAATTTAGAGCGGTTTTGAATGTCTCTTGTTTAAAATTAGTTCCAGGAGAAATGTCCAGCCTGCAGAGGGGGAGGCTGGTGCAGCTTTGCCCTCCCACGTTTTTTTGGAAGCAGCCAAAAAATGGGGACAGACCCCAGCCCCACATCCCAAGGCATGATCCCTGCCCTTGGAGGGAATTTTCACCTCTTTGGGCTCCACTCTTCTCCAGCCCTGTGGGTTTAGAGCCATGATCCACCAGTAACTCCTGATTTCACACCCCATTTTAAGCCCCTGGAACTGGGCTAAACTGGGGGAAAAAATCTCTTTGGCTCGTGCCAAAACTGCTCTGGGAACTGAACCAAAATGGTGTAAATGAAAAAAAAAAATCACGATTGCTTCGAAATCTACCCAAAACAGACAAAATCGTTGGGATCAAAGGTGTTCTACAGCTTCAGGACAGCCAGGCTTGGATTGGATGGGGAAAAAACTGGGATTGGGTGGGGACAAAGCTGGGATTGGGTGGGGACAAAACTGGGATTGGATGGGGACAAAGCTGGGATTGGATGGGGACAAAACTGTGTCACGTCCAGGACACCCAGGCTGGGAGGTGTTGGGGTGGTTCCATTTCCCCTCCCTCCACCTGGGAGCTGGGCAGCCACATCCAGAAGCTCAAGGAATTCTTGGATATCAAAGCTGGAGTCTCCTGCCTGATGTCAGAGAAGGAGCAGAGGGGATTTTCGGGCTAAAACACCCGGAATAAATTAATTAACTGACTGAAGTAACACTAACGAGCTGTGCAAGTACCTTGATAAATTCAGCTCTGCTCCAGCACTGAAAGAAAATTCGGGTTTTGATGAGGGTGGTGACACTTCGAATGACACTTCAAAGACAGGGATAAGGACCAAGCACTTGGAAATGAGGGATGTGTTTATCAGCAGCAGCTGCCAAACTGGGGGAATGGGGAAAATTCAATTTGTCCCATAATTATCTTTTGTACAAACAGGCAGTGGCCCTCCAGCCAGGCAGCTCCTAAAAAAGCCTCTAATTATTGCATATAATAACTCCCAACATTAATCTTAGCTGTTCCTTGTACAAAAATTATAAATTACTGCACCAAATCCTTATTACTGCAAATATTAAAAGTTACTCAGCATTTATTGGAACTTTGCTGCTTTTTTTTTTTTTTTTTGCCTTGTAACTTTGTGTTAATTTTCTCCATATTTCACGACTCCAGATATCGCTGCAAGAGAGGTTTGAGGGTTTCAAAAATTCATTGCTGTGAGATTGGACTCGTATGGAAAAAGGAAAGGCCTTGAAGTCGGGAATATTGGGAATATTTCCTGGATCTGACCAACTCCAGGAGTTCCTTCTTGCCCAAGGGGTGTTCCTCAAGAGTTGTTTCATTTACAAATCAGCTGAATGCCTCAAGTTGTGTTTTCGAGCCCCCAAACCATCCAAGTCTTCCCTTTCCTCCAGGAATTCTGGCTGGGGAATTTAATTCCGGAGAATTCTGGGGAATTCAAAGCCGAAAATGCTTTTGGGAGCTTTGCTGGACTGGACTGGGAAGGGGGAGGAATTATCACGAGACAAATATCATCGAAATCCAGCCCAAATTTTCAGTTATTATTGGTCTGACATCCACGGATGGAATTTTCAAGGCTTCTGTTCCAAACCTGATGGGTCAAGGCTTAAATGAGCTTTTACCACATTTTATCACTGTCAGACCTCAAGATGCTTTGAGCACTGGAGCTTTTTGGGACTCTTGATGTGCAGGAGGACTTGGGACCTTACGGGGCCATCTTCACATGCCTGAAAATTCCTGGAATCATGGAATCATGGAGTGGTTTGGGTTGGAAAGAGCCTTAAATGCCATCCAGTGCCACCCTGGCCATGGGCAGGGACGCTTTCCTCTGTCCCTGATGGCTCCAACCTGGCTTTGGACAATTCCACCCCATGAATTCCATCCCATGACCCTCAGAGGGAGGAATTTCTCCCCAGTATTGCATCTGTTCTGAAGCAGGAACACAGACATGCCAGGCAGCAGCTGAACCAAAAAAAAACCCAAATATTTTCAGAGCTTCTCCCAGTAACCAAGGAATCCTTTTTTAAACTTTTTTTTTTTTCCTTTTGCTGCTGTGCTGAAAAGCAAGAGAAAAGTTTGGGAATGCAGTCACTTAAGTCATGAAGAATTTAAAGCGTAAGACATTGTTCTTTTTCGGGCTGTGCTGCTACAGAAACAGAGTTTGGAAATTTTTCTCCAAGGTATTTATAGGATTCTCTCTGTTCTCCCCTAAATAATCACAGACTTTTTTTACCCTCCTGTCTAATTCTCGAGTTTTGAAGGTTTCTTTGGGTGGTTTTTTTGACATTTTAATTTTTTTTTTTTGGGGGGGGGGGGTAGCAAGGATTCATTTGAGTATTTTTCCACTTGATTTAGGAGATGAAGACAAGACATGAAACCTTCAACAGCAGAGTTGGGGTTGGAGGCACAACTGAGGATCCCTGACTCCTCTGAAGCTGGAAATTGGGTGTCCCTTAATAATCGTCCTCTTCTGCGTTCTCCCTGCCCCTGGCACTGTTTGTGGTTGTTTTCCCAGCAGATATTTGCATTTTGATCCCATTTTTCCAGTTGGGAACGTGGAGGGAGCGCTGGGTTGTCCAGAGGCTTTCCCAGGCACGGAACATCTCTCGTCCACCCCGCTTCCCTTGGCTGCTGCTCTGCCTCCAGGGAGGCTTTTCCCCCCCAAAACCATCCCACGAAAGCAAAGGATTCAGGAATGTGGAATTTTGAAGCAGGAATTGGCATTATCCCAACGTTGTGGAGGTCAGCACGGGCTGATTTCCATTCTGTGCGGCCACCTCAGAGTCCAGGCCAGCTTTGCTTTTAAAAATCCTGATGATGGTTCCATTTAGCGATTTCTTTCCCCCCCCCCCCCCGTGTCAATCATTAATTTATCACCCTGTCCATCATTAATTTATCACTCTGTCAATGCATAAGGAATTCCTGTCAGAACTGAACTAACAATGTCTGATTCTCCCAGCTCTCAGGACTGATCCTCAGCTCCAAGAGGAATCGTTCAGCTGCTTCAAGGCACCACATTTCCTCCTCTATTTAATAACAGTCCTCTGCATTATGTAGGGATTTTTTTCCCCTCAGATTGGTTTTAGGGTAAATTCAATTTGTTCCTCCCCATGCCAGATTTTGGGGGCTACAGTGGATGGAGCTGCTGAATTCCCCTTTCTAAGCCCAGGTTATCTGAAATACCAGCCCTGCCCAGATGGAACTGCTGAATTCTTCGTGCTTAACCCAAATTAAGCCCCTCTCCCAAGATTTCTTCCCAAAATCCCATCCAGACCTGCCCATGGAATCCTGGAATGGTTTGGGTTGGAGGAGACCCCAAAGCCCATCCAGTCCCACCATGGGTCCCACAGCTCCCCCTGTCCCAGGGGGCTCCAGCCTGGCCTTGGGCACTGCCAGGGATCCAGGGGCAGCCACAGCAAATCTGGGAATTCCATCCCAGCCCCTGCACACCCTCAGAGGGAGGAATTTCTTCCCAATATCCCAAATCTCTGGCAGTTTGAACTCATGAAGATGCTGTGGCTGGTGCCAGGTGTGGCCACCTCTGAACTCCCCCCATTTTTGGTTCCTACCCCCCCTTTTTTTGGTTCTTTTTGGTACCAGGTGAGTCCTGGGAAAGGCCCCCACATACCCAGGTACTGGGTATGGAATTTTGGAGTTATGGAATTCCATGAATTCCTAGCAAAAAACAAAACCAACTTGTTTTTGTTAGGAATTCTCCCATTTTAGAGACAGAGGAGGATCCAGAGAGGATTTCCAAGCTCTTCTCATTGCCAGAGCTGTGCCTTCAAGAGAGCAGGAAACCATCCCAGGGAATGAGCTGGAGCTGTGTCTGGAATGGTTTGGGAATGCTCAGCAATGGTTTGGGAATGTGGGAATGTTCAGCAATGGTTTGGGAATGCTCAGCAATGGTTTGGGAATGCTCAGCAATGGTTTGGGAATGCTCAGCATCCATTTGATGCCAGGTTTTACAGGAGTCTCCTCTCTAACCAACCTCATTACCTGAGGAATTCTTCCACTGCTGCTCCAGGAGCTCCAAACTCTCTGCAAGCCCCACTTTGGGCAGTGGCAAAATTTCAGTGCAGTTCCCAGCACTGAAGCCAAGCCAACAATTGCTCCTTTGATTCTGATATTCCTGAAGGGAAAAGGAAAGGAAAGGAGCCCTTCAAGAAGCACACTGGCCTCTTTCTCCCCCAGTCCCCTGCCCTCTCATCTCCAAAGGAATTTCTTGATTGTTCTCTCCGACACCGTTACAAACTTAGCTTCAAGGGAAGGAAAAAGAGCTTTTTTTAAATTTTTTTTTGCCTTTTTCTCTTTCTGATCCCCTGAGTGCTCCTGTTTTGAGTCCTTCAGCCTGATCTCTGTTCAGCAGGGCTCCTTTGCTGACCACAAAGGCAGCAAAGGAAACCTTTGAGCAGAAGTTACTCGCTAAGGTGGTTTTTTTTTTCCCCTCAATCTTCTCAGAAAATTTCCTAATGGTGTGGGAACATCAGGAGTTCAAGGGTGCTTTCCTGCAGCTTCCACTGTTTCTCCGAGGCCTTGAAATGGTATTTGAAATCCCACAGATGTATCCACACAGCCCTGGGAGTAATTCTGAGCCATTTGCTTCCAAAGGCGAGTCTGCTCAGGGAAGGGGTGCAGGGTGAGTGGAACAGGTCTCTACGTGCTTCTTTCTTAATTTAAGGAGCCTTAGAGGTCACCTGGGGTGTTCTTTTCCACAAAAAAAAAATGTGCCTGTTTATCACCACACCAGGTTCATGTGTGGGGCACCTCAGGCACAGTTCACCAGCTGGAATCTGGAATTGTGGAAGGGAAAAATCGAGTCCATGCTGTTGGTTTCTCCAGAAAATCAACATTTTTGTTGTCTTGTTTACCCATCCCTGTGACCGTGTTCACAGGGGTCTCGGGGTGAGGGAAGAGACGAGGATCTGACTCCATGTTTCAGAAGGCTGATTTATTATTTTATGATATATATTACATTAAAACTGTACTAAAAGAATAGAAGAAAGGATTTCATCAGAAGGCTGGCTAAGGACAGAATAGAATAGAATAGAATAGAATAGAATAGAATAGAATAGAATAGAATAGAATAGAATAGAATGATAACAAAGGTTTGTGGCTCGGGCTCTCTGTCCGAGCCAGCTGGACTGTGATTGGCCATTAATTAGAAACAACCACATGAGCCCCATCCCAGATGCACCTGTTGCATTCCGCAACAGCAGATAACCATTGGTTACATTTTGTTCCTGAGGCCTCTCAGCTTCTCAGGAGACAAAATCCCAAGGGAAGGATTTTCCATAAAAGATGTCTGCGACACATCCCATTTCCACTTCTTTTCAGTCCTCACTCCCATGGGCAGGGCCCACTGTCCCAGGCTGCTCCAAGCCCTGTCCTGGACACATTTCCTCACTTTAACCCAGTTACCCCCTGATAACAGCAATAAAATTGGATATTTTGCTCCTTTCTTTGCCTCTGCAGAGGCGTCACTGTGACAACAACCCGTCCTGCTGATTACAGAATATCAGATGATGGAAAATCTTCCTTCCATTCCCCTTCCCCTCTCTTTATTTGCTTTCCAGCCTTGCCCTGTGCTTTCTGTGCTGCTCGGGGATGTTCTGCCCTCACCCCGCTGCTGCTGCTGCTGCTGGATTGGGGTCGGGAGGTGCCCCCAGGAGTGATTGACTGCAAAGGTGCAGCAGCAGATAAACCCTCCTCAAAAACCACCCGTGAGAATGGAGCCAAGGATTTATATTTAGCAATCCATTTCAGTCTCACCCATCTTGCTTAAAATGGAATTGATAATAATAATAATAATACCTGGCTGGGCCGTGCACTTAATGAAAAGCAGCAAATGGAAAAGTTAACAAATGTAAAAGTTGAAATTTTTTTATGGGAGCTTTGCTTTCTCAGTAAGCTTTTAAAGCCCTGTTCTCATTGGAAGCAATCTGCTGATACATTTAACAAATGTCAAGATGAAATGCTCGAGCAGAGATCAAAAGGAGCGAGGTTTTATTGTGCTGCTCTTGCAGCACTGATAGCCTGGACTGGGCCTTCGTGGGAAGGTTCAATAGCTTGATTTGATCAAATATGGGCAGCTATCAAAGCCATCAGGCTCTACCTAAAGGACACTTCAGACTGAGCTGCCTCCCTCGAGAGCGTCTTCACTGTGGGCTTTGATATTTGCTCGTGGCCCTCCTTGTTTGGAAATTGGGTTTTAATGAATTCAAAATAAAAACGCACGCGGGTTGTTGTCTGTTCCCGAGTACTCTCCACAACCCGTGGGGATCAAAGGCACCACGTGCCAGTGCTGGGCCTGGCTTGGAAATTTGGTGGCTTTAAAAGACTTAAATCCTGAGGAATTTCCTCAAAGTTTTGAAGGAATTTCTTAAACTGAAGGAAAGTGATGCAGTGAGGCCGGGAAGTTCAAAGGGCCTCAGAGGGGAGGACAAAACACCCCTCACGCCAATGGAGGAGAAGGGGCAGAGATGCCTCTCTCGAGCTGAAAACTCAACAGTTTGCCCCCAAAACTCCACAATTTGCCCCAAAACTTCCACAATTTGCCCCCAAAAACCCACAATTTGCCCCCAAACCTCCACAATTTGCCCCCAAACCTCCACAATTTTCCCCCAAGACTCCACAATTTTCCCCCAAATGTCCCCCCAGTCTTCCCCTCCCTCCATCCCACCTCCCCCATAAATGATTAAGAGCTTTTCCTGGTGAACTTGGAGTAAACATTTGTGTTCGTTGGCAGAAAATCTGGTGGCTTTGGAAGACTTAAATCCCAGGAATTTCCTTAAAATTCTCTAAATTGAAGGAAAGGGATGAAGTGAGGCCGGGAAGTTCAAAGGGCCTCAGAGGGGAGGACTCAACACCCCTCACGCCAGTGGAGGAGAAGGGGCAGAGATGCCTCTCCAGAGCTGAAAACGCAACAGTTTGGCCCCAAAACTCCTCAAGAGTGTTCCCCTCCCTCCGTGCCACCCCCACCATCAATGATTAAGAGCTTTTGGCTGGTGAACTTGGAACAAACATTTGTGTTTATCAGCCGAGCTGCCGAAAGAGGAAAGCGGTGGGAGCAGGTGGAGGTGGCGGGGACGGGGGAGAGAGAGGGAAAGAATTGGAAGGACACGGGGAGGAGAAGTAAAAAAACACCAGAACCGAGCTCCCCCCGCACTCCGGAGCAGCTTGGCTAAAGGAATGAGAGGAATGGCAGGAAGTGGAGAGGGCTGGGATGTGGTGGCAGGTCCTGGTGGGTGGAGAGGGGGCTCGGTGAAGCCCTCGGAGCATCTGCTCTCCTCTGACAGCAAGAGTCACTTCTAGCAATTTTCTGAACTGCAGAGATGAAGAGGGAAACAATTTTCAAAATTTTAGGTGCAGTTAAAAGGTCTCTTTTAGCCTAGGATATAACCATAACACAATGAGAGGCTTTTGTTTGACTCAGGTTGAAAGTTCTGGGGAAGAAAGGGTTGGATTGCAAAAGAGTCTGAAACTCAACCTTTTCTCCCAAAGTTAGTTTTGGGGAACCTTGAGAACATCCAGGAAAGGCTCAGACTGATTCTTGTGTTAAAAAAAAACTGGTTTAATTTCTCCTGAGCTGCATGAGCTGCTGGGTTTGGGAGCTCACCTGTGCCCAGGTGCGGGTTTGTGTGGAGGAAGGACCAGGATAAAGCAGCTCTGCAGGGATGGGTGATAATAATCCAGAAAAAAAAACCCAGAGCCTCCCTAGAGAGACTCAGATTGGGGTTTAGCCCTGATCCCAACTCGGAGCAGTGCCAACACCCCTAGAGGTGACACTACAGGCAGAAATGTGGCTTTGCTCCTTCCTCCTGTCCCACCTTTGCTGCTTCCTTGGCTGAATTTCAGCACAAGAGGGTCAGGAAGGAGGCTGGGAACAGCCTGGGGAGGAAAAGTCTGCGGTGCTGCTGCTGCTGCTGGGAGGGGCCCAAGAGGCTGAAAACTGGAGGGAATATTTCAGCAGTGCATTCAATCAGCCTGCAGTGAGCCTGGTTTTATGTCACTCCGTCACAGCAGAGCTTGTTTGGGTTTGTCCCAAACAAATCAACAAGCGAAGGAAATGGCTGCGAGTCGTGAATAATTCAGGTGGGAAAAGAGCTCTGAGACCATCCCAGGGGATTTTGGGAAGGAATGAGGGCGTGGGCAGGGGCTGGGGTGGAATTCCCAGAGCAGCTGTGGATCCCTGGAAGTGTCCAAGGCCAGGCTGGAGCCACCTGGGACAGTGGGAGCTGTGGGACCCATGGTGGGGCTGGATGGGCTTTGGGGTTTCCTCCAACCTCCTCAGCTGTGGTTGCCCCTGGATCCCTGGCAGTGCCCAAGGCCAGGCTGGAGCCACCTGGGACAGTGGGAAGGGTCCCTGCCCATGGCAAGGCTGGGATTGGATGGGATTGAAGTTCCTTCCAACCCAAACCACTCCAGGATTCCATAAATATCCAATATTTTGAGCTTACACCTGCCCTGTGCCGGGGCTTGAGCCTGCTCAGGGAGATCTGGAATCTGGGGACACTTGGGTGACAGTGACAGGACGTTGGCAATGACCCCTCTGGCGCAGCCTGAGTGTCCTCCCCTCAAATCTTCAGCCTCGAGCACAACAATCCACTGATAATGACAAAAAATCCAAAGGATTGTTCTGGGCCAGCCACCCTGAGCGCAGGGATCGTTATTTCCTTAACCAGATTTACTAATTACGGGGGTAATTAAAGCCACTGAGCTTTAGATGCTGCCTTTCTCCAGCGTCTTTAGATTTCAGGGGGGAAGTTCCCGCTGCTGATCAATTTTAGCGTTTTCCCTCCTTTCAGCTGCAGTGGAATCCGTGTCCCTGCCTTTGCAGACGCATCCTGGTCTTCCCTAATTAACCCCCCTGGGAGAGCAAACGATTCTGCAGGTGATTGTTTAAATACCCCCTAAAATTAGCAACCGTTGGAGAGAATCCTCTCTTTTTTTCTTTTTCTTTTTTTTATGTTGGTTTTTTTTTTTTCTGGAAATGTGATCACACCGAATGGAAAACAGCACAACAGAGCACACGGGGTCTGGAATTACTGTCTGGCTTGTCAGCACGTGCTCCAGGTCCCATTTAGAGCCTCCAAACAGGAGCTAAATTGCTCAGAGGACCAGTCTTGGATCTCTTTATGGGGATAAATTTCATCTCCCAGCAATGCCTGTCCTGACTGAAATAAATTGCTGGAGGGAGTTGCTGTGCCTGGAAGGAAATGTTCTGCAAGGGGGGGGGGATGAGTGATGCTGCAGAGATTTCTCTCCTGGCAGATTCAGTTCCATTCAAAGCCTCCCAAGCACTGCAGGGGAAAAAAAATTTAAAAAAAAAAAAAATGCTCTTGGTTTGCATATTTCAGCCCCAAAAGGAGCTGGGCAATCAGAGCTGTGCTGGGAAGTGATGGAAAACCTGGATTTGGGTGTTTGTTACTGCCTGCGTTGCATTCCAGGACACTGGAAATTAAACACCTCAGCTTAGTGGTCTCCCCTGACCATTAAAAGTCTCCTTCTCTCCATTTGCTCTTTGTCATCCGGACGTTTTGTCTTTTATCTCTTGGAGGTGCCGTGAAAAATAAATTGTTTGTGAAAATCTCCAAAAACAGAGAGCTGTGAGCCATAAAAAAAAAAACCAAAAAAAAACCAAAAAAAACCCAGTGGAGGAGATTTAATTGGATCTGGGGGGGGAAGGTTTGGGGGAATGTGCTGGAAATAAGGGGCAGGAGCTCTCAGAAAACAACCAAGGACCCAACAAAAAGGTGGATGGGGGTTGGATTAAGTGAGGACAACCTGGCCTGGGCATCGTGGATCCAGCCCTGGCGAGGGCAAGGGAGGGAGGGAGGGGGGAGATAATCAGGAAAAATAGAATTGCTCAGTTTTGGAGCTCAGGGTGTCCTGAAACTGCGGCTGCCCCATCCCTGAAGTGCCCAAGGCCGGGCTGGGCAGGGCTTGGAACACCCTGGGATAGGGGCAGGTGTCCAAGGGGTGGAATTAAATGATCTTTAAGGTCCTTTCCCACCCAATCCCATTATTCCATGACAGAGCTGGGCTCTGTTTCCCGGATTTCATCTCCAAAATTGACTTTTCATCAGCAAAAGTGCCCCTTTGAGGATGTACTCTGCCACAACACCACTTCTGATGGTGTGACCTGTCCTTTCCCCCCTTCCAGGCTCACTGTTAGCCCCTGGAATGGTTTTTGTGGGGTTGGAGTCGTTTGGGTTCACCCATCAAACCTGAAAGGAATTGGGGGTGGGAACTGTGCTGATTCCAAAAGAAATCCCTGAGCTGGGGTGTGAAATCCCAGACCCCCAAATTGAGTGTGAAATCCCAGACCCCAGAACTGAGTGTGAAATCCCAAACCCCGGATCTGAGTGTGAAATCCCAGACCCCCAAACTGAGTGTGAAATCCCAGACCCCCAAATTGAGTGTGAAATCCCAAACCCCTGATCTGGGTGTGAAATCCCAGATCCCATGTGCTCCTCCCTGTTGCTGGTGAATTGTTTTTAAGGGATTTTGCAAACTGTTGTTTTTAAATTCCAATATTTATGCCCTTTGTAGGTATTTTGTCTGTTGGATGGAGAACAGAAAAAAAAGTCACCTCCAAAATTTCCTTCCTTAGGAGGAATTGAAAATCCTAAATCTTCCTTCAGTCCCTGAAACCTTGGCAGTGTTTTTCTCCCACTCAGCTGAGCGGGAGGGCTGATTCCACGATGTTTCACCAAAAAAGAGAAAACAGTGTTTTCAGCCTTTGCTGATGCAACCCTGCGTGGAGCTGTCACTCCCCTGCTCCCTGGGAGAAAACACCCGGAATCCGGGAGCTGCAAATGGAAAATTCTCCTGGCCCCAGCCCACTTCCCCTTTGTTGCATCAGCAGGAGGAGAATTTTCTGGAGGAGGCAGAGTGACAGGTTGGCATCCCTGCCCGGGCACGTGACTCCCGGCTTTTCTTCCCATGGATTCTGCAGAGTCCGGGGGCGTCAAAACAAAGGAAAACAACCCTGAGCAGCTGATGGGTGTTGTCAGCACAGTTCAGGGTGGATCTGCTCACCCCGGAGCTGAGAGGAGCCCAAATCCCCCATTCCTGCTGTCAGGTCAAAGGAGCGCCCCATCAATTCCCATCTGCTGCCGTTTTCCGGAAATTTCCAAGGGCTGAACCTTCCACCATCCCTCTCCAGGTGCTGCTTTTGCAACACTCTGAATCCAACCTGTTGCCTTTTGACACACGTGGCCCCAAAAAAAAAATTCACTTTAAACCTTAAACATGTGCCTAATGCACCGCAGGAAAAGTGGGAAATGGAAATGATTGAAATTCCAAACTCACACAGCTGATTTTGGGGGCCCTCGTTTGGCCTCATTTGGCTGCTCCTGGCATTTAAGAGAAATAAAAAAAAAAAAAAAACCAAGCTCGAGGCTGACAATCTCAGGGACTTTTAATTAGGTTTAAATCCTGCAGGATTGAAGTCAGTAGCTGGGAATTGTCTCTGTGCCTGCAGTAAATCATTGGGAATTGGATTACTGGAAAAGACAGTCCCAAAACACAGGTTGGTGCTTGCTCTGACTCAGTTAATGAGGTAAATGCAGGTGATTCTTCCATTTTCAGTGTTTCTGTGTGATTTTTTTGCATGTACTGGACCAAAAAATGTAAAAATTTGGGAGATGACCTGCAAAATACCTGAATGATAAATACTGAAAGGTTTTTATTGCATTGTAATAAATAATAATATTATATATGAATACAATAATAAATAAACAGGCGTGTGCAGAAGATTTAAAAATATCTGAAGTGCATCCACTAAGAAGTCGGGGTAGCACAAATTTTGCCATTTTCCTCTATATTTAAAATTAAAAATGAAATGCAATTAAATTAAGCTTTGGAAAGCGAGCTCAAGACATCAACGTGGTGATCCAGGGAGAGAATATTTTGATTTTCCTGGTCTCTGCTGTCCCTTCCTTCTCCTGCCCACCCCCTTGGAGAGCTAAATCCCCAAATTCTGCCAAGGTCACCCCAATCCACGTCCCCAGGTCCCACCTTTGTTGTTAAATCCCCAGAGGAACAGGAAAACCCTTTCCCCGCAGGAATCCTCCCAAAATCCAAGCTGAGCCTCCCCTGGCACAGCTCGGAGGTGTTTCCTCTCCTCCCGTCCCTCGTTGTGTGATGTGAGCATGGATTCCTGGGCTTTCATTCCCCCCCGCCCCGTGAGCTGCAAATCTCCAGGAGGAACGTTCTGGGTGGAAAAATGGGATCTGAAGGGAGGAGCAGCACGAGCAGAAGGCTCTGGCTGATGCCAGCAAATTCCTCATCGCTGTAACTTCTCCATAAACACGAGCACAGAAGGACTCGAGGGGAAGGCAGGACTGATTTGGAAGTGATTGAGTCGAGATCCCTTCACACAGAATTTGTCACATGGGGAAAATCTGGTGGCAAATTTGAGGGGAACGAATCCCCAAAACGCCAGCATTTGTGTGGTTTAAACAGGAAGGGGTTTTGTGGGGTCTGCCCCTCATTTCCCAGGTTGTCCCACAGGTTGGGATTCAGGTTTCTCATCCTTATGAATGTTTAAAGTTTTTAAAAAATGGAGTTTGGTCCTGGTTAGGAAAAGAAATTGGGAATTTTAGTGGCAAACTTGATGGGAATGAATCCCCAAAACGCCAGCATTTGTGTGGTTTAAACAGGAAGGGGTTTTGTGGGGTCTGCTCCTCATTTTTCCAGGCTAATACAGGGAGGTTGTTGGGATTCCGGTTTCTCATCCTCGTGAATGTTTAAAGTTTAAAAAAATGGAGTTTGGTCCTGATTAGGAAAAGAAATTGGGAATTTTAGTGACAAATTTGATGGGAATGAATCCCAAGCACACCAAGAAACAGGAAGGGGTTTTGTGGGGTTTGCTCCTCATTTCCCAGGTTGTCCCACAGGTTGGGATTCAGGTTTCTCATCCTTATGAATGTTTAAAGTTTTTAAAAAATGGAGTTTGGTCCTGATTAGGAAAAGAAACTGGGAATTTTAGCGCTTTCAGCTGCCAACAATGGGCGCAAATGGTGTTTCCCTGTTCCATCTCCCTCGGAATGAACTGTGCACAAAGAGCCCCCAGGTATCATTAGTATCACTAATTACACACTTTGTGTTTAATGAAAGGCTCCTGGCTCCTGTCAGAGGCTTTCATGAAATGTTAATTTTTGCTCCTAATCAACTTGAAACATTAAAGTGGCGGCTCCTGCACAAATCAGTGAACTTTGTGTTTGCCCTGTGCTGCTTTGGAAGTTTTCCAAGCTCTTCCCAATCCATCTTTTTTTCTTCCTTTTTTTCTTTTTTTTTTTTCTTTTTTTTTTATTTTTTTATTTTTTTGCAGCTCAGCAGAACTCCCACAAATCCATCACATTTGGAGCAGTGAAATCCTTACCCTGGGCTCAGTTCAGCCTCACAAATGCATTTTCCCTGGGCAGGTTTTTCCTCTCAGCAGCCCTGGGAAGGTGACTGGGATGAGCTCTGGAATTCCAGCCTGGTAAATAAAGATGATGGAAGGCTCTGTCAGGTGGAATAAGTCATTTCCCTAAATCCTGCCCTTCTTGAGCCTTTCTGAACCAGGCTCTGAGCTCCTGTGGGCCCCAAAATCTTCTGAGACCTTGGGAATTTTAAATCTTAAATTTTAAATCTATCCAGGGAATGGTTTGGGTTGGGAGTGACTTTAAATCCCAGCCCTGATTTGAGGGAGCACCCTGTGCTAAAAACCATTATTGGAGCTTTTTTTTGCCTATTTTAAACCTATTTCTGCCTATTTTAAACTTATTTAAGGCTGAGCATGCAGGAAGATCTTGGTGTAAATGAAATCCAGCCTCATTATCCATTATCACCCTTTTCCCTGGGATCAAATAATTGAACAAATCAGATTTTGGGGTCCCTTGGAGCTCCCGCCTCATCCTCACTGGTTCCTCTCTGGCTGCCTCAATCACTCCAACGTTTATAAATTTGGAGGCTGGATTGAGCATTTTTCAGGGGGAAATTGAGGTTTGACTTTGAATTCACACTTTTCTGGGGCTCACATGGATTCAGGAACGTCTCTGGGCACGGCCCAGACCCTGTTTTCAATAATGCTCCTGTGACCAGAAAAACCAGAGCAGCCCTTCTGCCCCAGAAAGCAATTTAAGATTTAATTAATACTTGAGGGCCACGCTGCTCCAGTGAAACGAGCACAGAGGCCTCCTCATTTCAGGCCCTAAGTGTCCTACATTTGCTGCTAATTAAAGCAGAAGTTTGATATTAAAAAAGAAAAAATAATAATTTTAAGAAAGAAAATAAAAGAAGGAATCCAGACTTAAACCAATGACTAAACAGCTCTTGTGTTCCTCGGGTGTCTTTTATAGTTGGTGTTAAATGTAAATTGGTGGAGCCTCAGAAATGGAAATGGGGAATGAGAACTCAGATTTTTTTTTTTCTTCCCTCCTAAAAATACCTCTGTTTGTGGGGAGGGTTGATTAAATGGTTCCTCACTACAACAATAATTACAGAAATTCAAGGAAAACGGCGCTGGAATGAAAGAAATCTCTGGGTATTTGTGTGGCCTCTGTGTGGAAGCAGCACCCGGTACCAATTTTCTTTTTTTTTCCTTTTAAGCTGATTTGATTTTTAGAACTCATTTAAAAACCAAACCTGGCTGTGTTGCCCTGATGTGCAGCTTTTGTCCAGAGGGTCTCTGCTCCCACTGGATGCATTTCACAGGGCCTGATTTGCTTTTAGAAAGCAAATTTTAGATTTTTGGAGTTCCTCAGGGAGGATGGAGAGCGTGATTCCACAAGGGTCAAGTGTCCAGAAGTCTGCAGCTCTAAGGTTTTAAAAGATTTGGACAACAAATTTCCAACGGATTCTGTAAAATCACTCCTCAAAATTTCTCCCTGCGCCACCTCTGGCCACATTTCCAGGCTGTCCCATTTTGCCTGGGCCGAGTTTCACCTTTTTCATTTGTGGTTTTAACTTGCCCATTTCAGTGCCCCACAGAGAATCGACTTTTTTAATGATGCTTTGCTCAAAACATGCAAGACCTGCTCTGCTGCCAGTTGTCTCTCCCTCCTCAATGTCCTCTTGTCCTGACCCATTTTTCCATTCCCAACCCTGAAAAATCAGGAGAACCATCACCCCTTCCTCCTCCTCCTCCTCCTCCTCCTCCTCCTCCCTTTGGCTCTGGGGGCTGTACCTGCCCAGCATTTTCTCCCTGCCATAAATCAGGATGGGAACTTGCTCTAAAGATTACTTTAAAAAACAATCTGAGAGCTGACACATTTATGGGATGGCGGCTGTGTCACACTGGGATGAGAGGGAGTTCTCCTCCACCGTATTTTTAACGCGGGAAACGAGTGTGGGTTCTCCTTTCTTGTGATGGATGGGACAAAGCGGGCCAGGAGCTGAGTTCTGGTGATTTATTGGAGCCCTGCCCTCACCTGTTTTTCCTCCTCTCTTGTGGTGCGGTGCCAGGGAGGGTTGTAAACATCCCATTGCCCTTTCCAGGAGTGTGGAACCGTCGAAATCAGGGCTTCTCCACGTGATTGATCCCAAATTCCTGGCCTAGAGGGAGCTTTGGGAGGAGGAGAAGTGGTTTTGTGCTCTCTCTGTACATGAGAGCTACTTATACTTCATAAAACCAAATTTTTTTGCAGCCTTTCCCTGTGCACAGCCCTGTCTGTGCTTTAGAAGGGAATTGTTGGAGGTTTTTAAGGGTAAATCAAGTTCCCATTTGGAGGGAAAGGGTTTAAGTGCCTCAAAGAGGTGACTCCACGCTCCTTTAATAACATTTTCATTTCATTTGTGGCCTTGGACCCCTTGACAAACTGATATTAATGTAATAATTGCCAGGTTATGCACAGTGCCTTGACCCAGCTGGGTTAATGGCTGAGCTCCACGGCCTTGGAGGTCTTTTCCAAACTAAATATTCTTTTTCAACCTAATTATTCTTCTCCAACCTAAATATTCTCCGAAATCATGGAATAAACCCGTGATAAACCTGGGCTTTGTCACTCTGGCTGGGGGTGGCAGGGACAGGCCTGGGCTGGGCCCACGGAGGATTTTAGGGTGCAAAAACAGAATAAAACCACTTCAGAGTGGCCCTAAGGTGAAAATGGTTCAGAAAGACCCTAAAATTAAAATGTTGCAGTGACCCTAAAATGCAAAGAAGGAGCAGCAGCAAAGGCTGAGCCTCTGTTTTCAGAGGGCTCAAAGCAGGGCCTGGACTTTGGGGGGATTTCAGGGTGATTCAGGCAAACTTTCTGTGTGTCATGGGTGCCATCAACAAGTTTAAGCACTCTGAGGGGGAAGAATATTCGGGAGAGGAGTTTCTTTAATTAATTCACCACAAGCAGAGCGAATTCCTTGAGCTGGGGAGAGGTGTCTGAATTTGCCTCTTTCTCTTCCACTGTGACCCCTTTGCACTTGTTAAGCCTCGAAATTGGGCCATGGACCACTGCAGAGTGATGAATATAGTCCTGGCTGCAGCGAGGAATCAGAGACTTTTAATTTTTTCAGTCTTTTTTTTATTTTTGTGCTCATCCTGCTGCTGAGGAAGGGCAGGGTGAGAAGCACAGAGAACTGAGACTCTTCACGGGCTTTGTTTTGGGGCCTCCATGGAGCAAAGACACAGCGCAGCTCGCTCTGTAGCAGCAGCACAAGCAATTTCTGATTGTTTGAGGTGTTCTGGAGAGGGAAAAGCAGCAGGAATGAGGAACAAGTGCTTGGTGTGTTTGCTGCACTGAGAATTTGTCCCAGGCAGCCTCTTCTCTTCAGCAGCCTGCGATAAATCGATCCCTCCCTGATGAAGGTTGGGGTTTTTTTCTGTGTTTAATCTTTATTTTTCTTCCCTGCTTACAGAAAGTTAAAGGATCCACCTGTGGCTCTGGGCTGGTTTGAAAGTCACAGAATCCTGGGATGGTTTGGGTTGAAGGAGCCTCAAATCCCACCCAGTGTCACCCCTGCCATGGGCAGGGACCCTTCCCACTGTCCCCGGGGGCTCCAGCCTGGCCTTGGGCACTGCCAGGGATCCAGGGGCAGCCACAGCAAATCTGGGAATTCCATCCCAGCCCCTCTCCCAATATTTCTTCCCAAAATCCCATCCCAAACCTGCCCATGGAATCCTGGAATGGTTTGGGGTTGGAGGAAACCCGAAAGCCCATCCAGCCCCACCATGGGTCCCACAGCTCCCCCTGTCCCAGGTGGCTCCAGCCTGGCCTTGGGCACTGCCAGGGATCCACAGCTGCTCTGGGAATTCCATCCCAGCCCCTTCTGACCCTCCCAGCCAGGAATTCCTTCCCAAAATCCCATCCAAATCTCCCCTTTCCCAGTTTGAAGCCATTCCCTGTGTCCTGTCCCTCCATCCCTCATCCCAATCCCTCTCCAGCTCTCCTGGAGCCCCTTCAGGGCCTCTGAGCTCTCCCTGGAGCTTTCTCCTCTCCAGGCTGGACCCTCCCAGCTCTCCCAGCCTGGCTCCAGAGCTCCTCCATCCCTTGGAGCATCTCCATGGCCTCTGGGCTCTCCAGCAGCTCCGCGTCCTCCTGCTGTTGCCTTTTGCCCCACAAAGTCTCCTTTGAGACAAAAAACAAAACCTACGAGAGTCTTGAAACCGCAAAATCACTTTTTCCTTAACTTTTAATTACAGTTCTCCCCGGCTGTTTTTTGTTGTTCCATTTTTGATGATTTTTTTTTCTTCCCCCTGGTAGAACATTTTTGCTCTTTCCCTGCCCCAAAGAAAGATTTTTTTTTTTGGGAAGAGAAGGCCAAAGGCAGCGTTGGAATTAAACAGGTCAAGGCACTGCCGAGGTTTTTTGCCTTAAAATCCATGAAATGAATGTAATCCTGTTGAGGTAATTAGTCTGATGAGGAAAAGTGACCTTTCTAGCAGGGAGCATAATTGCATTGTCATGGCCCATGATTTGACCTTCTCTAAGCCCTCCCTCCACACAGCTAATGAGGATTGTTCTGCATCCTGTCGGCAGCCAGGGCATTGTTGGGAAATAAACGGCTCCTGGAAACCAAGCAGCAAAATATTAAATGCACAGAATGCTGATTATTTATTAAAAAAAAAAAATAAAATAAAATCCCTACTAATGGAATTCCTCCTGCTGCAGTAATTGGGGAGAGCTTGACAGGGATTTTTTTCCCCCCCTCACATTTCCTTGTGGGGCCTGAGGTTTATTCTCTGGAACATCCCAAAGCCACTGAGATCCTAAAAATAATTTTTAAAGGGGCCTTAACCTCCATGTTTTTCAGATTCAAAAGAATTGAGGTCCTGAACAATTGGCATTTCTACCTTATTCTTCTTGCCTTCCAAGTTAAATTTTTTTTTTTTTCACGGATTTTCAATAATGTTTTTCTTCATTCTTTTGACTAATGTCATTCACCCAAGGCGTGAATTTTGGTGCCATCTTCCTCAAACTCATGAGAAAAACCCCTCATCTGAGTTTTTATTTCTTATTTAGGGGCAGGCCAGAGAAATCAGGTTGAAAATCAACTTTTGCATCCTGGGGAACCGGGGCTGGAATATTTTCCCTCAGCCTGGGAATGTCCCCGGGAGCTCTCGGCTGTGTTTTACAAAGAAATCAAACCTTGATTTAGGACTCCAAGAATTTGCCGCTTCCCTCCCTCCACAGCTGATTGCTTTCTGAAATCGTGTCTTTTTGAGGATGCTCCCACACTCAGAAAACCAACATTTAAAAATGTCCAATTGCTTGGGGTTATCCGGGGGTTATTTTTTATCAGAAAATCCCAGATAAATTCAGACATCTGAATTCTATTCTATTCTATTCTATTCTATTCCATTCTATTCTATTCTATATATAATATATATAATATATTATATAATATATATATTATATATATATATAATATATATATTATATATTATATATATTATATATAATATATATTATATATTATATATATTATATATATTATATATATTATATATATTATATATATTATATATAATATCTATTCTATTCTATTCTATTCTATTCTATTCTATTCTATATATTATATTCTATTTATTATATTATAGTTATTATATTATATATATTATATTATATTATATTATATTATATTATATTATATTATATTATATTATATTATATTATATTATATTATATTATATTATATTATACTATACTATATTATATTTATTTCATTATATTATGTTACATTATATTATTTTAATAATGGGCTGCATCCCATTTTTAAAATCATTTAGGAACCAGGCCGAGACTGAAGCTCAGAGATGCACTTCTGATGAAAGAAGCAAAGACACAAAAGCGAATAACACCCCTGAAAAAAAATTTTTACTTTTGAGCTCTGTGAGGAAAAACCTTTGATGCCAGCACTTGGAGCACTCTTGGAGCTGGACTCAGAGATCCTGTGGGTCCCTTCCAGCTCAGGATATTCCATGATTTTGTATTCTGTGACACCTCCAGAGGGTGTTTGGCTCTCACCTCCCTGCGCACAGGGGGCGCACACATTGATATTTTTTTTGTGTGTGTGTGTGTTCCATTCTCTGCCTGCTGAAGGAATGGAGTGTCCCTCGTGGCTCTGCTGCCCTGGCAGAGGCTGCAGCCACGGAGCTGTTTCTCTGTTTCTCCGCTGAGATGCTCCAGGTATCCTGGGGGCCGTTTGGGAATTGTCTGATAACACGGGAAGCTGCGTTTCTGACGTTTTCCTCACACAGAGAGGAGCCAGGTTTTCAGAACAAAATTCCTCTGTTAAGAGAGGTTTGTTTGTTTGTTTTTCATGGAGCAATTAAAAAGAAAACAAAAATTGTCTTTTTTTTCCTACTCCAGCTGCAGGTTTTGTGTTTGTGTCTTAGCCTGGATAAAAGGAGTGACACCAATAGTAAATCTTTGCCTTTGTCAAAGGATTTCCACAATTGGAAGCAAAATGGGCTTTTATCCCTCAGGGATTCACTATTTCTGCATCACAGGTGGAGAGAAAAGGGGTGAGAATGCCCCCTGCAACAAAAGAATTAAGGAGTTCAATTTATTAAGTTATTCCAACCAATTTTCCTGAATTAGTTGAACTCTTGTTTTTCCTGATACCTCAGTGTGATATTGAAAGAAACTCTTTTTGTCCTAATAAGTTATTAAGGGATATTCAGGGATTTTCATTCTGTTTCCTCCAGGGTATATTTTCATCCCACTTCCCCCCCCCCTTCTGTTTCTTGGTATTTTCCCCCTTTCTAAGATAAACACGGGTGATCTTTTCGATATCTGCAGCATTGGCATTAAAAAATAAAAATAAAAAAAGGTTTTAAATCATCGCATAAAATAGGAACGTTGTGTTTATGTAATGTAATGAATGTAATAGGAAATGTTGGCTGTACTGTTGAATTCTGCTGCTCCAGCCCTAGAAAGGGAATAATTTTCCATCACAAACACAAAGGTTATCGTTTTCTATCACAAATACAGAATTTAATGCACTCCCTACAAAATCCTATTGGGATTTACTCCTATTAAATTCCAAAGGACTGGAGATGCCCCCCAAGGATTACTCTGATAACAGTAAGAGACTTTTGGTGGGGAATGGATCTCAGGCTGTTTTTCCAGCTTCTTTTTTGCAGTTCCCTGGGAAAACTTTATCACCCCTGTCCTGGGAAACACAGGTGATGCAGTGATAGGGGCACTGATAACAGGCAGTGATAACAGGCAGTGATAACAGGCAGCGAGAACAGTGATAAAATGCAGATCCAAAGGCTGGGAAGGATCAAGTTCCTCTGGGATTTGGGATGTCCTCACTCCTTTTTCATCTTCCTCTGGGATCTGGGATGTTCTCACTCCTTTTTCATCTTCCTCTGGGATCTGGGATGTTCTCACTCCTTTTTCATGTTCCTCTGGGATTTGGGATGTTCTTATTCCCTTTTCATGTTCATCTGGGATTTGGGATGTCCTCACTCCCTTTTCATGTTCATCTGGGATTTGGGATGTCCTCACTCCCTTTTCATGTTCCTCTGGGATTTGAGATCTTCCCACTCCCTTTTCATGTTCCTCTGGGATTTGGGATGTTCCTCTGGGATTTGGGATGTCCTCACTCCCTTTATCCCCTCACCCCTGCAGGTCAGTTCCGCTGGGGGATGTCTCTCCTCATGTGGTTTTCTGTCCCTGTCATATTTTCTGAAAAATCCCTTTTCCAGGATTTCTTCTCCTAGGAAGCTTCAGCTTCTCCATGTTTTGTTCCTCAGGAATGTGATTTGGAGAATTGCTTAGCATGTTAATTGGTTTTAATTCATGGCCAATCACAGTCCAGCTGTGTCAGACTCCCTGAGTCTGTCACAAGATTTTATTATTCATTCTTTGCATGAATTATATTATTATTCATTCTTCTGATGCCTCCTTTCTCTTTATTTAGTGTAGTTTTAGTATATCATTATGATATATGATTAATATAATATGATATATGATTAATGCAATATAATATAATATAATATAATATAATATAATATAATATAATATAATATAATATATCAGCCTTCTGAAAACTTGGAATCAATTCTCATCTCTCACCTCATCCTGGGGACCCTCAACACCACCACCATTAATAACCACAGGTTTCTCCTTCCTCTGCTCCACTCCTCATGTTGTCATTGAGAGCAAAGGTGTTGAGCCACAGGACATAATTAGGAAAAAATCTGAGTGTGTTAGGAGAGAAAAAATCATCATTTCTTTCTAAATATCCTTTTAAAAAAATCTGATTTTGTGCAGTGTTCTCAGCCCTGTGCTGGCTCATTTTGGCACTTTGGGAATGAATCATCAGCTGCAATTGTCTCATCTAGGAATTCCCATCTATCAGAATCCTTCTAAGAAACTGCAAGGAAAACAAAACAAAACAAAACAAAACAAAACAAAACAAAACAAAACCAAAAAAAAAAAAAAAAAAAAAGCAAAATTAATTTTCAGCCCGCCCTTCTTCAGTCTCCTGTACCTGGCTCAGATGAGATCAGGGATTTTGTTTCCCTGGCCAGAGCCTGGGAATTCTTCCCTATATTAAAAATAACCCACCACAGCCTCCCACAGCACATCAGGATCTTTCATAAGGCCTGATTTTAATCTTGCAAGAGATAATCTAACTTTTTCATTAGGAACTATGGGAATATTTGGGGTTGATGCCCAAGGGCTGAACATTCCCCATGGAAAAAAAACAAACCTGGGTGGCCTGAAGCAGAAAATGTGTTGGTTCAGCCTTTCAGTGGCTTTTCTGCATTGGTGGGCTCATGTTGCAGCTCCCACAGGAGTTACTGGAAGGTGGCAATGAAGGTTTTCTTCAGGTAGAGACCAAAAAAAAAGAGATAAAATTGGGGGTTTTCCTTTATTTCTAAAGCACACAGTCCATCAGGTTCTACCCTGAAGTGATGGAAAATGAATTCTGTAATATTTGGGGGGAAAAAATGTGTTTTCAGAAGGATGAGAGGAAGGGAGTCCACTAGGACAGGTGGCCAAGATCCTGTTTTCCTCCTCAGACAGAGCTGCTGGGTATGGAATTTGCAGGGAACCCCCAATGAGGGGAGAGAAATGATGCATCTGGGTTTCACGTCAGAGAATGTGAATCCCAGAAATATTCTTGGGAAGAATTGTGCCTTGATTTTCTCTGTGAGGAGAAATGTGGGGCTACAAACTCAGCCCTGACAGGCCAAGGAACCAAAACAGCATCACTGTGGGTGAACCATCTCCACATTGCTTTCCACCTTTGCACAAACACAGGCACAGCAAATGAGATAAGAATTATTTTTTTTCCTTTCCCTGAGATTCAGAGAGTGTGAATCCCAGAAATATTCTCGTGCCTTGCTTTTCTCTGTGAAGAGAAACGCGGTGGCATCTGTGGGTCCACTAAAGGTGACCCAGGAGAATTTCCCTCATTGCACTGATGACTTTCAAAGTCCCGTGGTGGCTCCTCTCACCTAAACCCAAGGCTGAATCTTAGTCTGAGCCTCAGGCAGGGATTACCCAGGCCAGGATCAGGTTGTTTAATTCCCCAGACCTTGCCACCATCATATTTTTGGAAAAATCCCTTTGCCCAGGATTCTTCTCCTGGGAAGCTGAGAAGCCTCAGAGAAAAATGAAAACAATAATTATTTCATTTGCTTCTCCTGTGTTTTGCTGCTTTGGAATGTGGTTGGAGATTGTTTATCCAACAGGTGATTGTTTCATTGGTTTCTGGAGTGAAATATTTTGATTTATTGGCCAATCAGGGCCAAGCTGTGTCAGGACTCTGGAAGGAGTCACGAGTTTTCATGATTTTCTTTTTAGCCTTCTGTCTGTATACTTTCTGTATTCTTTAGTACAGTTTAGTTTAGCATTCTTTAATATAAGTATATAAAATAATAAATTAACCTTCTGAGAACACGGAGTCAGATCCATCATTCCTTCCTCTGTCTGGGAACCCCACAAATCCAAGAGCCCAGCCCTTCCTCCCAGCCACTCTGGGTTCCCTGATTCCCCTTTTCCCCCCCAGTGCCCAAATTGTGTTGGACGTTTCCTGCTGAACTCACGGAGAGCCTCTGAAATATCCAACACTTTATCCCCAGGAGCCCCTCAGGAGTTGCTTTTCTTAATGGATTAACTATGACAGGGACTGCACTCCCACAGTTTTTTAAATATACAATAAGTATATTACATACTTTTAAAGCTATAAATAAGATTTATACACAACCCATGGGGATTTTCCATTAAAACTTCATAAATCACATTGTACATTATCCTCTTTAATCCTCAGCCTTGCCTTGGTAGTCACCAGAAAATATATTTAACCCTGTATAAAATTGATGATAAGCACGGAGAAGGAATGTTAACAAGAGCTTTTATGGGCCCTGTATTTTCTTAGCCTGATTCATTCTTTTTCCTGGCAATTATTTGTAATAGGAGCAGTTATCTCCTGCCCTTTATTAACTGAAAACTCAGGTGTTCTGCCTAGAATGGAGCCTAGGATGAGCTTTCCCTGCCTTATCCTCTCTTTAGCTGGGGGGATCCCATTGTTTGGTGCTTGGAGAAGGCAATTTTCACATTCCACATCTCCTTCACGCTCTCCCTGCTGATTCAGCTCCTCCTCAAGCCAATGGCATTGCCAGAGGAACATTGATTTAATTCTGGTGTCATGGAATTAAAGCCCCGTCCATGATGAGCACTCCAGCTCTGGGCTGCGGATGCACAGGGAAGGAAACCACTTTTAAAAATCCTGGTTTTGAAAGATCTTCAGAGCCTGGTGCTGCTTTGCTGTCGTGTCTCAAGCTCTGCCCTTCCCAGCCCTCTCCCAGCAGCTTGTTTCCTCCAGAAATAATTTTGTTTTCTCTGCGAAGACCCCCCCCTAAAAATCCACTCATCCTCCTTCCTCCTCCTCCTCCTCACTGTGGCTGCCCCTGGATCCCTGGCAGTGCCCAAGGCCAGTCTGGAGCAACCTGGTCTATAGAAACTGTGGGAACCATGGTGGCACTGGATGGGCTTTGGGATCCCGCAAACCATTCCAGGATTCCATGTTTAGATGGGATTTGGGGAAAAAAATACTGGGAGAGGGGCTGGGATGGAATCCCCAGAGCAGCCCCTGGATCCCTGGCAGTGCCCAAGGCCAGGCTGGAGCAGCCTGAATTGTGGGAGCTCAGGGGGCACAGGGATCTGTTTTTTGGGGAAAACCATCATTCCTGCCAGAGTCTGGGATTAGCACAATGGTTTAGATGAGCACCCACAGTGCCTGCAGGCCAAAAGATGGTCAGGATGGTGGAATTTGTCCCTAATCCCAAGGAATGGCCTGGTTGTCACCATCTGTTTTGTTTTCCGTGGCAAAACCTCCCTGATTCCACTGGAGTGAGTGAAAAAAGGCAGGGCTGGGCTTCAAACACCCTCCAGCTCCTGCAACAAGTATGAAAAATTAACATTATCACTTCAAAGAGCTCCCAGAACTGGAGATTGTCCTGAGGGACCCGCAAGGATCAGCGCGTCCGACCCCGTGCTGGACTTCAAAACACACAAATTAAAGACAAATCAGCCTCACATTATTTAATTGAGCAAATCACGATCAGCACTGGAGAAACTGGGCCCAAATTCCTCTTGTGTAACCAATATTTAGTCACAGAATGTGGAAAACTGGAGCTCAGATTGACTCATTGGAGGCTCTGTTAGAAAATAGTTCCTCTCTATTTTTCCAGAGCTGCCTCATCAAACGTACACTGAGATTGGCAGCTGCTTTCCCCCATATGCTGGGGAAATTCAGGAGGGCTGGAGGTTCATTCCAGATATTCCAGCTTGTCCCTGGCTTGCTGGAAGTGTGAGAGTGTTTAAGGTGCATAAAACTGAGCTGTAAATTGAGCAGATCTTTGTCAGGAGACGCTGCGGTTTCTGCCTCTCCCCTCGTTCAGAACCAAACCTGCCCCGGGAGTTTGGACGATTCCCTCAAGGAAAAGGTGGGAATTTGGGGGATCCCTGTGGGTCCCTTCCCGCCCAGGATTGTGATTTTAATTGGCACAAAGAAATGGCCAAGGGTGGAAGGAAGACATTTGACATCAACACAAAGCAACCATGAAAAGCCCGTT
Organism: Molothrus aeneus; assembly: GCF_037042795.1. Taxonomy (NCBI): domain Eukaryota; kingdom Metazoa; phylum Chordata; class Aves; order Passeriformes; family Icteridae; genus Molothrus; species Molothrus aeneus. The sequence goes on along the minus strand of NC_089674.1, from coordinate 1,329,081 downwards.
GCAGTTTTGGTTGGGTTTCTGAGAATTTGGAGATTGGATTTATTTAGCTTGGCTTCAACACGGATCAGCTCCACAGAGTGTCCCACCAGGGGAGCAAATTAATCCTTTTTGTCCTAAATTCCATTCATTCAGCACCAACCAGAGGCCCAGATGACTTTGGGCAGGGGCTTTTCTCTGGAAACGTGTTCAGCTCCATCATCCTTGCCTGAGGATGACAGGGATGGGACATTCCCATCTCTCACCCCACACTGGCTCGAAGTTTTGTGTGGAGATTTTGTTTTAGCAGGTCTGTCTCCATGGAGAAGTGGCTGGTGGACTTTTCTGGGGATTGTGCCTCCTGCAAATATGCAGATTTCCCAAAAATTAAATTGGAATCGTGAAAACAAATGGGATTTTTTTTTTTTGCATGAGGATCTTTGTAAGAGCATTGATGAGCATTTATTCTGTGGGATATTTGAGAGCACTGGCTGGGATTGACATGGAATGGAGGGACAGGACACAGGGAATGGCTTCCCACTGGAAAAAGGGAGATTTAGATGGGATTTTGGAAGCAATTCCTTGCTGTGAGGGTGGTGAGGGGCTGGGATGGAATTCCCAGAGCAGCTGTGGCTGCCCTGGATCCCTGAAAGTGTCCAAGGCCAGGTTGGAACCCCCTGGGACAGAGGGAGGTGCCCCTGCCTGTGTCAAAAACAAACTTTAAGGTCCTTTCCCACCCAAACCATTCCAGAATTCCCTGCTGGCCTTTTCAGCAGCTCACAGAAACGCTGGAGCCGCCGTAGCTGTGGAGATCCCTGCAGGAATCTCAGCGCTCCAACAGTGCCTCCCCTCATCCCCAGCAGCTCCAGGCGGGATGTGGGATATCCAGATGGTGCCTCCAACAGCTCCTCCTCACCAGCCTGGGCTCAGCTCTCACATTCTCCCTCCCCTGACAGGGCTCAGAGCCCGTTTGGAATGTGCTCAGGTCCTGCAGATGGGCGAGATGTGCTCGGAAAGGCCAAGCGACGCAATAAGCGCGGTTTAAAATTAATGGGTGGTGGTGATTAAGAGGTGAAAAGAGATGGGGGAAATACCTGCTCCAGAAATAAGCAGGTTGGGTTTAACGGTCACTTTTTTTTTTTGGTAATTTTTTTTTATTTTTGTAAAGTGAAGAGGCAGGTCGAGGTGGGAAACAAGGGGGTTTATTTACCACATTTCTGGTAAGTAATAACCCATAAATTTAATGGTGGTGGTGATTAAGAGGCAACAGGAGAGGGGGAAATACCTGCTCCAGAAATAACCAAGTTGGGTTTAACCATCACTTTTTTTTTGTATTTTTTTTAATTTTTTTTGTTTGTTTGTTTTTGTAATGTGAAGAGGCAGGTTGAGGTGGGAAATGAATAAATGTGGTTTATTTATCATGTTCCTGGTAATAACCCATAAAATTAATGGTGGTGGTGATTAAGAGGTGACAGGAGAGGGGGAAATACCTTCTCCAGAAATAACCAGATTGGGTTTAACCATCACTGGTTGTATTTTTGTACAAAAATGTAAATTTTTGTATTATTATTATTATTATTATTCCCCCAAAGCCTGTTGCCCATAACTCACAGCAAATACAGATTATGCACCACGCCAGCGATGCGGTTGTCATTTCTCATCCTTATTTATTAATGCCTTTTCTGAGCACTTCAGATAAGGATTTCAAAACCCAGTTCCAGCAGAACAGTACTTTGCACATCGCACTTTAACTGGGGAAAAACATTGTTGTCTGATTTTAATCACAAAAATGAAATGCTCCTAATAGAGCGAAAAACCCAATTTCCTGCAGAAGCATTTGCAGGCTGATGGGGCTCCGAGATTCCTGCCATGACAGGAGAGTGATGTCTTGGGCATGGGAGAATGTTCTGGATATCCCTGAAACAAATGGAGCTGGATCATTTTGAGGTTTGACTTCCAATTTTCATTCGTCAACAATTGATAATTAACCTCCACAACTCCCCTGCTTTAATTTTTGGGGTGGGTTGGGCATCATGGGAGGAGGTAAAACCCCACCAAATGTTGGGACAGGGACAAGAGCTGAGGATGGTTCCCCTACGTTGATT